>NC_082640.1:71016770-71641770 GCF_028023285.1 Balaenoptera ricei
CTCTGACCTTGGACTCTAAAGTGGGGTTCTAATACCTTCTTCATAGAGTTGCGGTGAGGCCAATGTGTTGGAAGTGATTTATGAAGTCCTGATATTGATCTGACCTCATCTCCTCCAAGGAGTGCAGGGCTGCCAGTGGGAGCAGTCTTCTCTCCAAGACCTGAGCTGTTAGACCCAAGCCCTGGGGAGAAGATAGATGCTGGGCGGGGAGAGGAACATGACTCAGCCCCAGGGATCTTGGGAGAATAGCAGGTTCCGGGACATGAGTAAGGAGGGGGGTGGGTACAGAAGCCTCCCATTGGGGTGACCAGACTCTGCCTTGACCTCAGATACTTCCTATCTGCCTGACCCAAGGCAGATCTTCCAGAATTACACATTACTTTGGATGAAGGTATAATTAACTGTAAGACCCTTGTTAGGATAACATGTTTTACCTGTGAACAGGTGGCACATTTCCCTCTGAATACCAGCTGCTAACGTGTGTGGTGAGTGCCCCACTGCTTATACTATATTTCCTCATGACAGCATCATGTTCAATTTGATCTTCACAGTAAGCTACGAGACATCACTTAGGCAGTGTTATTATTCCCCTATGGGTTTTTATTTTCTCCAGAGAAAGAAATGAGGGTTCAGAGAGGTTGTGTGCCTTGCCCAAGGTCACAGTGCAGAAGCAGAATGCTAATCCTGGCTTCACTCATTCTTGAGCAAGCAACATGAGTTGAGCAGCTGCCATGGCCTGGCTCATGCTGAAGGATTCAGGGATCTGGGGATGCTCAGAGAAGTCAGACACATTCTCTACTCTCAGAGGGTTCTCAATCCAGAAGTGGAGATAGATGTGTAAACTAAAGAGGGTCAGTACAAAGAGAGAGATGTTGAGTGCTGAGTCCTTTGTGAGTCCCCAGGAGGCAGGGCAGGACAGCAGTTAGGGCTGTGGGCTTTGACCCGGAGAGTCTGTCCTCTTGACTCTCACTGAACCACTTCCTACTGTGTGACCTTGGGCAAGTTACTTACCTCTCTGTGCTTCAGTTTCCTCTTCTGGAACATAGAATTAATAATGGTACTACTTCATGGAGTTGCTGTGAGCTTCAATATGAAAAACACATGCAAAACTCCTAATATCTGGCATACGGCACTCAACAAACATGAGCAATTGTTTTCTCTGGGTAGTGGAAAAGCGGATGGTCAGAGAAGGCAGCACAAAGGAGGCAGCTTTTGGATTAGGTGTTAAGGAATGAGTTTCTCCAGGTGGGGGGAAGTCATTCAAGGCAAAGAATACACACAGACATGAGGGGATAAAGGTGCGGAGCTGGCACACTGGGTGGCAGGAAACTGAGTGTGGGCTGGGCAGGAATATGAGAGGAAAAGTTGGGAGTGCTGGGATAGAGTGTGAGGGCCTTTTACGGTGAGAGTCGAGGCGGGTGTGCATCTGCCCCCCGCTCTTCTGTTGGCTTCACCTCAACAGGCCTAGTTTGTCTGAGAGACCAGAGGAGAGGACGGGTCATGGAATAGATATACTTTCATGCGGAAAGTAAGGAGGAAAAAGGCTGTTGGGTAGGACAGGCCCAGGGGGAAGACTCTGGCCCCCAGCGCTGGGGGAGGACACAGTCTCCAGCAGGGAGGGTGCAGCTTCCAAAGATGGGTGGACAATGTGACCAGCATCACCTACCTTCAGTTCTCCTGAAGGCAGTGCTCCCATCCTGCCGTGGTCAGTGTGTCCAGCTGCAGGCAGAGCATCCAGAGACCTTGGGAGAGAGCAGGTCTCAGCCCACTGCGCCGGGTGTGCAGGGGCCCTCATAAAAGGGGACCAGAAAGAGCCATCCGAATCTCAGGCTTGCTGGGGCAAGGTGGCCTTGAACAGAAGTGGGTGTCGAACAGCAGTGGTTCCGGCAGGAATTAGCTGTTGGGCTCAGCAAGGTGGTGTAGAGAGCTGTGGAGGAACGATGGTTCAGGGCCGGAGGGCATCCATCTGAACAATATAGAGACCTGCATCACCTTTTTTTTTTTTTTTTAAAGTTTTAATTTTATCATGGTCACAGAGGCACATAGCTTAAGGAGTCAAGTTCTAAAACAAATCTCTAAATAACATGTTTGTAATATTACTCTATGATTTTTTTTCAGTTTTTATTCATTATCTAGTGGTATCCTACTGTGAAAGACTAGAATTTAGCTGTTTTCCCTCCCATTTCCACCAAACACACACACTCCCCACCCCCCTCATCTTCTCAGTAGAGTAGTTCTATTGTAATTTTACTTAGATTAATATTCAGTGTTTACACCATTATAACTACGTAAATGTATTCAGAGATGAGTCATGTAATAAGTTTTGAATCATTTCCATTCATGCAGAACTTTCTGTTTTATCTAGTTAATTATCTTTTTTAAAAAAATATGTATTTATTTCAATCCCAAACAACCTTTCCACTGATCTTTCTGTTTTGTCTAATTGTTAGTATCTACAATGCTTTTATTAAGTACGTTTTCATTGCCAATATACATTCCAGATATTTAATGAGTTTAATAGTTCCCCGACCAGGGATCGAACACGCACCCCCTGCAGTGGAAGTGTGGAGTCTTAACCACTGGACCACAAGGAAAGTCCCTGTAGTGTTGATTCTTTAGGGAAATATGTTCTGATTTCCAGGCAATTGGTTTATAAATGTACTGTAGGCATGACTCTCTGTGTAATTCCAGTTTCTGCCCTCAAGGAGCTTCCAGTGTCATCTGAGACACAAGACAGAGACAAATGAATCATGTAAATGAAGAAACCACTGTACAAGGCAGAAATAATCCAGTGCCTATTGAGTGGTACAAACGGATTGGTGAGGACTGGAAGGTAACCTTGAAGGAGCTGAGGCTCAAGTAGCGTTTTAAGGATTGTATATATTTTTCTATTGTGGTAAAATATACATAACATAAAATTTACCATTTCAGCCATTTTTAGGTGTACAGTTCAGTGGCATTCAGTGCATTCACCTTGTTGTGCAACCATCACCATTTATTTCCAGAACTTTTTCATCATCCTTAACTGAAGTTTTTATGTATTTTTTTCCTAAGTTACATTTACTATTTCTGTTTACAAAAATAATGTATGTTTGATGTAGACAATTTTTTTTGTACTTTATATTCTTTCCTTTATATACTCTTCCAGAGTCTCTTCCATTACCATTCTGTTTTGGTATGAGGAAGGGTTTTGGGGGTTTTTTTTGTTTTTGTTGTTGTTGTTTTGTTTTGTTTTATTTTTTTTTTCGGCCATGCTACGTGGCTTGTGGGATCTTAGTTCCCTCACCAGGGATTGAACCTGCACCCTCGGCAGTGAAAGCACGGAGTCCTAACCACTGGACCACCAGGGAATTCCCTCAATGTAGACAATTTGGGGAAAAAAAAAAAAACACACAAAGAAGAAAATTTAAATATCCCATAATTCCACAAAACCATTAGCATTTGTTGATAAGAAGGGGGTGAAAAGTCATCTCAGGATGAGAAAAGACCCATCCCCCTGGCTCAGAGGATTTGAGCAGCGGTATAGTGTGGGAGATGGTTTTGAATATGGAGGGTGAAAATATTCTAAACATATCTACCTTTTGTATCTTCCTCAAAGGGGGATGAATGACCAGGAAAAGGCAATAAATAAAAGCTAGAGAAACATAATAAATACATTAAAAAAAAAAAGGGGGGGGGTGATGAATGAAAGAGGCAGCAAGTGGTTCCAGTAGTGAACAACCCAGTAAAGACTCTAGCAGCTGTTCTGGTTATCTAGTAATAAAAAACAAACACCCCCAAACTTAGTGGTGTAAAACAACAACAAAGCCATGCGTTAATATTACTGTTGCTTACAGTGCTGGGGGTTAACTGGTGTCAGGGTCTCCTACGTGGTTGCAGTCAGACAGGGGCTGGGGTTGTGCACTGGGAAGGTTTCCTCACACATTTGGCTCCTGGGCTGGAACAGCTGGGGCTCCTCCACCACCTCTGTCTCCACGGGGTCTCCCCACATGGTCCCTTCTCTCCAGCATGGCAGCGTTAAAGTGGCCAGACTTCTTACGTGGTGGCTCAGGGATCCAGAGGCATGTGTCTCCCAGAGAAAGCCAGGTGGGAGGTGCGGCTTCTTTCACGACACAGTCCCACCTCCATGACATTCAATCCTTTAGAAATGAGTCACTTACGCCAGCCTCTGTCCAAAGGGAGGGGAAATAGACTCTACTTGAAGGGAGGAATGTCAGAGAACCTGTGCACCCTCTGTATCTGTGGGCTCCGTATCTGCAGATTCGACCAACCACGGATGAAAATTTAAAAAAAAAAAAAAAAATCCAGAAAGTTCCAAAAAGCAAAACTTCAATTTGCCATGCATTGGCAACTATTTACATAGCATTTACATTTTACTTAAACCTATGTTTAGGGTAATCCCTGGTGGTCCAGTGGTTAGGACTCTTGTGCTTTCACTGCCAAGGGTGCAGGTTCAATTCCTGGTCAGGGAACTAAGATCCTGCAAGCCGCGCGGCCAAAAAAAACAAAAACAAAAACAAAACAAAACAAAACTATTTATATAACATTTACGTTGTATTAGGTGTTATAAGTAATCTAGAAATATTTTAAAGTGTATGGGGAGGTTGTATGTACATTATATGCAAATACTACGCCATTTTATATGAGACTTGAGCATCCACAGATTTTGGTATCCGGGGGGGGTCCTGGAACTGATACTCCACAGATACCGAGGGATGAGGGGCGGCTGTATTTTAAAATCACTACAGTGGTAGATTCTGATATCTATTCTAGAATGATGTGAATGCCACAGATCCCCACAGCTCATCCTACAGAGCGAGTGGTTCATAAATTCTTGATTTAGGGTCATAGAGTCTACTGAGGTCTTAGAGATTACTCAGACAAACACTTGCCAACACTTTTTAATGCTCAAACCCCTTTCACAGTAATACGCTATTTGAGAGCTCCCTTAGTGATTTAAAACACTCACCATTTTTGCACGGTATGTGATAAAGGAGTAACTTTTTAAAAAAACATTCATTTAAAAAACATTCACTGGGCTCTTACTATATGCTGTGTGCTGTGCTGGATCCCAGGAAAACAAGAGTAAGCAAGATACACATGGTTCCTGCCACAAGGAACTTACTGTAGGGCAGCAGAGCCAGACAATTTAATGAAGTATATTATAATAAAGTGTGTTAGATGCTCTGATAGAAGTACCAACTCACTAAATAATTTCTCTGGTTCTGATCTCTCTGTTCAGATCAAAACGGCATTTCCAGGGTTTTAACATTTTTCACTTGGCTGCCAGGCCAGGCAGACACGTCACACTCAAGATGTTAAAAGAGCAAATTGTCTCCCCTCTCCTCTGTCTGGCTCTTCCCTCTGTTCTCTTTATTTGATAGCGTCCCATCCATCTGGTCAAACTAATAAAAAACAGCAGTCTTCTAGCCTTTTCCCAGTTTCTAGACCCCTATGTTGACCTGTTCCCAAGATGTTACCTCTCTATTAGATTATCTCAAAGAAGTTATTTTAAGAAAAAAAATTATAACAGTATATTGTTAATTGAGAACAGTTTACACATTTAATTAAACTGAGTTAAAAAACACTCTACCCTATTTAAGAAGTGATGGGTGCTGATTTTAGTCAGCAAACAAGACTAAATGAGAACCAAATGAAATTTCATCGTATGTTATAGGATAAAAAATAGACAAAAATTGCTTTAATTTTATGATTGTATTTTGTGCTGAAGTGAAAAAAAAAAACCTAAAAATTTTGAGTTTTATTTCTGAAATGTGAAATATAAGATTTTAGGATATATTGCAGGGGTCCCCAACCCCCGGGCCGTGGACAGGTACCAATCTGCAACCTGTTAGGAACCGGGCCGCACAGCGGGAGCTGAGCAGCGGGTGAGCCAGCGAAGCTTCAATTGCTGCTCCCCATTGCTCCCCATCGCTCAGATTCATCCATGGACAAATTTTCTTCCGTAAAACCGGTCCCTGGTGCCAGAAAGGTGGGGGACCACTGATCTATTGGGAGGTACTTGTCAACAAATAACATATTACAAATACAGTTGGTCTGACTTTCTGGTAAATAAAAAGCCAGATTAGATTGAATTATCATTAGATTTTATTTTTTTAAACACTGGCTTTTGACATATTAGTCACTAATGACTTTGTTGTTGTTGTTTTTAATATTTATTTATTTGGATGCACCAGGTCTTAGTTGCGGCAGGCGGGCTCTTTAGTTGCGGCATGCGAACTCTTAGTTGCAGCAGGCATGTGGGATCTAGTTCCCTGACCAGGCATCGAAACCTGGGCCCCCTGCATGGGGCGCGCGGAGTCCTATCCACTGTTCCACCAGGGAGGTCCCTCAATAATGACTTTTGATTAGAAGGCTGTAACATTCTTTTCCGATGATGATCAACCAGAGGTAAATTTGCAAAATTATCATTCTCTCCTCAGCATTAGAGTTTTGTAGTTTAGCCATCTGTACTCCTCATACTTCCTGTCATAGATCTCATGGTCCAACGTGGCTATTAATTAAACAACCTATAAATAACTAAGATTGAAAACAATTTAAGCTGTTTAATGGTAGAAACCGTGACAGTGTCCATCGGCCCTCCACCCATGAACACCCCCCCCGCACCACACACGCACCTGGAGGTGTTCCATGGTACCATTTGAAAGGGGAAAATAATAGAATACTTTATTTATTTATTTTAAATAAATTTGTTTATTTTATTTATTTGTTTTTGGCTGCGTTGGGTCTTCGTTGCTGTGCGTGGGCTTTCTCTAGTTGTGGAGAGTGGGGGCTACTGTTCGTTGCGGTGCGCGGGCTTCTCATTGTGGTGGCTTCTCTTGTTGCAGAGCACGGGCTCTAGGCACGCGGGCTTCAGTAGTTGCGGCGCACGGGTTTAGTTGTTCCACGGCATGTGGGATCTTCCCGGACCAGGGCTCGAACCCATGTCCCCTGCATTGGCAGGTGGATTCTTAACCACTGTGCCACCAGGGAAGCCCTATTGATTGATTTAAAAAGAAAGAAATTAAGACCAGTGCCATACTCACTTTTAATGGTGTGAACTCTTTGGAACTCCTGGTTAGAAATGTGCATCATCCCCCAGCCCTCTTATTTTTCTCAGTGATGCAGCTGAGGCTCAGGGAGAGGAAGGAAGTTGTCCAAGGTCCCAGAGCAAGTCTGTAACAGAGGCAGGACGAGAACCATGGCTCTTCTTCCCTACACTGGGTTTGGCTGGCCTGAGCCTGTCACACCTCACACCTGCTCCCCGCCCATAGCCTGTGTGCTAAGATATGAATGCACAGAAATTAATTGGATTTGTGTGTGTGGCTTATGGAATTAGTGGCACTCTTTATGTGGTGACAGATTGTTTGTTCATTTATCCATTCGATTGATCAACTGCTTTCTAGGCAACATGCAAGGACTGCTCACCTAGCCCCAGTCTCCCTGTTTGGCTTCATCTCCCACCCCTACCCTCCTGCCCAGTTCACACCTCCTACATTCTGCTTATACTGGTTCAGGTATTTGTTTCCTCCAGAAGCTTTCTCTGGCTTCCCCAAGTTTGGCCTGGGTGCCCTTCCTCCCTGCACCCAATCCCAGCCTGTATCACACAGTATTATAGTTGCCTGTCTACTTATCTATAGGCTAAGTAGACTCACTTCTCAGACTAAGCACCATGCAGGCAAGAACCATCTTGTTCACCGCCCTGCTCCCAGTGCCCGGGGCCTGACCCATAACAGGTGACCCGTGAATATCAATGCAGTTAATATTGGCTCTGCCATTTCCTGTGCCCTCATGCCACACACAGGGCCTCTGCACAGAGTGTTTCTTCCCCCACCATCAGTTCTTCCCTCCTTAAATTGTCAAGACCTAGGTCAAACATCTAAAACAATCAACAATTCTGTGAAGACTTTTCCCTCAACAGTCCCCCACCACACACGGTTAGTCCTTCCTTCTCTTGCTCCCATTCTCCCTGCCACCGCATGCCACTTAGGACACAACTGTCCCTGTGAGAAGTGACTTGTATCTTTTATCCTGGCCCCCTGGCACCTACACAGTGTCAGATACTGGTCAAGATGCTTAGAATTCAGCAGTGAACCCAGCACACAAGAATCCCTGTCCTTACAAAGCCCACTTTCTGGTTGGGAGGACAGACTACAAATAAAATAAGTAAAACGTAGAGCATGTTAGAAAGACGGGGGATAGGGACTTCCCTGGTGGCGCAGTAGTTAAGAATCCGCCTGCCAATGCAGGGCACGTGGGTTCGATCCCTGGTCCGGGAAGATCCCACATGCCGAGGAGCAACTAAGCCCGTGTGCCACAACTACTAAGCCCGTGTGTCACAACTACTGAGCCCGCGAGCCACAACTACTGAAGCCCGCACGCCTAGAGCCCGTGCTCTGCAATGAGAAGCCCTTGCACCTCAATGAAGAGTAGCCACCGCTCACCACAACTAGTGAAAGCCACTGCGCAGCAATGAACACCCAAAAAAAAAAAAAAAAAGGTCGAGATATAGGGAGAGTGGGGCGGGGGAGTTGTGAGGATATGAGGGGTGGAGGACAGAGTTCCAGACCTGCACTAGCTGGGCAAAGGTCTAGAGGCTGGAGGGAGGGGACTGACTGCTATGAAGTTACAGCAAGGAGGCTGGTGTGGCTGGAGAGGCAGTGAGCAAAGGGGATGGCATAGGAGGTGAGGTCAGAGAGGTAAAACAGCCCTCCAGATCACATAAGCTTTCCGGTCATAAGAAGGACTTTAGCTTTTGCTCAGAGCTAGGAGGCACTGGTGGGTTTTGAGCAGAGAAGTGGCATGATCTCGTTCCCATTTTAATAGGATCACTCGATGCTATATTGAGAAAAGACTGAAGGGGGAGAATGACATAAACAAGTGAGGGGCCTATTGTGACAATCCAGGTGAAAGGTGATGGTGCTTGGATCAAGGTGGTAGCAGGAAGGTGAAGTGTGAAGGATGTGAAAGTGAAGAGTTAAGGATGGCTCCAATGTTTCTGACCTGAGCATCAGGAAGGATGGAGCTGCTAGGATCTGAGATGGGGGAGACTGTGGGAGAAGCAGGTTTAATAGGGAGGATCAGAGCTCAGCTTGGGACCTGTTAAATTTGTTTTTGTTTTTTAAAATTTTTTGGCCAAGCTGAGCGGCTTGCAGGGATCTTAGTTCCCCGGCAGTGAAAGCACGGAGTCCTAACCTCTGGACCACCAGGGAATTCCCTGGACAGGTTAAATTTGAGATGCCTATTAGCCAATGGAAATGTTGAACAGGTAGATGGATACACAAGTCTGGAGTTCAGGGGAGATGGTCCAGGCTGAGATATAAATGTAGGCATCTTCAGCATAAAGATGTAATTTAAAGCCTTGATGACCAGATGAGACCACTAAGAGAAACAAGTAGGAGTGATGGGCTAAGTCAAATGCTGCTGATGGGCCTGGCAATGAATGAATAAATGCCAGATCCCGTTAGACCTGCAAAGTGCTGGTCATTATTGAGGGTTAGCTAGCAACAGATGGGTAAAGTACCTTCTGGGTACAGAGACAAAATGGCTCTAAGCCATGGGAACACTGGAGGTAGAGGGGATGAAGAACCATGGCGTCTTGGTCTTGGAAAGGACATTAAATAGGTCATTCAATCTGTACTCCTCTCCCTACACTTTGCCTGATCATTGAATCCCTGGCTTTAGAAAAAGAACTGTTTGTGGGATACTGAGACAACCAGTCTGGCTAGGACAGAGAAAGCACAGTTGAAAAATGAGTGGGAAATGACCTTCTGGAGTCAGAAAATCAGGGTTCAGGTCCTGCATCTGCTGCTCCCTAGCCTCGGGTCCTTAAGCAAGTCACTTCACCTTCTCCAGCCTCAGTTTCCCTGCATGTAAAGATGGGAGCAATCAAACCTTCCTTGTCTCTCCCAGGGTTGCAGAGAGGTCTGAGTGTGGCAGTGCTTGGGGTAGAGTAAATGCCCTGCTGGGGTTGGTTATTCCAAGAGCAAAAGAAGCAGGTCAAGAGAAGCCATCAGCTTGGAATGGCAATATAAATGGGGATGCGGAGGGAACCGCCATGTCCTCAGCGGGTCTGCCGGTGGAGAAGCTAATGAGGATTCAGGCCAGGACCTGGGCTGGAATGGACTGGCTCAAGTGGCAAGATGGGGTCATCGGACAGAAACCCAGGCCTTGAATCTGCCTCCAGTGAGCTTGGAACCGAGATGTTGGAGACCCTGAGGCAGCGGCAGAGAAAAGAGACCCCGAGGCAGAAAGAGACCCCGAGACCCAGAGACAGACGAAGAGACAGACCCAGAAACAAGCTGCCCAAATGGAGGGGCCACGGCGACCCGGAGAGGGCGAGGCAGAGAGGCGCAGACCCCAGCAGAGCTGAGCCCCTGCGCGGCGCAGGTCACAGCGCGCGGGCCAGGGTCCCCTGCGGGGCCCGACCGGCCGCGCTCGCTGGGCGCCCCCGTCCGGGCTGCTCGCCCAAGATGGCGATGGAGGGGCGGGCGAGCCGGCGGCAGCCCGGGCCCCCGCGCCGGCCCCCGCTCGGGCCGGGGCCTCCGAGGCCGCGCCCCCGCCCGCGGCGCCGCGCCTCCCCGGGCCACTGAAGCCCGGCGCGCCCTCCCCCGGCTGCGGCGGCCGAGGCGCGGGGAGGAGGCGGCGGCGGCGGCAGCCCGGGCCCGGCCCCGGCCCCATGGCGCGGGGGGACGCTGGCCGCGGCGGCGGGCTCATCGCGCTGACCTTCTGCCTGCTGGCCGCGCGCGGTAAGGGCGGGCGCCGAGGCAGTGGCGGGAGCGGCTGCGGGGTGACTATGCGTCGGCACCCGGGGCTGCGCCGGCTGTGGGGCCGGCGCGTCCCGAGTCCAGAGCGAGCGCGGGGGCCGTGGGGCGCGGGCTGCGCGTCCTTGTGCCCGCGATGCTTGCGCTTTGGGGTCTGCGAGCCGCGGCCGGGGACGTTTGCGGCGCGTACTTGTCCGCAGGGGGTGTGTGTCCTTGGTCTGCGGAGTCCGGAGTGAGTGTGTGAGTGTGTGTGTGTGTGCGCGCGGGCGCGCGCGACCGCGTGCAAAGAGTGGGGAGGGGGCTTCTGCGGGGCGTACGTGTCCGCAGCGCGTGGCCGGTCGCGGCGTGGCATTGCGGACCGTGGCTGAGGTGCCGGTGGTTTGTGCGGGGCGGGCTCTGCCTTTACCGCGCGTGTCTCCGGGTTGGGAGTGTAAAGAGGGGGGGTGTGGGGAGGTGTGTCTGCACCTCCATTTGTGTGTCGAGAGCGTGTGTAATTGTGTTTATGGGGCTGAGCTAATATTTGGCCTTGGCTTTCGGAGAGTGTCCATGCCCTTGGTGGGGGGACAGAAGCATGAGATTGCGGATTGACTGGGAAGAGTGGTGATAAAATACTCAACTTTGTCCGGTGGGTGTGGTCCCTGAAGCTGGGTGGGGCTGGGCGGAGGGGGTGGGGAGCGCGGGAGTGTTGCCCCCTCCGAACCCGAGGCCGGGAGTGGGCTGGGGGAGGGCGCAGGAAACCAGTTGCTTTCGTGGACGTGTACGACACCCGCTCTCAGGATGGGACGCGTGTCACTCCTGCCCCACCCCCAGGGGCAGATCTGAGAAGCGTGGACGGGGTCAGCAAGGCCTCCTCCAACCCCCCACCTCAGTGCGAGGTGAGGGTGGGTAAGAGTCAGGGCTGTCCTCGCTGGAGAGAGGGCTGGGGATGGGGTGACGGAGTCCCAAGCGTCTCTGCCTAGGGAGCCTTCTTCCACCCCCAGTCCTCTCCCTTTCGGTCCTGTGTGCGTTTCGGGGCGGCCCAAGGGGAAGGTGGTTGGTAGGGCTGGGGAGGGGGATGGGCTGCCCGCTTTGTTCGCCTAGTTCTCGCCTTCCCAGCTGAGGGGGGAGCTGAGGATGTGTCCGGAGCCAGTCGGGGAGGGACTTGACGGTGGGGGTGGGGAGGGGGATTTCTCTCCAGCTGCTGTGGCTTTCCAGAGAGACTCAGCCAGGCCACGTGGGAGGGAGGCAGGGACGGCGGAGGGGGGTAGGAGCCTCCGCCTGGCCCGCACCGGCCCATCTTCAGGAAGCCCAAACAGCGGGTGGGAAAGTCTCGGGAACTACTCGGACCCCTTCTCTGCCTACAAAGACACGCCCCTTTTCAGACCTGACTGCGGACCCGGCAGGAGGCCGCCTGGGGGCGGGGTCCCGGCGGCTAGGCTAGAGAAGTGGGGGGCCTGGGGTTGTCAGGTGGAGGGGGAGGGGAAGTGCCAGAGAGGCGTCTGTCCTGGAGGCCAGGGGATTAACGAATAGTTGGGCCCACCTTCTAATGCTCTTCTGAGAGCTCCGGACCGGGCTGGGGTCATCTAGCAAAGCGGAATCAGGGCTGGGAACTGCACTCGCTCGGGCATTATGGAGTAACGGTGGGGCCTCCCTGCGAGGGGCTCAGTTTCCTCTCTGGGGCTCCCGAGTGCACAAGGCAGGGGCAGGGCCCGAGCTGGGGCTCCCTTGGCAGCAGTGTGCGTGGCTGAAGCAACTACTCTGCTCGCCCTCAGTCCTAAATCCTTTGAGTGTGCAAAGCTCGTCAGGCCTGGGGACACTCCTATAGAGTTCTGACTAGACTCCCCGATCTGGACGGAGGCCATTTATTCATTCATTCAACAAATATTTACTGAGTACCCTTTTCGGCTAGCACGTGACTGGTGCCTGAAATATAGTAAATAAGGAGGAGACTGATAGGTACTCTAGAAAGGTCAGGAAAGGCTTCCTCCAGGAAGCGGTAAATAATAGAGCTCAGTGCAGAGGGTCAGTTGGCCCTGCAGGGGAGTGATGATGGGGAGAGTTTTTCAGAGAGAACAGCATGTGCAAACGCTCAGGGGTGACTTCGTTTAGACCGCTGAATGAAGCTAAATCTGGCTGGAGTTTAGAGCACAAGGCAGGAGGGTGGGGCAGGTTAGAGAGGAATAGGACAGGGGCCACAGAGTGTCAAAAGAGAAGGCTGAAGATGGAGGCTGGACCCAACTCATGAAGGGGCTTGTAAGCCCCACCAAGGTTTCTGGCCTGAGAGCCTGCATGAGCCCTTGGAGGGTTTTAAGATCAGCTTTGCATCAGCTCACTCCAGCTGATGTGGAGAATGATTGGACAGGGTGGAGGCAGGAAGCTGAAGCTTGGGAGGCTGTGGTAGTAATCCAGAAGAGAGGGTGTTGCTGGCAACTAGAGTAGTGGCACTTGGGATGGCCACAGTGGATTCTAGAGATATTTAGGAAGTAGAATCGGCAGGATGTGAGGATAGAGTGAGTTTGTAGGGAGTGAAGGAGAGAGAAGTAAAAAATAATAGACACTTCAGCAGCCTCGACATGGCAAAATGAAGGGCTGGTGTTGGAGTCAAGATAGTGACTGCCCGTCTCCTCCGAACACTGCTCTTGGGTCAGGGCTTGGGAACTGGGGAGATGTATGCGAATGGGACTCGTGTCTAGGGGTGGTGGTGGGATGCCGAGTGCTCTGTTTTCACCGCATGCAAGAAGTGGGGCTCTCCCTTCCACCCAGTCAGACTTTGGGGCGTGGTGATGCCAAAGGTCAGTAGCAGGAGGGCTCTAAGAACAAGAGAGCTGCTTTCTCCTCACCGGGGAAACTACCCCCTCCATCCCTTTCTCAGCCCAGAAGCTCAGAGACCAACTTCAGTTAGTTGGGGTGTTGGGGCCCTCTCTGACCTCATCTTGGAGGTTAGGAACCAGGTCAAATATATTGTGTTGGCCAAAAAGTTCGTTCGGGTTTTTCCATAAGAAAAATGTTACGGAAAACCTGAACAAATTTTTTGGCCAACCCAATAGTTTCTCTTAATAGTGAATCTAAATAATCCAGAAGTTATCTAAACCTTCATTGATCCTGTATGTATTTTCATGGCCCAAGTAATCATACATTATGTGTAAATCAGCATTTCCTTTCTTTTCTCCTAAAGGTACGTTGTTTCAAGTTGAGTAATCCCACAATTAGCGTCATTGAATGTCAGCGCTGAGGGGAACTTAGAAATAATTTTAGCATGAACCCATTTTACAGATGAGAAAACTGAGTGACTTCCCAGAGTTACATGGATGGGGACTGATCTGGGACTTGAACCAGTCTCCTGGCTCTTGGAGCAGCCATACTTTCCCGGGATTTGGTACACATGAACCCAAGTTCAGTCTCTCTTCACCCTCTCCCCCTCACATGAGAAGTTATCAACAACTTTGGGCTTGGCCCCCCTCAGGTGGTGTGTTTGGTTCTGGGCTCTGGAGTCCACTCTGCTCCACCCATCCCCACCCACTGCATCCTGTTCTGCCTCCGCTGTTTCTGAGGTACAGAAACCAGACTTGACACAGAATTCCAGATGCAGAACAGATGTCATCGCCAAGCAGGCCTGGGGGCTCCCAGCTCCTCGGGTTGGGGGGAAGGAAGAGGAAGAGTGGCTCTGACGGGGGAGGACCCCAGCCCCAGCCTGGTCAGAGGCAGGTGACAGCACCTGGGGGGAGAGAAGAAAACCAGAGAGAGGATGACCTGGGCCTGACATGCAGAGAAATGGAATCCTTGTCCTTGGGGCTGGCTGGGCTGCCAGCTACTAGTGCCTCACTGCTGAGGCTGAGGCATTCCTCTGGATTTGAGGGGCTGTGGGGTCACTGTGGTCCGGGAAGCAGAGGCTCAGTAAATTCTCTCTCAGGTGCAGACCTGAGCATGGAAGCTGGTGCAGAGCCAAGACTTCCAGATGGTTAGATAAGGGGCTCATTATCTTGTCACATAGTTTGGAGCTCTGGCAAATGAATGGAGCATAAGAGAGACAAGGTTGGGCACACAAGGAAGGTATTTTTTTTTAAAACATCTTTATTGGAGTATAATTGCTTTACAATGGTGTGTTAGTTTCTGCTTTATAACAAAGTGAATCAGCTATACATATACATATATCCCCATATCTCCTCCCTCTTGCGTCTAAGGAAGGTATTTTAAATCAGACTATCCATATAGCAGAAGAGGTGAGGTAGTGAGCTCCCCAGTCCTGGTAATGTTCAAGTGCAAGAGTTTCTTTCAATGTGAGTCTGCTGTTGTGTCTCGGTGCTTTTTTTTTTTTTTTTAATTTATTTTTTGGCCGCGCCAGGCGGCTTGCAGGATCTTAGTCCTTAGTGCCCTGACCAGGGATGGAACTTGGGCCCACGACAGTGAAAACGCGGAGTCCTAACCACCAGACCACCAGGGAATTCCCTGTCTTGGTGCTTTTTAAGCATTTTGTTACGTGTCTCACAGGTGCCACATAGTATGCTAGGCAGTTTCCACGTATATTATCCACATTATCCCGAGCCCTGAAGGGAGTTCCTATAATTTTTCCAGATAAGGAAGTTGAGGCTTGGAAAAGCACGAGGGGCTCTGTGTCTTATCTTTTGGAGTGTGTCTCCGCATGTCCACTCATCTGTTCAAGAACTGTTTATTGAGCGCCTACTATGTGCCAGACAGTGTTTTAGGTCCTAGGGAATTAGAATGCTGACTAGGACAATAATCTTGGGCTTGTTGCCTCACTGGCAGAAAGACAAGTCAAAAATCTAGAGTGCTAGTTGCAATGACCCAGGTGCCCAGAGTCCTATGGGGCAGAAAAAAAGGAGAGGCGTCTAAATCAGAACCCAGGATGGCACAGCTACTGAAGGAAGAGGGAGCAGCATAGGCAACGCATGGAACAGCAGTGGGCTTTCAGAGAACGGGAAGTGGTTTAGTCTGGCGGGGACCCAGGGTGACAGGGAACAGGAGGTAGGCAGGTCAAGCTGAGTGGCTTTGCTCTCAAGTCTGCTGAGGCTGAGCCTGTCTCCTGAGGATCACAGATGAAGGGAATGCTGCCTTCCCTGTGTCCCAGGCAACCGTCCCAAGCTCTCCTTCCAGCTGTTGTGGGAGGGGCTTAGTGTGTGGTAAGGGAGGTGGCCAAGGTGGGGGGTGGGGAAGGAGGTTTCTGGAAGAAACTGACTTGTGTCTCCTGGGAGAGGAGAGTGGTGATGGTGTCATGGAGAATTGCCCATGTGGACCGAAAACAAGCTGTAGATCTGGTGGGCCCTGAAATTCAAAAATGACAAGGCATTGATGTTTGTGGCAAGTTCTTGGCTTAATGAAGGAGGCATCTCGGCTTTGTCCCCCACCCCATGCCCCAGTCCCAGCCTCTCTCCTGAGAGTTCACTGAAGAATGGAACCCTGGCTTATGCCAGGCCCGCACTAGTCCCACGGAACAGCACTGAGCTGGCCCTGGGGCTCAGCAGCGAATCTCCTTTCTGTCTGGGTTCTAATTGGCCTCATAAAATCTAATTTATCCTGTAAATGGGTAAAATAATGTCAGAAGAAGGAGATTGAGAGATGGCCCTGGGGCTCCTAAGCATAGAAGCTCCATGTCTCTGGCAGGGTCCCACCGAGGAGACTGAGGAGAAGGGATTGTGGGAGAGGGAGTTCCCCTCGAGGCAGAAAGCTGGCCAACGGCAAGTGTTCACTATGTCCACCCAGTACTTAGAGGGAGCACTGAGAAGTGCTCCTGGGAGGGGCTTGGTGGTCCTCCATGACAGGGGACTGGGGGGTGGCAGGAAAGGGGCAGCCACGAAACCACTGGACAAACAAGCTCCACTCCCCAGAGCATCACTTTTCCAAAAAGATTTGGTGGTGTAGGAACCACATTTACATTAAAACAAACACTGCTGTGTAATGGAATAGGATGCAAAATGTGCCAGAGGTTTAAAAATAAAAACATTTCAAGCTATTTATAGTAAAAAAAAAAAAAAAAAAAAAAAAAAAAAAAAAAAAAAAAAAAAAAACATTTCAGGTAGTCAGCAAGCCTCCTGAGTACGTTCTCCTCTGCCGCTGGGAGAATTTTGGTGAAAATGAGAAATGTGGCAACTCTTCATTTTAAGACTGGGGAAACCGAGGCTGAAAGGAGGAAAGCGGACCCAATGTCATACAACCCATGATGGACCCAGAACTCTGACCCCAGGCCAAGGCTTGTCCCGCCACATCCCATGGTCCGCCTTAGGCAAGAAGGCAAGAGGAAGAATGGGTAAGGGACCTCCAAGTGGCTACATGATGTGAGACCCAGGAAAACCCTTCCCTGGGGAAGGCAGGGGCAGCTTCACGGAGGGATGTGGCACCTGAGGTGAGCCCCTAAGGATGCACGTCCTGGGCACAGAAGTTGGGTTGGGTGCTGGGGCAGAGAGAACCCTCTTATTTGGGAGCAACTGTCTCCTCAATGCTGGGTTCATGCCCAGGATGTCCAAGAAGAACAGTTTCCTCAGACTGTCTCCCAGAGAGGTGAGAACCTCCCCTTTTGGGCCTCGGTTTCCCCATCTATAAAATGAGCAATCTCAGGCTCTGCATACGTTTCCATCAACGTGGGCCGGCTTGGGCTCCTGGCACAGCCCTGTACCCCCCCAGGGATCCCGGGCTCTCCCCACATCTACATCCCTGTTGGTTTCCCATTCCGCCTCGCCTTGTTGGGTGCTGGGCTCCTCCGAGGTGGGGCAGCCAGACATCTGCTGATCCATGAATATTCAGGAAGGGAATCGGAGCCTCCTCTGGGCTCCCCAGCAAGCCCCGGCCCCTCTGGCCGCCGTCCTGCCCGCCGGAGCCCAGGCTGCTGACAGACCCAGCAGCTGCTCGGGCCCCAACTGTTCACATTGTTTGTTCAGCGCAGCGGGGGATTTTCCAAGCCCCGGACGTGCTTTGGGGGGTAGGGAGGCTGCCGGAGGGCTCAGGGATTCGTGTCATGTGGGGCTTTTCTCCCCTGAAACTCAAACCGACTGCTCAGCGGCTGGAATGGGGCAATTGGAAGCCACTGGGCTGAGAGCCCGGGCTGGCCTTCCCCCCACCGTGTTTGCATCAGAATCCAGGGCCTCAGATAGGGAAGGGACTGGATGTTAAGAATAGCGATTTGCATTTGTACATCCCTTTCCAGTTTACGAAGTGCCTTTAAAGAATGAGCTCCCATTCTTTGACTGATGCCCGTTAGGCTCTGGGCTGGAGACCTGACCTACATCATCTTGTTTAATCCTCACAGGCTCCATAGTATCGCCTTCATTTTTACAGATGTGGAAACTGGGCCCCAGAGAGGTAAAGTGTCTCGTCACGTAGCTGGTAGGTGGGGCAGGCAGACTGGAACCTTGATCTTCTGCCCCGAGGTCAGATGCTCTTTCCACCCCAGCACATGGCCCTCAGTGATGCGAATGCCAGTTTGGCTTCCCCAGTTAGACTGGAAACTGGGTGAGGGCAAGGGTTGCCTTCTCCTCGCTGCACCCACTAGTAATGCTGAGCCCAGTTGTGTAGCTGGAGGTGCCAGCGGAGCTTTTAAGAAAGGCAGAGGCCTGTTCAGACCCTGTCTGTCTGTCCTTCCCACTGTGGTGTCAGAGGCCTGGCTTCTGCCCTGGCCTCCTTATCTCAGCCAGTTAGGACCTCTCTTCTCCCCTCAGTCTTGATCCTCTTCAGGGGTTTAAGTGTTGGCATATGTGTGTGTCCAGGTGTTGATGAGTGTGGCAGAGACGGGGGGAGCACGTGTTTAGGTATGGCAGGTCGTGTCTATAGTTTTGTGGGTGTGCCTAGATGATGTTCTCTCTCTGTTCAGGAGTAGGTGAGTCCAGTTCACTGAATAATCCTACCATCACAGAATCTTCGACATCACCCGCTACATTTGAGTAAACTAGAGCCCAGAGGTGGAAGTGACTGGCCCAAGGCCACACAGCTAGACTGTGACAGAGCCGGGTCTAGAACTGAGGGTCGCCGGAGTCCTTAGCCATTGTGCTTTCTGCATGCCCCTGACAGGGCTCTGTCAGCCCTGGCCTGCCTTGTAATGAGTATGGACCATTGTCCTCACCTCTGTCCCTGGCTCACTCTCAGATGCACCACTGTGCCTTTAAGCAAGGTGTCAGGCCAGAGGATAAGAGGGCACCTTGGGCCATTGAGCTTTTATGGGACAAGAAGGCAGCAGGTCAACCGTTTGGAAGATACAACTGGAAGAGAACCAGCTATTTCTCTATGAATAACGGTTACTGGGCCTTGCTGAGATGTTGGTTAAAATGATAAACATTGGCATTTGTGTGTTTTTGCCTTGACCCTGGGATGGCATTCCCTTCCTCCATTGTTCTCCTGCTCTTCCCTTTGCGGCCAGGGCAGTGTTGGAGCTGCAGGCTCTTCTGGGGCATCTGGAGAAGGTCAGGGGACTGGGTTCTGCACTGGCTTGCTGCGTGGCTTTGGGGGAATCAGCTGCAGGAAGGAGAGCTTACCTCTTCCAGTCACTGCGGCAGAAGTGGTTTGGGTAATAGTGGTCAAGACAATCTGTAGGATTCCAGGAGAGGGAATGACATTACTGAGCCCCAGTTCTGTGCCAGGCCAGCCACTGTGCTGTACTCCTTTACCACACAGCATCTCATTGACCGCTCACAACAGCCCTCTGAGGAAGGAATGACTATGTCTTTTTAAATTGAGACGCAATTCATATACCACAAAATTCACCATTTAAAGTGTACAAATCAGTGGTTTTAAGTATATTCACAAGGTTGTGCAACCATCACCACTATCTAATTCTAGAACATTTTCATCACCTAAGAAATAAACATTCGATCCCTTAGCCATCTCTCCTCATTCTTCCCTCTCCCCAGTCCCTGGAAACCATTAATCTACGTTCTGTCTCTATGGATTTGCCTATTCTGGACATTTCACAGAAATGAGATCATACAATATGTGGCATTTCGTAACTGACTTCTTTCACTTTGAGGAAAGTTCAAGGTTTATTCATGTTGTAGCAAGTATCAGTACTTAATTTCTTTTGATGGCTGAGTAATATATTTATCTATTCATCAGGTGATTGAGCATTTGGGTTGCTTCTACTTTTTTGCTAAGAACTGTGTTATTTTGTGGATGAGGAAGTTGAGCAGCAGGGGAAGGATGGGAACGAAGTGCAGCCGTTGGCCCAAGATCACAGTTAGTCAGAGGCAGAGCCAAGATCCAGATACAGGTCTCTCCATGAGACCTCTTTCTCTGAGGTTTGCCCTCCTCAACCTGGGGTGGGTGACTCGGGCTCTGGAGGCTGTGGGATGTAGGAGGACACACACTGATGACCCTGGTGCCCCCTCCTCTACGCAGGGGAGCAGCCGTTGCCCCGGAAGACGACCGTGTCACTGAGCTGTGGAGCAGGGCCGCTGCAAGTGATCCTGGGCCCAGAGCAAGCCACGGTGCTGGACTGCGGTCTGGGGGCGGCTACTGCAGGACACCCCCCCAGCGTCACATGGAGCAAGGATGGAGGCATCCTGCCCGAGCACAACCACCTTCGCCTGCTACCCAATGGCTCCCTGTGGCTATCCCAGCTGCCAGCTCCCGACGGCACTGACCCTGGGGCCTCAGAAGTCATTGAGGGCAGCTATTCCTGCCTGGCCCGAAGCCCCGTTGGAGTGGTGGCCAGCCAGGCTGCGGTGGTCAAGCTTGCCAGTAAGTGCCACATCTTGGACTGAGCTGAGGCCCATAAGACGTGGGGTGTGGGAAGTGGGGTCTGCAGTTAGATGCTTGCATAAAGGTTTGTCTCTGAGCCACGCCCCCTTTCCCTGCCTCCTGTCCTGCTCAGTGGGTCCCTTCCTGGTATTGTCTGCCTCACTGTTCAATAGTCTCACTTCTTCCCTGCTCTTCTGCTCCTCCTCGTTTTCCTTCCCTGTGAGTTTGAGAGTCTAGACTTGTGCTCTCCTCCAGGAAGCCCGCCAGAGAGGTTTGTAAGCGGGTCAGGGGCACAGAGGTGCTCCCCACCCCCATAGCAGGTGGAGTGTGTAGAGCCGAGCTGTGTTGTCCAGCTCACTCACTCTTGGGGGGTTCTCGGGAGGCACAGATCACCAGGAAAAAATTTGGGGGCCAGAAGAAATGCACATCTTACTGTAGTCCAACCATATGGTGATGTAAGGCAGGGGGACTTTGGAATTCATTCTGCCTGCAGCATCTGACCAGTCATCACCACTTCTTATTCTCCGACTGCCTCTTTCCAACTGTGTCTCCGGTGGTCTGAACTTTTTTTGCATGTGTTTCTGTCAACCTGTGTCTCTCTGTGTCCGTGTGTGTGTATGTTTCCCGTCTCTGCTCGCTGTGGCCTCCTTTCTTGTGTTCCTCTCCTGTCCCTGCGTTTTCTCACTGTCCTCATCCCCAGCACTTGCAGGCTTCTCCCTGCACCCGCAGTCTCAGACGGTGGAGGAGAACGGGACCGCTCGGTTTCAGTGCCACATCGAAGGGCTGCCAGCACCTGTCATTACTTGGGAGAAGGACCAGGTGACGGTGCCTGAGGAGCCTCGGTGAGTGTCCTGTGGGCAAGAGGAGAGTGGGTCCCAGGGGGCAGCCAAGGAGGGCTCTGGCATGTGCTCAGGAACTGGGCTTCTTAGAGTCAGGGTGGCTCCGTTTGTCCAGACTGATTTAGGAGCCAACCACCACCTGATACTCAGCCCATTTCTGGTCCCAAAGAGAAGTTGGGTGAGAAGTTTTTGCTCCCTGGGAGGAAAGCCACCCACCAAGCTATGGGGCTTGGGTAGAGAGCAGTTATCGAGTCCTTCAGAGCATATGTAGTCCAACCACTTGCCTTATTGAGAAGGAGACCAAGGGCCAGAGAAGAGCTGTGCTTTAACCAAAGTCACACGGTGAGTCATTGGCAGAACGTTTGTTGTTCGTTCCGGGCCCAGAGGCTGCTGGGAGGGTTTCCCTTTGCAGGTTCCTCTGGAGTTTCTACCTTGGATGCATAACTTCTCTTCTTCTCTCATTTCTATTCAGTGGGGTGCAGCATCTGATAACCAGGTTGTAGAGGTCCTTCCTGTTTCACCCTCCTCTCTCCCCATAAAGGCAATGGAGCAATCCTAGGGAAGGGTTTCTAGGGCAGAAGAGAAGCAGAGGCTAGACCCAGGACCTGATCCCTACTGCGGCCTCCTGGGAAGGCCCAGATGTACACATAGCATGTCCAGAAAGCACGAGGCTCATTTGCATCTGTGGTCTTGGAATTGGACTCATGACTCGGCTGCCACCACATGGAGGCTTACACCTCTGGAAATGTGGCTCCAAAGGCCTTTCCCAGCCACCCTGCCGTCCTCTCCCTGCATCTCTCTAGCTGTAGTTACCAGCTCACCCTCTCCTCTCCCAGCAGAGGTGGGATTCCTTAGGCTCAGAAACACTGGTTTCCAGATCTCCCTGCCCTGAAACTAACCTGTCTTCAGTGTATTGAGTTGTGCCAGCTCCTTTGACTTTTGCCCATGTCTAGGTAGGGGTGAAAGTGTAAGGGAAACTTCTAGATAGAAAAGGCCCAGGCCACATCTCTGCAACAGTTGTAAGTGAGGAAGAAGGGTGAGAGGTCAAGATAAAAGTGATCCTGTTGACTTTGGTGATCAGTCAGCCCCACTGATCCAGTGGGTTGGATTAGATCATGGTTTCCAAAGTGTGTTCTTTTTTAGAACGTTAGTCCCTAAAGATGATTCTTGAAAAAAAAAGTACTCCGCGGTCAAATAAGATGAGGAAACTGCCTATAAATCTCCCTCTTGGAGTTGACAAGGCCCTGAGAAGCCCTGTACTGAGAAACCTGTTTAGCTTGTTTAACCAAATGCTTCCTAGGCTCATTTGCCCAGAGCCCCTCTTGCAGGAACCCTGTTAACATCCTAGGAATGAGCATTCCAGGGAGGAGACCTTGGGAATGCTAACCCAGCCTTCCTAGTACTGACATTTTAAGTTCTCTGCCTCTTTTTTTTTTTTTTCTGGCTGTGCCGCATGGCTTGTGGGACCTTAGTTCCCTGACCTAAGGGATCGAACCCATGCCCGCTGCATTGGGAGCACAGAGTCTTAATCACTGGACCACCAGGGAAGTCCCAAGTTCTATGCCTTTTAAATGTGGAGCCTCTCACCGCTGTGACAGAGTTGTTGGGTGAGAACCAAGTGAGAGTCTACTCCTGGGACAGCCCCCAGAGAGGGTGGGAGAGAGCAGAAAACTCTCCCCGCGTTAAAAGTCACAAGAGGCTTCACTTAATTAGAGCTGTGTTTTCTCACTTAATCCTTCCCATGATCCTTCAAGGTAAGTGTTCCTTAGTTTTCATATTTTCCTCTGTTTACTTTTAGTTTATATTCCTATTAGATGCATTTTTCAAATTCATATAAACAAAAAAGGCTCGTCTTCTTATCACCCATAGAAAGCCTCTGTTAGTTTTGATGTCTATCCTCTGGACTTTTCCCCTGTATGTTTATAAATATTCTCTTTAAAATTTTGGATCATATTGTACATACTGGATTTTTTGTTCAGTCACCTTTTTTTAGAAAACAAAAATGGGATTATATTGCAACTTCTTTTTTTTCACTTAACACATAAGGAACCCCCTTCCAGGTCTATCTGTATGGCTGTGGCAGATACAGTTATCTGAACACTTAAATGAGGGAACTGAGGATCAGAGACAGAAGTCAATTGCCCCAGGTCACACAGCTAGTGCTGAGAGTATCTGACAGCGGAGCCCTGGGGTGGATGATTTGGTGGTTGGAGTGGGGAAGCCACAGGGTCTGAAGAAACTCCTGTTGCAGGCTGGCTTAGAGTTGGAGTGGTCCAGCTGTGCTCAGAGCAGAGAAGTTACTACCCCAAAGTTTCTCAGCAAACAGAGGAGTTCCCTCACCTCCCAACATCTAGTTCAGGCCTCTCCCAGGAGGCTGGAGCTGCCAGTTCCTGGCCTCTGGGAGTGTTTGCCCCCAAGTCCTCTGAAAAGTGATCCTCATCTATAAATAAGCCAGGCTCACATGTCCCAGCACATTGTGTGTGGGGGGGAATAAAGAAATATCTAAAACAGCAACTTGATTATGCCCAAGGTATGTATTTTTACACATACCCAGATAGAGTTCACATAGAAATATGCTATTCATAAACTCAACCCAGTGATTTGAAGGAGACCATATGCCTTGGTGTAGGCTGTGCACATATGCAGTTAATAAGCACACTCTGTCAGGGTCTATGTGCATATTTTGGGAACTGATGGTAAACACTAGACCCTGAGGCAATTCCCTGATACTTATACTAATTTCTAATGATAGGGGGATAATTTTTCTTCCATGGGAACCAGTAATCAATGAGAACAATGTTTCCCAAATCGCAGGCATTCACAAACCCCTGTCATATTTTTGGCCATCCCTCAACCACTTATACAACATTTAATACATTTCTTTAAATCGACTCTCTCTTTTGTAACTTTAATACATACTAAAAAGGAACATTATCTCACTGCAGTAAAATGGAAAACCAGCAGCACTGACCTTAAATAGAAGGTAGCCATAAAAATAAATATATAACCACTGGAATAAAAACCTGTGTCTAGATCCACTTGAAATCATTTTGTTATCACCATTCACTCACACTTTAAAACCATGGCACTAATGGATTTAATTATTGCAGGCTCCCTAGTCCAGTCCTCTGCCCTACGCATCTCCTAGGGCCCATCGTGTCTGTCAGCCTCATGTGACCCTCGGCTAGTGTCCCTTTTCCCTGGGTGGATCTCTGAACGGCTCAGGGTGGAGGCTCCTTGGCCCTCAGGAAATTCAGAGCAGCTGTCATTTCTCCTCTGTTCTTGAATCCCTGGGTCCAAGTAGCCTTTTGCGGGCACGGGCAGCAGGCTGAGGCTCAGGCTTGGAAAGAGAATGGTCCCTTCCTTTTAGCTAGAGGTTGCTTTTCATTCTATAAGTAGCTATTTTGTTTTATTTGAAATTTCAATTCATTTTAAAATGATAAAACATACTAACTTAAAGGGAAAAAAGTCACCTACAAACTGAGCACAGATAGCTGTTACCATTATCTAATGAGAGCTTATGACACATTAACAGGGTCGGGGTTGTGAAGTAGGCAGGAATTATGAAACCCATTTTTCAGATGAGAAACCTGAGGCCTGGACATGTGATGTCACTTGCTAAAAATCACATATGTTGGAATCAATTCTCTCCTCTATGCCACAGCTGCTTTTATATTAGAGCCAGGAGTTACAAAACAAAGTGTACAAGGGCACATGCTTTTTTCCATTTAAATTTTTTTAAGTTTTATATTTCCAAACTAATAAATGTTCACTGTAACCAAGAAATTTAAAAACGCAACAAAAAAGAGCCCCACAGTAACCCCACTCCCAGAGAAAACCTCCCACGAATGACGTGAGCGTTACCACCCTTGACTTGACTCTTTCCGCACACATCCTAGCATATCATTTATCTATTTTCCAAAAATAGAATTGCTTCATAAACACTGATTTGTGAATTCTTTCCCCCCACTAACCAATATGTCTTGGACATTCTTCCAAGGACAGAGCTTTTTAAGACACATTTTAACAAAGCAGAAGATTTTAAATGAACACTAAAAGTGGTTCCATTTCACTTGTGTTGGCTCTAGCAACAGCATCACACCCGCATTCATTCATTCAACACACGTAATTAAGGCAATGTTACTTGTCAAAGGAGGTATTAGCTCTTGGATACCTGGAGCATAATTTCCCTGGAAAGAGTGAGAAACTTTGGGGTTAGGAAGTGTGGGCAGCTCCTGGCGTGAATCCTGCTGACAACAGCTATGGAGACTGAGGAAGGAGGAAGGGTCTTAGAGGCAGAGAATATTAGGTGGAGGAGACCTGGATGGGGATGGGGGCCTTGTTTCTGAGATGGGTCCTGCTTGTCCTTCCCCACTTGTCATTTCCCATCAAATTTTCCATGGCACAGGCTGGGTCCTGGCCCAGGATTTTCTCTCCAACCACCCTTCCCCTTCTGGTCCCCTCTCCCCTGTGGGTCCCAGCACTGATGTGGGCAGCTCTTGGAGCTGAGGGTAAGACTCTGGGGCAGAGGTGGGTTTGCCTGTGGGCTGAGGGAAGGAGTGATGCAGGTTTATGTTTTTTCTCTAAGTCTTTGGGCCACAGCAGATTTCTAGGCTCATGGCCAGAATTCTCTCCCAACACCCTTGAGCTAGTTCTTTTCTCCTGTGTTTAGATTTTTCTCATACCCTGCTCTCCCCACGAGCCAAGGGATCTTCACCAAGTGCACAGCTGCCCCATTCCCTCCCTGACCTTGGCCTAGCCTACATCCACAGGCCACTTGCTCTAGTGAGAAATTAGAATTCTCATCCTCGAGCTGACCCTGCAGGGATCACAGCTAGAGGATTCAGGAAGACCCACTCCCTCCCTGCTTGGGCCAGAGCCCATTCTGCTTCCCACCACCCGGGCTCCCATGGGCACTTCCCTGCCTGGGATTGCACTGTCTCTCAAGCAAGGTCTCTGGGCTCTTCTAGCCCAAACTGCTTTCCAACCCTCACCAAAAGGGTGGAGAACACCACTCTCATCCATCCTGCCCCTCCTCAGTAGTGTACGTGTTGACTGGGACTTGCTGGAGACCACGTCCCTTCCACTGGCATTCTCAGCCATCTAATGGCTGCTGAGATAAGCAAGTGAGAAGAACGTGGGATTTGGCACCAGAAGCCCTAGGTTCCAATTTTAACTCTGCTCGAGCTGTGAGACCCTGGGAAAATACCCTACTCCCTCCAAGACTTAGTTTTGTCACCATTAAAATGAAGGCTGTGATCCCCTCTATCTCTTGGGCTTGTTTCGAGGTTCAGATGAGATAGTGTGAATAGAAGGGATTTTATCAGGGAGAGAGGAGGTAATACAGGCAGGGGGTAAACAAATTCAAACTATACAGAAGGTTATTTAATGAAAATTAAATCTCCCACTGACAGGTCCCAGAATCCCAGGTCCCCTCCCCAGAGATAGCCACTATTACCAGGGACATTCAGTGCAAAAGCATATAAGTGTACACGTCACACACACACTGTTCTGTACCATACATATTTTGGAGATGGTCTTATAGCAGTACACATGGAACTGTCTCCTTTTAACAGCTGCCTAGCATTCCATTGTGTGAATGTACCCAGACCGATTTAGCTAGTTCCCACCCTACAGATGGACATTTGGACTGTTGCCAGTCTTTTGCTATTACAGACAGGGCTGGAGTGAATATCGTTAGACATACGTTTTTGTGTACATGTACGAGAATATCTGTGGGATGAAGTCCTTGAAGTGATGTTGCTGGTTCAAAAGGCACATGCAGGTTTGATCGTAAGATATCACCAGCTTGCCCTTGAAAGAGGGTGTATTGATTTGGCATGACCACCAAGACAGGACTGCCTTCCCCCATTCCCTCATCCACAAAGGGTGTTATTAAACCTTTTGACTGGACAAGCTATGTGGCCCAAAAGAGAAAAAGAAAAAGCAAGAAGAAAATTAAAAAAACAAACACAAAAACTTTTGACCTTTGGGACTTCCCTGGTGGTGCAGTGGTTAAGAATCCGCCTGCCAATGCAGGGGACACGGGTTTGAGCCCTGGTCCTGGAAGATCCCACATGCTGCGGAGCAACTGAACCCATGTGCCAAAACTACTGAACCTGTGCTCTAGAGCCCGCGAACCACAACTACTGAGCCTGCGTGCTACAACTACTGAAGCCCACACGCCTAGAGCCTGTGCTCCGCAACAAGAGAAGCCACCGCGATGAGAAGCCTGTGCACCGCAATGAAGAGTAGCCCCCGCTCGCCGCAACTAGAGAAAGCCCTCGCACAGCAACGAAGACCGCAACGCAGCCAATAAATAAATAAATAAATAAATAAATTTAAAAAATCTTTTGACCTTTGCTAATCTGATAAGTGAAAACGGTATCTTGTAGTTTTAATTTGCATTTCTTTTATTATGAGTGAAGCTTGAAAGGGAACTGCTCTAGGTATTTCAGGCCAGAGGGGAAGGTGGGTCCAGGACTGTTTGGGCATGCTGCCCTCCCCGAGGAGCCGCTGCCCACCTCACAGGTGCGCTCTCTCTCTCTTCCCAAGGCTCATCACCCTTCCCAATGGGGTCCTCCAGATCCTGGACGTTCAGGAAGGTGACGCAGGCTCCTACCGCTGCGTGGCCACCAACTCAGCAAACCAGCGCTTCAGCCAGGAGGCCCTACTCCGCGTGGCCCACAGAGGTAAAGGGGCTGGTTGGGTGCGGAAACCTGGGGGTTTCTGGAGTCGGCCATTTTGGCGCTGGGAGGGGCCTCAAGTAGTCCAAGGCCTGCCTTCCAATAAGTGACTGGCGAAGCGATAAAGCCCAGAGAAGGCAGGGCCACCCAACAAGTCAGAGATAGAACTGGGGCCGGAACCCAAGACTCCCAGTTCAGGGCTCTCTTCCTGCGAGGCTGTGTGTTCCCTTGAGTTGGGTGGAGCGTCCAGGGCTGGGCACGGGGACGGGGGCGGGGGCGGGGGCGGGGGGGGGGCGCGGGGGGGAGGGGAGGCGTCTGTGGAGGAGTGTCGGTGCCCTGAAGCCCTGGTCCCTGGCCCTCTGTGTGCCCTGAAGGGGATTCACCCTGCTGCTGCTTGCTGTGCATCTGGCTCCTCATGGTCTGGGGCTCGTGTTCTCTCCATTTCTCTGAAAATCTCCCTTCCCAGGGTGATGCAGTAGGAAGGACACAGGCCTTGGGGTCAGAACGACCTGGTTTGAATCCTGCCTTCTCTGCTCACCATCTGCGTGACCCTGGGTTCCTTATCAAATGTCCAGCTCAGGGAGGTGGTGAGAATCGCTGAGATAAGATTGGGAAGTGCCTGGTGCCTAGCAGGTGCTCAGTAGATCTCACTCCGGGCCTCCCACAGGGGCCTCTCCCTTGCCTCCCTTTGCCATGGCATCTCCCCTCGACCCCCGCCCCTCCGTTCATCTCTTCCCATCCCCCTCCTCATCCCCTACACCTCCACTCCTACCCTGCTTCCTAGGGCTTAGCTGATGCGCTGAGTCTGGTTCGCTCTCCCTCCCGTGCCCGGGGTCTCTGCCTCCACCTGCTGGACAAACCGGGTATTCACCATGTTGACCCAGGGACCCAGTGTCACACTGAGAACTTGGCAGAGAGTTAGTGCTCAGGGGGCTGCCAGGCTGGCAGAAACTCGAACCCATCCCCTGCCTTTCCCACGTGGGAATCGAGGCGCTCTGGAGAAAGGACTTGCTAGAACTAGAAACTATAACTGTTGACTCCAAGTCCAGACTCCAAGTCTACTCTTTTTTTTTCTTTTTTTTTAAATTGGGGTATAGTTGTTTCCAAGTCTACTCTTGACCCTGCTGGTTCTCTGCCTGGAGGGTGGGTTCAATCTGACAGGGAAGAATGGGGGTGGTGTGTCGGAGGTCAGGTTATTCCTCTCCTGGCTCCCAGAGAAAGAGCTCTGAGTTCCAGTCCCAGCTCTGCCGAACTATGCAGCTGCCTTCCCATCTGTCAGCCGGAACCCTGGCTGCTCCCTGCCCCACCTGCCTCACCAGGTGACTGTGAGCATCAGGTGAGGTGCTGCATGTGAAGACGCCTGATGGTAAGGCTGCCTGCTGGCCTGCCCTCTCTCCAGGGTCCCTGGCATCCATCGGGGGGCAGGACGTGGTCATTGTGGCAGCCCCGGAGAACACCACCGTGGTGTCTGGCCAGAGTGTGGTGATGGAGTGTGTGGCCTCTGCTGACCCCACCCCTTTCGTGTCCTGGGTCCGACAAGGTAAGTGGAGGGAGGGGACCTGAGGGCATGGGAGAGGAAGGGTGTGGCATCTCACGCATCCCCAAGTCAAGGAGCTATAAGGGTGCCCATGCAATAGTCACCGACCTTTGGTGTGGTAGGAACTAACTCCTGTCCCAGGGCTGAGTGTGGGTAGGGAGCCTGGACAAAATTAATCATCAGTCCGTGTAGCAAGTTTCCTTTACGAAGCGCGCTAAGTCTGCCACTCACAAAATCACTCTTGAGACCTCACTTGGGGGGTGGGGCACTGGGCTCGGTTTTCCACGTTATGTTTCCATTCCTCACAACAGTGAATGTGTGAGAGCTGGAAAGGGGCCAGCGAGTCAGGTGGAACTTGGACCCTCTGCTGGTCTGTTTAACTACACAGCACCTCCTGGTCCACCCAGTGTGCGGCCACCTTTGTGTGCCTGGCTTCATGCTGGGCACAGTGAATAAAAAAGGGGGGGGCCTGCCCTCTGAACTCACAGTCTGTGCGAGGGAGATAAGCACACATCCATGACGAGAGGCTTGACAGTATCAGGCAGCAAGTGATGAGTGCCAAGTGGGACTGCGTTACAGGAGATGCTATCGATGCTATCAGGGTAATGAGGGTGCCGGCCAAACGTCACCTTGCAGTCTACTGAGCATGCAACCTACTCTCCTGCTGGAGCCCTTGGAGGAGGGTAGGGGCCAGGGCTATTATTCCCAGTGGGCAGATGAGGAACCTGAGGCTCAGAGAGGAATATGGAAAGCCAGGACCCAAACTTTAGAGCCTGTTCTCTTTCTGGTACACCACCCCTTACAGCCCTGTATGGAAGAAAAGCAAGGATTATTTTTGTTTCCATTTGAGAAAAGAAGTGACTTGTGCCAAGTTGATGGCAGAAGTAAGTCTTAAACCCAGCTCTTTTTTTTTTTTTTTTTTTTTTTTTTAATTTATTTATTTGGCTGCGCCGGGTCTTAGATGAGGCACGCGGCATCTTTGTTGCGGCCTTCGGAATCTTTTAGTTGCGGCATGTGGGATCTAGTTCCCCGATCAGGGATCAAACCCAGCCCCTCTGCATTGGGAGCTCAGAATCTTACCCACTGGACCACCGGAAAGTCTCAAACCCAGCTCTTTTTACCCTTTTTCCCCTGGTTCAGTCTACGACCCCACACTGCCTCCTTTTTGTAAGGTTGTATCTCACATTCAAGACTATATTGTGATGAATACATAGAGTTTAAAGAAAAATAAAAACCCAAATGACTACATACCCCCACCAAGCTGATGAGAAAGAACAGTGCTGGTATCTGTGCCTCCCTGACCTGCCCGGCCTCCTTGGACTTGTGACGCTTGCCTAGTTAGGGGGATCCTGGGGCCAGCAGGACCCTCATACTATTATTGCGGTAAGCCTGTGGTGTCACCCAGAAGTTCTATTATCAGTGTTTCTCAAATCCTGACCAGGCATCAAGATGACCAGGGAGCTTCTTTTTTTTTTTTTAGTTTTTAATTTTTTTTTAAATTTTTATTGGAGTATAGTTGATTTACAATGTTGTGTTAGTTTCAAGTGTACAGCAAAGTAAATCAATTATACATATGCATATAGCCACTCTTTTTTAGGTTCTTTTCCCATATAAGTCATTACAGAGTATTAGGTAGAGTTCCCTGTGCTATACAATAGGTCCTTATTAGTTGTCTATTTTATATATAGTAGTGTGTACTATATGTCAATCCCAATCCCAGGGAGCGTCTTAAAACTGCAGACTCCCTCCATTTATGCCTGGAGAGTCATGACCCAGGATTTTTAATGCTTAACAAGTGTCCGAGGTCCTTCTACAGAAAGTGTGGTCTTTGGACCTACCTCCTGGGCATAGTTAGAAATGCAGAATCTGGGGTGCCCTAGGCCTCTGCATCTTAACAAGGTCTCCTGAGATTCTGTGACTTGTGTACACAGTAAGGATTTGCGAATTGCTGTCCCAGAGGGTCCTGACACCTGTGGTTCTGGGATCTCACTTGGAGAAACTCTGCTAATAGCACTCCTGGACAGAGACTGGGAAGAGAGAAGCTGGAAATGGACTTCATTCCTGCCCCTGGGCACTGTTCCTTTTCTAGGAACTTACTCCACTAAGTCAGGGGAGGGGCATGGCTTTTTTGTTTTGTTTTGTTTTCTTCTGATGGCAAAAGTTGTACGTATTCATTGTAGAAAACTAGGGAAAAGGAGAAACAGAAAACATCCCACCACTCAGAGATTAAAATTGTTAACATACGAGCATATTTTCTTCCAGATTTTTTTCTATGCACATGTACATTTTCCCCAAAAATTGAAAGCATGCTATATTTACAGTTCCAAGTCCTATTTTCATTCAACAGTATATCATAAACATCTCCCCATCTTTAAAACTTTTTCGAAAATAATTTTAATAACTATGATAGTCCATCATTTGAATGTCGCCATAATTTAAGTTGCTAGTTCCTGCTATTGAATTTTTAAGTCCTTCCCAGTTGTCCACTATTACAGTTAACACTGCAGTGATCAGCCCCGTTCACAGCTCCCCACCACAGAGTGCCCACAAGTGGAATCCTGGCTTCAAGGTCAAGGTGGAGCCGCTGTTAGCCCTATCAGCATTTACCCTGTCTCAGGCATTGCAACATACCATTTTTAAAAACTTTCCCAATTTGATGGGTGAAAATGAACATCTGTGTTTTGATGTGCATTTCTTTGATTTTGTGAAGTTGAACACTTTTTTGTTTATTGGCCATTTGCATTTCTTCCCTGGATTTTCTGTTCAGGTCCATAAGGGAAGGGCTTTTAAAATGGTTTTCACTTCACATCAAGATAAAAGTCTGCACAGATTCAGATCTTTGGTTCTGGTCCATACCTTTCCAGCCATATGTTCATCATAGCACTGGGCTAAGACCATATGGGAGGAGTGTCCTTCTTGAGAGAAATGAATTTAATAATAATGGTAATAGTAATAACTGACTGGTGTACCGAGCACCTCTTATGTGCCTGCATTGTGCCAGCCAGTCCCACAGACTTTATTCGTTACACTCTCAGAGCAGCCCTTCCAGCGAGGGACCATCTCCCCATTTTACAGACAGAGACACTAAGGGCTCAGAGGAGGTCATCGGTCTAGCAAGTGGAGGAACTGAGATCCCAGCCAGAGACTGTTGTGTTCTCTTCACCCGGGTGTAGAGGGTCTCCCGAGGTCCGGAGGGTGGATGGAGGGGGAGCCCTCAGCTCCCCCCTCCAGCGCTCTCCCTCCTCCCGCAGATGGGAAGCCCATCTCCACCGATGTCATCGTCCTGGGCCGCACCAACCTACTAATCACCAGCGCGCAGCCCCGGCACTCTGGCGTCTACGTCTGCCGAGCTAACAAGCCCCGCACGCGCGACTTCGCAACCGCAGCCGCAGAGCTCCGCGTGCTGGGTGAGGAGGGGAGGAGGGTGAGGGAGGGCGAAGGACCGCGGAGTAGGTGTGGGGGAGACCGGACTAGGGCGGGTTAGCTAGGGCGAGGCCGGGAGGAGAGGAGAGGGGCGTAAAGGGGCGAGTGGGTGTGTCAGAGGGACTGAGGGGCGGTGCTGGAGGATGAAAAAGGGATAGGGCGGGGGGTGGGGCATTGGAGGGGACAGACTAGGTAATTAGAGGAGAGGAAGTGGTGGAAAGAGATTGGAGGATGGAGTGGGGGCGGTGGGACCCAGGTAATGTGGGGAGGGGTGGGACTGAGGTTACTGGGGGGAGATGGAGTGGTCTGAGTGGAGAAAACTGGGGGCAGGGTTGCTCTGGGCTGGCAGAGGGGTAAATCTGATAGGTAAGGGATACTGGGAGGTAGGGGAGAAGGAAATGGTAAGTGCGGGAGCAGGGTTAGATCCAGGAGGAACCAGGGTATTTAGGGGAGGCCGAGGAGGCCTGGGGACAACTCGGAGAGAGAAAGAGAATGGTCAGTGTGGGGCTGGGGTAAAAGGCGGAAGAGAGCTAAAGCTGCACTGCCGAGGGTATTTTGGGGGGACGGGTGAGTCAGGAAGAGGTTAGAATGAGTGGAGGGGATGCGGGAGTCCGTCGGGTATTGGGGGGCGGGAGCCGGGGCCCCTAGTGGCCGGAGCGCGCGGTCAGCGTCCCCCTCCCCTCCCCCAGCCGCCCCTGTCATCTCGCAGGCGCCGGAGGCGCTGTCGCGGACGCGGGCGAGCACCGCGCGCTTCGTGTGCCGCGCGTCCGGGGAGCCGCGGCCCACGCTGCGCTGGCTGCACGACGGAGCGCCGCTGCGGCCCAACGGGCGCGTCAAGGTGCAGGGCGGCGGCGGCAGCCTGGTCATCACGCAGATCGGCCTGCAGGACGCCGGCTACTACCAGTGCGTGGCCGAGAATGGCGCGGGCACGGCGTGCGCCGCCGCGCCTCTGGCAGTAGTGGTGCGCGAGGGGCTGCCCAGCGCCCCCACGCGGGTCACCGCCACGCCGCTGAGCAGCTCCGCCGTTCTGGTGGCCTGGGAGCGGCCCGAGCTGCACAGCGAGCAGATCATCGGCTTCTCCCTCCACTACCAGAAGGCACGAGGTAAGTCTCCCCGGGGCTAAGAGGCCCCAGCAAAGACCTACGCGGGGGCTCTGGTTGGGGAGGGGGGAGGGGGGCGCGGCACAGGCTGGAGGATTGAAGGGTTGCCTTTGGGGATAGGATAGAACGGGATGGGGTGGGAGCCCACAGGAAAGACCTGTGTAGAAATGGGTTAGTACATTTCTCCCTCAGCCACAGTTTGTTATAAGAGAGGAGGGAGAGGATGCTTCTCCTCGCAGGGAAAATGGCTTGGAGCCATTTTCCAATGGTCCTGGAGCCAGCTTGTTAATTGCAGCAGGAGTCACTTCAGTTAGAGGCTGGAAGAGACTTCCTAACCAGTGGAGGAATTAATACAGTGGGACTAGAAGTCAGGGGGGTTTATACTCTCCCACCGAGATTATCTGGAATGATTTAGCTATAAGGAGGCTATTCTAGGGACTGGGACGATATGAAGGGTCCCCAGACAGCTTCCAGCTGGCAAGCCCTCGGGGGTTGCCCTGTGCCAGACCGTTTGTCCTCTAACCCTAACCCACTCAGGCATGGACAATGTGGAATACCAGTTTGCAGTGAACAATGACACCACTGAGCTACAGGTTCGGGACCTGGAACCCAACACAGACTACGAGTTCTACGTGGTGGCCTACTCGCAGCTGGGCGCCAGCCGCACCTCCACCCCAGCACTGGTCCACACACTGGATGATGGTAGGGCCTCTGCACCTGCAGTGGGCACCTTGGGGCCCAGAGAATTCCCTGGGGGTGGTAGCTCAGCTTCTCTTTACTAGTGTTCGCCAAGGCACTTTTACCTGCCTTATGCCATCTTTTGTGCCCTGTAAGGGAGCGGGCGAGGGTTCTTCTCCCTAATTTACAGTTGGGAAAACTGAGGCCCAGAAAATTAGTGACTTGCCCAAGGTCAGTAGTACAGCTGGGACTTGAGCCCAGGTCTCATGATTGCCTGTATCAGATGGCCCTTCTCCCCGACACCCACGTACCATCCAGTCAGACAGGAGCCAGTGACAATCCATCGGATGTAGACGATTGTGCCCCCGACCTTATTCTGGCTTCAGGGTGGGAAGGAGGTCCCCTCATCTCCAGCTTGGGGCTCCCCTGAGAGGCTCCCTTTCCTCCCTCAGATCCTGGTCCTGGGCCTACTTCTGACTTGCTGTGTGACCTGGGCAAGTCTCTGACCGCTCCTGGGCCTCACCTTCCACGTCGGTGGAGCAGAGCTCACGCTGATGTTCTTCTGTCTCAGTCCCCAGTGCAGCGCCCCAGCTCTCCCTGTCCAGCCCCAACCCCTCGGACGTCAGGGTGGTGTGGCTGCCCCTGCCCCCCAGCCTGAGCAACGGGCAGGTGGTGAAGTACAAGATAGAGTACGGTTTGGGAAAGGAAGGTGAGTGGGGGCAGGACACGGGGCTCCACCTGGCTGGGAATCGTTGGTGTGAAGGGTTGATCAGAGTGGCTGGGGGCCTGAGCGGAGCTGTGGAGTAGGGCAAGGTGAACCTGGAAAAGGGGAAGGTGGGCTGGGGGTTGGGAGGGCAGGAGAGAAAGGGAAGGCGAAGAGGGCTAGCTCAAGACAGGGGGAGGCCTGGGGTCTAGCCCCACCTCCTCTACGGCTGCGGTGCGAAATCCTGTTGAGTCCCTGCCTCAGTCTCTTTGTCTGTGAAATGAGGCAGGTAACCTAGGTAATCCCTGGGGTCCCTTCCAGCTCAAAAAGCAGATGAGGGATAGGGAGGTGGAGAGTGTGCTTGTGGGATTGAGAGAAATGAGGCATGGGGGGGTGTGTGTGTTAGGACAGATGTCAGGAATCTAGGGGAGGAGGTGTGAAAGGGATGGAGAGATTGGAGAAGGCGAGTGGCTGGGGGCCAGGATGAGGGTGGGGAGGGAGGGAAGGAAGGGTGAGGAAGGGGGCTTGGGTGGTTGGCAGGGCTCCGGAAGGTAGGCGGTGCTTGATGGCCTTCACAGCCAGCGCCTCGTGCCCGCGCCCTGGTGTGTGCGTGGGGTGGTTACTGACAGCTCCTGGGGCGGTGGGGGGTGTGTGCCATGATTCTCCCCGCTCTGAGCCGAGGCTGATGGCTGTGTCAGCCAGAGTTGGAGGCCCAGGAGTCAGCCCTGGAGCATGGAGTCCGTCCGGGCACTGAGGGTCTCAGGCTCCAATGGGCCCTGAGGAACCAGGACCTGAGGTGGAAAAGTCGGTGTAGGGGAGTTTAGGAGTCCTGGTCCTTAGGTGGCCACCCAGAGCCAGTCTCTTCTGTCCCAGCAGATCAGATTTTCTCCACCGAGGTGCCAGGGAACGAGACACAGTTTACACTGAACTCACTTCAGCCCAACAAGGTGTATCGAGTGCGGATTTCGGCCGGCACAGGGACGGGCTACGGGGCCCCCTCCCAGTGGATGCAGCACAGGACGCCCAGTGTGCACAACCAGAGCCACGGTACGGGGTCAGAGGGGACAGTTGGGGTGATGCGTGTGCCTTTGTGAGTGTATGTTTGCCCTTGGAACCCAGACCCAGCCACCTCCTCCATCAGAGACGTTCCATGGCTCCCCCTGCTCGATGGGCAAGGGAGGATGGGTGAAGAGGCGAAGGGCTGGCCTTTGCAGACACCCCTGAGCTCGTGTTTCCTTTCCATCTGCTGTGTGACTTTGGACAGACCATTCACAACTCTAAGACTTCATTTACTGCCAGGTGTGGCATGAGGATTAATTAATGTAAACAAAATGTTTAGTACATAATTAAAACTTGTTAAATAGTAGCTGCTTCCATGATTATGATTGTTGTGGGTTTGGTTGAGAGGCCCAATAGTAGAGTGGTTAAATGCAGTCAAAACCTGGCGCACATACTATCTGTGTGACCTTGGGCAAGTTACTTTTATGAGCCTCAGTTTTCTTATCTGTAAAACAGGGATAATAGTATTTTTGTTATTTTATAGGGTTGTGAGAATAAAGTTAAAATAAATGGTACAAAGTGCTTAGAACAGCATCAGACACATAGTGAGCTGCCCACTCTTAGGCTTCCAAGTAGGGCTCCCCACTTCCAATGGCTCCATCCCTCCTTCCCGGCTTTAGCAATCCCTGTGATCCCCTTACCAGCCGGTACTCATGCATTCATTCCTTCAGAAGAATTCTAGAGCCCTACTCTAAGCGAGGTACTGTCAGCCCTGCCCCAGAGGTGCTCCTTGCTAACCTCTTTGCAAATGCCCAGGAGACATCCCTGCATTCCCAGCACTTGTGGAAAAGTGAGCTGTCCTCTAGACCGAGCCTGGGCCTGGCCCTTAGGCTGGTGGCTGAATGGTGATGCATTGGGAGAAGGCTGGCAAGGCTCTCACTCAATGCTGTCTTCCTGCTTTTTGCTTCCTCGTGTCTCTTCCCTCCTCCCTTCCCTGGCCTCCTCCTCCTCCTCCCTTCCTGCTCCTCCGCCCCCAGTCCCTTTTGCCCCTGCAGAGCTGAAGGTACGGGCAAGGATGGAGTCCCTGGTCATATCATGGCAGCCACCCCCTCACCCCGCTCAGATCTCTGGCTACAAACTGTACTGGCGAGAGGTGGGGACAGAGGAGGAGGAGGCAGATGGCGAGAGCCCTCCAGGGGGCCGTGGAGACCAGGCTTGGGATGTGGGGCCTGTCCGGCTCAAGAAGAAAGTGAAGCAGTATGAGCTGACCCAGCTAGGTGAGGAGGGCCAGGTGGGGAGGGATGAGATGGACATAGCTCCAGCGGGAGACTGGACAAGCGGGGTCAGTGGCTGGAGATGGAATCTCCCTGGGGATGAGAGAACGACCCCAGAGGTTCCTCTAGCCAGTGAGTGACCCCCATGACCTTCCCCAGTCCCTGGCCAGCTGTACGAGGTGAAGCTCGTGGCATTCAACAAACACGAGGATGGCTATGCGGCAGTGTGGAAGGGCAAGACGGAAAAGGCTCCCACCCCAGGTGAGGGGGCTGGGGAAGCGGGGAAGGAGGTCTCAGTCAGCAGGTCTGTGTGTGGTCTCCTTTCCCTTTCCTCTGGGCCAGCTCTGGTGGTCAGGTTGTCTGGAAGCTTCAGCCACCCGCAAACCCATTCTACTAGGCTCTTCTAGGTTACAGAGAGAAGCTCCAGCTTGTGCACTGTCTTGTAGGTCTGCTTACCGTGTTTTCATTATCCATGAACAGTGCTAATACGGAAGGTTTGGAAAAACCCCATGGTTCATCAGTGACTTCTGACTCCAAGTTTGACCTTTAAACAATTTTTAAAATACTTCCACCTACATTGCACTGTCTATCAGATTATCCCTCTGCTGTAGGCAGGGAGGGTATCCCTTTGTGGCCCACCAGGAAACTGAGGCTCAGGATCTTAGCTGAGGCTGCTGCAACAAAACATTATAGACTGGGTGGCTTGAACAACCAGTTCTGGAGGCTGGGAAGTCCAAGATCGAGACCCCAGCAGAGCCAGTGTCTGGTGAAGACCTGCCTCCTGGTTCATAGACCATAGGCCGTCTTCTCGCTGTGTCCTCACATGGCAGAAAGAGGGTTGGAGAGTTCCCTGGGGTCTCTTTTATAAGGGCACTGTTATGGACTGAAAATGTGTGTCACCCCAGAATTCATATGCTGAAACCCTCCACTCCAATGTGATGTAATAGGAGGTAATTAGGATTAGATGATGTCATGAGGGTGGAGCCTTCATGAATGGGATTAGCACCCTTATCAGAGTCACAAGAGAGCTTGCTCCCCTTTTCTGCTCTGAAGATACAGTGAGAAGTCAATAGTCTATAACCCAGAAGAGGGCCTTCACCAGAACTTGACCACACTGGCACCCTGATCTCAGACTCCAGAACTGTGAGAAATAAATTTCTGCTGTTTATAAGCCACCCAGTCTATGGTTGTTTGTCATAGTAGCCTGAACAGGCAAAGACAGGCACTAATCCCTAAGACAGGACCCACCATATGTTCAAATTTCAACATATGAACTTTGGGGGGGCACAAACATTCATTCCATAAAACTTTTCTACATCCTTTACAAACATTAACTAATTTAATCCTCCTAACAACCCTATGAGGTGTTGGTACTATTATCTGCCCCACTGACAGAATGGGGAATGGAGACGCAGAGAGGTTAATTAACTTCTCCATAGTCACACAGCTACTAAGTGGCAGAGTTGGAATTTGAATCAGGGCAGCCTGGCTCCAGAATCTGTGCTCTTAATTGCCATGATTTGCTGTCTCTCTCTATTACATTCCTACATACTAGTGTTCCACAGGCTGCTATCTGTATGCTCTTGGCAAAAATCACTTAAATTCTTGGGAGCCTCAGTTTCCTCATCTGTGAAGTGGGAATGGTGCTACCCAACTCACAGGATCAAAAGAGACTGGGTAAAAGAAAGTGCCTTGGGAACTGCAAACCACTATACATATTAAGGGATGAGTATCCTCCCTCCATTCCCACACTCTAATTTTCACCCTCCAGACCTGCCCATCCAGAGAGGGCCACCCCTGCCCCCTGCCCATGTCCATGCAGAATCAAACAGCTCCACATCCATTTGGCTTCGGTGGAAAAAACCAGACTTCACCACAGTCAAGATTGTCAACTACACAGTGCGCTTCAGCCCCTGGGGGCTCAGGAATGCCTCCCTGGTCACCTATTACACCAGGTGGGAAGAGGGGGCTGATGCTGTGAATGGGGAGGAAGAGCAGACAGTGGGGAAGAAGGCAGCAGGTGGTGATGAGGAGAGGGGACCTGGGGGTTCAGGGACATTTCATGACTCATGTGTTAAACTGGGGGCACATTGAGGGTCTGATGACCAGATGGTGACAGATGGAAAAGGGGAGTCCATCCAGTCCCATCCCCTCACAGGAGAGCCTTGTACTCAACCCTAGGAAACGTCACTCAGGACAGACCTATTTCTTCAACTTCACGTGATGGGGAAGAGACAGCCCAGCTGCTGTCCTGAGAGGTCCCCAGTTAGATGGGGAGACAGAGACCCTGACCTGGGGAGCTGTTTGTTTGGCAGAGGAAACAAAGCATAAAAAGAAATAGATATATACAGTTGCAGCTGAAATAAAATTAAGTCAAGGAAAAGAAGCATCAGAGATGGTCCCTTGGGTAGAGAATGATGTGGATTAATCCAGGAATGTTTCCTGGAAGAGGGGCCTGGCTTGGGGATTGGACATGGAGCCCGATACATACATACAGTACATCCAGACCTCTCTGCAGGTCCTCTGGATGGTGTTAGTGGCCCCCATGGGGCTGGGGTAGGGGAGTAGATTTGGAGGGGCCTGCCCTGCTAGGGGGGTGTGTCTGAGAGCCCTGGTCACGTTTCTTGCCTTGGCAGCTCTGGAGAAGACATCCTCATTGGCGGGCTGAAGCCATTCACCAAATACGAGTTTGCGGTACAGTCCCACGGCGTGGACATGGACGGGCCTTTCGGCTCCGTAGTGGAGCGCTCCACCCTGCCTGACCGTGAGTGGCCCCCAGTCCATCTTTCAGGGAACTCCTTCTTGCCCCAGCACCCCTCTTGTGAAGCGCCCCTCAGAACCCCATGAGTGTCCGTCATTTGCTCTGCATCTCTGTAGGCAGTCCTGTGCTGGTCTTAACCATATTTACTCACAGATATCATAACATAAGATTTAGAGGAGTGGTTTCTTTTAAGAGGCTGTGGGAAGACCTCAGCGAGCTGTGAGGGGGGCCAGGTCTGGAGGCAGGCATCCTGGGTTCTGCGTTTGGGTCCCCGACATCCCCCTGACACACACAGAGACTTAGGCAGTCCCCTTCCCCACGAAGGGCCTGTGGGTCCTCATCTGTCAAAAGAGAGGATGGGACCATTCGCTTTGCAGGTCTGTGACTCTGGAACCCTCTGGAAATGCATCTGAAGACAAGTGGATTTTTGTTCTCACAGCAGAGGCTCTTTGGTGCTTCCAGTCCTAAGACTGCTCACCTTTCTATTGACAGACCTTTGTCCCTGATCTGAAATAGGAAGACACGTGTAGGGTAGGGTGGGGAGGCCCTCTACCCTCATGGATTCACTTTTTAAAAAACTGCTTACAGGTTGTTTCTCACCCACCCATGACTTCAGTTCTTATGGTCTTAAACTGTGTGCGGAGTTTAGGGAGACCCCGGTGTTTTCTCCAAGGAGACTCTATGATATTGGATCCCCAGCACAACTGACCAGGCTACAGAGGGGGGAATGTTTTCTCCTTTCGCAGATGGGGAGACGAGCCTGAGAAGCAGAAAGTCACCTAGGATCAAGGAGGGTTCTGGCAGCCCATGGCGCTGTGGCTCTGTTATGCCTTAGAGCCCTGGGTCCCCATCCCACCCTCTGTTGGGCCTCGAAAACCTGAGCCCCCAAATCTCTGTCCCTTCCCAACACACCAGCCACCTTGTGTCCCTCCTTCTTCCCCTTCCTCATTCACTCCCGCCCCCCAGGATCAACTTCTTCTCTGGAAAAAAAAAACACAAAGCCTTTCAAGGTGTTGCTTCTCCCACTGCGGTTCCCCTGACCCTGAGGACTCATGCCAGGGGCAGGCGTAGACAGAGGCTACACAGGGCATCAACCAACTTTACTTGAAGATTTCAGGTGGCAAGGGGAGTTAGGAACTTTAAATGATAAAATATTTCAAACACTCTTTTTATATTAAATGTTACCACGGAATAGATGAATTTAAAAGAAAAGGTAAGCTTTCCGAAAACTTCTGAGCTCTGCCCCTAGGTCCCTAGAATACCAGACAGTGTCTTCAACCCTTGGAAGTATTTGGGTGTGGAAGTTTGAGGAGCTCTGCTCCAAGGAGTGGAAAAGAGTTTCTGAGAGGGGACGAATGGTGGTGAAGCCCCTTCCTCAACTGTATTCCAGAAATTCCCCAGTGAGAGACCAGACCTCATTCTGCTTTGTGGTTTGTGGTTTGTTCCAGTGAAGGAGGAAGCAGGGAGGCTATGTCCTCATGCCCTGGCTCCCAGCTGCCCCCAGAGCTGGGGCTCTCAGTGACCCTGCCTCTCCCCGTCTCCCCTCCTGACCCCCAGGGCCCTCCACGCCCCCATCCGACCTGCGCCTGAGGCCCCTGACGCCATCCACCGTTCGGCTGCACTGGTGCCCCCCCTCGGAGCCCAACGGCGAGATTGTGGAGTATCTGATTCTCTACAGCAACAACCGTACCCAGCCTGAGCACCAGTGGACCCTGCTCACCACCGAGGGTGAGGGCTCGCGCCCCAGGGCATCTGAGCAAGAGTTTCCCCACCCTCTCCCCACTTTCCAGCCTCCCCAGTGGCTGGTTAGTAGTGAGCTCGCCGCTGAGGTTTGTTCTAGGAGGAGCAGGCAGAAGCTACCGCCTGAGGGGGAGAAGCAGATTCTCTCAGGGCCACTTCCCAGCCCATCCCTGCAGCCCACCCCGACCCAGTTCACCAACCCTGCTCTCCCTGCCTTCCCCACGCCCCCCCCCCCCCGCAGGAAACATCTTCAGTGCTGAGGTCCACGGCCTCGAGAGCGACACTAGGTACTTCTTCAAGATGGGGGCGCGCACGGAGGTGGGGCCTGGGCCCTTCTCTGGCCTGCAGGATGTGATTACTCTCCAGGAAAAGCTCTCAGGTAAGAGGCAGGAAGGCAGGAAGGGGTGGGGTCCATCCTGGGGCAGCCCAAGCTCTCTAGAGCCCCCCCACGCAGTTGACTTCTAACCCTCAAGCCATCTCTTCCAAGGTCCTGCCTCTGGGCATGACTACACTTTCATTGTTTTGGACAAGTGCCCTCTTCATCTGGTGTGGAGAGGACAAATTTGAAGGGAAGATGGGTGTGGTTCGGTGGTGATTCATTTGAGAGGTTAGATTTGCGGGAGACTGGCTTGGTTTCTTTGGGAGATTGCTTTGATTGAAGGACTGGCTTGGAAAGGTGACGAGATTTATGGGGTGGAGGTCTTGGGCAATGGGACTGGCTATGTAATCTGCAGGGCCCGGTGTGAAAGGAAAATGTGGGGTCCCTTATTTAAAAACGGGGAAGAATTTCCAGATGGTGACAGCAGAGCATTAAACCAAGGCCAGAGCCCTTCTAAGCATGGGCCACATGCCCCTGCAGGTGTTGCACACCTGCAAAACCAGCCCTGTTAGGCAGGCAAGAGGTGTGTTTCACTGAAAGGCCAGGCTGATGGGGAGGAACCACAACTTCTGGATGCCCAGTGAGAGAGAGGTAGTGGTGGTCTCTGTGAGTCCATGGGGCCCTCCTGTCCTTGCCTGAGAAGATTTCACGTGTCCAAAGGGTGAGACTCAGGCCAGGGGTCTCTGGAGGAAGCCGCAAGTCCTGGTCTATGAACCCTGGGTTCTCTCCTGTCCTCCACCTGTTCTGTTCCCTCCCTCTCCCCCGCCAGACTCTTTGGACGTGCACTCTGTCACGGGCATCATCGTGGGCGTCTGCCTGGGCCTCCTCTGCCTCCTGGCCTGCATGTGCGCTGGCCTGCGCCGTGGCCCCCACCGGTGGGTGAAGGAACCAGTCTGACCGCAAAGAGGAGAGGTTTCCAGAAGGGCTGCAGAGATGAGGGAGCAGGGAAAGTGGCCATGATTTGCTCTGGGCACTCCCAGCAGCCCCATTAAAGTTGACTCTGGGATGAAGGGGTTGGGAGTGATGACCTCATGAGAGTAGGGGGTGGGTTTAGGGAAGCCCCCCAGCATATCCCCTCAGCAAGGGCAGGCGTAGGTAGAGCTGCCTCTCTGCCGCTTCCTTGGTAGCTGAGAGCATCTTGCAAAGAGGGACCCCAACTCTCCAGATGCCTGGAGCCAAGGGAGGAAGGACCCCAGTGTAGTGTCGCAGCTGTTTTGAACAATCACAGAATTTCTTATTCATTGCACAGACCGGGAAATTAAGTCTCAGAGATGTGTAGGAACCTGCCCAGGGATACAGGCTGGACTAGATACCAGTCCCACGCCCACCCCTCTCTTTGACCACTGTGCTGTCCCCCATGTTCCCTTCCAGGGAAGCCCTCCCGGGCCTGTCCTCCACGGCCACTGCTGGGAACCCCACGCTGTACTCCCGAGCCCGCCTTGCCCCCCCCAGCCCCCCGGCTGCCCATGAACTGGAGTCCCTTGTGCACCCCCGTCCCCAGGATTGGTCCCCACCACCCTCAGACATCGAGGACAGGGCTGAAGTGCACAGCCTTATGGGTGGTGGCGGTCCTGACTGCCGGGGTCACTCCAAGAGAAAGGTGAGCCTGGGTAGGTCCAAGCCCCACACTGTGGCTCATGCCCAAATAGGACACCAGGGGGCGCGAGAGCGCAATGTGTGACCCCGTGAGAGAGCCCCTTCCCTCCTCCCCCCTCCCCTTCCTGGGCCAGCTGCAGAAGAAAAGGCACACTCTCCCTCCTCCTTGAAAGGGTTGGGAGGGCAGGGAAGCAGATGGGCCTCCATCCCTGGCAGAATAGGTCAGCCTGGTTCTCAGGAAGGAGGGGAGGGCCCCTGATGGGCTGTTTGCGGTTGATTCGGGGTGGCCAGAACACCCAGATCCCTCCTCATCCTGGGAGCTGGGGAGACCTCTAAGACCCGGCTCTCCCCAGTATGGGGAAAAGAGGCTGGTCAGTTTGGAGGTGGTCAAGTGGGACCGGGATCCGGATAAGGTGGGCCCACACAGGGCAGATCCCCTCCATCCTAGCCGTGGTGGCTCATCCTGCATTCTCTGACCAGCCAGCGCAAACCCCTGAGTCTTTCCTCATCCTTTCCCTGCCTCTGTGGTGAAGGAGACCCTGCCTGGCTCAGAAACCTCTGGGCTTTTCTGCAGGAGGATCTTTCTATCCTCAAATTCACCCCCAGACTCTCAGCCCATTCTGTGCTCCTCCCTACAGCCTTGGGGAGGGAGGTAGCAAGGGGGCCAAGAGAGTCCGTGGAGGGAGCTCCATCCACTTCCCTCTCATACTTCACAGTCAAGCTCTCAATGCTCCCACTTCTCTTCCTGTGCAGATCTCCTGGGCTCAGCACGGTGGGCCGAGCTGGGCAGGTTCCTGGGCAGGCTGTGAGCTGCCCCAGGCAGGCCCCATGCCCTCTCTGACCCGGGCCCTGCTGCCCCCTGCTGGAACCGGGCAGACGCTGTTGCTGCAGGCTCTGGTGTATGACGCCATAAAGGTCAGTGTCCTGGGAGGAACGGGGAGGGAAGGAGAGGAGGGTCCCCGCGTTTGTGCAGAGCAAGTAGTGAATCCTCTGGAGAGCCCTGGTGGTAACTTCCCTGGGGCTAAAAGTCTAGCCAGCAGATCCGTGGAGCCTCTAAAGGTGAGTGGATGGAGGGCAGGCCAGTTTGGGAGAACCTGTATTTCTCTGGGCTGGGGACAATCCCTCCTCTACCTAGACCTAAGTGGGCCACAGCAGAATTACATGGATCTGACGGTGCACCCGGCCTGAGTGCACTCAGCCCTTCCTCCTATTCACTGAGGCCCTGACTGAATCTGGTACCTCTGGAACTCCTCAGCAAGGGCAAATGCGTAGTATTTCCCTGCCTTCCCATGGATCTGATCATCATCTCTTTTAGGACAGTCACTGTTCTTCCTTTACCAACTCCCATGTAATATATAACGGGCTCTGGGCTGGGGGTCAGTCTCTCTCCATCCCAAGAATGATGGTCATTCTTCTGATGGTCACTCTCAGTGATGGTTTTGTGTCCTCCTCTCTGACCAGGGCAATGGGAGGAAGAAGCCGCCCCCAGCCTGCAGGAACCAGGTGGAGGCCGAAGTCATTGTCCACTCTGACTTCAGTGCATCCAAAGGGAACCCTGACCTCCACCTCCAAGACCTGGAACCTGAGGATCCGCTGCCTTCAGAGGCTGCTGACCTCACTTTGGGTGTTATGGATCTCAGGCAAGGGGCAGACTGGCTGGACAGGGAGCTGGGAGGGTGTGAGCAGGCAAGCCCTGGGCCAGACAGACTTACCTGCCTGCCAGAGGCAGCCAGTGCCTCTTGCCCCTACCCGGACCTCCAGCCCAGTGAGGCTCTGGAGGAGGCCCCAGGGAACAGCTGCCAGCCAAAGGCCCCCTGCCCTCCAGCAGCCAGCCCAGGCCTGCCCAGAGCCCCAGTCTCCTCCTCTGCTTAGCTCCCTCGAGGGCACAGTTTAGGGCAGGCTGGTATGGATCATGGGACATGACACGTGTGGCCACACATGTACACGTGTCTGCCTGCAGGTACTGACCGTCATCAAGCCATTTGGAGCCTCCTAGGGTGCCTTGGCTCAGGGGAGAGGAAGAAGTGGATTATTCACTCTTCCCCACCCATGCTCTGTGACACGTGTGGTAGGCGAGAGACACGTGAAGCACAGCTATACGCGCTGTACACGTGTGAAGCGCATGTGCGTGTGCTGGTTGGTGAGCTGGGAAACCTTGGCCCGGGCAGTCACTACGGCCTACTCCGTCCTCCAGGTCAGGACAGTGCCCCAGCGTGGTCCGTCCCCAGCCCTGTGGGCCCCCACCTCTGTCACCCAGCCTTTTATTACACACTCTGAGAGTGTCTCCAATGCCCTGTCTGACAGAGACAGCCCCAGCCCACTTCCTGTCTGGCTGGGCTGAGTGCAAGCAGGCTCTGAATGCCTAACGCTTTAGCTGCATCACCTCTGCCATGTCCCCGGTGCCCAAATTGAGAGGGTGACTCTGGCTCCCCTCAGAGCAACTCTGCATCTAGTGTTGTAATTGGGGAAGTGCCTAGTTTTGAAAATCTGCTTTCTCTTGCTCTCCCCTCCTTCCTCCCCGCTCACTCCTCTAGTGTCTGTCTCCCAGTCCCCCTGCTTTCCCAATCCTAGTGCCCTTCTCTTCCTCCCTGATACCCCTTCCTTTCCTCTCTGCCCTTTCTCTGTCTCCTCTTTCTGTCTGTCTCTGCTGTCTCTCCCACCTCTCCCACACTGTGTCATGTGGTTCTCCTGCCTGGGTTCAATCTCTGCATCCTTCCCTAACAACATGACTACCTCATGTCTGTTCAAGGCCAGAGCGTGACTCCTGTGTCTGCCATCCACTTCAGCCGTCATCCTCCCACCCCCTTCCCATCTGTGCCTCCGTAGGCCCCTTCCCCAGGCAAACTGCCTACCCCCAGTGCAGGTTTGGAAAAGACCTTTCAGCTTCCCTTGCATCTTTCTGCCTGTGATTGAGATCGGAGGGTTCTCCTTGGAGGGGATAAATGCAAGTCATACAAGGGGGGTTTTGAGACAAGGAAAGGGGAACACAACCCAGAAGCTTGGGGTAAAATTACTCCCTCCCTTCTAGGCAGGCAGGCAGATTTGCTGGATGGAGGGGTTTGGGGACCTTCCTTCCCAGTTGAGACTAGAAGGGTAGAAGGGGATGGAAATTAGGGGCTCCATGGCCCCACCGCTTCCCACTCTGTGCACCTTGAACATGAGCTGACGGCATGGAGGTGGAAGGAATCTCATCCTCTTGCGGTGCTGGAAGGGAGGGCTTCACACAGGACAAGGGTGATGGGCTCATTTCATTTTGTCTTTTCTTTAAATTCAATCCTGAAGTCATTTTCTGTTGACCCACCACACAGGGACAAGCTTGACTTCTGTTTCCTGTGGAGAGAAAACAAGGTCATTTATTTGATTTTGCACCTCAGCCTCTCATAGGAGCATCGAGTATGCGGTCTTTTCTCCCTGCATTCATCTTTTCTAACTGAGCAGCACATCAAGGGTTAACTCTGGCTTCTGGGCCAAATTAGAAATAACCAGTCTATCTTTCCTTTTTTTTTTTTAAATGGTGAAATGTCTCTCAGCGGAGTTGCAGCTTTCTCAGCCCCTTTCAGCATCTGTGTTTATTACACTCGGGTGTCACTCACGTTTGACATCCGCACCTACATTTCCTCCTCCTCCCCCCTCCTTCAGGCAGCCTATGATAACACTAAAGATTATTAATGTTGGTTTTGTATCTCGTTAGGACAGAATTGTCACTTGTACTGTTTCTGTAGCATTCAGCGTTGCTGTGGCTAACACTACTGTATATGTTTCATCACTGCTCTGAAGGTCAAAAGCCTCATTTTATTTTGCTGGTTTGATTTTTTTATTTTCTAAAGGAAAAAAAAAAAAAACAAAAACTGCCCTGAATTAAATGGCTGTTCTAACAGTAGGCTCTTAGCATTACAGCACATAGTCATTTTTCATGTTCTTGTTTAACAGGCAGTGAGGTTCTGGTTTAAATTAAATAGCTGCAAATGAGACAATTTATAACCCATTAGGTTGGGTGGAAAATTGTTTCTCAAAAGCAAATAAGTAATAAATCTGGTATCTGCCTATAACTCACAGTTGATAAGAAAGTGGCCATTACTCACTAGCATTATATATGATTTGGTCTCTGGGTAATTTGGAAGTGTTAGGTTTGTGTCTTTGCAACAGTATTTTTATTAGAAAAGAGTCCATTGGCCTTTTACAGGGTATTAATCCCTTTGTCATCTACCATCGATGCCTTACGGTTTTTGAGTCTCATTTAAAAACCTTTTCTTGATGCATGACAAGTGTAATCGGTACCTGCTCATTTATTTGTCTGTAGTTTTGCTGTATTATTTAATTATTTTTCCAGTGTTTTTTTCTCCTTACAAGTATGATATTCTTTAGTGTTAAGCCAAGGCATTGATCATGTATCTGTCCCTATAATGAGTTAATAAACTATTTTCCAAAAATGTTCTCTTTTGGAACCAAATGACTAGAATTTCCTCAGCCTTTCTGCACGAGAGAATGTATTTCCTACCAGGATGGGAAATGTTGGTTTTTGAGGGAAAGAGCAGGTGGTTATAAGAAAGAACTGATCTATCTCTGAAAAAAAGGTAACCCTTGTACATTGCTGATGGGAATGTAAATTGGTACAGCCACTGTGGAAATCAGTATGGAGGTTTCTCACAAAACTAAAAATAGAACTACCGTATGACCCAGCAATCCCACTCCTGGGTATATATCAAAACAAAAACAAAAACGCTAATGTGAAAAGATACATGCACCCTAGCGTTCATAGCAGCATTATTTACGATTGCCAAGATACGGAAGCAACCTAAGTGTTTCATCAACAGAGGAATGGGTAAAGAAGATGCAGTAAATATATACAATGGAATACTACTCAGCCATAAAAGAGAATGAAATTCTGCCATTTGCAGCAACATGGATGGACTTGGAGGGTATCATGCTAAGTGAAATAAGTCAGGGAAAGACAAATACTGTATGATATCACTTATATGTGGAATCTAAAAAATAAACAAATGAATATAACAAAACAGAAACAGACCCATTAGACATAGAGAGTAAACTAGAGGTTACCAGTGGGGAGAGGAAGCGGAAGGGGCAAGATAGGGGTAGGGGGTTAACAGGTACTAACTTCTAGGCATAAAATAAATAAGCTACAAGGATATATTGTGCAACACAGGGAATACAGTTATTTTATAACTATAAATGGAGTATAACCTTTAAAAATTATGAATCACTGTATTGTACACCTGTAACATATAATATTGTACATCAAGTATACTTCAGTAAAATAAAATTTTAAAAGAGAACAGGTTACTCAGAATCCTAGGATAGGAACCCTCCCCGCCAAAAAAACAAAAACAAAAACAAAAACGAACTGAACCATCTCCCTCCCTCAACAGGCACTTCAGAAAAGCACCTAAACTTAGGAAAGATGCTTTCTTTGATGACACTCTTTTAGGCTCTTCGGGGACCTCTTTCCATCTGGACACACATTTTTTAACTTTCTTGGGTGCAAGGGAGGAGTGAACCACCAACTCCAGAGATTTGGGCTCAACAACTCTTCTTTGTTAACTCTGGTCTCCAAAATTGCCCATGCCTGCATGTTCACACATGTGGGCACTGTGCCTACAAGCTCAGAGACCCATACATGCACTCTCACCTTCACGAACACCCTTGTGTCCATTAACTCAAACCTAAGCACAAAAGTCACACAGCAAACTCCACACTTACACCCCACACACATCTCAGGATCACAGTTGGCAGCTACTCTGTTAAGATCTTTACGGTGCCTTGAGTGTGGTTGCTTTTCTACTGCAGGGAACCAAGAGCCAGAGGCTGCCCTGCCCAGGACCACCCCCAAAGTGGCTAGTGAGCTAGCCCCAAGTTAATTGACAGATCATAGGGAGAGATACTGCACATTTTGCATGCAGGAGAATAGCCATTATTTGCATATCACTCTCAGAGCAAGCGTTGTGATAAAGAAGAATTAAACACTTGTCAAAATGAATTTAAAATGACAGCATCCCAGGACACCAATTTGACCTCTCCTGAGTCTAGGACAAGCCAAGAAGGGGTTGTTGAGAATTCAAGCCCTGCAGGAGGGAGTTCCAGGACTTTGGGCCCACGGGAGGGCCCCCCCCTCCTCTCCCTTTCCTATGGCCAATAGAAGCTCATCATTCCTGCCCTTCCTCATAATGAGATTGGTTTGGAGCTTCGGTGTGTGCCCGACCCTGAATTTCTCCATTGCCTCCTACTGGTCTCTCGTGTGTCTCAAGTCCTGCCTCTCAAGCTCACCTTCCAGTTGCTACTACAGAGTAAGGAGTCCCTGGGCTGCACAAACCCCATCACTAGTAAACGTATCTGATCTCTGGAGGACTTTTCTTTACTCATCTGCACCAAAGTTAGTTTTATATATGGTTAACATTCCTGCTCCAAGATTCCGGAGTTGGTATGGAAAGAGATGTAATTACTCCTCTGCCAGACCAGTCCAATGCCAATAGCTGAGTGAGGCAGAGACTACTCTCTTTAAGCCTCCTGCTCCTTGAATTTAGTAGATGCTCAGTAATTTTGATGGACTAGCACATCATGCTGGACTCAACAGAAGATCATTTAATAGTGAGTGGGCACGACTGAAGATCTCTGAGGGCGAGCATGGGGATGTATCTCCTAAGAGGCATGCCTATCTTCCGTAACACTTCTTACCCGAGGCTGATGCTGTCTCCTTTTATGTTCTCTGACATGAAACCTTGAGTCTTCTTTGTGGCATAGAAATGTAACTGGAAATTTTAACTTTCAATATGCTTTCCCAGTTACCAGGCTATTTGTCATGACCTGTGTCCTTTAAATTTCCCTGTGAGTGAGCAGGGGAGATATGATTATCTTTCAGATGCGTTCCAAGAGTGACTGCCTGGGTTTGCGGGGCTAAACAGCGGGCAGAACATCGGAACCGGGTCACTTTAGTGTTCTCATTGTCCTGTTGGTTCCGCTCTCCCAGGGCCCGGGATGAAGCTGCCTTCCCACTTCTCCTACCTCTATCCACCCAAGCGCCAGAACTCTTCAGTCTGAAGAGGCCAGTCTTGCAGCTAAACGTCCTAGCCTTTGGCTGGAAGGACCGGAAACCAAAGGAAAACCGAATCTTTGACAACTTTGTGCAGCTTTTAGGGAATTATCTCGACAATATAGACTTGGACACGGTGCAGGAGGGCGCAGCAGGAAGAGTGGGTCAGAGGGAATCCCGCTGCTTTGCGGGTTTCTCCGCAGCCCAGACCCATTCGGCGGTCCGCTGGGTCTCCACTTCCTCAGTCGCCCCCAAGTCCGGGGCTGGCCCGCGGGGGAGGGGTACGGGGCTGCAGCTCGGGACGGCGCCCGCCGCTCCGGCCCCAGTTCAAAGCGCAGGGGGCGCGTCCGCCGCGCAGCCGGGAATGTCCGGCCGCTTAAAGCGCTCGCCGGCTCTTTTGTTCCCCAGACCGGGCCTCCGGGGAGAGGGGGCTGGGGGAGGGGACCGGGAGGGGAGGGAAGGGGGGCGGCGGGCGGCGGGAGGAGGGAGGGGCGGGCGCGGGCGGTGCGAGTGCGGAGCGCGCACCCCGGGCGAGGCTGACAGATCGCCGGGGTGGGTGCAAGATGGCGCAAGCGGCCGCGCTCCCCCTGCGCCCCCGGCGCTCCTAGGCAGGCATGTGGCCCCAGCCCCCAGCCGCCCGGGCTCGGCCCCGGCCGGAGCCCCGGCCCCGGCCCCGGCGCCGGCCCCGCGGGACGCTGTGAGCCGCGAGAGGCCCCAGAGCCGCGCGTCGCCGAGCCGAGCGGACCGCGAGCCCCATGGCTGCTCCGCGCGCCGCGCCCCCGCGCTGCCGGCCCCGGCTCCTGCTGCCTCTGCTGCTGTTGCTGCTGCTGCCCGCGCCGAGCGACGGTGAGCTAGGGCGCCCGCGAGCCGGCGGCTGAGGACCGAGCCCCGGGAAGGGCGAGAAGGGAGTAAGCGGGCGCGAGGGGCGGACCCGGGGAGAGCGGCGCGGACCTGCGGGTCGGAGGGACTTGCCCGAGAAGGGGAGGCGAACGGGACGGGGCGCTGAGGCCGGGTTGCCGGGGGCGGCAGGGGGATGCTGAGGATGGAGCCCCCCGAAGAGAGACCGGCATTCCGTCCGCTGCGTCTCCAGGACTCAGGGCAGTACCCGAGCCCGGACCGAGGGGCAAGGAGCGCGGCAAAGCAGGAGCTCGGCGGGCAGGCTGGAGTTGGGGAGAGGGGGAAACGAGCCATGGGAGACCGCAGGGCTGAGGCCCGTCCGAGGGGGCGAGCTGGGGTGCTTGGAGCCCAGGGGTGGGCACAGAGTGGCCCGAGGCGGCCGAGGCAGGAGACGGCAGACCCCGGGGGCGGAGGCCGGGACCGAGCGGGCTGCGCTGGGCGGAGAGAGCACGTCGTGGATTTGGAGCCGGGACTGGGACACGGAGTGCGAGGGAGAGACCGAGGATGAGGAGGAGGAGGAAGATTCCCGGCGGGCCGCGCGTGGGGAGGGATAAACCCGAGAGACACCCCGCGAGCTGAGGAAGGGGGGAGAGAAGCCGACCGAGGGCTAGCGAGCGGCGGGGATGCTCACGTGTCCGCCCTGCCCCGGAGGGTGCACACGCAGAGCTCGGGGTTTGCCGGCTTTGCCGCCCGGAGCTCCGTCACCACCATCCTGTTACCTCAGTGGCTGTAACGGGCCCATCTCACGGGAGAGGGGCGCAAATCTAGTCCCTTCCCCTCCCACCCCAAGTTCTCAACAGACACTCCTCTGGGCAGTATTCTCTCCCCTCTTAGCTCGGGAGAAGCGGAATATCGCGGCCGCCTCTAGGAGAAACTTTATCCCCCAGTTGCTGTACTGGGCTTGGGGTGGGGAGCTGAGACTGCTGAAACGCAGTTCCTGGGAAGGATGGGTAGGGATTTGAAGGGGCGTGACCCTCAAATGTCTTAAAGTACGAATCACCTATCCCTGAGGGTGGGGGAAACGCCCCTAACCCCAGCCTTCCTCCTCCTTTCTCCCCACCCGCCGCCCCATCTCCCCCCAGCCAGGGAGGGCGCTGGTCTGTTAGGGAGGGGCCCGCTCCCGGATCGCTAGTTCCTTGGAAATGTGAGGAGGGGTCTGTGGATGCCTTTTCAGCCCAGGTGGGTTCATTCTTCCTAGAGTGAAGTTGTAACTGGTCTGGTAAGTTGCTCGCTTGAGAAGTCGGAGACTTGGCATCATGCCTGGGATTGGAGCTCTTGTACTTCCTCTCCGGCTTCTTCTGATTCCCTGATCACCCTCTTCTCCCTTCTCTTCTTTCCCCTCCTCTTCCAGTTTTTTCCTCTTCTGCAGGAGTGAAGAGGTTGCTGGGAGTAAAGGTGCTAGGAACCTCCCTCTTTCTAAATTTTGGGAAATCTGAGTAGATGTTTGGTATCCCTCATCCTCCTTATGACAAAGGCAACACAAGCAAAGCAACCAAAACCCAGAGCATCCTAGGGGTGGGGCAGTGGAGCTGGACCATCGCCTAGCCTGTACCCGGTACTGGGCCCACACACCCTTCTCCCTGCCAGGCGTCGGACCAGGCCTCAGATGGTTTTGCCAACAAAATGAAGCAGTGATTTATTACTATCTCACTTTATATTTGTTTAGAACTTCTAACTTTTCATAGTGCAGTGCCTTTGAGTCTGTTAGTCATATTTAACAACCCTATGACACAAGCCGTATTGTTGTTCCTGATTTAAACAGATGAGGACCGAGAAGCCCGGAGAGGTTGAATACTTTACCTGAGGTCACACCCTGAAAGTCTGTGAGGCTTCAGTGCTTAACCAGGGTGACCACAGAAGTGGCAACAGCTGTATTGGAATCAGTGTTGCTTTTAGATCCCAGATTTGCAGCTATTAATTCTGAGGCCTCGGACAAGTTGCTTAACATCTCTGGGCTTCAGTTTCCTTTTCTGTAAAAGATACAAATAAAAAAAAAGATGGTAGGAACAATATCCATCTCTCTGAGATGGTCTGTTGATTAAGTAACTATACTGCATGAGATGCACAAAGGTCTATATATTAATAGAGATTCCTATTAACATCACAGAATGATGGGGATGGGGTACACAGATCCAGAGAACTTGGAACACCTGTGTCTGCTCATTCCACACTAACCTCTCCTTTTCCTCTCATCTCCCCCGCCTGATGCAGGTCTTGGCCACTCTGCCGAACTGGCATTTGCTGTGGAGCCAAGCGATGATGTTGCAGTCCCTGGGCAGCCTGTAGTGCTGGGCTGCAAGGTGGAGGGGACCCCTCCAGTGCGAATCACCTGGAGGAAGAATGGGGTGGAGCTGCCGGAGAGTACCCACTCCACCGTGCTGGCCAATGGGTCCTTGATGATCCGCCACTTCCTGCTGGATGGAGGAGGCGGCCCTTCAGACGAGGGGGACTATGAGTGTGTGGCTCAGAACCGCTTTGGGCTGGTGGTCAGCCGGAAGGCTCGAATCCAGGCTGCAAGTAAGTGGGTGCCCTTACTTTTTTTTTTCCAGGCCATGGAGGGATAGAGGGAGCAGTTCCATCTTATGTAGCTTCTGGAGCCCTAATTTCTCAGCATGGGTCAGTTGAGAGGGGCATAGCAGTAATTTGCGGTGGTGGAATTATATCATATACTCATTTAACTGATTGGAATGCAATTTGACAAGAATGTAGCCAAACACTGTTGTGGGAAGAGGGAGAGAGAGACAGCAAGCTTTATCCAGTTCTTGGGTCAGTGTGTCTTAGTTTCCATATGCCTGTATATTATGAGCATCCCAGTCTATTGGGTATGATTTTTGTGTTTAAATATAAACAATTGTCATACTTTGGGGGTAATTTAAGAGATTTTTGAAGGGTAATTTTGGTTATGTGCAATTTTTCATTACGTGCTGACTTTCAAACCTTTTGGGTAGAATAAAACCTCACTGTACCAGTGATGACATTCTGAAGCTTGTCAACAATTTGCTTTACAAAAAATATGATAGAATAATTTCAGGGTTAACACAATGATGACATTACTCCCACTCACCTTCATGCTGGTGTACTTTTAAAAAAATTTCAGCTTTATTGAGGTGTAATTGACAATAAAATTATAAGATTTTTAAAGTGTACATTGTGGTGACTTGACATTTGGTGTGCTTTTTAGATTGGGAGAGAAGAGGTGTTTCAGCTCTAGACTTGTGCTTTGCTTGTGCTGATGGACCACCAGTAATTGTGATGAAATGATGGCCGTGCTTTACTGCCCTTTCCTGCAAAAAGTCTGTTGTTGTTGTTTAATCTGTATATACTCATTGTTACATAACAATGAATTTTTACATAAACCAAAATTATTTATGTATCTTGGGAAGGTGGCAGGCTGTGAGGGTAGGAGGTCATGGTTGAGAACCACTGCTCTTGAGGAAGGGCAAAAGTTTTGCCAAGTGGAAAATGCTCTCCATCCCATATCTCTCTGCTTCTGTGGGGGGGGGGGGGGGTGTCCCTTAAAGGGGTTGCTTTAACTTTGGTTGGTAATCATTTTAGCGAATACCTATAAAGCAATTGCTGCATACTGGGCTCCCTGCCTAAGTGCTTTACATGAATTATCTCATTTAGTCATCGTGATGACACTGGAAGATAGGCAGTTATCATCCCTCTTTTACAGATGAAAAAACTGAGATTTAGGGGGATTTGTGACATTCTGGTGAGCAGAGGAGCCAGGACTGCAGTCTAGGTATTCTGAACCCTGCACAGTCCCACTTAACTCCTGTGGCATGCTGCCTCTTCCCCATCTGATCGCTGACAAGTTTCTTCCTGGCTCTGAGGGCATTTGCACAGTTGCTCTGAACGGCTGGTGAGTGATGAATCATTCTGAGGCAGGAGCCCTCTAGTTGGGTTTAAGATGCCCCTTTGTTCTAAGGATGGCTCATCCAGGCCCCCATATGGAGCTCTCTGGGAGGCAGCCCTGGACCTGAGACTGAATCACTTCTGGCTCAGCGACCCCTCATCCCCCGGTCCTCCTGGCGGTGTAGGGGAAGGCTGGTGCAGCTTCTGAGCAGATGGCTGGGTGTGAGGAAGAGAAGCGTGGACCGAGTGTAGGGACCCGAGGAAGATTTTCGGGTGGGAGAAAAGAGACTTCTCAGGGAGCTGCTCCCTGGCTTGTGTTAGCACTGAAAGTTAGATGGCCCCTGCATCACCAGCCTAGAATTCTGGGAGATGAATCCCTAGGTGTTTATATATAGCTAATTGTGAATGTGCTTTTCTATAAATGGTAATACCTTCAAGATGTTTGGCTTCCTTAAACTCCTAACAGTATAAGAAAAGTGAGCTGTGGGCTCTGGCTGGGGGAAGGGCCAGTGGGCGAGGTCAGCCTGGTTAATCCTTTGGGGTCCTGGGGACAGCTGGGGGTTTGCCTCCAAACACTGGCAGTCTGATGCAGCCTCTCTCCCCAACAAGGCTCGTGGCCCCATGGGGAATGCTTGGATACCAAGCAACCGGGTGGCTGGATCCCCTTTTCTCACTTCATAGGCTGATGTCCCTAGGAACCTCCAAAGCTGATTAGCTGCCTGGGTTTTCTCCTTTGGTAATAACTCCCTGCCCGCATGCCCGCAGGCAGGGCAGATGTTGTGTGACACGGGAGGGTGCCTTCTGAAAAGGTGTGAGGTGCCCTCCAGAGCCCCTGATTCTCCTGCCCGCTCCACAGGGGCTGATAGGGCGGGAGTATGCTAAGCGCCCCTCACAGACACACGGCCCACCCAGGGGACTAACCCAGTGAGGCAGCTAGGGGTCCAGGTGAGTGTGGGCAGGTCTGCTGGGGCATCCAAGCTCTGGGCCAGAGGCCGATGGCTGGGAATGCCCCCTCTCCCATCCCAGTGGGCTTGGATGCTGTCATTGAAAGATGGCCTGCCCAGGATGGGCTAGACTACAGGCTGATTCCTTGGGGGCTTTAGTTCCAAGCATCTCCTTTTTAGGACAGAGCGGCTCAGGGTCCTAGGAACACTCGTGCTTCCAGCACGTCTGGTTTCTCTGCCTTGCCGTTCCATGTGTTTATAGTTTGGGGGCTGAAAATTGAGACACTTGTTAAGGATGAGACCCTGGACAAGTTAATCTCTCCGTGGCCCAGTTTCCTCACCATTATGCGAAATGTGCATATAATCCTAGTTTGTAGGATGGTTGTGAGGACTAACACACCCCATGCTTTGCCTGGCACAGAGGAGGCGCTCGGCAATGGAGTCAATACCTTTTTCTTCATTTAAAGGTGATTCCACTGATGTTGCCAGCAATAGCAGACTGCCTGAATCCGCTCCCAGCCCCCCAGCTTTCTCCCGCGCTGGGATTCAGTTAGGGAGTACTCTAGGGAAATCTCTCAAGGAGTAGAATTATTGGAGCCGGAGTACAACCTGTTCTGTTTTAACCCCTTCGTGGGAGGGCCTGGGGATTCTCCCAAGCCTCTGAGCATTGTCTGAAGCTTGGCTGGCCTGTGAGACCCTCTGCCATCCCTCTGGAGGGGCTCCAGGAAGGGCATGTGGGTCACCCGATCCAGTGGGAACATGCATTGACTCACACCTGTTGAGGTCTGTGTGCCTGGATGACTCCAAAGAGGGATGGGCTACAAGGAGGGGGGATGACTGGGAGGGAGACCCACCGCCAGCTCTCCTCAGGCAGATGCCCTCATTTCCTGCCTCTCACTTCCTGGCCTCAGTTCTTGGTCTCAGGCCCCTTGGGAAACTGGAGCTAGATGATCTAGATCAGGACTTCTCAGACTTTTCTGTGCCTGTGAGTTACCTGGGGATCTTGATAAAATTCAGATTGTGAATCAGTAGGTCTAGGCCAAGGCCTGGGGTTCTGCAGGTCTAACGAGATCCTAGGTGATGCCAATGGTGCTGGCCCACAGGTGCGGAGGAGAGCCCCCTCCCATGTCAGAATCACTGGCTCGGTTGGGGGAGGGGGGGTCTGTGGGCAACACAGTGAAGTCCATAGAATATGGGCTTCAGAGCCACACCTAGGTGGGTCTGAACCCCAACTCTGCCACTCACTGATGATGTGTCCTTAACAAGAGTTACTTTGAACTCTCTTGAGTCTTTGTGCTCTCATCTGAAAAAAATGAGCATAATCCCATCAGCCTATCAGGGTCGTTGGAGGATTAAATGAGGTGATGGATGGAAAGCACCTGGCACAGGACTTGGCCTCTAGGAAATGCTCATTAAGTATTATTGTTAGTGCTAGGTATTGAGCGCTAATTTAGGATGAGGACCAGCCTGTTCCAATGCAGGCAGGGCTCTCAAAGAGCCAGGAATGTCTCCCCCGCAGCCTGGGGCCATCCTGACTGCGGTGCCCAGCAATGGTTATGAGGGTGGGCTGTGGAGGCAAACACACCCCCAGCTGGAGGGACTTGGGTAACTGGACTCTCTGAGTCTGTTTCCTCATCTTTAAATTGGAGGAAATAATACTTACCAAGGAGGAATGCTATGAGGATCACCTATGAGAATACGCGTAAAGAACTTAGCACAGTGCAGGGTACGTAGAAAGTGTTCCTTAGATACTATCTTTATCCTGGGGAGGTAACAGAGGTGAGAAATGTGAAATTCTAAGCTCCTTTAGATGTGGTGGTTCCAGGAAGGCACTGGTGAGCCCAGACTCCTAGAAAGAGGCAGTGGAGTATGGTGAGAGGAGTGGAAGTCCAATTCTAGTCCCCTGCTGTCTCCACCCCAGTAAGTCACCTACGTCTCAGGCCCTCAGTCACCCACTCCTAAAGGCTGAATCATTCTCAGCCTGTCTGAGGGAGGGCAGTTTAACTAGCTACTCTGGAATCTCTTTCAGCAGCAAGACCCATGCTTGTGTGGATCTAGGGGCAGGGTCTGGGCAGAGGTCTGTGGAACCAGGTCTGGGTGGGGGGTTGGGAAAACTTTGGGCTGGAGCTGCTGGGTGGTACAGCTTGTGTGAGGGGACCCCTCACTGAGGGCCTCAGTGTAGACAGTGGGATGTGCAGGGAAGCGGTTCCTGGCGCAATGGCTGGTAACCCTGGAAGCCTTTGTCACCTGGAGGCCTTTGTCACCCAAGCTTTTTTTCCTCCTTGAGGGGCAGCTCAGCCAAAGTAACCCTGAGGAAGTCTCCCCTCTGGCCCTTGCACGCGTCTGCCTACCCATTAGAGCAGGAAGCAGGCGCTGCAGCTGAGGTGCTGCCGGTGTGATGAGTGAGTGGCCATGACAAGGCCTACTCTCACGCCAGGCGGGTCACCCATAAGTATGCTGTGGCGCAGAGGTAGGTGCAAATGGGTGCGGGTCGGGGCCTTCTCCCTGCCAGTCAGTACTCCACACACCAACTGCATTTGGTGTTCCTGAGAAGCTGTGAGGTGTGATGGAAAGGCCCTTGCCTGGACACAAGGAGTCCTGTGTGGCTCTGGGCAAGTCACTTACCCTCTCTGGACTTTGCTTTTCTCATCGTAATATTGAGCATTTGGACCAAGGCTCATCTCTGCTGTACCGTATTAAGGCTTCCTTTCCATCCAGTCAGTCCTTGGGACATGCCTGCTGCCTTCCCTGAGCCTTTTCCCAGTCTATTCTGCTCGTCCCTTACCCGATCCCTCCCCAAAGACCACTTAGTTTAGAGTAATTTCTTCTTCCCACTCCTAAGGCGGGGAGTACTTGTGGTCTGCGGCATTCAGGCTCAGCCCTCCTCTCAGTGAGGGCTGCTTGCATTGTTAAGTAACTGTTTTGTGGCTGGATAGTCCATCTGTCTCCTCAACTAGATTTTAAGCTCCTAAGGGGCTTCTCTTCCTTTTGTATTTCTCACATCCCCTGCCTGTGGAGCTTGGTAAAAACTAAATGAACATGTGGCCTTCTGGGTGCAGAGCTCTGTCTCTCTCAGCTTCTCTTTTGCTTTCTCTCTGTTTCTCCCTACCTCGTAATTGATAGCATAGCTCATAGGAACAGAAGCTTGTGTACGGGGAGGATCGGCAGGGGAATATAACACACTCGGGGCAAAATCATGGGGTGGCGGCTGCCGTGTGTTTATCTCTAGAGGAGCTGAGACTCTCTCTTCCTCACCAGATGGGGTGCGAATCAGAGACCAAATTGCTTGGTAGCCCTCATGCCTGGGTCTTGGAATCTCCTGCCTTGGACTTTATTCCCTGGCTGGATGAAGGCTGTGTCCCCAGACTCACTGGCCCCAACTGTGGGGGGAGGACCGCCCCTCACCCCACCAGCAGGACTTGAGTGTGGAAGTCGAAAGCTTCTGGTTCCCACACCTTGGCTCCACTGTCGCAGGCAGCCAGCTGGCCCCTTGAACACAATGTGCAAATCTTCTCTGTTCCTGTTCCGGCATTGTCCGTGGCCGGGCGCCTTGGCTGGGAATGTGGGCCGGTGAATAGGAGAGGCATTTGCAGCCTGCAAATGAAACAGGCCCCCAGCCCCCCTTAGCCCCCTATTCCCTCCCCACCCCCAGGGAGAAAGGACTTTTTCACTTCTGGCCTTCTTGTATTGCCTTTCCTTCTCCTCTCCAAAGTCCCTGCAGCCGTGTGTGTGTGTGTGTGTGTGTGTGTGTGTGTGTGTGTGTGTGTAAGAGAGACTTTTCACAGCAGCTTGAAGGTTGTTCAACACAGCCTTCAATAAAAGTAGAATGGAACAGAAGGGCACCCAGCAGCTCACTGCTGTCTTTGTTTAAATTGGACCAAGTGATTCCAAAAATGTCTGCCTGTGTAACTAACCTATGCCTCCCTAAGATCTCTGGCCGTAGCCTTGCTGCAACAAGAAATGTAGAGACCAGTAGTGCGTGTGTATATTGCCACGTGGGCCCCTGTGGGCACCTGAGCATACAGGTGTGTGCTGAAGGAGGTGCACGGGGCTTACGATTGGGGTCCAGCTCTCCTCAAAGGAGTCTCCTGTGGGAATCCCTCCTCCCTTGAGCAGTGTGACCAGGCTAGAGATCTAGAGTGGACAGAACTGGTGCAGGGCAAGAGGGAGTGGTAGGTAATTCTATTAGGTCCTGCAGCTGAAGTGAGGGAAGAGGGAGGAAAAGCCTTAGGTCACTGGTGGAGGGTGAGGCTTACATGACAGCCCGGCCATAGTACCTCTGGGGAGTCTAGGCCATAGTTTTCTTACTCATTAGACGAGTGCCAGCAATCTGGCTGCAATCCGAGCCTGCTGGCCAGGGCTGCTCCATCCTCCATCCTCCCTCCCCGACCCCAAACCCCCCACCTCCCCACCAAAGGACCGTTCTTTGATTTCTGAGCTCGCTTCCCCTGCCCCCAACTTTGTTCACCCTGTTCCAAGAAAGGCTAACCCTTTGTGACTGCCTTCAAATGTAAGGGAGGAGCAGAAAAGAGAGTGACCTCTATGGATGGGAGCAGTCCCGGGGGCTTCCTAAAGAAGGGTGACTGGACAGATGACATTGTGACCCAGGGAAAGTGCAAAGGCAGGGGCCCAGCAAGGGCCTGAAGAGGGGCGAGCAAGGAGGAGCTTCAGGCCAGACCCCAGACCACAGGGAGATGGAGGGGGTGGGAGTATGGGCTTAATCCAGGCCAGCGCCACCTGATTCAGGCAGAGGGCTCCAGCCCACGCTCTCCATCTCTTCTCTGGATCTTAGTCTCGGGGCTCCTCAGTCTTTGACACTCCCACACTCTGCCCCGCCTCTGCTTTCCTGTGAGGCCATGTTTAGGGTCTCTGTCTTTATCACTCCTCAGTCCTCGTTTCTCCGGCCCTACCGTCTTCCTTTCTCCTGCTCTCTTTATTGTTCTGTCCTTCCTCCTGCCTCTTTCTCCAGTTGTAGCAATTCCAATTCCTGTGTCCACCATCCTCTGCTGCGCTTGGAGGGAGATACCTGTGTTTCAGGAGCAAAAGTAGGTGAGCTCAGGCTTCAGCATAGAGCAAAGACATAGGAAGAGGAGAGTCTGAGAGGGTGAGCTTCGAAGAAGACCCTGAAGGAAGGGGTCTGGGGCCTCCCCAGCAAGTCGGAGTCTCCCTGGGGGCACACCTTCCCTGAGAGGAATCTGAGAACACTGGCCCCTGCTCGGGGCCTGTCTCTGAGCCCGGACACTGACCACAGTGGGTGGGTGGGGGCAGCCCCCGGGCTGCTCTCTGGAATGCTGGTGTTGGGTTGCAGTGCAGATGCGAGCAGTGATAATGGGCAGGAACTGGACTTTCTGGTCTGGCTGCTGCCCCCAAGGCCATTGGAATGTGAGGGGGGGACTAGCAAGAGGCCCCAGGGACTTGGGGTGGGCAGATGGAGACCAGACCACCTAAATGGAGAGGAGGAGGAGAGAGAACCCAGTTCTAGCCCTTTCACTGAGTTGCAGGCTACAGCAAAAGAACCCTAAAATTCCTGGTTTGTCCAGGACCTTGGAGGTCTTCCCAGCCTCTAAGTAAATCACAGGCATCCAGACTACAGGGGACACTTTGGAGCTCAACTGGTCCCACCTTCTCATTTTACAGACTTGAAAACTGAGGCCCCAAGGGGGTAACCTGCCCAAGGATGTGATTGGTCCTCCAGCCTGGGCAGGTTACAGAGTCCCTTGTGCCTCTTGCCTTGCCCGGTGCCTCACTGCTCTCTGGTTGGGGAAGGGGGAGATCTTTTTATTATCCCCTCCAGGGCAGACTGGCACATATATTTCCATTTTTGGTGTGTGTCCTGCCCAACCCCAGGCTCTGTCTGTGGTTGTAGTTCTGGATGTGAGTGTTAGCCAGCAGATCTCGGGTATGGGCTTCTGACATCCATGGCATATTTCGGAGAGCCTCTGAGTTTCCAAAGCACCCCATATGCTGAGCTGAGTGGTTTGAGGGCTACCTAAGTGCTGGTGCTGGTGATGAACTAACCAGTAGTAGTGGGAGTGGTCCTAGTGATATGCGGCTGCACTATCCTAAGCCCTCTGTGTGTTAATTTACTTAATTCCCACGGCATTTCCATTGGTAGTGTTACTAGTCCTATTTTACTAGTCCTATTACTAGTCATTTTACAGATGAGTAAACAGAAGCCCAGAATGGTGAATTAACTTGCCCAAGGGTACACAGTAAGTAGAGAAGCTGCGATTGAAACCCGGTCTGCCTGACCCCAAATTCAATGGCCTGAGTGTCCTTAGTGGGGGCGAGTCCCTTGAGAACATAATCAGTATTTTTGCCTCAGAAATAGAGCCAGGTACCTGGGCACATGCAGGGTGGGTGTACCGGAGCATTGGGAACAGAGAACAGCTTAGAACCCCGGCCAGAGTGGGAGCCACTTCCGGGTGTGCCAGACGGGGCTACATGCCCCCAGCCGCTGCTGGAGGCCTGCGGAGAGTCTGGAGGGCAGTTAGGCTGGGATGCTCTGCAGAGAGAAGTCTTGTCCTACCTGTGAGGCTGGGCAGAGGGGCTGGGTACGGGTTCCCAGCAGGAGAGGAAGCTGGGAGGGTACTGGGGAGCTTGAGATAGAGGTGGGAGTTAACATCTTTCCAGGAGGAAAGACACGTTCCCCGCCCCCCGAGGCCCCCTCAGCTCCCTTTCCCTTTCTTGTTTCCCACATAATGACGCTGATTGCTCCACATCTGTCATAATTACTCTTTGTTTGAAAATTCAGAACAAATCACAGGAGAGGAACTGGTGCGGCTCGGGGAAGGATCCTTCTCCCCAGGGGTTCTGGAGGTGGGGGCCGGGTAGTAGGGAAGAGACGTAATCAGCCTGGAGGACGCAGGAGCCAGGCTGCTGATAGTCCTTGTGCTGTCCCCTTGCCTGGGCAAGCTGGCCTAAGACCTCGTGGAGTTCTGTGGCCCCCACTGCAACCACAGTCCCTGCCTGCTGTGGTGGCTGGGAGATTCTGCCACCACCCCGACCTGGGTGAGGGGTCTGTGCGAGGCCCCTGCTCCCCTGGCCCCACTGAACAATGTATTGGATGGCGGGCTTCATGGTAAACCCAGCAGCACCGCGGGGAGGGCAGGCTGTGCCTGCTGGGAGGGCACAGGGCCTTACTGGCAAGGGGAATGGGCAGTTGCGGCTGGGGTCCCTAGAGCAGGGCAGACTTTGGGTCTCTGGGTGAGAACCAGGAATGGGGGTGGGGGACGGAGCACCAGACCAGACCCTCTTGGGATCCAGCAGCAGCCCTGGGTGCTCAGCGTTTCTTCACCCTCACTCTCGGCAACCTGACTTCTGGGGTAGGTCCTGGTTCCTGCCCCCATCCCTACCTGAAGGCCCTTGGTCTGGGGGCTGATAATTCCATGGGGCATATGCTCTGGCCTGTGGCCCTGCCTACCATGGACCTGCCTCCATGTCATCCTCGCCACCTAGCCCTTCCCCACCTGGGATGGTGTCTGCAAATTCGGTACTTGTGTGGGGAGAAATCAAGGACAACCTAGAATTCATCCCCAAACCCTGCCTGTGATAAAACCCCGCTTGCTCTTGCTGTGGCACTGTGGTGGGACTACAGACACCCTCAGGGAGCTGGAGCCAGTGTGAGATGCAGATAGACTTGCACTGACGACCGGCTCTGGGTTCAAGTTTCCTCCTTCCCTTAAAGCTGTTAGGCCTCAGTTTGTCTTGGTGGGAAATGGGAGGGAGCACTGCCCTGCCCGTCTTTCAAAGGGGAGAGGATGAGGAGGGTCCAGGCATTTGTAGAATGTAGGGTTATGCCCCCCATCCACCAGTGGAGGCACCCTTTATTCAGGCTTCAGAGGGCACTGGTGTCAGCAGGGCAGAGAAGCTAGGGGGAGGGCTGAGTCTTGGAGACCGGACTTTACGGGAGGTTCCTGACTTGGACTGGTTTGGAGGGGACATCTCCTCTGGCCTCACCATTATTGACTGTGGGTCATGGTAGGAGCCTGGACTTGACATGGACATCATCATTACTTCCGTGCCCTCCTTGGCTCCCACTTCAACAAGAAGCTGCTTTTAATATGTAAATATTCAACTCATCCCTGTGTGACTTGGGACCCACAAAATCCAAAGTTCACCTTCCTGGACCTCAGTTTCCCCACACGTGGAAGGTAGTGTGGAGAGGACCAGATTACAAGGTTCCTAAAGTCCCTCCCCACATCTAAAATGCTGAGACACTGACTTGTTTTGTCTTGAACACAGTTCCCTCCTCCCCGACTCTCCTCTCTACCTGTCCCCAGGCTGGCTCTGGCTCTCTCCTCCACCTCCCTCTCCCACTCCTCTCTCTCCTGCACTGGGCTTGGCCTCCTCCTTTTTGAAATATCGGGATCAGAGTTCTGCAGCAAAGCTCTCTTGTCATCCTCACCCTCTGTCGCTCCCCCAGCCCGCTCGCCGCCCGCCTGGCTCCCGGCAGCGCATGTGTCGGAAGTGGCCGGCAGGGTCCTCACAGCCCAGGCGGGGTGTGGCGGCGTGCTCGCCCATCCTGCGCGGGGACTGCCTCTCCGCCCTGGGGCGAGCATGGTGGGAAGAGATTGGACCGGGGGACGCGGGGGAGAGGGGCGGGGGGTAACCGCGCTCCGAAAAACGACCCTTCTCCCTTGTGTCGGGGAAGAGGGATGCCCCCCACCTCCAGCACCAAGCGAGTCTGCTTCTCCAGGAGGCCCGGCTGGCTCGGCTGGCCAGCACGCAGCAGAATCGATGCGCATTCAATTAACCTTACCGCGCTGCGCAGTCTCTGAGCTGTCAAGTCACCAAGCCCCGTGTGTCTGTGGGTGTGAGAACGTGTATGCATGTGCAAGTGCGTATGAGTATCTCTGGTCTGCGAATGCGCGTGTGTCCTCGCTGGAGCTCCAGCATGGTGCCTCGGGGTCACTATTTCCCTGGCCTTCACCCGGTAACTCGGGAACTGGCTCCCACTAACTGGTGGCCTCCAGCTGGTCTTGGGGAGCAAGATGGAACCGGAGAGTGGAGGTCTCGGCTTCCCAGCCCCCTTTCTCCCAATTGGCTTGGGGTGTAGGCCAGGGATTTCTGACATGGGGCGGGAGACGGACAAAAGTTTGTGGGCAAACCTTTGAACAGGCAAGCTCTACTAGGGGAAGGAAGCAGAGCAGGTCCCAGAGCCTTCATAGAATGGCGGACTGAACAGAGATGGGCGCTTGTCGCCCTGACAGCGCTTGGGAGTGCACTCACCCAGGGGCAGGCAGGAATGGGGAGAGGGGAGCTTTCCAGGTTTTGCTGATTCATCCTGACCCTACTCCCCCTCTCCCCCAGCCTCTTGCCCATGTTTCTCACATCACTGCTGTGGAAGCTGAGATCCAGAGAGAGGGCCTTGACCCAAGTCCTGGGTGTACAGAACTGGGACTGAAAGCGGTCAGATGCTCTTTCCAATGTGCTGATTGGCCAAATGGGATTTGGGCTCTAACTTCAGAGCCAGGATCTTAGAAAACTGAAGCCCAGTATTTGGCTTGTGATAAACAATTCTTGGATCTTTTTCTGCCATCTTCACATCTGGCTTGTTTTTTCCTCACCTCGCCCCCCACCCCCTCGTGGGTTATCTTTGTTTAGCCTTTTATATCCCAGCTTATATGGAATGTCACCTTCTTTCTGCAGTAATTCCCCTCACCCTAATTGTTTTGAGGTCTCTTAAAATTGTATTCCAGACCTCTAGTACCTTAGAGAAACCCTGTCTAAATTAGTCCCACTTGAAGATTGGGTTAGAATATTCTTGATTCCACTATATCAGAAGACCAGTAATGATATTACATAGAATGAGCCTCAGGATTGAGCCTGTTTGATATTCCTGCTCTCCTGCATTTCTGATTTTGCTTCTCAGATCAGTCATTTTCCCATCTAACTGTGACAAAATCAAGATTATTACAAGCAAGGCTGGTAAGTGTAAGGTTGACGGGATCAAGGCTTTCCTGAAATAAAGCTATATAGCTTTTTTTTTTTAATTCACGTTCTTTTTATTTATTTATTTATTTATTTATTTATTTATGACCATGTTGAGTCTTCGTTTCTGTGCGAGGGCCCTCTCTAGTTGCGGCAAGTGGGGACCACTCTTCATCGCGGTGCGCGGGCCTCTCACCATCGCGGCCTCTCTTGTTGCAGAACACAGGCTCCAGACGCGCAGGCTCAGTAATTGTGGCTCACGGGCCCAGTTGCTCCGTGGCATGTGGGATCTTCCCAGACCAGGGCTCGAACCCGTGTCCCCTGCATTGGCAGGCAGATTCTCAACCACTGCGCCACCAGGGAAGCCCGCTATATAGCTTTTATTACATCAATTCAAGAAGGATTCATTGAGCTGTATGCCCAGCTTTGCTTTTTTGGGGTGGGGAGAACCAGAAGACACCGGTCTGCTCTGGGACAGTGAGTATATAGCTTGTTCCTCCCGCTGGTTTGCACAGTCCTTGGCAGGAGGGGCTGGCTTCTCTGTGCATCCTCAGCGCTAAACACACGGCTTGGCCTGGAGTTGGTGTCTGGGGAGGGTGAGAATGGGGAGCTGTGGGCATATGAAAAGGAGGGTAGGAACACCCACCCTCTGGAGCTCAACAGCCTGGACTTGGGGGAGGGCAGGTAAAACTGAATCAGATATTACTCAAGGGCCTACTGGGTGGTTTCACCTAAGCCAGTCTCCGAAGGCTTCCGAGTCCCTACTGTCAGGAGCTGAGAGCAGCCATGTCTGCATCTAACTGTATCCAGAGTCTCCTAATCCAGCTTCTTCTAGTCTTAAAAGGCACCCCTATCTCCCTATTCTGTTCCCTTCCGGGGTCCCACTGCTGACCATTTGGGGGAGGATTGGGACTGGACTGAGCTGCAGGTGCCATGACTGAGTGCTGAGTGGGAAGGGGTTGGCTTGGTGAGTTCAGATCCCGGTTTGCCACCCCAGGAGAGGTGGCTGCTGGTACTCAGTCACCTCAGGGTGGAACACCCTTCAAGGCATGCTATAGAAAGTCCCAGGATGCCAGACCATTGGCCTCACCCCCGGAATAGCTAACAGGCCAGTTCCATGCTGGGAAGTGTCCCTCTTCCCTCGAGCTTCATGTGCATCCTCTTTGGAAGGACTATACCTGCATATGCATGCCTACCTTCCTGTTATCTTGAAAAGTCATAACCATGATAACAAAGCATCCTGTGAATGCATGTTGCTGTGGGAATGGATAAGAGGAGAAGACACACATTCTCATTATTATACTCATTATCTTATCAAAATAGTCACCCATGGAACATTATTTTTAAAGTTACTTATGGTCTTGGGTTTGGGGAAAGAAGAGATGTGAGGAGAAACAGGCTTCCTTTAAAAAAAGCACTTTTTTAGTTAAAAGTATTGAATTTGGGCCTGGAGGCTCCTCATGTTTTATGAATAGAGGATCATTTCCAAAGTATAATTTTCTGGGGATTAGACATTCAGGCACTCTTGTTGAAATCTGGACAAACCATAAAGACACACGTATAGTAATATATAATAACAATTATACTTGTAGTTTCTGTTTGAATGGTCATTTTAGTCTTGTAAAATGAAGCTAGTTGCCTGTATAGCATTAGAATGATCTCTGATCTACTACCAACTAGCTGTTGCTTCCTTGGATAAGCCCTTTCTTTTCTCTAGATGAGGGGACTTTAAGCATCATTCCTAAGGGTCCTTGGGTCTGTGGAGGGGGCTTAGGGGCTGGAGTTTGGGAAAAGAGAAAAGTCAGATTGGTGGGGTTCCAAGCTTCCTACATCTACCACATCCACAGCAGCTCTGCTTTATCTTTTTGTTTTGTTTTGGAGTTCTTTAAACCAACTAACTAGGCAGATCAACTAAGTAGGCAGAAGGGCCTAAGCAGGGGAGTAGTTCAGCAGCAGCAGGTGCTGGGACGCCAAGTGGGCTTTAGATTCTAGAGCCTTAGGCAGAAGAAATATGACTCTAAGATGCAGATTTAGGAGAATTATAAAGAAAAACATTATGATCATATTGGAGGTTATGACCGGGGTTAAATTAAACCCTGATTCAGAGTCGGGTTAGAAAAACAATGACCTATACTTAGATTTTTCTCTCCTTTTAAAAAGCATGCTTTTCATGTATCACTGTTACAACTAGTGCTAGGTAATGTTAAATGTGGTTGATCAGTCAAAACAAGGAACCATTTTGGCTGCTGTTTAGTCTCTGAACAAGTGTTATCCATTCTTTAATTTTATTCTCTAATAAATGGATGGATGGATGGATGGTCCTGTTTCAGAGTCTAGTTATGGGCTGCCCACAAAGGGCTTATAATCTAGTTGTGGTAACATGGACATTAGAACATCAGAAAAGATTGCTGCCTCAGAAAGAGCTCTGTAATATGCGTCGTAAGCGGTGCTAGCTAAGGGCTACTGGGTCAGCCCAACAGCCTACTGTTGATCTGAGCAACAGACCTTTTTATCACTTGAGAAGCCTGATAGAACATTGGATCTTATGTATGACATTCCTCCTTTAGGCAGAAATAGTCTAAGAGCCCATCAGAAGGGATTAGGAAGTACGTGCTTCCAGGAAAAGGATACTGGAACTGAAGGATATTAAAGGATATTAAAGGTCAGTTCTCAAATCAGCACATCTCAAAGAGCATCTGTCCTATACCTACCTGCCTCTGAGCTGAGTACACTGAGGGATAGCAAGATAAGACACCTCCTGATCTTGAAGGATGTAATCTCCTCTTCCCGCCCCACCAAAAAGCAACCTTATTTGGTGGTGACTGTGAAGAGAAGGCAGCCTGATAAAGCACAGAAACTGTTGAATGCATAAACAGTGTGGTCATCAGCTTGTCCATGTGCATCGTGATTTCCTTTAGTGCCGATTTCTAAGCTGAGCCCCTCACATCCTTATACAGGAAAAAAAGGAAATGCCTGAGGCTAGTCCGGTTCCTGATAATGAGTGGGCTTCCATAGGCAAGTGGTTGGAACTCCAATCTTACCTTTCCATCCACCATTCTCATCGGGACCTTTCTTGGATCAAAACAATGGCCTTGGTGCTTCCGGCATTACCTCCGAATCCTGAAACCTGGCTCTGCAGACCTTGGATAATTTGGACCTCCCCCTTCCAACCATTTCCCTCTTCCTCCCGGAACGTGCCAGTCCCTTCCTCAGTCCAGGCTCCCCACAGCTCCCCATCTTCCTGCCCCTTCTTTTCAGAGTCCTGTTCCTCTCCTCACATCTCTCCCAGCCATTCTCTGAACTTCTCCAGCCCTTTCAGCTGGTGGCACACAGTTGAGCACTGAGGGATACAAATCCCCGACTCCTCCTATTGTTTCATGTGTTCCCAACGAAATCTAATTAGGCTGTCGAAGGCAGGGCCGTGCCTATTTTTTTTGCTTTTTTTTTTTTTCTAAGTCGGGGACAGAACCGGGCGACCGCAGTAGGTGCCGCTAAGAATCTGCTGGTGGAGAGGGGAGCCCCGGGGCTGTCATGTGTCCGCCCACCGGGCTTCCACGGGAGGCGGAGGGATTCTTCTCCGGGGAGACCGGACCTGCTTCCTCAGTTACCCCGGGCCAGCCCGGTCCTCCCGAACCCGGGCCCAGCCGGGGAATTTGCCCCCGCCGGGGGGTGGGGGTGGCGGGAAATGGTGCCTCGCTCGCCCCAGCGACATCAAACCCTCGTTTGGCTTGCGAGGACAATGGCTGTCTTATTTTCTCCATTCGCCGCGCACAATGCCGGATTCTCTCATTCACCCGCGGCGGTGCGAGCGAGGTAATTAGCCAGCGCCATTCAGCGCGGACACTATTGCTATGCGGGGGGGCGAGGACGCCCGCGTCGGCGGGGATTAGCCGCGGGTCGGGGTGTGCAGCTGCGGCCACTTCAAAGGGGCCCGGCGGCCCGGCCGGCTGTGGGAACCGGCGCCGCCTCCCTCGGGAGCCGCGCCGCCGGCTCGGGCCCGGGCCCTGCGGACGGGACGCGGCCGGTCCTCCCCGTCCCGCAGCCGCCCGCCGCACTTTCCTTCGGAGCAGGCTCGGCGCTGCGCGGGCCCCGAGCTCCGGCGGCCGTCGTCGCTCCCCATCACACTCCCACTTTCATCAGGACCTCAAGTGCTTTTTTCTTTGGAGTCCCGGGAGTCAAAGGGCAAAGAGGGGAAGGTGGGGGAGGAGCGAGGGGGGGGGATGGGAGCTTGACACAAAGCGATGACCTCTGCGGAGTGGAGCAGATGGTCCCACTTACTCCTGCCGCCGAGCGAGCGGCTCTCAGGGCCCTGACCCCGCCCGGCAGCCGAATGCCTGCACTGGGGCCCCGCGGGGGCCGGGCTCCCACATGCTCCTCCACCCGCCCCGCCGCCCGCTCTGCGCCTGCTGGCATCGGAGTCACACTGCCTGGACTAGTCGGCCCCGTTGCTCGCGGGGGGTGTGGGGGGTGTGCGGGCGGGTGCTGGGCTGAGAATCTGCCCTCGTCGGATGCTGGAGCCCGAGGCGAGATCAGGGTTCTCGAGAACCTGCCAGGCCAGGAGTTCCCAATTCTGGCCGTGCATTATGAGGCAGCCTCCTGTACTTTCACAGAAATATAGGTTCCTGAGCACCACGCCAGACCAAGGGAGTGGAGTCCGGAAATCTGCATTGTTACCCAGCACCCTAGGTTATTCTGATACACAGTCAAGTTTGAGAAGGGGGTAGCGGGTGCCTAGTCCAAGTCCTTCATTTCATTGAAGAAGTTGAGACTCAAGGAGAGTCAGTAACTTGCCCACCATAGACAATGAATTGCGGCAGGGTGGGGACTTGGGTGGAAGAGAAGATAATGGGGAATGATCCCCAAGACCATATGATCCTTAAAGCCAGCATTCAGGACACAGTTAATGAGGACTTACTATTTACCTAGTATTTGTTCTAGGTGCTGGAGGTAGAAAGGTAAATTAGACTGTTCTGTGCCGGTAAGGGACTCATCGTAGGCTACTAGTAGGCGATTGATGTGTGAGCAACTGATTCTAATAAAGTCTGGTAAGAGCTAGGAGAGAGGCACAAGGCAACACATTCGAGGCAGGAATTAATTCTGCCTCCTTTGGGGAATGTGGAAGGTGGGGTGCTAGTAGAGAAACTGGCAAAAGAGTTCCAGGCAAAGGGCACAGCAGAAGTAAAGGAATATAAGCATGAACATCTATGATATGTCTAGGGAAGGCAAACTTGTCTCACACGGTCAAAGTACAAATCACATGAAGAGAGAATTAGCTGCATTTGAAGCTGGAAATATGAATCAGGACCTAATAATGGAGACCTTGAATGCCATCCCAAGGAGAGTACCTTGATTCAAGGCAAGGGAGAACCACCAAAGATGTTTAATGAGCATATTGGATATTCAGGAAGATAATTATGGCTTCAGGATGGAGGAAGAAGAGGAGAGAGAGAGCACTGGAAGTGGGAAGGCTGGAGGGGGGAGCTATTACAGAAACGGTTGAGAGTGATAAGAGCCTAAGCCAAGGCTTCCCTGGTGGCCCAGTGGTTGAGAATCTGCCTGCCAATGCAGGGGATACGGGTTCGAGCCCTTGTCTGGGAAGATCCCACGTGCCGCAGAGCAACTAGGCCCGTGAGCCACGACTACTGAACCTGCGCGTCTGGAGCCTGTGCTCCGCAACAAGAGAGGCCGCGAGAGTGAGGGGCCCGTGCACCACAATGAAGAGGCCCCTGCTTGCCACAACTAGAGAAAGCCCTCGCACAGAAACGAAGACCCAACACAGCCAAAAATAAATAAATAAATTAATTAAAAAATATATATATATAAAAAAAAAAGAGCCTAAGCCAAGGCAATGGGAGGGAAAAGGGAGGTTAGACCAGGATTTGGTGACCAGTTAGCTGTGGGGGAGAGGGAGACGGTGAGGCAGTGACACCTTGGTTTGTTTTAGCTTGGGTAGTTGGTGCATGATGAGGCAGTTAATAAGAGGCACAGGAAAAGGAAGAAGTTAGGGGTGGGTGTGGTGATTCCTTTGAATTTAAGGGAAAGCTCTTTTTTTAATTGGAGTATAATGGCTTTACAATGTTGTGTGAGTTTCTGCTGTACAATGAAGTGAATCAGCTATATGTATACCTATATCCCCTCCCTCTTGGACCTCCCTTCCCCCCCCCCCACTCCATCCCACCCATCTAGGTCATCACAGAGCACCGAGCTGAGCTCCCTGAGCTCTACAGCAGGTTCCCACTAGCTGTCTATTTTAAACATGGTAGTGTATTTATGTCAAACCTAATCTCCCAATTCATCCCACCCTCTCCTTCTCCCGCTGTGTGTCCACAAGTCTGTTCTCTATATCTGCATCTCTATTCCTGCCCTGGAAATAGGTTCATCTGTACTATTTTTCTAGATTCCACATACATGTGTTAATATGCAATATTTGTTTTTCTCTTTCTGACTTCACTCTGTATGACAGAATCTAGGTCCATCCACATCTCTACAAATGACCCAATTTCGTTCCTTTTTATGGCTAAGTCATAAATCACAGCAATATCTTTTATGACCCACCGCCTAGAGTAATGAAAATAAAAACAAAAATAAGCAAATGGGACCTAATTAAACTTAAAAGCTTTTGCACAGTGAAGGAAACCATAAACAAGACAAAAAGACAACCCTCAGAATGGGAGAAAATATTTGCAAACGAAGCAACGGACAAAGGATTAATCTCCAAAACACACAAACAGCTCAATATCAAAAAAACCCAAACAACCCAATCAAAAAATGGGAGGAAGACCCAAATAGACATTTCACCAAAGAAGACATACAGATGGCCAAGAGGCCCATGAAAAGATGTTCAACATCACTAATTATCAGAGAAATGCAAATCAAAACTACAGTGAGGTATCAGGTCACACCGGTCAGAAGGGCCATCATCAAAAAATCTCAGGGAAAGCTTTTGAAACACTCTACAGACGATTCCTAGGGCTTTAGTAGACCTCCGACAAGTAGAAGGTAGCAGTGGAGTTTCCCAAATAAGTCTACTTCCAAGAGTTGGTAGCCCTAACCAACCAAGAAGGTTCATGATCCTCCCATATAATGTAGGCCTCCCTCTTCCCCCAGACTGATAAGGCTTCTTCTGGAGTGCTGTTGGGGTGGAGGATCTGCAGGCCTTAAACTATTGGGATTCAGTGCTGAGCTGCCAGAGGTCTAGTAGAGCCATGAGAGGTAAATACAGCATCAGATCAAGGTTTGAGAATAGGAGAGGGGCCTTTCATGGGTGGAGAGAGACCATTTTACCTAGTGTTATCCTAGACTCTTAATGGTATGGACCTTAGAGATTCTCTTCTCTGTCGTCCTCCACTCCTCTATTTTACAGATGAGAAATCCAAGGTTGGAATTGAAAAGTCACATAGAGAATCTGTGACAGAGCCAGGCATGATCCCAGGTCACCTCTCCATTACCTAATGCCTGCTATATTAGTCCCTACAAATCCTAATATATGGCTCTGGAAATTTGGGGGAAGTATCTGTTTTTGTTGAGTGGTCCTCATGGTCATGTGAAAGCAATTTACTTAATAGCTCCAGCCTGGGCCCCCTAACCAGACGCCCTTCCGGGAGATGAGGGAGATCCGGTATCCTGACCAGAATGATGGAAGTTAAGGATGTTGTGGGCCCGGGCAGGTTTACATAAGGAAGATTGGTGACCTTGACACGGGCGGAGACATGCAGTCTATGGAGAGGGGCTCTGCTGGGCCTGGACATTTTCAAGTCTAAGGCAGAGAGAGATTCCCAAGTCGACTCCCAGCCCCTGACCCTGCACCCTTGGCTGGTGCCTGGAAGCACATGTGTCTCAAAGGCTACAACTGGATGAGACTTTATAACTTGTCCAACTCAACTCCCCCATTTTACAGAGGAGGAAACAGAGGCCCAGAGAGGGGCTTTGGCTTTATCAAGATCCAGTTATTAAAAGGACTGAGTCAGTCACAGCTACCCTTCCCTGTAGCACATCCACCTTCCATCTCCCCGCCCCCTACCCCCACTCACCCCATGGAAGCTGCTAGCATCTCAATGCTTTGTCCTCCCCCTGCAAAACCAGGAAAATAAACTACTCCTCTATTTTATAAGGCCCAACAGGTGACAGGAGTAAGCCTGCAGGCCCCATCCTTGCAGCTTGGTTTCCCGGTTTGCTGATTTGGAAATGCTCATGGAAGAGCTACCTGGGGACTAGCGTCTGGGTTGTTTATTTACCTGTGTTAATAGAATCTAGGAAACATGTGTGGGCTCAGTGACCACTAGTGGGCTAATAACACCATCTTATCATGGTGCTTATCTGCATTAGTTACGCTCTATGAAACCCACCTCAAACCCTGGGGGAATTCAGTTAAAGTGAAGCCTGCTGTGTCACGGGTGTCTCTGAATGTGCGTAGGCATGGTACTTTTTTTTTTTTTTTTGGCTGTGTTGGGTCTTCGTTTCTGTGCGAGGGCTTTCTCTAGTTGCGGCGAGCGGGGGCCACTCTTCATCGCGGTGCGCGGGCCTCTCACTATCGCAGCCCCTCCTGTTGCAGGGCACAGGCTCCAGACGCGCAGGCTCAGTAGTTGTGGCTCACAGGCCTAGTTGCTCCGTGGCATGTGGGATCTTCCCAGACCAGGGCTCGAACCCGTGTCCCCTGCATCGGCAGGCAGACTCTCAAACACTGCACCACCAGGGAAGCCCCAGGCATGGTACTTTGAAGGGTCTAGGATGTTGTGTTACTCTGTGATTTTCTGTGCCAGTGTTTGCAGGTATGGTTAGTCATGTTTGAGCAGCATTTGAGTGTGTGTGTGTGTCTCACAGCTGTGATGCAGGGAAAGAGCACTGGATTTAGAGTTAGACCACTCTAAGTTCAAATGTCTGCTTTAGCATCATTAAATGTTAATGTGTGATCATCATTAAATGGCTGTGTGACCTTGGGCAAGTTACTTAACCTCTCTGCACCTCAGAAAAGCTAGTAATCCCTACCTCTCAGGCTTATACTGATATAATATCTTACCTTTGCCCATCAGTGGCTTCTGCAGGTTTCTGTTTTTCAGGACCACATTACTATGATAGTACCTAAGACCCTGGCTCTGGTGCTTTCACCTTTCTGATATTTCTAGGAGCTTGGGTAGAAAACCTAAGGACAGGGCCTGTGGGATGAAGGGAATTTACTCCAGGAGTGCCAGAACATTCTCTCGGACACATTAGCAGTCAGTAAGTATCTGTTGAATGAATGCTTAGAGTTGATTCAGTGGGTGTGCTGTGTAAATAGGACAGAGGACTGTATTTCCCAAACCAGGACACATCCTCTGACTCATTGCCTGATACGTGGGATGAAAAATAGGGCGAAATATTTGAATTTGGGACTGCTTTTGAAAACCTAGCAGTGGGGGAGGTAGGGTGGTCACGTGGGGTGGGTGATACTCCTCCCCCTTTCCCCTCCCCTGAATATGTAGGGTACACACTGAAAGCAGCGGGGCACACCCACCCAGTGGCACATCCAGTATGCCACATCGGGCAGGCACACCACCTGTGTCCCACAGCACACTCTCCCCCAGGCACACTTCACTCCCTCCACGGTGGGCTGGAGGCAGGGGAGGGAAGGCGAGCACACGACTTGATCTGGAGGAAGAACTGGAGCCTCTGAATTGTGGGCTGAATAATTAAAAGTAGGGCTTTGAGAGGTTTTATTCTCCTTGGGTTGTAAAAGCCCAGCCCAGAGGCTGCGGAGAGCCCCAGATTGCCCCTCCTGCAGCTGTGCCTTGGGTCTTACCATCCGTTGGAATCGAAGATCAGACCATAAAGGTTCGATGCTCACCAGCCTACAGTGGGCCAACAGCTGGATGCAAGGACTTTCCCAAGCTGAGTCTGGCCCCCCACTGTCCCCCACCTCCCCCCCCCCATTTGTCAGAGGTGGCTGCCAGGAGGGAGGGGAGAGACGTGGATTTATGGCTGCTGACTTGAAAGACAAAGTTGCCTTTTGTGTTAGAATTGGGGGGGGCGGGGAGTGGTGAGCTGGTGGTGGTGTGGGAGGGTGGGAGGGAGGGGCTGGGGTTCGGAAGCCCAAGGCAGGGGGTAAGGGGCTTGAAGAGGCAGACAAAAGGTTCCAGAGGCTTCTCAGAGCAGGGTCACCAGGCAAAGGCCCAGATGAATCAATCACCCCCAGCAAAGCTGAGCAGGGCCTCTGAGCCATCGCCGTCTTCTGGGGCTGTTTGTAAGCTCCAGACACCGTCCACACACACCAATCCAACGCCCAAACCCCACACAGTGCCTCCCTCCCGCCCCCCACAAAAAACACCTACTCTTTGGATTCAGAACCTTAATTCAACTCTCAGACTTCCCTTTGGAGAGCCAGGGAAGTAAATACAGGTCTTCTAAGTTCATACTTTCCTCCACTCCAAATGTCATCAGCCAATCAATGTAGGGGATCTTCCCTAACAGAGCCAAAGTCATGGGCAAGGTGGGGACCCAGATATTGGGGAGACTGGGACAGAGTGTTGGAGAGGGTAAGCCTGGGCCAGAGGACCCTGATGACAAAGCCAATATCCCACCGGGACTGTGGCAAGTTGCCAGCCTCCCCAGGACTCCGGGTTCTCTGCCGTCACCTCTCTCCGTCCCATGCGCATTTAGAGAGGACATTTACAAGTGCTTTGCGGAGTTTAAAGAGCATGTGGACTTGGCTGGCCTCCTCACCCTCCAGGAGTCACTCTGCCTGGTGGGTCTGGGCGGAGGCCAGAGTAGCCACCGGGTGCCTGAGTTCAGCAGGTGCTTTAACTACACCTTGGAGAGCCACATCCATCCCCCGGAATGAGCCTGGCCAATAAAGGCATGAGTTTATGGGCTTCATAAACATTTTACTAGAGAAATCAAGGCCTCAATTACCCAATGGCTTCTTCCAACTGACAGCTCACCTACTGGGGCCTCTGTGAAGCCCCCGGGCAGAAGTGAAATAGAAGCCAAGCTCTGGTTTATACCAGGCTGCCCCCTTCCCCCTGCACTGACCCTCTCACCATTCAGGCCTTGCAAATTCTGTCTTTACTCACTTCTCCAGAGGGCTCTGCCACTAGCTCTCTGAGCTTTTGCCTCTCCATGGGAATATGGCTACCCTCTTGGAGTAGATAGCCATCCACCCCCAATCCTACCATGCTCTTCCATAACCTCTCAGCACCTTTTAACTCAAGATTCTACTATTTTCCCTCAACAATCACTGGCAAGTATTTGCTATTTTTCAAGGACTGTGCCAAGCACTTTACAAATAAATCTCATTGATTCCCACCAGAGCAGCAGCTCTAGCAACATGAGCTATTGTCATCCCTATTTTATAAGTGAGAAAATAGAGGTTCTGAGAGACTAACTTGCCCAAGGTCACAGAGCTAAGAGTGGCGGAGGTGAGTTTTGTACCCAGTTCTGTCTGATTCCAGAGCCTGTACCATTAACCTCTTCACTGCATTGCTCCCTCAAAATGCTCTCAGCAAGTATTTCCCCACTAGAAGTAGAAATCGTGCTGTGTGAGGCCTTCTCTGCCATGCAGTGTGACAGCCTTAGGATGCGATCAAATGCGGGCCTTGTCAGCAGTCTCTGAGTCCATGTGGCCAGGAGAGGAGGGATCTGGCAGGGGCAAAGCTGGGCTAGTGATGAAGATGGAGAAGAAAGGGGGCTTTCTGGTGGGGCAGCAAGAGAGAGGGAGCAAGACAGAAAGCAGCTGTGGGTCTGAGGCCTTGCCTTGAGTGTGGACCAGTGCTGTCCAAAAGGATTTTCTGTGATGATGGAAGTATTTTATTGGTGCTGTCCCATAAGGTAGCCTATAGCCACTTGTGGCTATTGAACACTTGAAAGGTAGCTAGTGAGCCAGAGGAACTGAATTTTTAATTTAATTTTAATTTAAGTGGCCACATGTAGCTAGTGGCTGTCATATTGGACAACACAAGAATGCTCACTACTGATGATGGCTGAAATCTGCTCCACGTCCCCTGCTGGCGTAAGGCCCTTTGGGTTCATACCATCCACAGGGTCTTCAGGCTCAAGGCATCTGAACATCATTTCACATCACAAGTGACTGAAGGAATTAAGGGTGTTTCCCCTCAGAAGATGTTTCTCAGGGAACAACCCAGACCTCAAGTATTTGAAGATCTGTTGTGTGAAGAACAAAATTGGCTGTGTCTTCTAGAGCGGCACTGTCCAACGGGAGTATAACGCAAACCACATAGGTAACTTTAAGTTTTCTAATAGCCACATTTACAAAAAAAGTAAAAAAAAAGAAACAGGTGAAGTTAATTTTAATAATAAACTTTATTTTACTTAATATATACAAAATATTATTCCAACATATAATCATTATTTTAAAATTATTAATACTTTTTTACATTTTTTGAACTGTTTAAAATCCAAAGTATTATCATTTCAGCTTGTTATCAATATTTTAAATTATTAACTATTATTATCAATTAAAATTATTATTTTCCCAACTTTTAAAAAATATTTATTCATTTATTTATTTATTTTTGGCTGCATCGGGTCTTAGTTCCGGCACCAGGATCTTTCATTGAGGTGCACAGGCTCTTCCTCGCAGTGCGCAGACTTCTCTCTAGTTGTGGCATGTGGGCTCCAGAGTGTGTGGGCTCTGTAGTTTGCGGCATGCGGGCTCTCTAATTGTGGTGCCCGGGCTCAGTAGTTGCAGCGCACCGGCTCAGTTGCCCCGCGGCATGTGGGATCTTAGTTCCCTGACCAGGGATTGAACCTGCGTCCCCTGCATTGGAAGGCGGATTCTTAACCACTGGACCACCCGGGAAGTCCCTCCAACTTTTTAATTGTGGTAAAATAAACATAACATAAAGTTTACTGTCTTAACAATTTTCTTTTTGTCTTAACCGTTTTTAAGTGTGCAGTTCAGTGGCATTAAGTACCTTCATATTATTGTGCAAACCGTCACCACCATCCATCTCCAGAATTCTTTTCATCTCCCAAAAGTGAAACTCTATTCCTGTTAAACAGTAACTCCCTATTTCTCTCTGCCCACCAGCCTGTGGCAACCACCATTCTATTTTATGTCTCTATGAATCTGCCTACTCTAGGTACCTCATATAAGTGGAATCATACAGTATTTGTCTTTCTGTGACTGACTTATTTCACTTAGCATAATGTCCGTAAAGTTCATCCACATTGTAGCCTGTGTCAGAATTTCCTTCCTTTTTAAGGCTGAGTAATATTCCATTGTATGTATAAACACATTTTATTTGTCGATTCACCTGTTGATGGACACTTGGACTGCTTTCACCTTTTAGCTATTGTGAATAAGGCTGCTATGAATGTGGCTGTACAAATATCTCTTCGAGACGCTTAATTCTTGTGGGTATATACCCAGAAGTGGAATGGCTGGATTGTATGGTAGTTCTATTTTTAAGTTTCTGAGGAACCTCCATACCGTTCTCCATAGTGGCTGCACCAATTTACATTCCCACCAACAGTACACAAGGGTTCCAATTTCTCCACATGCTTGTCAACGCTTGCTATTTTCCGTTGTTTTTTGTTATTGCTCTGGTAGTAGCCATCCCAATGGGTGTGAGGTGGCATCTCATTATGGTTTTGATTTGCATTTCCCCAATGCTTAGTGTCTTTTTATTTTGTACTAAATCTTTGAAATCCAGTGTGTATTTTACACTTACAGCCCAACTCAATATGGACTGGTCACATTTCAAGTGCTTAATAGCCGGCTACTTACTTTATTAAAAAAGATTCTCAAGGGGAAAGTTGGGGCATTGGGTGGAAGCATATGGGATTCAGCTGTGCCTCTAGTATAAGGAAAAACATTACAATCATCTGAGCTGCGTGAGGAGGAGCAGGGCATTCGGGGTGTCCCTGGTCCTTGGCAGGGATGGATACAAGGAAGGGGACTTTGGATGGCCTTTGGAAGAGTCTGTAGGTCGTGGTTATTCCTCTTGAATGGCGGTATGAGTGGGGGCAGTCGGTGCCTCATACCCCCAGTGCCGCTGGCTTCTGCAAAGGCTGTGTTTTGAACTCTCCATCCCAACAAGCCCACTGATCTCTTTGTCATCACACACCAGATAGGAGTCTGGCTGTAGCCAAAGGGTTGGAGGCTGGGCTTGGGGTATGCTGCCGGCTTCCTTCCCAGCACTCTGCCCCGACCCTTCCTGCCCCCCCAGCGTCCCCTTGGAGCCTGTCTAATCAGATCCAGGCCTGACCTCACCAGAGGTCATGGACCAGGAGGAAAGTCCCCCTCCCCTCCCTGAGCCCCTCTAGATCTGGCTCTCAGGAGACTCCCCTCCCCTCGGGTGATTTATAGGGGTGTCCAGGAGCCATTTCCTGCTGGCTTCTGCTCCCTTCCAGCCCGGTGGGTTGCTGGGCTGTCTCTGTGAACCCTCTTTCCCCACGGCCTAACTGTATCCCTGGCGGGGACAGGGAGCGGCTGGGAGATTCCTTCTCAGACTGTTTGAGGACAAAGGTGCTTTCTTCTTCCTTTCTCCATAATGACCCCCAAGCAGGCCTCTGTCCTCCCTGTCACTCTCTCTGGTCCTCACACAGGAGGGGCGTCCCAACACGACCCCCTCCCGTGACCCAGCTTGAAGTGAGGAACCCGAAATGGCGCCTACCTGGCCAACAGCTGTGAGCAGGAAGATAAAGCATCGTTAGCCGCAAGCCACAGCACCACCTTCATGTCCACCAGCCCCATACACAGTGCTACCCACATCGGCCACAAATAGTGCCTCCACAGTGGTTAGGAACCCGCCTGCCAATGCAGGGGACACGGGTTCAAGCCCTGGTCCGGGAAGATCCCACATGCCACGGAGCAACTAAGCCTGTGCTCCACAACTACTGAGCCTGAGCTCTAGAGCCCGTGAGCCACAACTACTGAAGCCCACGCGGCTAGAGCCCGTGCTCCGCAACAAGAGAAGCCACCGCAATGAGAAGCCCGCGCACCGCAACAAAGAGTAGCCCCCACTCGCCGCAACTAGAGAAAGCCCGTGTGCAGCAACAAAGACCCAATGCAGCCAAAAATAAATAAATAAAATAAATAAATTTTAAAAATAATAATAATAAAAAACTATTAACAAATAGTGCGTCCAGCCACTGTGCCCACCACTGTCAACCACACAGTGGCCTCCAGGATGACTTGCTCAGCGGTCAGCGTTTTCTGAGGTCCAGTCCTCAGCCCCACATCCTCGTGGTTGCCCAGGGACCCTCTCCCAGAGAGACACGATGAGCGACAGCTGAGCTGGCTCCGTGGCCTGCTCGTACAAGCCAGTGCAAAACAGACGTGTAAACCAAACGTGTTCCCCCTCTGAGAGATCGGAGATCTAAGTGGCCCTGAGAAACTTTCTCCCCTGACTTCCTAAAGAAGTCAGCAGTGAACTCGGAGTGAGTGGACGATTCCAAGAGACCCCAGCTCAGGTGAGTGTGGGCAAAGGCCTGTACAGGAAGGCGGCAGGAGTCTGAGGTGGCAGGCCCTGCAGAGTACCTGTTCACCCCTTCATCTGTGGAGGAAAGGACCAGCGCTCCTATTATGGGAGGCAGGGTTCCCAGAGATGGGCCATCATGTATACTTTAAGCTCTAGGCAACATCCCTTTAGCGATTAACTTGTAGCAAAAGCAATAGAATACAAAGGTTAAAGAAAAAGAAACAGATCCAACATGGAGTCAGGTTTGTTCTTCCCTTTTATACCCTGACACTGCCTGCCCACGGTCTCACTGCAATCCCACAGGACACCGAAGGGATGTACAGGGCTGACCCAAGGGTTGAGTAGGGGTGGGAAGAAGGGGAGGGAAGAAGGAGCCTCAGATAAAGAGGACCACACCCTCCTATTGCACCACCTCCCCCGACCACACTGCGTAACCAGCTGGGCTCCAAGGGATGGCACTGAGGAACCGTCTCTGGGGCTCACTGTCGTCCCTGCAACTTGTAACACAGTGCCAACTCGCAGCCAGTGAGAAGAGGCTGGCCCAGCCTGCAGTCTGCCCTGGGGTCACCTGTCCTTGGAGAGTGAAAAATTTGCTGGGGACACCCCAGCAGAGGGCTTGGGGCATGGAACTTCTGATTTCGGGCCAGTAGAGCCACCAGCTGGGCCTGGGTCTCAGTTTCCCCTTCGTAAAATGAATGTGTTGGCTTTAGATGAGTGGTTTTCAAGCACTTTTAAAAGCAAAGCTACCCTTCAAATGAAATGTTTGGCAGAACTGCAATTAAGTAAAGCTGATGGAGAGGTTTAGCAAGGTGCTGCTCTGATGGAGGAGAGATGTGAAGCCCTGGGTGGGAAGGGGCCCCAGCTGCATCCCAGGGGCCCCTGGGGACCCCTCGGACTCTGTTGTACAGTGTGAAGATGATCAGACTGGCTCCTTAAGTACCACCCCTTCCTGCTCGAGCATTCCTCTGCAGCATCTCATTCAACCCATGCTTTTTCATTGTTTAGTTTTAGGGGGAGAAAGAAGCTAGAGGCCAAACTTTCTCCATCCAGAGCGCCCTGATGAGAAGCAGCCGTTTCCCTTGCATCTCTCCTCAGGCCAGCTCCTAGCTCTAGGCGCCTCCAGGGAGCCCAGAATGGGGGCTAGAAACACAAAAGGATTCGGGTTCCTTAATGAGGAGGCATCTGTAGTCAGCAGAGCCATTAGTCCCCGCCCCAAGTCCCTGGGGGGCTGCAAGCTCCTCTCCAGCTGGAGTGAGGAGGGGGCAGGCAGTTCCCCAGCTCCTGAAGGGCAGGGCTGGGTGGGGGGTGCATAGACAGCTGACCCAGGAGCCTGGGTGCCCTCTCCGCTCGCTTGGACTGCCTCCAGCCCTGTCCTCCTAGAGGTTGAGGCCTGGAGGCAGTAGAGGGGCCCTACCAGTGCCTCAGCCCCCTCCCCCAAACCTCTGGGCTGACCTGCAGGCCCTTGGCCAAACACAGCCTTTGGCCTGAGACTGGGCAGGCTGACCTCACAGTGCTCCCTGGGGATCATCTCACTGAGCCTGATGGGGACACCAGCTGGGGCACTTGCCCCCATCTCCCGCCCCTAGGGCCCCAAGGTGCCCTTTGTAAGGACTATACCTACTCAGGGACATGTGTGATTGATTACCTACACAGAACCAGAATCACACACCAGCCACAGGAGCTGAGGGATACAACCCCCCCCCCCCACTCACATCCAGCCTTGGACACTCACACCACATACACAGAGGCAGCCATGTCCTCCCGGCGAGCACAGCTCTGCACACACGTGCAAGGAGGCGCTCACACCCATCAGCCGTACTCCCAGGAGGCCCTGAAAGAGGAGGAGGCTGGGCTGGGGATTTTTATGCATGTTTATATTTAATGAACCACATGCAAATGAGATGGAGAATGTGCCACAAAAGAGTCAGCCCCCAGAGACTCTGGGAAGAAGGGCACAAAGGCTCGGCCTTTCTGAGCTGCCCTGGAGTCCTGAACAGACCGGTGGATTGAGGGGGCCTGAGATGGGGTGTGCCCACCCACACCAGGGAGCCAGGAGCAGGAACCAGGACAAGCTCCAGTGTCCCTGCTGCTGTGGGGAGAGGGAGGGCTCCTTCTGGGAGGGGGCAACTGTCCCAGTTGATGGAGTGTTGGAGGGGAGGAGCTGCCTGCCTGGACAGATGGTGAGCCTCCTTCCCGCACTTGAAGCAAAGTGGATTTTAATGAAATCACAGGCCTGGTGCTGAAGCTGGGAACCCATGTGGGAGGGGCCCCTTCCCTGGGCTTTACAGGTTGGGGAGTAGGGATGGATGGGAGTGAGGGTGGGCAGGAACACTTCACCAGCCTAAAACGGGGTGGGGGGCATGCACCACGGCCCCTCCCATGATCAGAGCTCAAGCAGTTTGTTCAGATCCCCAAAAGGTGGGGAGGCAGCCCCTGAATATTTATGACACATTGAAATGTTGATTGGTAGGTCTGACTGTCTTCTGAGAGGCTTGTCACCTTGGATGGTGCACCACCTTCTTGGGGTACACTGAGAAGCTGCAGAAGAACTGGGGATAAGGGGGTGATGATGAAGGGCAAAGAAAGCTACTGGGTGCTGGTAACCAGGGTCTAACGACCAGTGTCCCTGCTGGGTGACACTGGACTAATCGCTTCCCCTCTCTGTTTCCTATTCTGTAAGATGTACAGTATAATACTTAGGACTTGCATACCTTACAAGGAGTTTATAAAAATAAATCCGAAAGCAGCTGTAAAAGTGGGGAGCAGGCCTTGGGAGCAAGGCTTTCTCTGACTGGCGTTCGTGGGTCCGCAGCCCAGGATTTCCGTGTTAGAGGTTTATCATCCAAGAATTTGTCCAGACCTTTCTCAAAGTGTCCCAGCCCGGCCTATACCATCCCTTAGGGGGAGATGTTTCCCACAGGCAGGAGGCAGGGTAAGTGCTGATGTGCCCCCAGCAAGCTGTTGCCCTGCACCTGCCAGCTCAGCTCAGGGGAAGACACCCTGCCCCCTGAGCCGGGTGAGCTCCAGGGCTCCAGGACACAGGCCTGAGGCCCCCCATGCCCTCTCCTGTCCCCTCTGCACCTCAGCAGTGTGCCTTCCCCATACACATTTCCTTTTCTTTCTCCAGCCATGTCCGACTTCCACGTGCACCCCCAGGCCACCGTGGGTGAGGAGGGCGGTGTGGCCCGCTTCCAGTGCCAAATCCACGGGCTTCCCAAACCCCTGATCACCTGGGAGAAGAACAGGGTCCCCATTGACACAGACAATGAGAGGTGAGCCTCGGGTGGGGAAGGCGGAGGGATGACCAAGAGGCAGGCCAGTCCAGTGTCTGGGCCTTGAAGGAGGCCTGCCTGCGGCCTCCAGGGTGGTGTTTCTGCAACTTTGTTGAGATTGAGTATCTGTGTGGTTTGTGGGCCCAGATTCAACACTTGAATGCATGCGAAGGTCTGTGTGTGATTGTTGTCAAGGCTGGAATCGCAGGTGCATCCACCTGTGAGTCCCATAGTGTGTCTGTGATGACAAAAGTGACATTGGGATAGTGGCTGGGTCCTGGGCTGTGTCCGTGATGCTGAGTGACCCTGTGGCCAGTGGTGCTGTGCTTGCTTATGGTTGACCGTGCCCTCCCGCCACAGGTACACACTGCTGCCCAAGGGGGTCCTGCAGATCACAGGCCTTCAGGCTGAGGACAGCGGCGTCTTCCACTGTGTGGCCTCAAACGTCGCCAGTGTCCGGGTCAGCCATGGGGCCAGCCTCACTGTGTCAGGTGAGGGTCCTTGGCCCTGTCTCGTTCTTCTCCCCACCCTCAAATCAATCCCTCTTCAACTGAGCCCCAGGGCCTGGCCAGCCAAGTGCACACAGAGCACCTTGTGAGCACAAAGCTCTGTGCTCTTCGGGGTGAGGGTTCAGGAGGCATCCGAGGCCCCTCCCTGGCTCAGTTCTCCTTGAGGAAGCCCACTCTCTGCTTATGGGTGGTTGGGTGAGGGTGGCTCTCCCACTGCTAGAGGCCCTGCGGGGCCTGACCAGGGAGATGAGTGTGAGCAACGTCCTGGAGCCGCCGGCTTCTCCTCTCTACGCATGGGACCCAGCTTCTGGGCTGGAGCTTGTCTCCCACCCCCCATGTCCTAGGCCGTGTATTGGGGGTGGGTGCGTGTGGTGAGGCGGTGGGAAGGGTCCCAGATAAAGTGAAGAAATACGGCATCTTCCTCCCAGGCTCGGGCTCTGGGGCCTACAAGGAGCCTACGATCCTCGTGGGGCCTGAGAACCTCACCCTGACTGTGCACCAGACCGCCGTGCTCGAGTGTGTCGCCACGGGCAACCCGCGCCCCATTGTGTCCTGGAGCCGCCTGGGTGAGCCCCATCCTGCAGCCCCTGCCTCTCCCACCCCTGGGAGGGCCAGTCTCTTCACCCAGCTCTGGGAGGAACTTGGAATCCTGTTTGTTCTCCGTGGGGGTCCGTTCTCTTCGAGGCCTGGGGAGGGGGTGGGTTCCCCTCTCCTTGGCAGGACCAGGGAGGTCCGCCTGCCCACTGCATTCTCCCTCCCTCTGTGCAGATGGCTTAGCTCCCCAGGTTACCTCGTCCAGTCCCGGCAGTCCTGTGCCAGCTCCCCTCCCCCATGCTCCCCTCACTCTGGGCATCTCCGTCGGGCCCTCCAGAACCCCTCTGCAGCTCTCAGCACCCCTAGTCTCTTTCCTGTCCAGCTCATCTCTGCCCTCTACACCCTGGCCATCCTCCCCAGTGATGCAATCCCAAACCCCTCAAAATCTCAGCCAGTTGTCACATCCTCTCTCTGGGCCCCCCAGTCTCTAACCTGGCCCCCTAAATCCCCAGCCTAAATCCCTAGGCAGCTGGAGGAGAGAAATGAAAGGGTGCAGATGGGCCCACATTGTCTGAGTGGAAAGGTCACTGGGGGAAGGAGAGTCTGGAGGGGATGGGGTGGGGTCGCATTCACAAGGAGACTGTGCCACATTGTAGCAGCTGAGTGATCCGGGAAGGAGGGGGCAGCAGGCAGGATAATGGAGTAGATTTCACCACTTCAGGGACTGAATGGGGAGCTGTCTCCTCGCATTCTGACTGTGCTAATCTGATCCTGGGTGGGGGGAGGGCCCGGGGACTGGGAGAGGCTGGAAAGAGTGGCCTCACCATTAGGAGGAGCCCATAGGCCCTGCAAGGACCATCTGGTGCAACATTTCCCAAAGCGAAATCTGCAAGGGGAAAGAATGGCTTGGTGGTCTAACAAGTTTGGGAAACAGAATAAACCAGATCCCTTTGCTACGGGACTTCTCAGAGCCTTTGTATTAATGCGCATTGTGAGAGCCAAGGAGTGGAATGGATATCTGACCAAGGAACTTTTTTCAGGAGAGACAAATCAAGCTGGGAAATGTCCATGTAACCCAAACCCCTTACTTTCCTGTTTGAGAAACTGAGGGGAAGGGACTTGAAGGTCACCAGTGAGGCAGTGACAATGTTAGGATCAGGAGCCAGTTCTCTCCTGCTGGGTGAGAGTTTTCTGTGCTGCTCCAGCCGCCTCCACAATGCCATGATGCTCGGAGGGAAGAGTCAGAGACTGGGGCTCCCTGGAAGGTTGATGGTGGCCGATTCCAAGTCTGGACGTTCCTGCACACCTACCTCCCTGATCCTCCCCTTCCTCTTCAGATGGTCGCCCCATTGGGGTGGAGGGCATCCAGGTGCTGGGCACGGGGAACCTCATCATCTCAGACGTGACCGTCCAGCATTCGGGCGTCTATGTCTGTGCAGCCAACAGGCCCGGCACCCGGGTGAGGAGGACGGCACAGGGCCGGCTGGTGGTGCAAGGTACGGACCTCCCCACCCCACATTCCCTGCCTCATCGACATCCCTGGCCCAAGCCCAGTGCCGTGTACTCACCCACTTTCCTATCCTTGCCCTAACCTTGCCCCTGCCCCCTCTCCAGGGCCCCAGCCCAGGCCAAAGGCAGCAGCTCTCTCTCTCTCCCCCTCCCCCAGGAATGTGTATGTTGGGAATGCGAGGACATTCTTGGTCATCGGCCCCTCCAGGTGCCATCGCCACCCCCCCCAGTCATTTCCACTTTGTCATCTCAGCTGGTCTCCCCCACCTGTGTCACCCCCATGTGTCCCTCCCTCCACGTGCTGTTCTCATTCACACGTGTGGCACTTCCACGCTCACACCTGCCTGCACGCTCTCAGTGTGTTTGTCATTTCACACTCTCACACCCCAGCTCCTGCCACACACACACACACACACACACACACACACACACAGAGCTGGCCTCCACTCCCATGGTATGTGGGGCCTCTGCAGCTGACCAGGTCATTCTGTCCATCCTCCTGCCCTGGGGCTCAACTGTCTCCGTGAACAGGCTTGGAGTCCCATTCTCAGGGGTTTTCTGTGGTTGTTCCCTCCCAGAGAGCTGGGGAAGAGGTGGGAGAGAGGGGAATTAGGAACTTAAATGCCCATTTGTTTAGCATTCCATGTGCTGTTAATCTGTCCAAATGAAAGTGATGGAGCATTTCATTTCTCTGGTGTTAATGGAAGTTTGAGGCTTGGGATTGGAGGAGAGTGGAATTGAATGTAGGGGTGAGGGGGGCTGGTACTGAGGGCTCATCCATCTCCCCCGTTACCGGCCTTCAGCCTTCGAGGTGCAGCCAAACCTATTAGCACATTTATTTATTTAACAATTTCCTGAACAGGGAGCTCAGCTTGATTGCTTTCGGATACAAATGTCAGTCTTTTAAATAGTCATTAAAATGGAGTCCTCTCTTGGGTCTCTCTCTCTGGGGTGGAGGGATGTGAGGGCCGCCACCATCTCCCAGAGGCTAGGCTGGGGGTGGAGGGTGGGCCCCACCTGGAGGATTCTCCCCAGGGATGCGGTGTGTGTGTTTGTCCCCTACCCACTTGTTCCCTGCAGACCTCTGGCCCTACCCTCTTCCCCTTCCTCAGTCCTTCACTCACAGCTGTCCCCTCCCTGTCCACCTGACCCCTCATGACCATTATGCTTCTCTGTGCCCGCCCCTGCCCCAACCCCAGCCCCAGCAGAGTTTGTCCAGCACCCCCAGTCCATCTCCAGGCCGGCTGGGACCACAGCCATGTTCACCTGCCAAGCCCAGGGTGAGCCGCCCCCTCATGTGACGTGGTTGAAGAATGGACAGGTGCTGGGGCCAGGAGGCCACGTCAGGCTCAAGAATAACAACAGGCACGTGTGTGGTGGGTGTGCCAGAGTGAGGCCCGGACGGTAGGGGGCTGTGCACCTCCTACCAGGGAAGAACACTAAGCTGGGGGTCTGGAGACTTGGGTTTGAGTCCCAGGTCTGCCCCTAACTTGCTGAGAGATCTCAGACAAGCCTATTGTCTTCTGGAGGGGCTCAGTTTCTCCATCTTTCAAATGGGGAGATTTGGCCAACCTCCAAGGGATACTCCGCAAGGAGGAGGGGATCTGAGGCTCTCCCTCCCCCTGCAGCACCTTGACCATTTCTGGAATCGGCCCTGAAGACGAGGCCATCTACCAGTGCATGGCCGAGAACAGCGCTGGCTCCTCTCAGGCCAGCGCCAGGCTGACCGTGCTGTGGGCCGAGGGCCTGCCCGGGCCCCCCGTCAACGTGCAGGCGGTCTCCGTGTCGTCCACTGAGGTCCGCGTGTCCTGGACCGAGCCCCTGGTCAACACCAAGGAGATCATCGGCTATGTCCTGCACATCAGGAAGGCTGCCGGTGGGTGGGGACCAGGAGGGCGAGGCTGCCTCTGCATCCCCTTCCTCTTACTCACGGTTTCTGATCCCACACGTGCTGACCCAACACCTTCCCTCTTTCTCCCGGCTGCACCCTGGCTGCCCTCATTTCACCAGTGTGGGTAGGATTCCCTCATGCCCCTTTAATCCCCTGCCCTACCCTTGGCCTCCCCAGACCCACCAGAGCTTGAGTATCAGGAAGCAGTCAGCAAGAGCACCTTTCAGCACCTGGTGAGCGACCTGGAGCCCTCCACTGCCTACAGCTTCTACATCAAAGCTTACACGCCCCGGGGGGCCAGCTCAGCCTCTGCCCCCACCCTGGCCAGCACTCTAGGTGAAGGTGAGGTCTGGGTGTGGAGCACAAAACCACAGACACTCAGGGTATTAGGGCAGAACCCCTGTGCACCGTTGTTCAGGTTGTGCACTGCACAGAGTGCTTCGCCCTGAGGCTGAGTCGGGGCTGGGTCTACTTGGAGGAAGGGGTGTCCTTTTCTTTTTTCTTTTTTTTTAAAACCTGACAACATTTTATTTCTTATTTTTTCTTTTTGGTTGCACTGCGTCTTCATTGCTGTGCGTGGGCTTCAGTAGTTGTGGCATGCAGGCTCAGTAGTTGTGGCATACGGGCTTAGTTGCTCTGTGGCATGTGGGATCTTCCCCAACTCGAACCCGTGTCCCCTGCATTGGCAGGCGGATTCTTAGCCACTGGACCACCAGGGAAGTCCCAGGGGTGTCGTTTTCTAATTCACGTAAAGGTGCTATTTGAGCGAGCAGAGGCCCTGGGTTAGAGGTCAGAGAGCGGTCAGGCTCTGGGGGTGGGGGGGGTGTCTGGGTCATTGGTAGCAGGTGGAAGGGTAGAGCTTCAACCACCAAGTCCTCACATCTCGGCCTCCTTCTCCGCCCACAGCCCCCGTCCCACCCCCACTGTCAGTGCGGGTCCTGGGCAGCTCCACCCTGCAGCTGCTGTGGGAGCCTTGGCCCCGGCTGGCCCAGCACGAGGGCGGCTTCAAGCTGTTTTACCGCCCAGCAAGCAAGGCCTCCTTCACCGGCCCCATCCTGCTGCCTGGAACTGTCTCCTCTTACAACCTCAGCCAGCTCGGTGAGGCGGACACGGCTGGGGCTTGGGGAGCTGGGCAGGGATGTGGTGCCTGGTGCCAGGAGGTGGTTCACAGAGGTCTCCTCCAGTTCAGCCCGGGGACAGCCGCCTGGTGGGGCCGGGGGCGGTCCCTCAGCATCCTGGCCTTCCCCCCAGACCCCACTGCAGTGTACGAGGTGAAGCTGCTCGCTTACAACCAGCATGGGGATGGCAATGCCACAGTCCGCTTCGTGTCTTTGAGGGGAGCATCTGAGAGGACAGGTGAGGGCTGGGGATGGGGTCTGGCTAAAGACTGGCCCCTCAGGAAGAGAGGCTGAGGGAGGAGGGGAGCAAGCATCCAGGGAAAGCAAGAGGGTAGAACAGTACATGCAGCCCTGGAGAACATAGGCTTAGACCTGAGTTTGATGTTTGGCTGTGTGACCTTGGGCAAGTTACTTAACCTCTCTGAGCCCCAGTTTTCTCCTTTGTAAAACAGGGATAGTAATACCTGCTTTATAGAACTGTATGGAGGATGAAATGGTCCGTGTAAAGTGTTATTCCTAGTATTTGGCACAAAGTTAGTGCTCAGTAACTGGTAAAAAGAACCTAAAGGTTGGGCTGGGGTCCCATTGACAAGGGCAAATCGTATGTCGAGCAGCCGAGGGAGAAGGAACCCTCAAGGGCTGGGTGTCTGGGAGCCACAGCCCCCAACCTGCCGCTGCTTCCACCCCCAGCCCTGAGCCCACCATGTGACTGCCGGAAGGAGGAGGCCACCAACCAGACGTCTACCACAGGCATCGTCATCGGCATCCACATCGGGGTCACCTGCATCATCTTCTGTGTCCTTTTCCTCTTATTCGGCCAAAGGGGCAGGTGGGTCCTGGGCCAGGGAGAGGGTGCTGGGCCAGCATGGGGTGGGCAGGCCTGGAGCAGGAAAACCGCAGGGGAGGCAGGGTTTGGGGTCCCTTGTCTCCATCCTTTTGTTCTTGCTCCTCCCACATCCCTCCCCCTAACTCTTGGCTCACCCCCTAGGGTCCTCTTGTGTAAGGATGTAGAAAACCAGCTCTCCCCTCCTCAGGGCCCCCGGAGCCAGAGGGACCCTGGCGTCCTGGCACTGAATGGGGCGGGACGGGGAGAGCGGGGCCAGCTGGGCCGAGACGGGAAACGTGTGGACATGAAGGAACTGGAGCAGCTATTCCCCCGAGCGGGGGCCGTGGGGCAGCCTGACCCCAGACCCACGGTGAGTGCCCCCCCCACCCCGAGCCAACCCCCTCCTTCAGGCTCCACCCTCTTCACCTTGGTCACCGGCCTCCGCCAAGCTGCAGGGCTTCTCCAGGCACAAGACTGGTGGCTAGTGCTTCTCTCTGTGCCCCCAGGTCAGGCAGGGAAGCCTGGAGACTGAACCCCCGAGTGGGATTGGCTCCAGAGCCTGACCCTCTGGCTGGGGGCTCATGGGCCTGTGGCCCTCCTGCTGACGCCTGTGTGACTGGCCCTTTCCCCAGCAGGACCCCGAGGCCCCTGCCCTGTGTGAGGAGACCCAGTTCTCCATGCTGCCGCTTCAGGGGTTCGGGCTCCTGGAGGAGATGACGTCGGAGGCCAAGGCCCCCTGTGTAGGCCCCCTCGCTGCCCTGCCACCCCAGGACATAGGCCCCGGCCTCCTGAGTGAAGGACCAGCCGCCCTGCCAGCTCACTCGGGACAGTAGCCAGTGTCCGGGAGGCTCTGGAGGGAGCAACCCCCCATTCTCAGGTCAAAGGCAAGATTTCTCCTGTCATGTGGGATTCGGATGGGGGCTTCCCAGCATTTCTGTCCTGACTGCTCCTCTAATTGTCAAGACTTACAGTAGCCTTGGCAAGGGACCCCCTGCAAGGACCCGGAGGGGTTCCTGCAGGAGCCCCTCCCTTGGGCCAAGGCCCCCCCCAACCTCTGCCTGGTACCCACATGACTTGGAACTGAACTAACGTTTTTCTTTAAAAAAAGAACAAACTTAAAATTAAAAAAAAAAAAAAAGAGAGGGAAAGAGAAGAGAGAGAAAGGTGAATTAGACTCCAAAAATGTGCCCCTGCTGTGGCTGGGCCCCTGACACTGTCACCCTCCACGACTTGTTTTCTCAGGATGGATTTTTGCTGTTTTGGCTCTCAGCACCTACCTCAGCCGGAATGAATGTCCTCAGGGGAGTGGGGCCGTGGCCTCAGCCCCCCCGCCCCACAGAGCCCCGAATGTACTCCTACCTCGAGCCCCTTTAGGGGCACCCCCTCTCTCCCTCCCCACATTGTTGTCCAGAGTTTAGAAAAAAAAAAAAAGAAAGAAAGAAAAAAAAAAAGCACTTCCCCATTTCCAGGTGTGAAAGAAAATGTCTACCTCGAGGCTCGCTGGCTCTCGGGCCTGTGCTGTATCATTGGACCCTCCCTCCTGGCTCCTCACCAAGGGTGGGCTTCTCGGGGCCTGCAGAAAGAAAGATGGAATTGGTCAAAGAAAATGTGAAAAAAAAAAAAAAAAGCCAAAAATAAGAGGAGAATTTGTTCCTGGGAACAAAAACTAGGCACTTCCCAGCACGCTGCCAGCGCTCCGTCTTGTCTGCCCGTCCACTCCCATTTTGACCCTCTCCGCCAACTCATCCTTGACTGGGACCCCCAGGACCCTCTCTGCACGTGGGCCTTGGGAGGGTGGGCTGTCACCCCACAGCCTGCCTCCTGTCCTGCCCACAGAGCCGCTGGAGCAGACTGGCCTCCGGAATGTACTGTGTGTGTGTGCAAGGGGGGAGGGTCCCAGCCCACTGTCCCATGGGACGCTGCCAGCTGGACCCAGCCCCTGGACAGTGGAACAACCAATGTCAGCAGATGTGGCCGGAAGCTATTTTTCTATAAGGTGTGTTTAAGGATTTATGTTCTTGTGACTTCTTGTTTCTCTTTTCTGTTGTGTTGTTCTTTGAAAGACTTAAAGATGAAGAAAAAAAAAAAAAAACCAAGGAAACAAATACCTATTTTTGGTTACACTCAGAAACATTTTTTTAAATAGCAGAAAGAAAACTTTTTTTTAAAGGAAAAAAATGTGCATTCCTTAAATATGAGATTAGACCATAAAGTCCCTGACCCCCAACCCTCTAGGGACCCCCACCCCAAACTTTAGTGAATTAGCTGAAGAAGGTACACTTGGTGGTGTTTTCCTGGAAGACTGCAGTTTCACCTGTGTGGACTCGGGGAAGGTCATTGTCCCTTCTCCCCAGTACTGGGCCTGAGTCCAGGGCACCTCAAACCTCCCAGGCAGTACCCCTTGGTCCCTGCAGTGACTTCTCTGCACCTCCCTTCACCCTGGAACCCCCTCTTCCCAAGGGAAGGGTGGGTCTGGGGGAGGGGGGCCACCTGGCCTGTCTTGGGTTTTGTCACACTCATTTTGACTGAATAAAAGTCCTGTTGCCAAAGTGGATCTCGGGTGTTTTGGTGGCTGTGTCAGGTCCTGGGGGAGGGGTGGGAGTGCTGGGATTAGGGGAGCCAGGGTGGCGAGCCAGGCGTGGTGATAGCAGCAGACCCCGGGGTACTACTTACAGGCACCGTGCATGCTGGGTCTTCTCCACAGGTGGGGGGGCTGCCTAGGTCCTCACGACCCCCTGGGAGGTCGATGTTCTAGTTATCGTCATCTCCTCTTACAGATGATGAAACCGAGAAAGGATAAGAGAAATGAAGGAAACATCCTAAATCTCACACTGCCAGTCTCAGCAGGATCAGAGTTTGTGTCCGGGCCAGGTCGCCAAGTTCCAGAGTCTGCATTCTGACCACTGCTTGTGCCTCCTTAGCTGGCAGTGAGGGATCCGAGACCAGTCCTTCGGCCCTATAGTGACCGACCACCAGTATTGAGCCAGCTGCTGGGCGGGGCTATATGCTTTTCATGCACTGTCTATGAGAAAGGACTGTTTTCCTCCCCATCCTGAAGCTGAGGAAACTGGGGCTCTGACTGGGTGACTGTCTTCAGAGCACACAGCCAGACCCCTGGCCAGCCCTCTTAATTCCTCCCTGTCCTCTCTTCAGTCCAGGCTCCTGAAGCCAGGTATCTGGGGCTGCCAAGGCTGAGGATAGACCAAGAGAGACTTGGCTTAAAGGTGTTGTGCTGACAAAGATCAGGAGGTCTCAGTGGGCCTCAAGCTTAGTAAGAGGCAATGGTGTAATGCAACTGCTTAGAATGTCAGTGTCCCCTCTGCTGCTGAAATGGAAAGCCAGGGCTCACCCCTGGGAGGCTCTGCAAGTCTGGAGGGTGGGGTTCTATACCCAGAGGCATCTTTTGAGAGGATAGTGGTTTGCAAGCTGGGTTGTCCAGCTCTGGCTAGGGGTCTGGGGGAGCCTCCCTGCCCACCCTCACCTAGAGCAGCTCTGTTTTTACCTGTCTTACATGTTAGACCCCACATGAGATTTCATTTGAAAACAGGATACTGCTCCTAAAAGAAACATTTGAAAGCCCCTGGCCTGGCACTTCTGGAAGAGGCCAGAAGGGGTGGTTGGGGCCGATGTCAGACCAAAAACAGTGATGGTGCTGTGGATGCTGACTGAGAAAGGGAAGCCTGAGACCGCCATGGTACCTGTCCTGAGTCTTGGGGGAAGTGGTTGATTGATTTTCCCAGAGGAAAGAACTAAGTCCACATGTAGACATAATACCTCACCTTTCTTTACACAGAACTCCACAAACACAGAAATTGTTCATCAACCTAAGCCATCCAAGGACCACCTGGGGAGGTGATGGGTCGTCATGTGGTGGAGCAGACAGTGAGGGGATGGGAGAGCAGACCAGGTAACTTCCAGTGCCCCCGTCCCTCCAGAGTCCAAGATGCTAGTACCTCCCCCAGGGAGGGACCCAGAAACCTTTAAAAACCACCTAATATGACTCATGTAGATGTATGCAAATTGCACACAAATCACATGCAAATACAGGAAGGGCCTATTCTAACAAGGCCCTGAACTAGGTTTCGGTAAAGGGAGAAGCAGGGTTCCAATTAGGAAGTTTAGCAGAAATTGGTATCAGCTGAGTGGCCCAGCTGGAATCTGGGTCCTGAGGTCTCAAAACGATCCAGCAGCCTCAGGCTGAATTCCGTGCTCCCCCCTCAACACGCGTGCGCACACACACACACACACACACACACACACACACACACACAGTCTTTGGGCAGAAATCAGCAGCAGCCAGGGCTTGCAACCTGCTCCAATTACCTAATGCTCTGTAACAAAGCACCCCACAAGTCAGTGGTTTAACCTAACATCTCCTGCTCAGAAATCTGCAGTTTGGGCGGGGCCCAGCAGGAATAGCTGTCTCTGCTCCGCTGAGGCAGCTTGAAGCCTGGGGGCTGGAATCATCTGAAGGCTCGCTGGTCTCACGTCTGGTGGCTGATGCTGGCCCTCGGCCCCGTCATCTACCTGTGGCCTCTCCATGGGCCTGGGCTGCCTCACAGCCTGGTGGTGGCTGGGAGCCAGGGATCAGCGTCCTGAGAGAAAGAGAGCCAGGCGGAAACTGCGTCATCATTTAGAACCCAGCCCTGGAGGACCCACAGTGTCACTGCCATGTTCCGTTCTTGAGGAGCGAATCACTAAGGCCGGCAGATTCCAGGGAGGAGAGTTAGATTCCACCTTTTGATGGAAGTAGAGTCAAAGATGTTGTGGATATGTTTGACCACGGGACCACTTTGGGGGGACGGGTGGAGAACAAATGTGAACTGGGAGGCTGGGCAGTGGGAAGGCTCCCCACGGTGGCCCTGGGGTGTGATGGGAGGGGCGCAGGATGACAAGGAGTGCTCCCAACTCCTAGCCAAGCCCTGTTTGTGGGTCTCATCCCTATGATTAGTGAAGATTGGTCTGGGGGGCGGGGGCAGTCCTGAGGTCACAGGGAGGGAGGACCAGGCCCCTGTGAACACCTAGCAGGGGCCTTCTCCACGGCCAGCTCCCTCTCCTAGTGCAGTGAGGGGTGAGGGACCCAGGAGAGCTGGTGCTAACCTGAGATCCCCACCCACCAGGGACGGTAGACCCAGAATGACCCCAGAACGACACAGGCCGAAGGGACCACTGGCCCCCCTTGTGAGACAGACAAGGCAACTGAGAGCCATGAGGAGCAGGAGTTGCTCCAGATCACAGAGAAGTTAGAGGCAGAGGCAGGGCTGGAAGACAGGACAGCCACACCCCGCCTGGAGCCCTGTGCTTTCAACCCAGTCCGGCCACAGTAGGATGCTCGGTACTAGACTAAGCCCCAGAGCCCCGAGGGAGGGGAGAGGGAAAAGGATGGGGCTAGGGGGTGTGTGAACATGGAGACTGGGGGGGGGGCAGTGAGGAGAGTAGTCACCCTGCTCAGGACAGGGTTGGGGGAAGCTGGGCTGGCAGCAGGAATGGGGGAGTGGGAGCAACCAAGGATGGGGGGGCCTGTCCTGAACTGAGTTCAGGCTAGAGTCAGGGAGTGGGACATCTAGACCCATGCCCCTCCCACAAAGAGATATTACAGGGACTGCTCCCCTGGGCCCTCATGGAGCCACCTGGGTCAGGGAGGTGGGGGGAGGAGAGGCTGAGAGGAGGACCCAGGGAGGAGCCAGGCTGACCAGGAAGGATAGGGCCTTGCTCCTTGAGCTCAAGAGGGGTGTAGTTGAAACTGGAGCTCCCAAGTTCACAGGTAGCCTGTTGGTCACCCTGTGCTCTGTGCCCATTGTCAAGATGCAGAGACTGGCCCTGCCATCACTCCAAAATGCCCACAGCCTGGCCTGACTCTGGATTAGGCAATAGTTTCTTTGATATGACGCCAAAAGAACAATCAACAAAAGAAAAAAATAAATTGAACACCATCAAAATGTAAAACTTTTGTGGTTTAAATGACACCATCAAGAAGACAAAAGACCACAGAATGGAGAAAATATTTGCAAATCACATCTCTGATAAGGGGCTTGTATCTAGAACGTATAAAGATGGGAATTCCCTGGCGGTCCAGTGGTTAGGTCTTGGTGCTCCCACTGCCAGGGACCCAGGTTCGATCCCTGGTTGGGGAACTAAGGTCCCACAAGCCGCACGACACAGTCAAAAAAAAAAATGTGTAAAGAACCCTTATAACTCAATAATAAAGACAAGTATCCCAGTGGACAAAGGATCTGAATAGACATTTCTCCAAAGATACACAAATGGCCAATAAGCACATGAAAGAAATAAAAAGTAAAACCACAGTGAGACACCATGGTGATGTCTCAATGAAACATCATTGTACAATGACACCCTCACACACTGCTGGCGGGAATGGAAAATAGTACAGCTGCTGTGAAAAACAATCTTTCAGCTCCTCAAGAGGGTGAACATACAGTTACTATATGACCCAGAAATTCCATTTCTAGGTATATAAACAAGAAAAATGAAAACATATGTGTATACAAAAACTTGTACAGCAATGTTCATAGCTGCATTATCCGTAATAGATAAAAAGTAGAAACAACCTAAATGTCCATCAGCTGATGAGTGCATAAACAAAATGTTATATAACCATACAATAGGATTTTATTTAGCAGTAAAATGGATAAACTTTGAAAACATTATGCTAAGTGAAAGAAGTCAGTTACAAAAGACCATATATTATATGATTCTATTTACATGAAATGTCCAGAATAGGCAAATCGATAGAGACAGAAAGATGATTAGTGGTTGCCTAGGGCTGGGGGCTAGGAGTGGGGGGATGGGTAGTAACTGCCAATGAGTAACAGGGTTTCTTTTGGGGGTGATGAAAATGTTCTAAAATTGATTGTGGTGATGATCGCATAACTCTGTGGGTATATTAAAAGCCATTGAATTGCACCTTTTAATGAGTGCATTGTATGGTATGTGAATTACAGCTTGAAAAAGCTGTTGTAAAAAAAAAAAAAAAAAAAAAGAGTGCCTGACAGGACTCAGTTCATGTAAGTGAAGAGTTCAGTTTGTGTTCAAATGATCCCATTGTTACAGGCAGAGAAACTGGGGTGGGCAGAGCACAGTGACCCAAAGCGGAAGGGGTTGGTGAACGAGATAAAGAAGAAAGTGAGCTTGAAGGGATCTGTACTCCTAGCCTGGCCTCCCTGGAGCTGGGGGGAGCCTCTGGATGCAGCATCCCAGCCCGCAGTCTCTGCGCTCCTGGGACAAGGGCTGTGACTGGAGGATTTTGCTGCCACCCCGTGGAGTTGGCGAGGATTACAGCTACAGGAACGAAAGCCTGATCTCAACCCACGTCTGACTGAAGCTTGCAGTTAAGATGCGCTCAGCCCCACACAGGAGAGAGAGACCCAGCCCTCGGTGAGCTGACAATATGGGCTTGAATTTAAAAAACTGCAATTTATCCAAGTACTTGCTTGGATGGGTACCGGCAAGCTGTGGAAGCGGAAGAAAACGTGATTAATTGAAGGCCAGGATTAAGGAAGTCTTCGAAGAAGAGTGGAGAAGGGGGAAAGGACACCCAAGGCTGAAGGCAGAGGGTAAGCAAAGCGCAGGTAAGATCACAGAGCAGCCAGGAGGCTATCATTTGCTGCATGGAGGCTGGCATTTAGTGGATACTCAATAAATGTATGAATGAACGATTACTAGATTTCCAGAGCATATGCTTTTTACATGTCTGATGTATCTGAGGAAAGCCTTATGTGGCTTTCCAGGTGGAAAGGGAAGTAGAAAGAAGGCCAAATAGCCTGCAGTTTCCTCAGGGAAGGGAAAGAGCCTCTATGGAGTCCTTGTGCCACAGTGATAATGATGATTCCTCTGTTATCACTTCTTGTGACGTTTAACAGAACACCTCCACATTACCTCCTGTGAGTCTTCTCACAGCCTTGTAGTGAGCAGGGCTGCACTTCCTGTCATCCTCCCATTTAACAGATGAGGAAACGGAGGCCCAGAGATGTGAGGTGGTGGAACTGGGGCTTGAACCTGGACATCCTTTTTCTAAGCCCATGCTGGCTGCTGACTGAGGACAAGGCAGGGTGGGGGAACATGGGGGGAGGAATGGTCTAAGCTGGCTGATACGGAGATTTTCTTCTCAAATGCTGAGGAGAGATCCAGGAATGTCAAACCCTGAAGAGGAGCGTTGAGGAGTTGGGGCATGTCCTAAAATGCATGTTGGGTCAGGAACCTGCCATAGCTCCCCAGTGCCCCTGGAGTGGTCCAATGCCTTTAGCTTGGCATTCAAGGCCCTCTCACAAGAGGTGATGTAACCCAATGGTTAACAGCATGGGTTAACTGGTTTATGATCCCCACTCAGCCACTGACTGGCTGTGTGACCCAGAGGATGTCCCTTAACCTCTGGTGCCATTGTTTCCTCTTCCATAAACTATGGACAAGCGTAGCACATACTTCATAGGTTGTTGAGAGCAGTAAAGAAGTCAGTTATGAAAAGCAGTCAGGACTGTGCTTGCTATTATTATTATTATTAATCAGAGCAGAGCCTAATTTTCTGTCCGTCATCCACACCAATCCTCCAAGCTGGGCTCCTGGCTTCTCCAGAACACGCCAGGCAGTGGTGCCTCCAGGCCTTTCTACAAGCTGTTCCTTCAGCCTAGAATGAGACTGTTCGATCATCCCTTCTTTCCAGATCCTTCCAAACATCACCTCCTCCCAATCCTCCCTGATCCTCTCTAACTAGAACCACCTCTCCTTCCTCTGCATCCTCTCATACAGAACTATTTCTTTCTGTAGCATAAAATGCACATGATGTGTGTCAGTCATGCCTGCTTGGAGAGCTTAGGATGTGAGCTTCCTAAGGACAGGTGTTGGTTTCTTATCTCTTTATGACCCTCCTGTGCTGCCATGAAGCAGCACTAAATAGTAAATGCTTGAGTACTTAGAAAGCAGGAAAGCAAAGAGGGAGGGACGGAGAAAGAAAAGATGAAGAGAAAGAAGGAGAGAGAGATGAAAGGTGGACTAGAGAGGAAACCGAGAGACACCTGAAGAGAAACCAGCTCCATTCACCTTCCAACCACTTCAGGGAAAAGAAGGCAGTGACTAGAGACTTTGGGTCATTTGCATCTCTTCCTTGGGTCTGCTTTTCATCCCTTGAGCCATGGCATTGGAACAAACTTCGAAAACCTCAGGGACTTCCCTGGTGGCGCAGTGGTTAAGACTCCGCGTTCCTAATGCAGGGGACCTGGGTTCCATCCCTGGTCAGGGAACTAGATCCTGCATGCCACAACTAAGGAGCCCGCCTGCCGCAACTGAGACCCAGCACAACCAAATAAATAAATAAATATTAAAAACAAAAAACCCGAAAACCTCAAAGTGGCTCTGGACTTGCTCTTCAGCCCCTCTGAAGCTCAATTTCCTCATCTGTAATAGAGATAATAATGGTGCTTATCTAATTGGGTTGTTATGAGGATCAAATGAAAAAATAACGGGAAAATCCCTGGCACCTGGTCCATGGTAAGCACTCAATAAATGCTGTGTATTATGATGGTGATGGTTCGGTGATTCTAAGAATTCCAGACCTGTCGGAATAAAGGGCCGAGCACTGCTGGGGAGGGGCCGTGCTTCCTAAGCTTGGAGAGATGCCTATTGTCCTAGAGCAGGGCCCAGTGGTCACATAGAGGTCACACCATGTCGTGTTTTCTCCCAGGCCTTCCCACGGGCGCCCCACCCCCCACTGCCCCCAACAAGACACACAATAAAGACTCCTGATTGCTTGATGAAAGGAAGCGGATACACAATTCATTTCAACTTTAGACCTAACCACCCCCCAACCTTTCAAAAAGAATTGCACACCCTATTCCAATTTACACACTGAACCCACATGGAATTTTCCAGCGGGTTCCGAAGCCTTTGAAGTGACCAGACCAGACTATTGATTTATTTCCAACTAACCTCTCTCTTTGAACCCAGAAGGGTCAAGGTTAATTATATAATAAAACACACTGTGCCCAGCTGCCCCCTCTGCGGGCGCAGGGAACCCCCAGACCTTTCCGAGGCGGCGAGAGGTGGATCGTGTTTCTGATCCCTTCCTCGCATTCATTTCCTTTATCAGGGCCCATTAAGAGGAAGAAAAAAAAACCCTACCCCCTCATTTCCTCCCTGAGAGATAAATTTTAATTTGCTGGAAACCAACAAAAGGGATATAAGCTAGGTTTCCAGGCTGCACCCTGTGGTTGATAAATCTTGCTGGGAGCACCTATTCTGGAGCCGGTTGGGAAAGGGGGTGGGGTAGGGGAGGGAAGCAACGGGGTGCGGACCCCCGAGTCTGCCTCTCCCACACAGGGGGAAGGGAGCCCCAGAGGGCCTGACTCAGCGGATGCTTCCAGCATGGCCACGTCCCCATGAAGCCTTCTTTGCCCGTTGAACTGAGTTAACCCACCAGCCACAGCTTCTCCTGTGTGAGCTCAGTTCCCACTTTCCCAGATGATGGAACAGGCTCCGAGTGGTCTCAAAACTGGTCCCACTTATCACAGGTAGGAAGTGGCAGGGCCAGGACTGCAATCCAAGATTTTGTTCTCCTTGTAAAATAATGGATTCTTCCCACCCACCCCCATCCTCCCACCCCAGGGAAACAATGTAAATGTTCTTTTCATTTCCATCGTTTAAAGAAAAAAGATTCAAAACTGTTATCTAACATACAGTCCGTTATCAAATGTCCCCAGTTGTGCCAACAATGTCCCTCTCACCCGTGTTTTCCCCATCCAGGATCCAGAGACTTGCCCACTCCCTTGGTTATCCTGACTCTTTCCTCTCCCTTCTTCTAGAACAGCACCAGCCTTTCCTGTTTTTCCTGACACTGACGTTTCTGAAGAAAAAAGGTCAGCTGTCTTGCAGAGTGACCCACATGTGGATTTATGTTTCCTCCTGACTATTTAGAGTGTCCTGTTGTTCTCCAACTCAGGTTCGGCCGCTCGTTGCTCAAGAATCCAATACTGAGAGACAAGTGTCAGGTAAAAAGGAAAGACGGCTTTACTGAGGAAGCCGGCAACCCTGGGGAGAAGGTGAACTCATGTCCCAGAGAACCAACTCCTCAGGTTTTGCTCAGAAATTATGTAGGGAAAAGAGGAAGGGGCTACATGCTGGGGAGAGGGCTGTGGGGTGTGTGATCAGCTCGTGGACATTCTTCTGATTGCTTGGTGGTGAAGTAACTGAGAATCAACATCATCAACCTTCAGGTTCCAACCAGTCTAGGGTCTACGTGCTTGTGAACAGCAGACAGTTAACTTCTTCCACCTGGTGGGGATTTCAGTCTCTGTAAAACAGCTCAAAGGACGTGGCTCAGGATATTATCTCTAGCCCTATAGGAGGAACTAAAGGTCCTTGACTTTGTTTAATGGCTAAACTATTATTGTTTTGTCTTGTTTGACTGTTTTCCTTTGCTTCTGCATTTTCCTCACTTCTCTGATTAAATGTATTCTTTGGAACTGGGGGAAGGCCTGGAGGCTAAAGTTTTTCTACAGACAAGCGGCAGGCAGAGGACAGGGTGGGAGGGGAGGCCACATAGGTTCCAGCTCGGTTACAGTATGTAGGGCATCACATCTGGAGGCCCACGGGGCCAGCTGTTTTTGGCAAGGGACCCAGGATTTCCAGCTCCGAGGCCAGTGCTTATTCTCAGCCTCCTGGGGGCTTCCTGGCGCGCAGGGAAAGAGTGTGAATGGTTCCACCTGGGGGCGCTGTCGGCACTGGCCACCAGAGAAGCTCGTTCTCTGGGATTCTTCCAACCCCACAGGTTGCAACCTTGAACCTTGGGAAGAAGCCTACCCATCACGGCCTATTCTTCTCTCTGGAATGTTCCTAAGTTTGTGTCAAGGCTTCATACCTCCATGAGGCTGTCATGACTCTACGGCAGAACCAATGCTCCCTCCTTTCTGCTTCCGCAGCCCTGTGTTTCTGCCTCATTGCATATCTTGTCTCAGTGTAGCCGAGGTCACCGTTGATGGGGCTTGCTGAACAGCCTGGAAGAGGTGCCGGAGGATCAATTATATTACATGCCATATTCTAAAGAGTCATGAATAGTCTCTTTGACCATCTTCCTCCCTATTATCTCATGGCTTCACCTTCACCTCCAAACCTCTCTCTCTCCCCAACTCCAGTCTATACTGGATTTTCTCTTATTCTTGCCCATATCCCTCCTCCCTCGGGATCAATTTGGTTCTTCTTCAAGTAGCTCTATGCCTTTCAATTTTTCAAAATTAATTTAAGGGACTTCCCTGGTGGTCCAGTAGTTAAGAATCCACCTTCCAGTGCAGGGGATGCGGGTTCGATCCCTGCTCGGGGAACTGAGATCCCATACGCCGCGGGACAACTAAGCCTGCGCGCTCTAGAGCCCACGCGCCACAACTAGACAGCCCGCGTGCCACAACCACTGAGCCCGCGTGCCGCAATGAAGATCCCGCAACTAAGACCCAAGGCAGCCAAATAAATAAATAAATAAATATAAAACAAAACAAAACAAAAAAACCCTCAGGTCTCCCAACTTTCAGTCCCAAACATGTAGAAAACTATTGGCATAGAGATAATACCTGTAAGAATGTGAACTCCCTGGAACACCCATCAATATTTTTAATATAGAGTAGTTTACCTCTTAAAAATAAATAAATAAATAAAAATAATTTAAGTTAAATAAGCAATACACAAAAACATTCTCACTGTTAAAAAAAAAAAGTAAAATATTACGGAGGTCCCCCCTCCATTGCCCCAAGCCCACTCCCCCTCCCAGGGGTAATTGCTGTTGCGTGGTATGGTATCCTCCCAGGCGTTTTTCCATGGAATTATAGATTTCCATATGCACTCAAGAAAAATATATGGTATACTAAATAATGCCATTTATATTTTCTGTTTCTAATTTTTGGTGCTGTAGTGGACACCCTTGCACCGTCTCCCTGTATTCGTCAGTGTGTGTTTCTCTAGAGTAGGAATGAGAGGATTTGCTGGATCCTGGGGCACAGGTCTGTGGAATGACCGCCCTGCGTGACTGTGTGTCCTTACTGTCTGCCTGCAGACCGTGAGAGGATTGGGCCTGTTTCTGTCTTGCACGGGCAACTTCCTTCACTCCCAAGGCAGCTTTGCAGATCAGAGAGCATCCTGGGAACTTTGCCCATCGGTAAATGCCCAGTTCAGTCCCAACAAACCCCATCTATCAATCTTAGCTGATTTAGAAAGGATTTACTCTCTAAGTATTGCAGCTGTTTTCAGGTTGGAATGATCTGTTTTTTGATCTGGTCTCCTTCTCCAGTTTCTCCGTGTCCTACCTTCTCTCTGTCCCCTGGTCCCTCTCCATTTCCCTGACCCCCCTTCCCCACATACTTGCCTCTCTGACCCTCCAATCCTCCTCAGCCAGGCTGGACAGTAGCCCCGGAGCCGGGGCTGGGAGTGAACGTGCAGCCCCCAGGCCAAGGCCCCACTCGAATCCCCACCCTTTGCTCCTGCCCAAAGTGGGCACAGGAGTCCCGCCCGCCTCTGCCGTCATGCCTCACAGCGACCCTGCAAATGTTGTGGCCTGTGTATGTATTATTTATTCAAGAACATTATATGTTTAAAAAAGTCTAAATCACAAAGCAAAAAGTAATGGCACCATAATGAAATTGTCATGTAATACAAATAAAACATCTGCATAAAAATACTTAGCATAGAAAAATTTCAATTAAAAATAAAATGTGTCTCTTTTCACATTCCTACTGTTCTCTTAACTGAGATCCTCCTTTTTTTTTCCCCTTTTGTTTTGATTCAGATCAACGGAGAGGGCCAGTGCCTGATTTTAGTAATGGACGATAGCCTCCCTTGTATGGCACAGACTAGATGCCACACACCCATGTTGACACACTTAAAACTAAACTTATGAGGTAAATACTACTATCATTATGCCTGCTCATGGATGAAATATTTCAGGCACAGAGAAGTTAAGTGACTTGCTTGAGGTCACACAGCTAGGAAGTAGAAAAGCTGGGATCAGAACCCAGACAGGGTGGCTCCAGTGCCAGGACGGTAACCACTGTCCCACACTGCCTCTCAGCCTTAATGTGGGCAACTCCCACCCCCCCAATTAGGCACATATGTTTGTTTTCCAAAGCACTATTCTTATTCTGATATTTCACTTGAATCTCTCAATGACTCTATGAGGGAAGGGAAGACCCAGCTTATGGGCCAGCACAATGCCCCACACCCAGCCTCACAGACAGACCCCAAGAAATGGTAGCTTGTGACCAAGGGCAGAGATGTGGGTAGGTGCCCAGACTTGGCAGTGCTGTGTAGCATGCAGCACTTGGCGGTGTGTGTGCGTGAAGTTGTGCGTGAATGCGTGAATGTGTGAGCATGCGCACATGCATGTTTGTGCATATGTGTGTGTGTGTGTGTGTGTGTGTGTGGGCATGCACTGGTGTGTCCAGCCTGGCCGTCTCGGCATGACCATGTAGCCCTGCGTTGGCCCCGCTGCGTCTTTCATCCCCGCAGGGAGCAGCGCCTCAGTCGGGCGTAGTGGGATCAGCTGTGTCACTGAAAGCAAGGGCTGTTCAGATCATGGGCAGTACTGTTTGTTTCTGTCACACTCTTATCTTTACTCCCCTGAGCCCAGACCTTAGCATCATAAAATGTCAGAGCCTGGATGAAAATGTGGAGATTATCTAACTCAGGCTCTCCCTTGACAAATGGGGAGACCGAGCCCCAGAGAGGATATTGTTAACATTAAACACAAAATGGAGACCGGACTTGAGAATTCCCTGAGCAGATAAAACCGTGTAGGTCCTGAAAGCAAAATGAAATCCAGCTTATTTCATTAAGGTAAGTGAAAGTTAACTTAGGTTATTTCTTGTTAACGCCCCTGACAATCATAAGAGAAACTTTAGTCTTTTTCCTAAAAATGGTATGAGATGATCACTTTAAACCTGCCAGCTGAAACCCCATTGTAATCACCAGTCATTGTAAATGCTAATATCTTCCTCATTTTCACTTTATAAGCCATCCTATAACTTCATGCCCCTGAGCTTCGTATCAGTCTTTGAATTTGGAAGCTCCCAGTTTGCGAACTGTTTTTATAGGCATGATAAACTCTTACTATTTACTGATTTGGTGGTTTTAGTTTAGCTATTTCCGGATTTTTGACAGTACTCGCAACTGGAGGAGGTCACCCAGCTAGTTAGGGGCGGGGCTGGGATGAGAACCTGCATCTCCCCACCCAGTTTCACGCTCTTGCCACAGTCCTGGACTTTTGTCTGCAAATAATAGACCAAAGCTTCCCAGGCTGCGGCTGAGGCTGCCTCAAGGCTGGAGAAGGTGGTCGGGAGTCGGAGCTGCTTTGATGTGTCCACTGCTGTGCCTTCTCCACCTTCTCCTCCCGGGGCTGGCATACCACCCTCTCTGGGAGAGCGTTCTGTTCTCAGGCTGATCAAAACTCTAGTGGGTGAGCGAATATGCTTTTGATTAATTACAAATGGAAAATGAATAAATTCTTAGTTGATAAATGCAGTGAGAAGAAATAGTAAATTGTGTCTTTGATAAAGGTCTTGGGAATGTTTGTGGAATGAATGAATGAAGCATGACAGGATAACAGGAGCCCTGGGAGAGACTGAACTTGAGGGGTTTTTGGTCTCTTCATCAAAAGAAAGGGTCAGAAAGTCCCTTGTGTCACCTCAGGAGGTAAATTACCTTTGAGGAAATGAAGAGGCTTCTCTATGGTGGGGAAGGGGTTCCCCTAGACAATAACTCAATTGTTCTGGAAAAGGGGTGTAATTAGAATTCCTATGTGTTCTAGTGACCATCCTGGGGCTGCCCTTAGAAAGCCAGGATGGGAAAGGGGTCTTGAGGGGCGGGCTCTGAAAGGAGGGGCAGCTGGCACTTGCTGATTCGGGCTCTGAGGAAACAGAGAGGTGTGTGCTTGGGGCTGCCCTCTCAGCTATGTGGCAGGCTGAAAACAAGGAGGGGATCCCTTCATGCCCTGAAGACACCCAAAGCAAGGCGCCATCACTGAGTGGAGGTCCCCATCTATATGATCAGGCCACTCAAGATGGCTGTTCTCTTGCTCTCTGGACATCCCCTGCTCGACCAGTCCCTGCCTCACCTACACCCAACTCACCTGACTGACCTTCCCTCTTAATCATAGAGCCTAATCAGTAAATGCTTACATACTTGCCCCCGGCCCCAGCTGGTGATTGTTCTAATCTTTAGATCAGGACATCTTGACCAAGATAGCTTATGAAAGGGGCAGTGAGGGGCATGCGCCTCTGCCGGTTTCCCTGGCAACCGATGAGCCAACCTGATGTCAATTCCCTCTGTAACTGAAACCTCCCTCTTTACCCAGGAGTAAAGACTGCTGGTGAGGGGTCCCTCCAGGATCTTACTTCAGCCATGTAAGCTCCCCTATCCATTAAACCACTGATGTCTCTGTCGCTGACTCCGGGCTCTTGCTTCAGTCTTGAGGCTGGGCAAGTACAGGGCCTGCAGGCCTGCGGGGTGAGCCCACCGCTGCCCTTAGCATGCATGAGGTGCTGTTTGCACGGTGACGTGGTGTGGGCAGAGCAGTTCTGGCTGCAGGGACTGGCTGGACAGTGGGGCTTCGGTGTGGAAGGCACCAGAGGCTCTCAAGCCTCCAGAGTTTGGAGCAAATGGGGTGTGTGTGTGTGTGTGTGTGTATCCGACTGGTTTTATTTGCCTCTGTCTTTCTGGATCAGGTAGGTCATACCTGTTACTGAACACATAGGGAGGGGCTCCGCAGGAAGCCTCTGAGTTACTGCCTAGTTTTGGAAGATGAGAGCAATGTTTTATTTTGCATATCAGTTTTAAACATCTTTTTTTTTTTAATTTATTTTTATTTATTTATTTAGTTGGCTGCGTTGGGTCTTCGTTGCTGTGCGTGAGCTTTCTCTAGTTGTGGCGAGCGGGGGCTACTCTTCGTTGTGGTGCACAGGCTTCTCATTGCTGTGGCTTCTCTTGTTGCAGAGCACGGTCTCTAGAGAGCAGGCTTCAGTAGTTGTACATGGGCTTAGTTGCTCCTCGGCATGTGGGATCTTCCTGGACCAGGGCTCGAACCTGTGTCCCCTGCATTGGCAGGCGTATTCTTAACCACTGCGCCACCAGGGAAGTCCTAAACATCTCTCTTTTGTATCCATCTTCTCATTTGCTTCTCACCACACCCTGTGAGGCAGGCAGGGAGGTACTTACCTCCATTTTCTCACAGAGAGGATTGCCTCCTGTGGAGATCATTTAATGAGAGACTGTCTTTCTCCTGCTGCTTCCTTTCACATTTCCCAGGACCTACTATTTCCATGGTCCTGACCAGGGACTACAGGAAGGATGAGACTGAGGCTGTCGGGTGAAGCTTCTAGGCTGGGAGGAAAGCCAAGCCACAGGGTGACATCCAGCAGAACGCCTGAAACCAGGTGTGGTGACTTATAATATCACTGTGATAAGGGTTCAGAAAGGGAGTGTCTAGGTCTTTTCCTTTTCCAAGAGTATTAAAATCAGTTTGTTGAGTGCCATGAAAATTCCTCTTGAGGCAATAGAAAAATTTCAGAGAAAGTAAACAGAAAAGTATACTGAAAATATAAACAGAAATTAGTGAGGAAGAAAAAGATACACTGGAGAGAAATGTCAAACTCCATATTTAGTTCTTTGAAAAAGAAAACTAATAAAATTGACAACTTTTTCTTTTTAATTTTTAATTTAATTTTATTTTTGGCTGAGTTGGGTCTTTGTTGCTGTGCACAGGTTTTCTCTAGTTGCAGCGAGCAGGGGCTACTCTTCATTGCAGTGCGTGGGCTTCTCATTGTGGTGGCTTCTCTTGTTGCAGAGCATGGGTTCTAGGGGTGCAGGCTCAGTAGTTATGGCGCACGGGCTTAGTTGCTCTGCATCATGTGGGATCTTCCCAGACCAGGGCTTGAACCCATGTCCCTTGCATTGGCAGGCGGATTCTTAACCACTGTGCCACCAGGGAAGCCCCAAAATTGACAACTTCTGACAAGATTTATCAAATCAAGAAAAAGAGAAGGCATAAATAAATAAATAATATTGGGAATGAGAAAAAGGGACATAACTGAAGAGACGGCAGAAACCTAAATAATAGATTATGAACAACTGTGTGGCAATAAATCTTAAAACTGCAGAAAAGGTATTATCTATGTACCTCTCTTAGAAAAACTGACTCAAGAAGAAATAGAAAAGTTAAATGTCTATAACTAATAAAGACAGGAATCACTAGCAAAGTGTCAGGTCTAGAATGACATTTTACCATTTGCAACAACATGGATGGACCTGGAGGGTATTATGCTAGGTGAAATGAGTCAGTCAGACAGAGAGAGATGAATACTGTATGCTATCACTTATATGTGGAATCTAAAATATAAACAAATGAACATAACAAAACAGATCCACAGACATAGAGAACAAACTAGTGGTAACCAGTAGGGAAAGGGAAGAGGGGTGGGGCAAGATAGGGGTAGGGGATTAAGAGGTACAAACTACTATGTATAAAATAAATAAGCAACAAGGATATATTGTACAGCATAGGGAATATAGCCAATATTTTATAATAACTTTAAATAGAGTATAATCTATAAAAATATTGAATAGCTATGTATACCTGAAACTAATATAATACTGTAAATCAACTATATCTTAATTTAAAAAAAAAAAGTAATAATATGACCAAGTTGGGCTTTCCAATGGACTGAATGTTTATGTCCCTTCCCACAAAATTCATATGTTGAAACCCTAATACCAGTGTGATGATCTAGGAGATGGGGCCTCTGGGAGTAACTAGGCCATGAGAGTGGAGCCCTCATGGATGGAATTAGTGCCCTTATAAGAGGAAGCCACAGTGCTAGCTAGTTCTCTTTTCTGCCCTGTGAGGATACAAGAAGTCAGCTGTCTGCAACCCGGAGGAGGGCCCTTACCAGAACTGGAACCATGCTGGCACCCTGATCTCAGACTTACAGTCTCCGGAACTGTGAGAAATAAATTTCTGTTGTTTGTCACCCACTTTACAGTATTTTGTCATAGCAGCCTGAGCTAAGACAAGTTTATCCTAGAAATGCAAGATTGGCTCAACATTTGGAAATAAATGTCATTCACCACATTAACAATTTAAAAGAGAAAAAGCATACGATCATCCTAATAGATGCAGCAAAAACTTTAAACAGAGAGTGTAAGCAAACATCTGATAAAAGGTGTCTAATACTTACAAGAAACATCCTACTCAATGGAAAAGCATTTCTTTTAAAATCAGGCATAAGATAAAGAGGATCACTATGATTTCTACTTCACATTATACAAGATCAACATCGTATATGCTAACTGCTCAATAATATAAGAAAAAATATCAGAAAAGAAGTTTTAAAAAAATGTGTAGGGGCAGAGTCAAGATGGCTTATTAGGAGGACATGGAATTCGCATCTCCTCACAACTAGGGCACCTACCAGGCACCAGTGGGGGACCACGGACACCTAAGGGGACGGGAGGGACCCCCAGTGACCAGATAGGATGTGGGGCATGGGGGGAGTGAAGAGGGAGGAGAAGTGGAGGTGAGACAGGACTGGCACCCTTGAGGGGAGGCTGGGGGAGGGGAAGGGATTGGGAGGGCAGAGGATCAAAAGGGAGTGTGGCCATGTTTCCCCTGCCCACTTGGGCCCCCAGGAGCCTGCTGATATCCAGGGCCTGATCCTCTGCCCACCGAGGCCCCCTCCAGCCACGCGGGTCCTGAGGGAGTGGGAGGGAGGGAAGGGGGAACAAAAGTAAAGGCCGGACCTCTGGGACCGGCACCCCTGAGGGGCAGCTGGGAGGGGGAAGGAATTCCTACACCCAGCAGGACCCACCCATGGTTAGGGGTCCAGGGGCGAAGGTGGAGACCCTGGGGGATATGATGGGGGAGGGGTGCAAAGGGCCGGAAGGGAATGCAGCCAGTGCTTTCCCCGTCCACTTAGGCACCACGGGCTCCCGGGCTTAATCCTCTGCCCTAGGAGCCTCCCTCCTGCTGCACAGAGCCCAAGCCCCACACACACACCCTCACTCAGGGCCCCACCGCCAAACTCCGGAACTCCACACTCCAGAGGCCTTCCTTTCCACATGCTGCCTCTCCCTTTCTGCGCAGGTCCTAAGCAGAGGCCCCGCCCCACATTCAAACGTCACCCCGCCACCCGCCTAGGTCCTGCCTCACCCTAAACCCCACCCCTGCCTAAGTTCCACCTCCGCTCCTGTAGCCACGGCCTTTTTTTTCTTTTCTTTTTTCCTCTTTTAGATTGGGGTTCTGTTTTACCTTGTTGATTCACTGTTGTTGATTCTTTTATATTTTTATGTTTCCTAATAAATGTTTTATTTTTCTAATTTTATTTTATTCTTTATACTTTGTTAGTGATCTCTCCTTTTGGCTTGTTGCCCCTCCCCCCCCTTTTTTTCTTTTTTTCTGCTGTGGTTTTATTTTACCTTGTTGCAGTTGTTTCAATTATAGTTTTATTTTTTCTAATATATTTTTTATCTTTCGAATTTTATTTTGTTTTTTATTCTTTGATATTGTACTGCTCCTTTTTTGTTCCTTTTTTTTTTTTTTTTTTTTTTTTTACTGCACCATGAAGCTTGCGGGATCTTGGTTCCCAGCCTGGAGGTTGGGCCTGAGCTCCTGTGGTGGGAGCTCTGAGTCCAAACCACTGGACTAACAGAGAACCTCAGACCCCAGGGAATATCAATCTGAGTGAGGCCTCCCAGAGGTCCTCATCTCAGCACCAAGACCCAGCTCTATCTAACTGCCTGCAAACTCCAGTGCTGGACGTCTCAGGACAAACAACCAGTAAGACAGGAATACAGCACCACCCATCAAAAAAAAAAAAACAAAACAAAACGAAATGACAAAAAAGTATGTTACAGACGAAGGAGCAAGGTAAAAACCTACAAGACCAAATAAATGAAGATGAAATAGGCAACCTACCTGAAAAATAATTTAGAGTAATGATAGTAAAGATGATCCAAAATCTCGGAAACAGAATGGAGAAAATACAAGAAACATTTAACAAGGATCTAGAAGAACTAAAGAGCAAACAAACAATGATGAACAACACAATAAATGAGATTAAAAATACTCTAGAAGGAATCAATAACAGAATAACTGAGGCAGAAGAACGGATAAGTGAGCTGGAAGATAAAATGGTGGAAATAACTGCCAGGGATCAGTTTAAAGAAAGAAGAATGAAAAGAATTGAGGACAGTCTCAGAGACCTCTGGGACAACATTAAACGCAACAACATTCAAATTATAGGGGTCCCAGAAGAAGAAGAGAAAAAAAAAAGGGTCTGAAAAAATATTTGAAGAGATTATAGTCAAAAACTTCCCTAACATGGGAAAGGAAATAGTTGATCAAGTCCAGGAAGCACAGAGAGTACCATACAGGATAAACCCAAAGACAAACACACCGAGATACATATTAATCAAACTATCAAAAATTAAATACAGAGAAGAAATATTAAAAGCAGTAAGGGAAAAGCAACACATAACATACAAGGGAATCCCCATAAGGTTAACAGCTGATTTTTCAGCAGAAATTCTGCAAGCCAGAAGGGAGTGGCATGACATATTTAAAGTGATGAAAGGGAAGAACCTACAACCAAGATTACTCTACCCAGCAAGGATCTCATTCAGATTCGATGGAGAAATTAAAACCTTTACAGATAAGCAAAAGTTAAGAGAATTCAGCACCACCAAACCAGTTTTACAACTAATGCTAAAGGAACTTCTCTAGGCAGGAAACACAAGAGAAGGAAAAGACCTACTAAAACAAACCCAAAACAATTAAGAAAATGGTAATAGGAACATACATATTGATAATTACCTTAAATGTAAATGGATTAAATACTCCAACCAAAAGACACAGGCTCACTGAATGGATACAAAAACAAGACCCATATATATGCTGTCTACAAGAGACCCACTTCAGACCTAGGGACACACACAGACTGAAAGTGAGGGGATGGAAAAAGATATTCCATGCAAATGGAAATCAAAAGAAAGCTGGAGTAGCAATTTTCATATCAGACAAAATAGACTTTAAAGACTATTACAAGAGGCAAAGAAGGACATTATATAATGATCAAGGGATTAATCAAAGAAGATGATATAACAATTGTAAATATTTATGCACCCAACATAGGAACACCTCAATACATAAGGCAAATGCTAACAGCCATAAAAGAGGAAATCGACAGTAACACAATCATAGTAGGGGACTTTAACACCCCACTTTCACCAATGGACAGATCATCCAAAATGAAAATAAATGAGGAAACACAAGCTTTAACTAACACATTAAACAAGATGGACTTAATTGATATTGATAGGACATTCCATCCAAAAACAACAGCATACACTTTCTTCTCAAGTGCTCATGGAACATTCTCCAGGATAGACCATACCTTGGCTCACAAATCAAGCCTTGGTATATTTAAGAAAATTGAAATCATATCAATATCTTTTCTGACCACAATGCTATGAGACTAGATATCAGTTACAGGAAAAAAACTGTAAAAAATACAAACACATGGAGGCTAAACAATACGCTACTAAATAACCAAAAGATCACTGAAGAAATCAAAGAGGAAATCAAAAAAATACCTAGAAACAAATGACAATGAAAACACGACAACCCAAAACCTATGGGATGCAGCAAAAGCAGTTCTAAGAGGGAAGTTTATAGCAATACAATCCTACCTCAAGAAACAAGAAACATCTTAAATAAACAACCTAACCTTACACCTAAAGCAATTAGAGAAAGAAGAACAAAAAACCCCAAAGTTAGCAGAAGGAAAGAAATCACAAAGATCAGATCAGAAATAAATGAAAAAGAAATGAAGGAAACAATAGCAAAGATCATTAAACTAAAAGCTGATTCTTTGAGAAGATAAACAAAATTGATAAACCATTAGCCAGATTCATCAAGAAAAAAGGGAGAAGACTTAAATCAACAGAATTAGACATGAAAAAGGAGAAGTAACAACTGACACTGCAGAAATACAAAGGATCATGAGAGATTACTACAAGCAACTCTATGCCAATAAAATGGACGACGTGGAAGAAATGGACAAATTCTTAGAAAAGCACAACCTTCCAAGACTGAACCAGGAAGAAATAGAAAATATAAACAGACAAATTACAAGCACTGAAATTGAAACTGTGATTAAAAAACCTTCCAACAAACAAAAGCCCAGGAACAGATGGCTTCACAGGCAAATTCTATCAAACATTTAGAGAAGAGCAAACACCTATCTTTCTCAAACTCTTACAAAATATAGCAGAGGGAGGAACACTCCCAAACTCATTCTATGAGGCCACCATCACCCTGATACCAAAACCAGACAAAGATGTCCCCAAAAAAGAAAACTGCAGGCCAATACCTCTGATGAGCATAGATGCAAAAACCCTCAAGAAAATACTAGCAAACAGAATCCAACAACATATTAAAATGATCATACACCATGATCAAGTGGGGTTTATCCCAGGGATGCAAGGATTCTTCAATACACACAAGTCAATCAATGTGATACACCATGTTAACAAATTGAAGGATAAAAACCATATGATCATCTCAATAGATGCAGAAGAAGCTTTCAACAAAATTCAACACCATTTATGATAAAAACTCTCCAGAAAGTAGGCATAGAGAGAACATACTTCAACATATGAAAGGCCATATGTGACAAACCCACAGCCAACATATTCTCAATGGTGAAAAGCTGAAAGCATTTCCTCTAAGATCAGGAACAAGACAAGGATGTCCACTCTCACCACTATTACTCAACATAGTTTTGGAAGTCCTAGCCACGGCAATCAGAGAAGAAAAAGAAATAAAAGGAATCCAAATGGGAAAAGAAGAAGTAAAACTGTCACTTTTTGCAGATGACACGATACTATACATAGAGAATCCTAAGATGCTACCAGAAAACTACTAGATCTAATCAATGAATTTGGTAGAGTAGCAGGTTACAAAATTAATGCACAGAAATCTCTTGCATTCCTATACACTAATGATGAAAAATCTGAAAGAGAAATTAAGGAAACACTCCCATTTACCATTGCAACAAAAAGAATAAAATACCTAGGAATAAACCTACCTAAGGAGACAAAAGACCTGTATGCAGAAAACTATAAGACACTGATGAAAGAAATTAAAGATGATACAAACAGATGGAGAGATATACTATGTTCTTGGATTGGAAGAATCAATATTGTGAAAATGACTATACTACCCAAAGCAGTCTACAGATTCAGTGCAATCCCTATCAAACTACCAATGGCATTTTTCACAGAACTAGAACAAAAAATTGCACAATTTGTATGGAAACACAAAAGACCCCAAATAGCCAAAACAATCTGGAGAAAGAAAAACAGAGCTGGAGGAATCAGGCTCCTGGACTTCAGACTATACTAAAACTACAGTAATCAAGACAGTATGGTAGTGGCACAAAAACAGAAATATAGATCAATGGAACAGGATAGAAAGTCCAGAGATAAACCCATGCACATATGGTCACCGTATCTTTGATAAAGGAGGCAAGAGTATATAGTGAAGAAAAGACAGCCTCTTCAATAAGTGGTGCTGGGAAAACTGGACAGCTACATGTAAAAGAATGAAATTAGAACACTTCCAGGAATTCCCTGGTGGCACAGTGGTTAGGAATCTGCCTGCCAATGCAGGGGACACAGGTTCGAGCTCTGGTCCAGGAAGATCCCACATGCCGTGGAGCAACTAAGCCTGTGTACCACAACTACTGAGTCTGTGCTCTAGAGCCCACGAGCCACAACTACTGAACCTGCGTGCTGCAACTACTGAAGTCCGTGCACCTAGAGCCCATGCTCCACAACAAGAGAAGCCACCGCAGTGAGAAGCCCACGCACTGCAATGAAGAGTAGCCCCCGTTCTCCGCAACTAGAGAAAGCCTGCCCACTAAAACGAAGACCCAATGCACCCAAAAATAAATAAATAAATAAGATTTAATAAACAAATAAATCCCGTTTAAAAAAAACAAAAAAGAACACTTCCTAACACCATACACAAAAATAAACTCAAAATGGATTAAAGACCTAAATGTAAGGCCAGACACTATAAAACTCTTAGAGGAAAACATAGGCAGAGCACTCTATGACATAAATCACAGCAAGATCCTTTTTGACCCACCTCCTAGAGAAATGGAAATAAAAACAAAAATAAACAAATGGGACCTGATGAAACTTAAAATCTTTTGCACAGCAAAGGAAACCATAAACAAGATGAAACGACAACCCTCAGAATGGGAGAAAATACTTGCAAATGAAGCAACTGACAAAGGATTAATCTCCAAAATTTACAAGCAGCTCATGCAGCTCAATATCAAAAAAACAAACAACCCAATCCAAAAATGGGCAGAAGACCTAAGTAGACATTTCTCCAAAGAATATATACAGATTGCCAACAAAAACATGAAAAGATGCTCAACTAATCATTAGAGAAATGCAAATCAAAACTGCAATGAGGTATCACCTCACACCAGTCAGAATGGCCATCATCAAAAAAATCTACAAACAATAAATGCTGGAGAGGGTGTGGAGAAAAGGGAACCCTCTTGCACTGTTGGTGGGAATGTAAATTGATACAGCCACTATGGAGAACAGTATGGAGGTTCCTTAAAAAACTGAAAATAGAACTATCCTCCTACTGGGCATATACCCTGAGAAAACCATAATTCAAAAAGAGTCATGTACCACAATGTTCATTGCAGCACTATTTACAATAGCCAGGACATGGAAGCAACCTAAATGTCCATTGACAGATGAATGGATAAAGAAGATGTGGCACATATATACAATGGAATATTACTCAGCCAGAAAAAGAAATGAAATTTATTTATAGTGAGGTGGATGGACCTAGAGTCTGTCATACAGAGTGAAGTAAGTCAGAAAAAGAAAAACAAATACCGTATGCTAACACATATATATGGAATCTAAAAAAAATGGTTCTGAAGAACCTAGGGGCAGGACATGAATAAAGACACAGACGTAGAGAATGGACTTGAGGACAAGGGGAGGGGGAAGGGTAAGCTGGGACGAACTGAGAGAGTAGCATTGACATATATACACTACCAAATGTAAAATAGATAGCTAGTGGGAAGCAGCTGCATGGCACAGGGAGATCAGCTTGGTGCTTTGCGACCATCTAGTGGGGTGGGATAAGGAGGGTGGAAGGGAGATGCAAGAGGGAGGGGATATGGGGATATACGTATGCCTATAGCTGATTCACTTTGTTATACAGCAGAAACACAATACTGTAAAGCAGTTATACTCCAATAAAGATGTTTAAAAAAAATGTGTAGAGGGAATTCCCTGACAATCCAGTGAATTACAGTGGATCAGGACTCTGAGCTCTCACTGCCAAGGGCCCGGGTTCAATCCCTGGTGGGGGAACTAAGATTTCACATGCTGCATGGTGTGGCCAAAAAAAAAAAAAAAAAAAGTTAAAAAAAAACTGTGTAGGTAGAAAATTCAAAATAATATACACACAATTATTAGAGTTAATCAGAGAGTCAAGTGAGGTTGCCAGATGTAAGATCCTATAGAAGAGTCAATTGCATTTCTATAAAACGGGAATGCACAATTAGGAAATGCAATTTTAAAAATTAACAAAAGATACATCTTTAGTAGAAAAATGTAACACTTAATTGAAAAATAATAAAGAAGACCTAAACATATGGAGAGACAAATCATGTCCATGAGTAAGATGAAAATTCAATTCTCCCTCAATAATTTACGGATTAAATTCAGATCCAATAGGGATTTTCATGGAAATCAACAAGGCAATTGTAAACATTTTTGGAAGGACAAAGGATAGCCAAGTTAGTTCTGGAAAGAAAACCAAAGAGGGGGATTAAGCCTACCAGTTTCAAGTATCGCTATAAACCCACAGGAATTAGGATATGTTATGTTAGCTCAGGGATAGATAATTTAGACCCATGGAATAGAATAGAGAGCCCAGAATGTTTATGGCATTGATTGTGGTAACAGTTTCATGGGTCTGTACTTAACTCCAAACTCATCAAGTTGTACACATTAAATATATGCAGCTTTTTGTATGTCAATCATACCTCAATAGAGTGATGTGAAAAAAGAAAATAGTGTAGAAACATTCCCATGCATGTGAGGAAAGCTGATGTATGTCAGAGTTGTCACTGCAGATCAGTGGGGAAAAAGACATCAATCAATAAATAGTGCTGGTGCATGGTACTAGTGATGTTTTCAATAGACATTCAGTGACAACACCAAAAAAAAAAAAAATGGTGCTGGTGCCGTGGGACCACTAAGCCCAGGCGCCGCAACTACTCGGCCCATGTGCTCTGGAGCTCGTGCACCACAACTCGAGAGCCCGCACAGCTAGAGAGCCTGCGTGCCGCAACTAAGACCTAAAGCAGCCAAATAAATAAATATTTAAAAAAATAAAAACCATTACTCTGATATGAAAATAACCTTTAAAAAAACAAATCAATAGTGCTGAGCGATTGTCATCATTTTGGGGGAGGGGGAAATAAAAATGATCCACACTTCACACTCTATACAAAAATTCAGCTCCTGGTGAATCAAGGACTTAAATATGAAAGACATAACTTTAAAAAATATAGAATTGCTTTAATAACTTGAGATAATGAATTATTTATTAAATAAAACACACCAAAAAAGCACAAATCACAATAAAAATTTTTTAAAGAGATCAATCTGACATTAAAATTTAGACCAGCTCACAAGGAGACACTATAAGAAAAATGGACAGGGGGCTTCCCTGGTGGCAAAGTGGTTAAGAATCCTCCTGCTACTGCAGGGGACACGGGTTCAAGCCCTGCTCCGGGAAGATCCTACCTGCCGGGGAGCAACTAAGCCCGTGCGCCACAACTACTGAGCCTGTGCTCTAGAGCCCGCAAGCCACAACTACTGAGCCCACGTGGCATAAACTACTGAAGCCCACCCACCTAGAGCCCGTGCTCCACAACAAGAGAAGCCACCGCAAGGACAAGCTCGCACACCGCAGCGAAAAGTAGGCCTCACTAGCTGCGACTACACGAAGCCTGCGCTCAGAAACGCAGACCCAACGCAGCCAAAAATATATAAATTAATAAAAAAAGAACACCACTATAAAACAATTTCATGATTACCAGATGGACAAAACTTAAAGTCTGAGCATACCAAGGGCCAGTAAGGCTGAGAGGCAATGAGAATATACACAGGCCATTTGGTGGAAGTGTGAATGGGTACACTCACTGTGGGGAAAAATTATTACACGTGCCTCCCCTAAGAACTTGCAACTCCATTCCACACTCGAGGGACTCACCGGGAATAACATTATTATTATTTTTAAAGCGCTCTTTACTCTTTTAAAGATTCACTTTTTTGAACTTATTTTCGACTGCGTGGAGCCTCCATCATGACACGCAGGATCTTCGCTGAAGAGTGCGGGATCTTTCGTTGTTGCAGACGGCATATGGGATTGTATGTCCGTGACCAGCGATCAAACCTGTTTCCCTTGCATTGCAAGGCAGATTTCACTAGACCACCAGTGAACTCTCAGATGTAACATTCTTCTAATAATCAAAACGTGGAAGAAGCAAAACAAACTAACCAACTCTAAACCCATAAAGGAAAACCGAAATTTATAGACTGTGTGTTGTTAATACATTATAATTCCACAGAGCTGAGCTGTACAGTATTATCATTGGCCACAAATACCTCTTGCGCCCTTAAAAAGGTGACTGGTCTTAATCGAAATGTACTGAGCATAACACACGCATCACATTTCAGAGACTTCGTAAAACAAAGAAAAATGAAACAGTCTCCCAATCTTCCAGTTTGATTACATGTTCAACAGTAACTAGATGTTCTGGGGTAACCAAAACCTATTCCGTTGTTCTTTTACTTTATTCCACGTCTAAAAAAACGAAAACTTCGTCTACGACTACTTCACACCGTTTAACAAAAAAAAAAAAAAAAAAAGAAAGAAACACACTACCCGTACCCGCTTAATTGCTGTGATCTTCTTCCAGCGGTAATACAAAATCCACTGAAGCACCATTTTAGTTTGAACTCATGCCGGAGCACTCACAGTCGCAGCAAATATAAAACACATAAAAATGATGTAAAACTCTAGTTATTAAGCTACAACCGAAACTACATTGGTTGTTTGATAATAGTGTCATCGTGACCGCACACAAAACGGGAAAGCAAAAGAAGAAAACACCGAAAACCTTAAACAAACTCTCCCACCTTTCCTTTCTCTCCCTGTATAAATCTGACTTTGTACCAGACTTCAGTAGCCTTGCCGAAGCAAGGCCTCAAAAAATTGGTTTAAAACTCAGAGTTATTCCTCTCCACGGAAATCTTTAGTAAAAGGCGAAAGATTTATACGATCTGAAGAGAAACCAGAGTATGATAAACGTTTTTGTAACTCACACCTGGGGTAAGAGAAACTCCTAGAACACTGATAGTGGCTAGTTAACACCAAGATCCAGTGCCTGAACAAAAATTTCTAGACTAGTCTGTAAATAAAGGGTCTAATCTTAGAAAATATAACTAGAAGATAATTCAAAATTTTGCCATTTAAAACTTGTACTATGTGCAGTGCACTGTGGGTATGCAAATAAGGCAAGCCCGCGTCCTTTCCATTCGAGAAAGATCTTAGTATTCACACAGTGCCCCTGCATCACCACTAGGGGGCGAAGCGGAGGATTGGCAGGCTGGCATCCACACGCCGGACTGATCAAAGACCCACGTTTTAGGTTTTGTACATTTGAGTTTGATTTCTGTTAAAGACTTTGCTGTTAAATTGGAAAAGAAAAAAATAGCAAGTAAGTAATCGGCACAAAATTCAGGACCGTGGTTTCTTCCTTTGGTGGAGTGAGGGCATTCGGGAGTTTTAAAATTTGACAATTTCCTTTTTCTTAAAATGAGTGGTGGGCGCACAGGTGTTTTGTCTGTTTTGCACCGTGCACGTCCGGGATGTACACTCTAGAATATTATGCCGCTTGTGAAAAATTCGTAGCAGTGTCTTCTTTAAAATTGCAGCTTGCGGAATTCCCTGGCGGTCCAGTGGTTAGGACTCCGCGCTTTCACTGCCTGGGCCCGGGTTCCATCCCTGGTGGGGGAACTAAGATCCCTTAAGCTGGGCGGCAAAAAAAAAAAAAAAAAAAAAAAAGAAGGAGATTGCACCCTCCGCTCGGTTTCAGGTTTCCTGCCTCCTCATCTGATGCTACTTGTGGCGATGAAATCTTGTATTTCACTTTCAGACCTCGAGTCTCATCCTGTGTTTTTAAAATGAGCTGTACTCTCCTCAGCGGTGCTCAGATGCTGGGTCGCCCGGCCTACACAGACTCCTTAACTATTGTAGTAACTGAACCATCTTGGGAAAGGAAACTGAAGCTCCTTTTGTTTTTTTCTGGCAGCTTGTGTCAATGTTCCATTTCCCAACTTTGACACCTTCTCTGAGCTGTCATGTTTGTTTGCATTCCTTTTTACTGGTTCTTTTGCTAACAAGTCGATCACATTTGACATATATTTGACGTAAATTTGTCTAATACATTTTAAAAACAGCTTTTTGGGGGATATAATCCACTTACCATAAAGTTCACCAATTTAAAGTGTACAATTCAATGGTTTTTAGCATATTCACAAACTTGCGCTATCATCACAATCTAGTGGGTTTTTGTTTGTTTGTTTGTTTAGTTTTTTTTGGCCTTCCCCGCGGGCATGTGGGATCTTAGTTCCCCCAACAGGGATAGAACCTGCCCCTCCTGCAGTGGAAGCGCAGTCTTAACCACTGGACCAGCCAGGAAGTCCCCACAGTGTAGTTTTAGAACATCTTTATCAACCCAAAAAGAAACTGTACCCATTAGCAGTTATTCCCCATCTCCCCCATCCCCCAGCCTCTACCAAACACTAACCTACTTTCTGTCTGCACCTACTCTGGACATTTCATATAAATGGAAGCATAAAACCTGTGGCTTTTTGTGACTGGCTTCTTTCACTTAGCATAATGTTTGTGAGATTCATTTACACCTACGTTTGTTTTGATACTCTTTTGCATTCTTGCTGTATTTCACAGAGTAATGGGGAGTTAAAGACCCATGGAGATGCAGAGTTCCAGCCCTATGATAGCTATTTACCTCACAGGGTTTGGCCTGGGGCTAAGGCACTGAGGGGACAGGAAAGGAGCAACTCTCTGAAGAGTGTTTCCCTGCTCCGAGATTGTAGGGGACCTTTGGTCTCCTTCATTCTAGAAGGTCCTGGGCAGCTTTCACTGGTTAGACGACCACACGGAAGGTTAACTTTTTTTTTTTTTTAAGTAAAGGGCTACTTTTCACAGTGGGTATTCAATTAATAGGACTCATTACTTTTATTTATTTATTAATTAAATTTTTATTTATTCTTGGCTGCATTGGGTCTTCATTGCTGCGCGCTGGCTTTCTCTAGTTGCGACGAGTTGGGGCTACTCTTTGTTGTGGTGCATGGGCTTCTCATTGCAGTGGCTTCTCGTTGCGGAGCACGGGCTCTGGGCACACGGGCTTCAGTAGTCGTGGCACGTGGGCTCAGTAGTTGTGGCTCGCGGGCTCTAGAGCACAGGCTCAGCAGTTGTGGTGCACGGGCTTAGTTGCTCTGCGGCATGTGGGATCTTTGCGGACCAGGGCTCGAACCCGTGTCCCCTGCATTGGCAGGCAGATTCTTAACCACTGCACCACCAGGGAAGTCCCTAGCCTTGCCTGTTCTTGTGGATTGTTCTCTGGTTCCCATTTGTTGTGGCTGGATGCCAGAGGCCACAGCTACAAGTGGCAGGTCTGAGAGTTGGAACGACACCTAACCCTTTCAGATTCTGCAGTGGAGAAGCGCGCTCCTGTGGAAGGTGAACTGAACCTCTAGGTCTCAGCTCTTGTCCTTTGCTCATTTCTGCTGCAACGTCTGTTTGCCACAAGGAGGTGCTGCTTCCCTTTTAGTGTTCAATTCCTGCCACAAGGCCCACCTCTTAAGGTCAGGGATTCCAACGTTTTGCTCTCAGACCTCAGTGAAAGAATTTTGAAACTATGTTTCTCTTGCACATTTTAAAGATCATGTGTACAGTTTTCGTAAGATAACTTACAACATATGTTTAAATAGATGCAAAAGATGAATATTGTGCATTGTAAATATTGATACTCTAAATTGTACATCACTTAATTTTTTTTTTTTTTACATCTTTATTGGAGCATAATTGCTTTACAATGTTGTGTTAGTTTCTGCTGTATAACAAAGTGAATCAGCTATACATATACATATATCCCCATATCTCCTCCCTCTTGCATCTCCCTCCCACCCTCCCTATCCCACCCCTCTAGGTGGTCACAAAGCACCAAGCTGATCTCCCTGTGCTATACGGCTGCTTCCCACTAGCTGTCTGTTTTACATTTGGCAGTGTATACATGTCCATGCCACTCTCTCACTTCATCCCAGCTTAACCTTCCCCCCTCCCTGTGTCCTCAAGTCCATTCTCTACATCTGCGTCTTTATTCCTGTTCTGCCCCTGTTACATCACTTTAAATTGTAACCAGTGGAAGGTAAATATCCAAGAAATTTGATACCTACCGTCTGTAATTTTTTAAAAATAAATTTATTTATTTATTTATTGGCTGCGTTGGGTCTTCATTGCTGCGCGAGGGCTTTCTCTAGTTACAGCGAGCGGGGGCTACTCTTCGTTGTGGTGCGTGGGCTTCTCATTGCGGTGGCTTCTCTTGTTTCGGAGCACAGGCGCTAAGCACGTGGGCTCTAGAGCGCAAGGTCAGTAGTTGTGGCACACAGGCTTAGTTGCTCCGCGGCATGTGGGATCTTCCCAGACCAGGGTTTGAACCTGTGTCCCCTGCATTGGCAGGCGGATTCTTAACCACTGCACCACCAGTGAAGTACCTGTAATTTTTTTTTTTAAGATTTTGCATAATTCCTTTTGATTCTTGAACTTTTTTTCCCGCTTCCATTTCCCCAAGAATTTAATACAATTATATTTTTATACCTGAAAGTATTTTATTGATCACCCAATCATATTCTTCTATGACAAAATAAGTACATTAATTGAATTTTAAAACTTTTTTCACATCCTTTAAACTTAAAATTTTTTAAAAATATTTATTTATTATTTAGGCTGCTCTGGGTCTTAGTTGCGGCACATGAGATCTTCGTTGTGGCATGTTTAGTTGCGGCATGTGGACTCTTAGTTGTGGCATGCAGACTCTTAATTGTGGCGTGCATGCGGGATCCAGTCCCCCACCCAGTGATCGAACCCGGGCCCCCTGCTTCGGGAGTGTGGATTCTTACCCACTGGACCATCAGGGAAGTCCCTGAACTTAAAATTTTATGCACTAATGTTTTTCTTCTGGATTGACTTATTATAGTTATTAGTACATGCTTGATCAATACAACATAAATATATTAAAACTTTTGATAATTATTAAACATAAAAGTGTCGGGACTTCCCTGGTGGTCCAGTGGGTAAGACTCTGCACTCCCAGTGCAGGGGGCCCAGGTTCAATCCCTTGTCGGAAAACTAGATCCCACATGCATGCCACAACTAAAGATCACGCACGCTGCAATGAAGTTCCAACATGCTGCAACTAAGACCCAGAGCAGCCAAAATAAATAAATATTTAAATAAATAAATAAAAATAAATAAAATAAAGTTTCCAAGAGATACTTTCCACCTCTTACATTGGCAGAGAACAACAACAACAAAAAAAAATTTTTTTTAAAAAGTGTCATTTTGTTGGAACAGCATTTCTTAATTAGATGGATGCGTAGTATTGGGTTGGCCAAAGAGTTAGTTCCGGTTTTAATATCTTACGGAAAAACCCGAATGAACTTTTTGGCCAACCCAATACTTATTGCTAGAGAAGACAGAGCTCAGTTCCAAGGCTTTCTCCCCCCCCCCCACCCCATTTTTATAGCTGTAACCTGAGAAAGCTTTTCCCCATAAATCAGTAGATGGAAGGAGTTTCAACAGTGTCACTACTGTGACCAAACAGAGCTTGGGTCTGCTTGCCCATGTGTCCAGTAAAGCCATTCCCCTGACACTGAGTTCTGGTGAAGGAAAGTGCAGCCTTCATTGCAGGGTGCCAAGCAAGGAATCCAGATAGTTAAGGCCCAATGGTTTTCAGGAAAATGTTTCTAAAGACAGGGTGCAGGAGAGAGTTGTGGTGTGAGTAATCAGTTGTGGACATTCTTCTGATTGGTTGGTGGTGAAGTAATAGGAAATCAACACCATCAATCTTCAGGCAGTTCCAACGCATCTGGGGTCTATGTGCTTGTGGTCAGCATACAGTTAACGTCTTTCTCCTGATGGGGATTTCAGTCTCAGCAAAACAGCTCAAAAAATATAGCTCAGAATATTATCTGTAGACCTTGAGGGGGAACTAAAAAGTCCTTGACTTCGTTTAATAGCTGAACAATTATTTTTTTGTCTTGCTTGACTGTTTTCCTTTGTTTCTGCATTTTCTCACTTCTCTGCTTAAGTTTATTATTTGGAACTTGCAGAAGACCTAGGAGGCTAAACTTTTTCTACAAACAGGAGGCAGGCAGAGGACACTGTGTGTGTGGGGGGGGGTTCTGACCTGGGAAGACCCCATACTGTCCTGCTTGGTTATACTACCGTATAATGAATTATCAGGTGACAGCTGAACTAAGTCCTCCTTGAACTCTGTTGAAAGAAAAGATTTGGAATTCTTTTATTTTATTTGTTTATTTTGGTTGCATGGCGTCTAAGTTGCAGCCTGCAGGCTCCTGCACTGGAAGACGGATTTCTTACCACTGGACCACCATAGAAGTCCCCCTCCATGATTATTTATATTATCCACACATAGAACATACAACGTTTTGGAAAAACCTGTTTGATTAAGTAAATTGTGTTATTAACATCAATTTTACCTGTTTCTCTTTGATCAAGCTTCTTTTTTTTTTTAAATGATTATTTTTTCTTTTATTTCAGTGTTTATTTAGGCTGCACTAGGTCTTGGTTGCAGAATGTGGGCTTATTTAAGGCTTCTTAGTTCTGGCATGTATGCATGCAGGATTCAGCTGGATTGAAACTGGGTATCCTGTACGGGGACCACAGAGTCCTATGCACTGGACCACCAGGAAAGCCCCAATAAAGCTTTTATTTGCATAGCATCTGCTATTTGCATAGCATCTGCGAGACATGTAACTCTGTGACCCCCACCAGAGATTAAAGAACAAAGAAACCCAGAAACACCTAAAACTACACCTAATCGGACACAGATTTCTAGAAAATTTTTTTGACTTCAATACACCCACATAAATAGCCAAACAAACACTTACAAGTCATTCTGCTGCTACAGATGAAAACATAATAATTCTTTTTAAAAGATAATAGTTCTTTCATTCTTACCACAGTTAGACAGCCTTGCCAAAACAAGGCCTCAAAAAATTATTGTAAGACTCAATTGTTTCCCTCCACGGAAATCTTTAGTAAAAGGCGAAAGATTTATGCGATATGAAGAGAAACGAGAGCATACCTAGCAGCCTGTGTAACTCATTTTTCCAGTAACTACAACTCCTAGTTCACTGATGGTGGCTATTTATCCCCAGAGTTAACTGCTGGAATAAATTTATTCAAGGAATTCTGAAAATAATATTTTCATACTTAGAAAAATTGAGTAAGAAAGAAATTTTTATTAACTTGAAAACAATTAAACTATTTGCAGTGTATTATGGGTATGCAAATGAACCTGAATAATCTCCCTTTACACTCCGGAAATATCTTAGTACTGTATTCAACCACTGCTCTGGAGCCACCTTTAAGGGGCAAAGCGGTGGCTTGGCTGCCTGGGATCTTAACTCCGTCCTTGTCTACTAGAGACGTTATGATTTTATCTATTTGTACACTGGGACTATGATATCTTTTAAATAAAATAATTTTCTGATAGTTGGGGCGGGGGTGGGCCATGAGAATAGCAAAGTAATGGTTAATATGAAATCCAGGATAGTGGTTACCTGCAGTGTGGAGTGAGGGGTAAGATTGTGGAAAGGACCACGAGGTTTCAAAGGTGTTGGCAATATCTTTTTTTTTAAACTGGGGGGGAGGCATCAAGTATTCATTTTATTACTTTAAAATTTTTATTTATATATCATATAACATTGTATATCATATTCATGAACATTATGAATCTTCCCCATCATTGAGGTCTACTTTTATGTCATTTCATACAGTTTTATAATTTTACCATAAAGATTTTTTTGGTTAGAATTACTTCACTCTTTTTTTTTCTTTTAAATTTTTTAACATCTTTATTGGAGTATAGTTGCTTTACAATGGTGTGTTAGTTTCTGCTTTATAACAAAGTGAATCAGCTATACATATACATATATCCCCATATCTCTTCCCTCTTGCATCTCCCTCCCACCCTCCCTATCCCACCCTTCTAGGTGGTCACAAAACACGGGGCTGATCTCCCTGTGCTATGTGGCTGCTTCCCACTAGCTAGCTATTTTACATTTGGTAGTATATTTAATTCCATGACACTCTCTCACTTAGTCCCAGCTTACCCTTCCCTCCCTGTGTCTGCGTCTTTATTCCTGTCCTGCCCCTAGGTTCTTCAGAACCTTTTTTTTTTTTTTTTTAGATTCCATATATGTGTGACAATACGGTATTTGTTTTTTTCTTTCTGACTTACTTCACTCTGTATGACAGACTCTAGGTCCATCCACCTCTCTACAAATAACTCAATTTTGTTTCTTTTTATGGCTGAGTAATATTCCATTGTATATATGTGCCACATCTTCTTTACACAGTTGTCTGTCGATGGGAATTTAGGTTGCTTCCATGACCTGGCTATTGTAAATAGTGCTGCAATGAACATTGGGGTGCATGTGTCTTTTTGAATTATGGTTTTGTGTGGGTATATACCTGGTAGTGGGATTGCTGGGTTGTATGGGAGTTCTATTTTTAGTTTTTTAAGGAACCTCCATACTGTTCTCCATAGTGGCTGTATCGATTTACATTCCCACCAACAGTGCAAGAGGGTTCCCTTTTCTCCACACCCTCTCCAGCATTTGTCATTTGTAGATTTTCTGATGATACCCATTCTAACTGGTGTGAGGTGATACCTCATTGTAGTTTTGATTTGCATTTCTCTAATAATTAGTGATGTTGAGCAGCTTTTCATGTGCTTCTTGGCCATCTGTATGTCTTCTTTGGAGAAATGTCTATTTAGGTCTTCTGCCCATTTTTGGATTGAGTTGTTTGTTTTTTTAATACTGAGCTACATGAGCTGTTTATATATTTTGGAGATCAATCCTTTGTCCGTTGATTCGTTTGCAAATATTTTCTCCCATTCTGAGGGTTGTCTTTTCCTTTTCTTTATGGTTTCCTTTGCTGTGCAAAAGCTTTGAAGTTTCATTAGGTCCCATTTGTTTATTTTTGTTTTTATTTCCATTACTCTAGGAGGTGGATCAAAAAAGATCTTGCTGTGATTTATGTCAAAGAGTGTTCTTCCTATATTTTCCTCTAAGAGTTTTATAGTGTCCGGTCTTACATTTAGGTCTCTAATCCATTTTGAGTTTATTTTTGTGTATGGTGTTAGGGAGTGGTCTAATTTCATTCTTTTACATGTAGCTGTCCAGTTTTCCCAACACCACTTATTGAGGAGACTGTCTTTTCTCCATTGTATATCCTTGCCTCCTTTGTCATAGACTAGTTGACCATAGGTGCGTGGGTGTATCTCTGGGCTTTCTATCTTGTTCCATTGATCTATATTTCTGTTTTTGTGCCAGTGCCATATTGTCTTGATTACTGTAGCTTTGTAGTATAGTCTGAAGTCAGGGAGTCTGATTCCTCCAGCTCCGTTTTTTTCCCTCAAGGCTGCTTTGGCTATTCGGGGTCTTTTGTGTCTCCATACAAATTTTAAGATTTTTTGTTCTAGTTCTGTAAAAAATGCCATTGGTAATTTGATAGGGATTGCATTGAATCTGTAGATTGCTTTGGGTAGTATAGTCATTTTCACAATATTGATTCTTCCAATCCAAGAACATGGTATATCTCTCCATCTGTTTGTATCATCTTTAATTTCTTTTATCAGTGTCTTATAGTTTTCTGCATACAGGTCTTTTGTCTCCCTAGGTAGGTTTATTCCTAGGTATTTTATTCTTTTTGTTGCAATGGTAAATGGGAGTGTTTTCCATAATTTCTCTTTCAGATTTTTCATCATTAGTGTATAGGAATGCAAGAGATTTCTGTGCACTAATTTTGTATCCTGCAACTTTACCAAATTCATTGATGAGCTCTAGTAGTTTTCTGGTGGCATCTTTAGGATTCTCTAAGTATAGTATCACGCCATCTGCAAACAGTGACAGTTTTACTTCTTCTTTTCCAATTTGGATTCCTTTTATTTCTTTTTCTTCTCTGACTGCCGTGGCTAGGACTTCCAAAACTATGTTGAATAATAGTGGTGAGAGTGGACATCCTTGTCTTGTTCCTCATCTTAGAGGAAATGCCTTCAGTTTTTCACCATTGAGAATGATGTTTGCTGTGGGTTTGTCATATATGGCCTTTATTATGTTGAGGTAGGTTCCCTCTATGCCTACTTTCTGGAGAGTTTTTATCATAAATGGGTGTTGAATTTTGTCAAAAGCTTTTTCTGCATCTATTGAGATGATCATATGGTTTTTATTCTTCAATTTGTTAGTATGGTGTATCACATTGATTGATTTGCATATATTGAAGAATCCTTGCATCCCTGGGATAAATCCCACTTGATCATGGTGTATGATCCTTTTAATATGTTGTTGGATTCTGTTTGCTAGTATTTTCTTGAGGATTTTTGCATCTATGTTCATCAGTGATATAGATGTGTAATTTTCTTTTTTTGTGTATCTTTGTCTGGTTTTGGTATCAGGGTGACGGTGGCCTCATAGAATGAGTTTGGGACTGTTCCTCCCTCTGCAATTTTTTGGAAGAGTTTGAGAAGGATGGGTGTTAGCTCCTCTCTAAATGTTTGATAGAATTCACCTGTGAAGCCATCTGGTCCTGGACTTTTGTCTGTTGGAAGATTTTTTTTTTTTTTTTTTTTTTTTAATATTTCACCTTTTTTTTTTTTTTAACTTTGGGTTTATTTATTTTATTTATTTATTTATTTATGGCTGTGTTGGGTCTTCATTTCTGTGCAAGGGCTTTCCCTAGTTGCGGCTAGTGGGGGCCACTCTTCATCGTGGTGCACGGGCCTCTCGTTATCGCGGCCTCTCTTGTTGCGGAGCACAGGCTCCAGATGCGCAGGCTCAGTAATTGTGGCTCACGGGCCCAGTTGCTCTGCGGCATGTGGGATCCTCCCAGACCAGGGCTCGAACCCGTGTCCCCTGCACTGGCAGGCAGATTCTCCACCACTGCGCCACCAGGGAAGCCCTGTTGGAAGATTTTTAATCACAGTTTCAATTTCATTACTTGTGATTGGTCTGTTCATATTTTCTGTTTCTTCCTGGTTCAGTCTTGGGAGGTTATACCTTTCTAAGAATTTGTCCATTTCTCCCAAGTTGTCCATTTTATTGGCATAGTAGTAGTCTACTATGTAGTAGTAGTAGGCCACTACTACTATGTAGTAGTACTACATAGTAGTGGCCTGTAGTAGTCTCTTAGGATGCTTTGTATTTCTGTGGTGTCTGTTGTAACTTCTCCTTTTTCATTTCTAATTTTATTGATTTGAGTCCTCTCCCTCTTTTTCCTGATGAGTCTGGCTAATGGTTTATCAATTTTATCTTCTCAGAGAACCAGCTTTTAGTTTTATTGATCTTTGCTATTGTTTTCTTTGTTTCCATTTCATGTATTTCTGCTTTGATCTTTATGATTTCTTTCCTTCTGCTAACTTTGGGTTTTGTTTGTGTTTCTTTCTCTAGTTCCTTTAGGTGTAAGGTTAGATTGTTTATTTGAGGTTTTTCTTATTTCTTGAGGTAGGCTTGTACTGCTATAAACTTCCCTCTTAGAACTGCTTTTGCTGCATCCCATAGGTTTTGGATCATCATGTTTTTGTTGTAATTTGTTTCTAGGTATTTTTTGATTTCCTCTTTGATCTCTTCAGTGATCTTTTGGTTATTTAGTAGCGTATTGTTTAGCTTCCATGTTTTTGTGTTTTTTACGTTTTTTCCCTGTAATTGATTTCTAATCTCATAGCGTTGTGGTCAGAAAAGATGCTTGATATGATTTCAATTTTCTTAAATTGACTGAGGCTTGATTTGTGACCCAAGATGTGATCTATCCTGGAGAACGTTCCGTGTGCACTTGATAAGAAAGTGTAATCTGCTGTTTTTGGATGGAATGTCCTATAAATATCAATGAAATCTATCTGGTCTATTGTGTCATTTAAAGCTTGTGTTTCCTCATTAATTTCCTGTTTGGATGATCTGTCCTTTGGTGTAAGTGAGGTGTTAAAGTCCCCCACTATTATTGTGCTACTGTCGATTTCCTCTTTTATAGCTGTTAGCATTTGCCTTATGTATTGTGGTGTTCCTATGTTGGGTGCATATATATTTATAATTGTTATATAATCTTCTTGGGTTGAACACTTGATCATTATGTAATGTTCTTCTTTGTCTCTTGTAATAGTCTTTATTTTAAAGTCTATTTTGTCTGATATGAGAATTGCTACTCCAGCTTTCTTTTGATTTCCATTTGCATGGAATATCTTTTTCCATCCCCTCACTTTCAGTCTGTATGTGTCCCTAGGTCTGAAGTGGGTCTCTTGTAGACAGCATATATATGGGTCTTGTTTTTGTATCCATTCAGCGAGCCTGTGTCTTTTGGTTGGAGCATTTAATCCATTCATGTTTAAGGTGATTATTGATGTGTATGTTCCTATTACCATTTTCTTAATTGCTATGGGTTTGTTTTTGTAGGTCCTTTTCTTCTCTTGTGTTTCCCACTTAGAGAAGTTCCTTTAGCATTTGTTGTAGAGCTGGTCTGGTGGTGCTGAATTCTCTTAGCTTTTGCTTGTCTGTAAAGTTTTTGATTTCTCCATCGAATCTGAATGAGATCCTTGCCAGGTAGAGTAATCTTGGTTTTAGGCTCTTCCCTTTCATCACTTTAAATATGTCATGCCACTCCCTTCTGGCTTGTAGAGTTTCTGCTGAGAAATCAGCTGTTAACCTTATGGGAGTTCCCTTGTATGTTGTCGTTTTTCCCTTGTTGCTTTCAATAATTTTTCTTTGTCTTTAATTTTTGTCAGTTTGATTACTATGTGTCTCAGCATGTTTCTCCTTGGGTTTATCCTGCCTGGGACTCTCTGTGCTTCCTGGACTTGGGTGACTTATTTCCTTTATGGAAGTTTTTGACTATAATCTCTTCAAATATTTTCTCCTGTCCTTTCTCTCTCTCTTCTCCTTCTGGGACCCCTATAATGTGAATGTTGTTGCGTTTAATGTTCTCCCAGAGGTCTCTTAGGCTGTCTTCATTTCTTTTCATTCTTTTTTCTTTATTCTGTTCCACAGCAGTGAATTCCACCATACTGTTTTCCAGGTCACTTATCCGTTCTTCTGCCTCAGTTATTCTGCTATTGATTCCTTCTAGTGTAGTTTTCATTTCAGTTATTGTATTGCTCATCTCTGTTTGTTTGTTCTTTAATTCTTCTATGTGTTTGTTCTTTAATTCTTCTAGGTCTTTGTTAAACATTTCTTGCATTTTCTCGATCTTTACCTCCATTTTTTCCCCGAGGTCCTGGATCATCTTCACTATCATTATTCTGAATTCTTTTTCTGGAAGGTTGCCTATCTCCACTTCATTTAGTTTTTTTTCTGGGGTTTTATCTTGTTCCTTCATCTGGTACAAAGTCGTCTGCCTTTTCATTTTGTCTATCTTTCTGTGAATGTGGTTTTCCTTCCACAGGCTGCAAAATTGTAGTTCTTCTTGCTTCTGGTGTCTGCCCTCTCCCTTCGTGAAATTCTTAATAATTTTTGAGCAAATGTTCTGCATCTTCATTTTGTACTGGGCCTCAAAATGTATCTGGTAGAAATTGTTTTGATTAAACTAATAGCATTCTCTTCCTAGTATATTGCATTTTTTTTTCTTCTTGCAGTGTAGGTGGATATTGAGATAATCATAAGTTTTCCCTTTTAATATATGAATGTGGGAAATTACATTCATAGATTTTCCACCATAAATTATCTCTGCATTTATATCGTAAACTCAACAATAATGGATTTTTAAGAAGACTTAATTTTTTAAGAAAAGTTTTGAACTTATTTTAAAATTTTAAAGTAAAATTATGAAGATAATGTGGAGTTTCTGTATACCCCACACCCAGTTACCCCAATCATTAACATGTTATTGTTAATATGGTACATTTGTTATAATTAATGAATCAATAGTCCGTAGTTTATTCAGATTTCCTTGGTTTTTATCTAGTGTCCTTTTTCTGTTGAAGGATCCTACCCAGGATACTACACTGTATTTAGTTGTCTCCTTAGGTTCCTCTGGGCTGTGAGTTTCTTAGACTCTCCTTGTTTTGATGACTTTGACAGTTTTGAGGCATACTGATATTTTACAGAATCCTCCTCTGTTGGGATTTGTCTAATGTTTTTCTCATGATTAGACTGGGGTAATGTGTTTTTGAGAGGAAGACCACATAGGTATATTGCCATTTTCATCATTTCATTTCAAAGGTACATACATCAACATGACTTATCACTGTTGACATGATGACATTAATCACCTCCAGAGAGGGGAGAGGGGATGGAGGTTGAATAAATCACCAGTGGCCAATGATTTAATCAACCATGCCTAAGTAATAAGGCCTCCATAAAAATCCAAAAAGGGTGGGGTTGAGAGAGCTTTGGGGTTGGTGAATATGTGGTGATGCAGGGAGAATGGTGTGCCCAGAAAGAGCATGGAAGTTCTGTGCCCCTTCCCACATACTTGCCCTGTCATCTCTTTCATCTGGCTATTCCTGCGTTCTATCTTTTTAGATAGTAAGTTAACTTTTATTCTGAATTCTGTGAGCCACTGCAGAAAATTAATCAAATCCAAGGAGGGGGACATGGGAACCTCTTATTTATAGCCAGTTGGTCAGAAGCACAGGTGACAACCTGGACTTGAGATTGCAGCAAAAAATTGTGAGACATGCAAAGATAGAGGAAAATGTGACCCATACACTGGGAAAAAAAAAAGTCAACAAAAACTGCCTGTGAAAGCAACCAGATGTTGGTTTAACAGGCAAAGCCTTCAAAGTAGCCGTTATAAATATGTTCAAGGAATTAAAGGAAGTGATTAAAGAAGTAAAGGAAGGAATCAGGGCAATGTTATATCAAGTAGAGAATATCTTATTGATAGAAATAAGATACAAATTATTTAAAAAGAAACAAATGGAAATGCTGGAGTTAAAAAGTACAATAATTGAAATGAAAAATTCACTAGAGGGGACTTCCCTGGTGGCGCAGTGGTTAAGAATCTGCCTGCCAATGCAGGGGACACGGGTTCGAGCCCTGGTCCAGGAAGATCCCACATGCCGTGGAGCAACTAAGCCTGTGTGCCACGACTACTGAGCCTGCACTCTAGAGCCTACGAGCCACAACTCCTGTACACAACTACTGAGCCCACACGCCACAACTACTGAGCCTGTGTACTGCAACTATTGAAGTCCACGTGCCTAGAGCCCATGCTCTGCAACAAGAGAAGCCACCATAGTGAGAAGCCCGTGGACCGCAACGAAGAGTAGCCCCTGCTCGCCGTAGCCAGAGAAAGCCCGCACGCAGCAACAAAGACCTAACACAGCCAAAAATAATAAATAAATAAATAAATAAATTCACTAGAGTGCTCAGCAGTAGATGTAAATTGACAGAAGAAAGAACCAGCGAATCTTTTTAAAAAATAAATTTATTTTATTTATTTATGTTTGGCTGTGTTGGGTCTTCATTGCTGCATGTGGGCTTTCTCTACTTGTGGCGAGCGGGGGCTACTCTTCATTGTGGTTGTGTGGGCTTCTCATTGCAGTGGCTTCTCTTGTTGAGGAGCACGGGCTCTAGGTACACGGGCTTCAGTAGCTGTGGCACGCGGGCTCAGTAGTTGTGGCTCACGGGCTCTAGAGCGCAGGCTCAGTAGTTGTGGCACACGGGCTTAGTTGCTCCGTGGCATGTGAGATCTTCCTGGACCAGGGCTTGAACCCGTCTCCCCTGCATTGGTAGGTGGATTCTTAACCACTGTGCCACCAGGGAAGTCCCAGAACCAGCAAATTTGAAGATAGATTGATAGAGATTATGTAATCCAAAGAACAGAGAGGAAAACAATGAAGAAAAATTAACAGAGCCTCAGAGAAATGTCGGACACCATTAAACACATCAACATATGTGAAATGGTAGTACCGGAAGGAGAGAAGAGAGAAAGGAACAGAAAAAATATTTGAAGAAATAATAGCTGAAAACGTCCCAGATTATAGCAAAACAATCACTTTCACATCCAGGAATCCAATGAACTCCAAATAAAATACATTCACCAAGTTCCACAAACAGACACAGCATAGTAAAATGCCTAAAGCCAAAGACAAGGAGTGAATCTTGAAAGCAGCAGGAGAATAATACCTCATTTCTTATTCATAAGAGCCAAAAGGTAGAAGCAATCAAAATGACCATTCACTTATGAATGGATAAACAAAAGGTGGTATAGCTACATAATGGAATACTATTCAGCCCTAAAAAGGAATGAAGTACTGATACATGCTAAAACATGGATGCACCTTGAAAACAAAAACATTATACTAAGTGAAAGAACAAGTCACAAAACACCACATGTTATATGATTCCATTTATATGAAGTGTCCAGAATAGGCAAATCTAAAGAGACAGAAACCAGATTAATGGTTGCTTAGGGCTGGGGTAGATAGGAGTATAGGGTGGTGATAGCCTAAGTATATAGGGTTTCTTTTTGATGTGATGAAAGTGTTTTTAAATTCACTGCAGTGATGGTTGCACATATCTGTGAATATACTAAAAACTATTAAGTTTTACACTTTAAATTGTTTGGGCTGTGGATTATATCTCAATAAAGTTGCTTTTAAAAAATAAAAAAAAAGAACCACAGTGACATGGAACTAGATAACCCAGCTTGCTCTCAAGAGCTCCCAGACCCTGAGAGTGGTATCCTCAGAGACCTTTCCACACCCCCTAGAACATGGGTATTATCACCACGATTCTCATTTCATGTATGAGAAAACATACTCAGTGAAAACAAATTTCATGTATTCATCCAACAAACAATCCTTGAGGCCAATGAGGTGGCCCTGATACTGAGCAGGGCCTTGTGGGGCTCCTGGGCACAAAGCCTTTCTGTGTTCCCATTTCTTTGATTACAGGAAACAGCCTTCATTCAGCCTCCATGACCTTCCTTGAGTTCCAATGGGCAGATTCAAGCAGTTGTTAATTAGGGAAGGGAGGGGATGCAAGACCAGGGAGAAACAAACATTCAAGAGCAGCCTTGGGGCAAGGTCCTGTTTCCCCATCAACGGATACACAAAACAATATCTTTGAGCTATTTTGCAGATACTGAAACCCCTCCAGGTGGGAAAAGTTAAGATTAAGGATGGTATGCTGCCCACAAGCATGCAGACCCCAGACCAGTTGGACCTGAGGGTTGATGATGCTGACTTCTGAGGCAGGAGATAGATGGGCTCCAGGCTAGGCATTTATAACTGGCCTCCTATTCACACCTCCTGCGGTGAGAAGAAGATGAGCAGCAAGCCGGACATTCATTACCGGCCGTTTACATTTCCTGAAGCAAGAGACAAACGGGCTCCAGGACTACATATTTATGACCGGACTCCTGTCTATATTTTGAGATCTGCACCTCAATATAAAAACCAGCAACAGGAATAGGGTAAATAACCAGACATTGGACACTTTTATGGCAGGGACAGAGAGGGGCTAAACCCTGTTAAAAGATCAAGAGGTCATACATTTCCCATCCTTGGGGCCAGGGAGACATTGCACATGCGCAGAAAGGCTCCTTGGGGTCAAAAAGGAGGGGGCACCACCCCATAATATGTGATACTAAGGCCATCCCATAGGCCTCTGGGCTGTAATCCATATTGGAAAAAAGTTGCGCACGCATGTTGGGGAGGGTCCTAGGGCAGGTCAGGTGTGGAAACAGAAACCAGATAATTGGCCAAAGGTAATCAAAGACCTGGAAGAACTGCCCTATATAAATGACTTAACCGCCTCTTTACTGCACTCCTCCTCATTAGGGAGGATGCCCACACTCTTACTCTCTGGGTGTGCATCTCTGCCTTGCTTCTTTTTTTTTTTTGAATTTTATTTTATTTATTTTTATACAGCAGGTTCTTATTAGTTATCTATTTTATACATATTAGTGTACATATGTCAGTCCCAATCTCCCAATTCATCCCACCACCCCTGCCACTTTCCCCCCTTCTGCCTTGCTTCTATCTTAACTAAACAAACTGTTTCTCTGTGTGCTCTCCCACTTGTTATTGTGCTACGTCTCTAATAATAAACATTGTACCTGTTTTTACAGTTTTTGCCTCCGTGAGAAATGCATTTTTCACTGGGGGCAAAAGCCAGGGGGTGTGGTGGCTAGGATTCCTGGTTTTTATCCAGGCTACCCAGGTTCAATTCCTGGGCAGGGAATTAACATCTTGCTTCACGCCACCACTCACTGCTGCCTCTCCGAGATCACTCCTACTTACCTCACCACCAACCCATCAGAAGAATGTCCACAAGCTGATCACGCCCTCTTTGAACAATTACTATAAAACTTCTCACTATCTTCTCCAAGTGGGGGGATGCACGGTTTTGAAGGCATTAGCCAGTTGTGGCCCCCTTTGCCTGGGAAACCAATAAAGCTATTCTTTTCTACTTCACCCAAAACTCCGTCTCCGAGATTCAATTCAGCCCTTGTGTACAGAGAAGCTGAGCTTTTGGCATCAGCCCTGCCTAAGGGCCCACAGTGAAGAAGAGGTGAAAGGAGGGATGGTTCCCAGGTCACCTGCCCCCCTGCTGCAGGCTCTGCCTTTCTGGGCCTGAGCTTCAGCAGCCGTGTTAGAACTCCTGGGTCCCATGAGGCTCCCAGGACTTTGGGGGCACTAAGGGCCTTTTCTGAGGCCATAAGGCTCTCAGACAGTTTTTGGTGCTTCTGGAGCAGTACAGGCCCCACAGCAACCGGAGGTTTGATGCAGACTCCTGGGAGCAGCCAGCACTCATTCCCCAGCTTGGGAAGCCCTGTGGTGGCTGGGGTCTGGTCTCGCTCTTGCTCCCAAAGTCATACATACAATCCGACAGCAAGGACCTCTGCTCTGAGCTCAGGGTCCTGCTCAGCCTGGATGCAGAAGGTGGAGAAGTTCCTCCCTCAGAGGATGCTGGAGTGTGGAGGTGTGGGTAGGGTGTTGAGGGGCTTCTTGGTGTAGGAATTAGTGATGAGCTGTGCTTAGATTTCCATGTGACCATGAGGCCAAAATGTGGGGTTTTCTCTAATGGGCAGAGGGCATGGGAGTCTTGTCCCTTCCCTCCTGCAGAGTTGGGTCAATCTCCCCTCTGCCCTCCCCCATTACTTGTCTCCTCAGGCTCCCTTTCATGCAGGGCCCCAAAGGAGAATCTTGGCATGTCTTGTGAGAGGCGAGAGACTTTAGCAATGCAGAGAATTCTGGAGGCTGAAAGGCAGAGGAAAGGTCTTTTAGTTTTCAGAATCCCAGATTTACCCCGTCTGGCTGTGCAACCTTGGGCAATCATGGCAGCACTCTGAGACTCAGTTGCCCTGGGTGTTAAATGGCTCCTTCTGCACGGCCCGTCTTGGAGGGAAATAATTCAAGAGGGAGGCAGTAAGTAGTAGCAATTCCCCAGGCGAGACCAGGAGGCTCAGCCCGCGGAGCTGGGGCAAAGACAAGTCCAAGGGTGGGTCAAAAGGGGGCCTGGGTCATTTTCTACTCGGGGCTTCAGTGAGGATGGCCCGCAGCAGCGTGGGCGACTCAGCCGGGGCCGCACACCTGGCAGCTGTGGGACACTCACTCGGGTCGGGCGTACACACCCTGCACCGGGGAGGGGGTGGAGGCGGGCGCGGGAAGGGGCGGGCCCTCGCTGGGCTGGGCGGAGCGGCAGCCGCGGTCGGGAGGGCAGGTAGGCCTGGGCGCGCGATGGGGCGCGGGAGTCCATCCGGCGGGCAGCGCGCGGCGAGTGGACGCGCACGGCTGGCGGAACGCAGGCAGCGCCGAGGGCAGCCAGGCGAACGCTGGGGCTTCGGCGGGGCCTGTCGGAGGCGGGGCAGGAAGGCCCGTGCAGCGCCTTAGCCTCGCCGGGCGTGGGGAGGGGGCTCGGCCCGCGGTCCCCGCTGGGGGTGCCCCCCCACCCCAGGCCTCTTCAGAGGACACGTGTCAGTACGTTGTCGTCTCACCCCATGTCATAGCCCCTCCCCCAGGCCTGGAATCCCCCGTCCGTCAGGCTCCATTATCCCCAGGCCCAACCCCCCGCTGACCCGCGCGCGGTCCCAGCCGGATCCCTCTCCTCCCTGGCCCGTCTCCCTGGGCGGCGAGCGGCCCGGCGCCTGCAGAAGACACTCGTCAGCACGTTCTTACCCCTGTCATCTCATCCCTCTGCCTAACTCACCCCAGGCCTAGGGACTCCGGCCCATTGTCCCCGGACCCAGCCCCTCGCTGACCGCAGGCTCGGCCCTAGCCCCCGCCCGGCGCGTCCCCCCCGGCAACGCGCCGCGACCCGGGATGCAGCCCGCAAGCTGGGCGACCGTCAGGGAGGCGGCGGGCCGTGACGTGCTGGCCGCCGACCTCCGCTGCAGCTTCTTCGCCTCGGCCCTGCAGAGCTACAAGCGCGACTCGGTACTGCGGCCCTTCCCCGCATCCTATGCCCGCCACGACTGCAAGGACTTTGAGGCCCTGGTGAGTGTACTTTTCCCCTGTGCTGTCCACTGCTTCTCAGGGCACGTTGTCTGTGGAACTCCTGTTAGTGATGGTGCCAGCCCCCGGACTTAACATTCCTAGCCTGGCCTTGGGGAAGGTTTGTTTCCAGGAGCTAAGAACGCTCCCGACAACCTTCACACTCCCAGGTGACTCCCAGGGGTGAAGTGAGGAATTCAACAGTTGCATAGGCCTCCACAACATTTCCTAGTGTGGCTTAGGGTGTTGATCTGAATCAGCCGGTTCTGCTAAATAGGAAGTTATCTATCCCTTTGCAAATAATGAGACACCATAAGTCACCAAAGCCACCCGGACCTCATTTTCAGATGAGGTAATATGTGGCCAGTACTTTTATAAATTATAACATATGTACAGTACACATGTGAGCTGTTATTTCTCTGATGATTCAGGAGGCACTTAATTTCTTGCAGAGTTCACCTCAGGGTCAGCATTCCAGATATTAGTTATCTTTGTAATCCAAATGTTTGGAATTACCTAGAAAAATATAACTTGCCAAAATTGATTCTGTAAGAAATACAAAGTCAAAAGCCTATAATCATTAAAGACATTGAATTAGTAGTCAAAGATTTTCCCTCAGAGAAAACTCCAGGCCTACCCAGTTTCATTGGTGAGTTCTACCAATCACTGAGGGAATAAGTAATTCCAGCTTTACACAATTCTTCCAGTGTATTGAAAAATAGGGTAGTGTAATCTTGATACTAAATCTAATAAGAATGATACAAGAAAAGAAAATTAAAGGCCAATGTCACTCAAGAGTACAAATTTAGAAATCCTCTATAAAATATTAGGATCCTGAAACTAGCAATATATAAGAACAATTTCTTATTAATAGGTTGGGTTTATCCCAGGAATACAAAATTAGTTCAACATTAGAAAATCTCTTAATATTATGAACCACATTAACAGAATGTTGATCGTGTTTAGAATCAACATGTTTAAAATTATCTCCGATGAGGTGGTCAGTATTGGGTGACCCTCTTTGCTATCGCTCCCAGGTGGTCAAGGGACAAAGGCCCAGCCTCCTGTCCCCTACCTGGTCCATTGCAGCTTAGACTGGGGATGTGTTGAGGGCACCTCAGGTCTTGACCACAGTGCACAGGGGTTTCGGGTACGGAGAGTGGGAGGTTGGAGAAAGAGGCAAGCAGATTGACTTCCCCCATGGTTTGTTCTGCAAATTCAGATATTTAATTTTGTGAGTTTGTGATATCAGAGTGTTGGGGATGAAACTTTCTTCAGTTTTGTCAGTGGATATTTATGGAGCTCCTGTTGTGGGCCAGGTGCTGAGAATACAGAATTAAAGACTCAAGGAGAGGTTAACAGTCTGATCAGCTATACTATGGGTTAAGCCCTATATATACAACATGGAAGCCCAGAGCAGGACTCCAGGCCTTGGCAGTAGGCTGGAATCAGGGAGCACTAACCAGGGGCGGTTATGATGCCCTGCTGAGTCCCCAGGGACATGGAGGATTTCGAGGAGCAGAGAGGAGGAAAGGGGTATTCCAGGAGGAGTAGCAGGATGGGCAGAAAGCCAGGACCTCACCAGGAAGGATAAGTCTGTACTTTAGTGTGGCTTTCATGGGGAACAGAAAGAGATGAGGCCAACCGGAGCAAGCAGGACTGGGCATGTCCTGCCCAGATGTGTAGACTTTATCCTTCGGCTGTGAGGTCATTGGTGACATCCAGGATGCATTTCTGAAAGACCCTTCTGGTGGCAGGGTGACAGAGGGATCTGTTCAGGAGGAGTAGAGAGAGGAGGAGAGATTGGGGGGTCAGAGGGACCAAACTCACCAGAGATGATGCCTCACAATGCGCTTTATTAATTTTTGCCAAGAAACATCCCAATGGATTAGAATGCTCAGTGTGTTCTCTTTCTGCTGGAACAGAATCGGGTTACTTTGATGAATATGGGATAAATACAAAGGGATCTTTGGAATTGCTTTGATTTATTCATGCCTTTTAAAAATTTCGTTTTAATTACACAAGTAATGTTTGATTATATTCTTGTTATAAAAAACTCAAGTGATAAAGTATAAGCTCCTCTGATAGAGCTCACCCTGTCCCATATCCTTCCCCATAGGTATCACTGCTCTCAGTTTGAGGCATACCCTTCCTCCCATACCTGTAATCCCTTAGGAGAGCATTGGCAATATGGGTAGCCCCAAATAGCCACCTCCTCGGTAGAGACAGACTGTCCTGCACATGGGGCTCCCTTTGGGGACAGTTTTAGACAATGCACTCTTTCTCTTGGGGGCCACTGGAGAAACACAGACAGATTCTTACCATCCCACCCTGTTGCTGTATTCCTTATTGGGCACCGGTGTTAGGGAAATTAGCCCAGGCCATGCAGATTCTTGGCTTTCTGTTAGGCATGGCTTTCAGGAGCTCTTTCTGAGGAGAGGCCCCCCACCAGGCAGGACCTGGCACGACCTCTGGGGGCAGGAACATTCTTAGATAAACACGCTTTAGGTTTCGTTTTGCCACATGTTAACATGAGTTAAAGAAAAGCTGTCCAGAACTTAGCATCTAACCTGTGTCTCTCTGACTCAAAGGTTAACTTTTTTAAAAAATAAATTATTTATTTATTTATTTATTTATTTATTTATTTATGGCTGTGTTGGGTCTTCATTGCTGCGCGTGGGCTTTATTTTTAGTTGCGGTGAGCGGTGGCTACTCTTCATTGCTGTGGGCGGGCTTCTCATTGCGGTGGCTTCTCTTGTTGCGGAGCACGGGCTCTAAGTGTGCGGGCTTCAGTAGTTGTGGCACATGGGCTCAATAGTTGTGGCTCGCGGGCTCTAGAGCGCAGTCTCAGTAGTTGTGGTGCACGGGCTTAGTTGCTCCGTGGCATGTGGAATCTTCCTGGACCAGGGCTGGAACCTGTGTCCCCTGCATTGGCAGTATTCTTAACCACTGTGCCACCAGCGAAGTCCCTCTCAGATTACCTTTTTATTTCTGTTCTCAGGAGGACTACGTGTAACTTGTTTAACCTTCCTAACAACTCAGCGATGTAGGTTCTATTATCATCTCTGTCACCATCAGCTAATCAGTATATGTGCTGGTGGCAGACGTCCTCCAGCTCCAGGTGATGCCGGTGTGTAGTCAGGGTAGAGAACCACCCCTTTAAAGGGTTCCCGTGATGACTCTTTTTATGAAGCGGACTCTTGTAGACTTTCACCCCTAATCTGTTTTAGTAAATCTGGATTTTCATACCTTAGGTTTATGCAAAGCAAGGTGTACCTGTATGTAACTGTGCAGTCCATCTTTCCCACCTTCATCTCAGCGGCCCACCACCTCCACCCATCCTGCCCACCCCACTTCCAGGTGTCACTCTGTTTGTCAGGTCCCCAAGGCTGGTGACCTTGGCTATACCTTTGGTTCATTTCCTTACAGCACCTCCACCCACAACTAGTAACTATGGCCTTTGGCATCTTCCTAGACAAGGAGTTTTTCAGATGTTCTTTCCTGCTGCCAGCCCTTCTAGGACAACATTGCTTAACACCTAAACCTGAGTATCCCCACCTTTTCCTGGTGGTAAGAATCACTTGTGGCAACTTCTGTAAACACAGATTCTTGGGCTGCCTCCCCAGGAGATTATGATCTGGATTGTTGCAAAGTGTCCACTGGGCTGTCCTGCCGCCTCCTGACTCAAAGCAAGGAGATTGAATTGTCTCCTTCTAAGGTCACTGGTCCTCTCTCTCCTCTGCTCACCCCCTGCTGGTTCCCTGTCCTTGGCTTCTCAGTCACCCAGACCACCTCTTTCCTGAAACTTCCTTTCTCAAACCCCTGTGACCGCCCCGCACCGCCCAACATTCAGGACTTGCCCAGGCTCCCTCAGCCACTTCTCCAACTGAATCCTTCCTTATTCCTCAGAGCAGAGGCTGCGAAAATGTGGCCTGTGGGATGACAGGTTTTGTTTGTCCTCTGGTCTTTTAGAAATTCAGAAATTAAAAAAAAAGTGGGGGGGGGATTCCCTGGTGGTCCAGTGGTTAGGACTGTACCCTTCCTCTGCAGGGGGCATGGGTTCCATCCCTGGTCCATCAGGGAACTAAGATCCTGCAAGCTTTCAGGTGTGGCCAAAAAAAAAAAAAAAAAAATGCAGCTTACTGATTTCTTTTAAAAAGAAAAAAAATCTGAGGCTCCATAGTTTGGGTAGAGGTTGCCCTTGGGCAGAAAGCAGCTGGAGCTGGGGGGTTGGTGGCTGGACCCTTTGCTAGGCCAGGGGTCTCCAGTTCGACACAGTCCTTACTGTTCTTTCCTAGATAACCCCTTACTCATTTTCATCACCTCTCTGGCCCTGGGGACATTTGAGCCCTGGACCACCTTTTGGGACATGCACTGTTTCCTTCTCTGCCTCCTCACCATGTTCTTTCCCACTGGGAATGCTCTTTCTCAAATTCCTCCCCCTCACTCCAGGTCCCACTCTCATCCTACTTGCTTTGAAAACCTTTCCCTTTGCCTTCCCCCCAGCCCCCAGAAACGCCTGCCTTCCTCCTGCCACTTTCTCCTCAAGCCAGTTGTTGATAAATGCCTTCCACTGTCACCAACTGTGGTTCATAACTCTTGTCTAGATGGAGGGTTTTCTGTCTCCTGACCCTGCCCCATACTACACATGACATACATCTTTCTCCCTACCTTTGACAGGGCTTAAGTATACCCAGTGGCAGTCTTGGTTGTGTTATTCAAGAAACATACCTAAAGCTTCCCAAGCAGCCTCTTAAAGTCCTACTTGGATTGACTCTTTGGGCTAAAATATTCAGTCCATTACTAAATTTCTCCATTGATTTGGTAAGAGAGCATCACAGAGAATGGACTCTGGAGTCAGGCCACCTGGCTTCACGTCTCTGACTTGCCAAGGAATAGAGTGTGACCCTAGGCAAGGTACTTAACCTTTCTAAGCCTCAGTTTCCTCACTTGTATGTATGTATGTATGTATTTATTTATGTTTTAAAATTAAAAAAAATTCTTTTATTGAGGTTTAGTTGATTTACAGTATTATATAAGTTTCAGGTGTATAACAGTGATTCACAATTTTTAAAGGTTATACTCCATTTATAATTATTATAAAATATTGGTTTATTCCCTGCACTGTACAACATATCCTTGTAGCTTGTCTAGTTTGTACATAGTAGTTTGTACCTCGTAATCCCATACCGCTCTTCTGCCCCTCCCCCCTTCCTTCTTCCCACTGATAACCACTAGTTCTTTATATCTGTGAGTCTGTTGCTATTTTGTTATATTCACTAGTTTTATTTTTTAGATTCCACATATAAGTGATATCATTTGTCTTTCTCTGTTGGACTTATTTCACTTAACATAATACCCTCCAAGTCCATCCATGTTGTTGCATATGGCAAATTTTCATTCTTTTTTATGGCTGAGTAGTATTCCATAGTGTGTGTGTGTGTGTGTGTGTGTGTGTGTGTATACACACACACACAAACACCTATCTTCTTTATCCATTCATCTGCTGATGGACACTTAGGTTGCTTCCATATCTTGACTATTGTAAATAATGCTGCTATGAACGTTGGGACGCATGTGTCTTCTCAAATTAGTGTTTTCCTTTTCTTCAGATATATACCTAGGAGTGGTAGGTGGGTAGGTAGGTAGATAGCCATTCTGACCCGTGTGAGGTGATACCTCATTGTGATTTTGATTTGCATGTCTCTGGTGATCATCTTTAAGCTAGGCTGTCGTGAGGATAAAATGAGACGAGACATGCACAGCATTTAGCCCAGTGCCTGGCACATGGTAAGGCCTCAACAAATCGTAGCTATTACTATCTCATTCTGAACTTCATGTCAGGTTGCAGGCTGGCCTCTGGGACTCCAGGATATGTAAGATGTGGTTGGCCCTCAGGAAGCGTTTGTCTTAAGCAGATTTGAGATGGTCCCAGAGAGTCAAGGACCAACCTGGGATTCTGCACTGAGCACAAGGGGAGCACAGAGGTCATGGGGGGTCCGGGACAGGGCAGGTGACTTTAGGCTGGCTTTGAAGACTGAATGTCATGCTGGGCAGCTGCAGAAGCACAGGGGAGGAGAGACATAGGGCAGCTGAGGAACAACATGGGGGGAGCAGGTGGGAAGTCTGTGGCAGGAGGTGCTCTTAGGCAGAGGCCAGCCCAGATTCTGAAGGGCCTTGTTAAGGGGAGGGTTGCTAGATTTAGCAGATTAAAAAATATAGACCGAAATACAAATTTGAACTTCAGAGAAGCAACAAATAATTTTTTTAGCACAGGTATGCCCCAAATGTTGCATGGGTTATATTATATTTAAAAAAAAATTGTTGTCTATCTGAAATTCAAATGTAACTGAGCAGACTGTATGTTATCTGGCTGCCCGGGAGGAGAGCTCGCACAGTTAACCTCCCTCGTTGCCATCCACGTCCCTGACTACACGCTGGTTGCCAGATAAAATACAGTCTCTACCTGGTCCTCAGAAAGCCCTGCTCAAATACAGACAGGTTTGGTCACAAGAGGAAGAATCCTGTTAACTTTTTGTAGCAGATTGACTTTTCAGAGTAGCTTGAAAAGTGAAACAGGACTTTAGGGAGGTCAGCTGAGGGGTTAAGAGCGGGGACAACGAGGGCAGCCCTGCAGGACACACAGGCAGCAGTGGGCAGGCAGCAGTGTGTCTGACGGCCTGAGCCCTGGAAGAGGCCTGGGCCCAGCTCAGAGTTGGGAGAGTTCTCTCCCACTTCCACAGACTGAACCCCTGAAAGGGGCCTGGGTTAACTGACGGTCCTTTTGTGAGGCCCCCTGTGCCTTGATCTGGACTGTTGGCAAAGGCTGCAGCTCACAGGTGGGATTTGAGAGCAGTGATGGGAATGGTAATCCCAGTGGTAATCCCAATGGGAGAGAAGACTGCTCTGGCTCTGGCATAACAGGTGTGGACCAGCAGTAGAAAAGAGGGACAGGGGAGGCCGAGGTGTACCTGAGGGTATGTCATTCGGAATGCATCTTCAGGTACCCTCAGTGGCTCCATGTTGCCTACAGAACAAAGGCCAGAGTCCCCAAGGGGGATACAAGGCCCTTCACTGGCTGATCTCAAGTCACCTCACTCCTGTTCCTCCTGGCGACCCCTCCCCCATACTCTAGGCTCCAGGCATACCGAACTGTTTGCAGTTAATGATGACAACAATCGTGGCAGTCCCACTAACTTAATACCTTCCTGTTGCTCTAAGCACTGCACTAGTTTAACTTGGTTAACCTTCACTGGCATCCTGTGAAGTGGCTCACATTGTCCCAATTATATGTTTGAGGAAACTGAGACACAGGAGGTTAACTCACCCAGGTCACACAGCTAGTAAGGGGTGTAAGAGCCCAGGTTTGGACCTGGGCCGCCCAGGAGGAGGGCTCGCACAGTTAACCTCCCTCGTTGCCATCCACATCCCTGACTACATGCTGCACTTCCGTGCTTCTGTGCCTTTGCCTGTCCAACCCGATCACACGACACCTCCCCTTTGAAGACTTTCCTGACCACTCCCTTTTCTCAGAGCGCCTACCCAACAGGAGTCCTGCCTGGTCCCTTTTGTAGTTTGTATCCGTCTTTGTTATCACAGTGAATTTTTTTTTTTTATAAATTCTATTTATTTATTTATTTTTATATTTATTTTTGGCTGTGTTGGGTCTTCGTTTCTGTGCGAGGGCTTTCTCTAGTTGCGGCGAGCGGGGGCCACTCTTCATCGCGGTGCGCGGGCCTCTCACTATCGCGGCCTCTCTTGTTGCGGAGCACAGGCTCCAGACGCGCAGGCTCAGTAGTTGTGGCCCACGGGCCTAGTTGCTCCGCGGCATGTGGGATCTTCCCAGACCAGGGCTCGAACCCGTGTCCCCTGCATTAGCAGGCAGATTCTCAACCATTGCGCCACCAGGGAAGCCCGTGAATAGTTTTAAGTCATAATTATTTACCTTTCTGCCTCCCTGCTGTGTAGCATCAACACTTGTGGAGCATCTACACATCCATGTTTTTATTTATTTATTTATTTATTTGTAACATCTTTATTGGAGTATAATTGCTTTACAGTGGTGTGTTAGTTTATGTTTTATAACAAAGTGAATCAGGTATACATATACATATATCCCCATATCCCCTCCCTCTGCATCTCCCTCCCACCCTCCTTATCCCACCCCTCTAGGTGGTCACAAAGCACGGAGCTGATCTCCCTGTGACATGCAGCTTCTTCCCACTAGCTAGCTATTTTACATTTGGTAGTGTGTGTATGTCCATGCCACTCTCTCACTTAGTCCCAGCTTACCCTTCCCCCTTCCCTTGTCCTCAAGTCCATTCTCTACGTCCGCATCTTTATTCGTGTCCTATCCCTAGGTTCTTCACAACCATTTTTTTTTTTTAGATTCCATATATATGTGTTAGCATACGGTATTTGTTCTTCTCTTTCTGACTTACTTCACTCTGTATGACAGACTCTAGATCCACCCACCTCACTACAAATAACTCAATTTTGTTTCTTTTTATGGCTGAGTAATATTCCATTGTATATATGTGCCACATCTTCTTTATCCATTCATCTGTCAGTGGACACTTAGGTTGCTTCCATGTCCTGGCTATTGTAAATAGAGCTGCAGTGAACATTGTGGTACATGACTCTTTTTGAATTATGTTTTCTCAGGGTATCTGCCCAGTAGTGGGATTGCTGGGTCATATGGTAGTTCTATTTTTAGTTTTTTAAGGAACCTCCATACTGTTCTCCATAGTGGCTGTATCAATTTACATTCCCACCAACAGTGCAAGAGGGTTCCCTTTTCTCCACACCCTCTCCAGCATTTATTGTTTGTAGATTTTTTGATGATGGCCATTCTGACTGGTGTGAAGTGATACCTCATTGTAGTTTTGATTTGCATTTCTCTAATAATTAGTGATGTTGAGCATTCTTTCATGTGTTTGTTGGCCGTCTGTATATCTTCTTTGGAGAAAGGTCTATTTCGTTCTTCTGCCCATTTTTCACATCCATGTTTTTAAATTGGATCCTCACGGATGGCCTGCAAGGCATGTAGAGATAGTTTTTTCAGAAGCCTGAGGCTATTGATTGAATCTTTAGAAATAGAGACAGGAATAAAGCAGCCCTGAAAGGTTTCTGATTTTCAACTACAGGGTTAAGAAATAAACCCCCCAAGGTTGGGAACAGTGAACTATCTAGAAAGAGGGGAAAAAGCTACTGGTATTCATGAAGTACCAACTACATCCCTAGGAAAGGTATGTGTTGTCCAGGGAGAAATACAAAGAAGAACAGAAATGGACATACACTGTATAGACCAGACCCTGAGATTCTGTTACCTTCTTTAATCTTCCTGACAATCCACATGGAGATAGTGGGGTTCCTGTGTTAGAGAGGAGATCGAGGCTCAGCCAGGTCTAGTGCTTTGCCTAAGGAGCAGGGATTCAATCTGAGATCTGTCTGCTCTTTCCTCTACATCCAGGAAACAGGAGAACTAGAAAAACACAAGACAGTCCTTGGTCTCTGCGAGTCCTGGCCATTCTGGGGAGAGAGTATTGGGGCTGAGTGCTTTAGGGTTTTGGAGGAGAAGGGGGTGCCTGGGTTGGTGGAGGTGGGGAAGGGGCGCTCCAGGGGACTGAGTGAGCAAAGCTTGGAGGAGGTATGTTCACAGATGGCACCAGTCTGCAGTGGTGTTTTAAATGCCATGCTGGAGAGATCTGGCTTCTAGTCAGTTTTAGTTTCTGAGCAAAAGCTACAGATACCTTGTAGCTCTCTGCTAGTCCAGGTCCACGGTCCCTTATCAGAAATCCTGGCACCAAATCTGTTTCGGAGTTGATCCTGCCTGATTTTACAAAGGCAGTATTGTCCACCTCAAGACACCTGTCACAGGCCACACCGGGTACCAGCCTAAATCAGAAGGCTCTGGGATGGATCACAGCTCACAGGAGGGCATTCCATTTCTGCAGAAGTCCTTGCTATGGTCCACATAGAGGTCCAGGAGCTCGTCTTGCCCCCGAGAGTGACAGCTCAGGTGTAAGGAGATGAGATTCACGTTGGGTGGCTGCAGGAACTGCACTGGTCTAATGAAGCCCCATGTTCCATGGAGGCTGGTCCCTCTAGTAAGAACACCATAGACATAGCTGCCAGTGTCCTCACAAAAAGTCACCACACTCAGGGAAACCCAAAACCATGGATTCCCCACTCACTTTCCTCCAGTCCAGATGCAGTTACCGTTCTGGGTCATCTTTACCAAAAGCAGCGTTGCCTGGTTCTGTATGTAGTTGCTATATTACCTTTGTCTGGTCTACAGGGGAACAGGTTAACAGAAAATTAACTCGTGCTGAAGGGAAAAGGCTTTGTAACCCTTTACCCACATGTGTATATACCATGTATTTGGTAACACCTCCAGCGGGGTGCATCTCATAATCAGGTATTAATAGTCCTGCAGCAAAATGCATCTCATCAGTAGTAACACAAAGTGGGATAATTAAGATTAAACGAAACTCACATCAGCTCAGGTTAGGTTTTGTACCAGTTGAATTACAGAATACCTTCCAGTGTTCAGAACATTTGGAGTTGGGCAGTATTTGGAAAGGGATCGTAAACCTGTTGCATTTCCCTCTGAAGAAATTCCTCGGAACATGAAAGAAGTGCAGGTCGCCTGCCTTACCACTAGAGGGCACCAGGGGTTACTATCATTTTGTCCAGGATCTTTGCTAACGGAGGTTTTCCTCACTTCAGCTTGCAGATGCCAGTAAGCTACCCAACCTGAAAGAACTTCTCCAGTCCTCAGGAGACAAAGACACATGGGCCTGGGACCTGGTGAGCTGGATTTTATCCTCAAAGGTCCTGACAATCCACAGTGCAGGAAAGTCAGAGGTGAGACTTTGGTCTATAGGATCACAGATTCCTGGGCCTGGAGGGCTCTGGGACCTCTTTGTGCACCAGCATGACCTGGGAAGCTTATTGAAAATGCAGATTCCTGGACCTTGTGTCCCCAGAAATTCTGATTCTGTGTCTAGAGTGGGGCCCAGGAACTTGTACACTGGCAGTACGAAGCTGTGTTCTCCCTCTTACTAGCGGGACCTTGAGCAGGTTACTGGGTGCATTTCAGTACCTCAGTTTCCTCATCTGTAAAACGGGGATAATAATAGTATACTTCCATCAGGGAACTGGCTGTGAGAATTAAATGAATTTTCTCACTTAGAACAATGCCTAAGGGCACATGCTAGGGGCTCAGTAAAAGTTGGGTATCACAAGCACCCCAGGTACTTCTGACAAGGGTGGACCAAACATTCCAGCTGTCAGGAAGCAAAGAGGCAGAACCCGAAGTGGTGGAAATCCTCGGGCTCTGGGTTCAAATCCCACTCCCATCTGTTATTGAGTCTTCTTTTCCCCATTTGTAAATTGAGAATATTAATAGTTACCTTAGAAGGGAGCTATAATAGAATGTGTCTCACCCGCAGTATAGTGTCTGGCACAGGTCAGATATTCCATAATTTGGCTTCCCTTGCTTGGCTGTGATCTCACAGGGACGGGCTGGGATGACAGGGATCAGAGTGTAGGACAGGCACATCCCTGATCAGGTGTTCTTTCCTGTAAGCGGCAGCAGGAGTTTGTACTGTTCCTCACTTAATCAGTTTTAATTGAAGAGCATTCAATTTTATAAGTTCCTGCTAAAGACAGAAATCCTCCTTAAGTGGCATAGAATTTGGCATCTCGGTTTCTGGTGTCTAGGAACATCCTCCATCCATGTTCGATGGTAAGATAACATAAACAGCCCTGGAGTGGGAGTCAGGAGACCTGTATTCAGGTCGGGCTGGGCTGCTAACTCCTAGATGATCTCTGCGTTTCATTTTTGTCATCTGTTAAATTTAGATTTATTCATTCATTTACTCATTCCTCATAAGGGCATCAAGCGCCTACTGGAGTTGGGTGCTATTGGTAAAGTAGATAAGGCACTTGCTCCTTGATTTTTGATTATAGTAGTGGAAATCCTCAGGCTCTGGGTTCAAACCCCACTCCCATCTGTTAAGTTCCATTAAAATATGGAGTGTTGGGACCCAGGATTATCAACTTTCTATTGTGCCCAAGTAAGGATATTGTCTACCATGTATCATTTTATAAAACGATATTTTAATGCAAAAAAAAAGGATGGTCCTGACCTCAGAATAAAGGACAGTTCTTCCAAAGAAAGGATCATGGCAACCTTACATCAATGTAAATATATCTGTTAAATTGCCCTTATTTTTGTCATTTAATCACAACCCAGAGAAAACTTTAACACAGACTGGCTTTGGTCTGTGACGTACTGTTTGGAAATCTTGGAAATTGTGTGGTCTCTGCCCTGAAGAGGATTATTACCCTTTAGGAAGGAGCTTACCCTTCTGTATCAGTTAACTTTCGTTGCATAACAAACCATCCCCCAAATCTACTGGCTTAAAACAACACTGATTGCTTCTCGTGATTCTGTGGGTTGGCTGGGTGGTTCTTATTAGTGGGGCCGGCTCACCTGGGGCTGATCTAGGGTAGCCTCACTTATGTGTGTGGGGCTTCAGCTGGGATGGCTGCTGTGGTTGGGGCCTTCCTCTACGAGGCTGTCATCCTGTAGAAGGTTAGCAGGGCTTGTGAAGGGTTCCCAGCAGCAGACAAGGAAGGGCAAGCTCTTTTCAAGTCTCTGTTTGCCATATGTTTACCAAGGGAAGTCACAATGGCCAAGCCCAGATTTAAGGGGTGGAGAAATAGATTCCATCTCCTGATGAAATCTTGGTGGAATTCCACCTGCAAAGTCACATTGCAGAGGGGTGAATGGACAGGGATGGGAGGAAAAATTTTTGTGGCCATTTTTGTAATTTATCACACTTTTCTACCTCCTAAGATTATTGTAAAGATGGAATGCAGGAAACAGATGTGAAAGTGTAATGAAAATTAGAAGTGATCTTTAGTTAGAAGGAGCAATTCGTGCTTCTCAGTTAGCCTACTGTAGGGGAAAATATTGTTAGAGGAAAGCAGCCTTGAGCTATAAGCTCTGAGCTTGTTTATAAACTGATGTTCTTATTCCTGTGAAGCCAGTTCTTCTCATGAGCAGAGCCCATAGGCGTTAAAGCCGAGGCTTTGGGAGGCCATTTTGGCAGCACATTTAACCAACTTCCCAAATAAAACTTCAACTTCTTGCATGTTTTCAAGTTTGAAAAGATCCAAAAGCTGACTGGTGCCCCTCACACGCCTGTCCCCGTGCCGGACTTCCTGTTTGAAATTGAGTACTCCGAGCCAGCCAACGCCAAATTTTATGAGACCAGAGGAGAACGAGACCTAATCTACGCCTTCCATGGGAGCCGCCTAGAAAACTTCCATTCCATCATCCACAGTGGCCTGCACTGCCACCTGAACAAGGTGGGGCCCAAGGCTGCTGACATGGGGGGGGGGGGTGTGTCAGGGCTGGTAGGGGTGAGGGTGGGTGGGTTCACTAAGGCCTTGCCACTCAAAGTGTGGTCTGCAGACCAGCAGCAGCAGCATTGCTCGGGAGCCTGCGAAAAGGCAGAATCCTGGGCCCACCTGACCTTCTGAGTCAGAACCTGCCTTTTAACAAGATCTCCAGGTGATTCCTATACTGATGAATGTTTGAGAAGCAACGGTTTAAAGATGGTTCCCAGCCTTGGCTGCACATTTAGAATCACTTGGGGAGCTATTAAAAATCCCAGTGCCTGGCCGCATCCCCAACCAGTGTGGGTCCCGGGCACCAGTATGCTTTCAGAGCTCACCAGGTGATCCCAGTGGGTGGCCAGCCCTCGCTCCTCAGCGTGATCCCTGGACCAGTGGCGTCCACATCACCTGGGAGCTTGTTGAACATGTGGAATCTCAGGCCCACCCCAGACGACCTGATCAGAAATCACAATTTAACAAACTCCCAGGTGATTCATATGCATGTTGAAGTTTGAGAAGCACTTGCCTAGGGGACCCGCCAACAGAGTCAGCCCTTGGGGAAACTGAGGAGAGGAGCTCCCTCCTTGAGCACCTTTCCTTCCTTTTTTAGGAGTGTCAACCACCCCTTCTTTGCCAGCACTTATTTTGTCCCTCAGTGAGGTGAAGGAGGAAGAATACAGACAGGAGCCAAAAAGACCACCTTTGCAGCTCTGCCATCCTGGGAAGTTTACTTAACCTCTCGGAGCCTCGGTGTCCTCATCTGTAAAATAGGATTCCATTACCCACGTGCTGGTGCCCTGATAGGATTGAAACAGTTCATGTATGCAAAGGGCTCTTCCTGTACTTAAGTACCAAGGAAGCAGTGGCTGCTTTTAGAGGCTGATGGAGAGCGACTCTGGGGCGGCTGGAGGGCTGCAGCCTTTCCCCCAGTCGTCCCAGAATCTGCCTTGTCTGGGGGGCTGGCTCCACGAGCTGTGGGCTCAGTCGTGGCTGATGCAGCCCCGAGGCTGGAGAGACTTTTCCAGCACTGCTGCAGCTGATTAGCACAGTTGGCTTTTGCGAGGATGATGGGCTTGTTTACACTGGCTCTCAGCTTATTATTATGGCCAGGCTACTGGAATCCAGGGGGCCTCTGCTTCACGCCAGAGCCCACCTGGAGAAGTTGCCTGCAGATTCCAGTCTTGTAACCAAACCTTCACTTCAGTGCCTGAGGGAGTTTGCTGCTTAGAAGCATCTCATCATAGTCCTTTGGTGAAGCGGATGCTCTTCTGGCCTCCTCTGCCTGGGTTTTCAGTGAGGGGCTTGCTTGAGGGAGCCTACCTGCCAGTTGAAGCTCTGAGATTGTTTTTCTCGTAGGGATACCCCAAGTTTCCTGCTGTTGTGCTCTCCTGCTCATGGTTCTTGAGTCTAGGGATGGTGTATACATGGCAGGCATAAGCAGAAATAGATGTGGGGTCAGATCAGAGGACATCCATGTCCTTGGAGAAGGTCTGTGTTAACTTTTGAGACATGGGGGACACTGTAACAAGGCCAAGGAAAGGCTTGTTTCATTTCCCCTAAGCTTCACTTAATTGGCTTAGCGTTGTGGAAGCCTGGTGCCACTGACTAGGATGTTTCTCAGCTAGCAAGTAGAGGACTTTCAGTGAGCTGTTTGAGGCCATTCATCATCTTAAGATACGGACACTGTGGCCCAAGGATAGCATCTGAATTACAGCTCATGTCAAATTCCATCCACTGGTAGAAGTTACCTAGAATGTTGTGCTGAGAAGGATTCTGAGTCAGTATGAATGAGTGCCATGATTGATATTTTTATGTCAGCGTCATGGTTGATTATTGATGTCTACCATGGGCAAAGGATGTGTTTGCTATGCCTGCTGTAGCCTCAGCTTGTAGGTATTTCACCTGAGATCCTTGTCTTTCACCTGGCATGCTTCCTCGTGGAGGACACCAAATTAGCACCACCACCAGGGACCTGCCTCCTAGAGTTTTGGACATTTTCTTGGTCAACACCAACACAACGAGCAAAACTTACCCTGCCCCTCATATAGGCCTGCCTTATTTGGTTACAATTTCTGGTCTGAGATTTGTTTCTTTTCCAAGTAATGACTCAGATTACTTCCCTTAGTCACTCAGGTGTTACCCCCTCCCTGTACATAAGGACATGACTTTGCTTCTGCAAGCCTGTCAGTGTAACCATGCTTAACACATGCATGTAGCAGGAATTAACTGACATACTACGACATAAGAGCCTGTGACGGCATACCCACCCCTGTCTTGTGCCAGGTGTTCTGTGTGGTGCTTTATGTGCATCATCTCATTGAATCCTTGCCCATGACCTTATGAAGGAGACACTGTTATCACCACTTTGTAGATGTAGGAACAGACCCAGAGAGTTTATATAACTTGCTAGCTTGTTAGAGGGATAGGCAGGATTCAAACTTGGGTCTGTCTGACTCTTATACCTGTGGTTTTCTTACTCAGCCTTAAGCACTGGAACTACTAGTTTGCCAGCTTAGTTAGCCACATCCACAATCAGTTAAACTGTTGTCAGATAGGAATGTGTTTTGTAATAACCCTATGACGATGTCATAGGATTATTTGATCTTATGCCTTTTGCTGGGAAAAAAAAGAGGCTTGAAGAGTGTGTTAACAACTCTGTTGAAGAAAGACCTGTGTCATCTTGCTGTGCCAACTCTGCATTCACCCAGCCCCGTTTCTTTTCTGTTGATCTCTGCCATTTCAGACATCCTTGTTCGGGGAAGGGACCTACCTCACCAGTGACTTGAGCCTGGCTCTCATTTATAGCCCTCATGGCCATGGGTGGCAGCGCAGCCTCCTGGGCCCCATCCTTAGCTGTGTGGCCGTGTGCGAGGTCATTGACCATCCAGACGTCAAGTGCCAAACGAAGAAGAAGGGTGAGTGAGCACTTGGCCCAGACCTGGGCTGCAGGCCTCTGGGTGTCAGGCTTTTGCCTTTGGCCCAGCTGTTGGGTGGAGCACCCATTGCATGCCAAGGGATGGGCTGGGTTAACAATGTAGGACAGGGCCTGCCTTCAGGGAGTGAGCAGTCTCCTTATGGACTGAACACACAGTGGAAAAGATATCACTGACTACAGGGCAGTGGGTAGGGAGTGCCAGCTGAGAGGAAGGGGCAATCACGGTGGGTCCAAGTGCTCAAGGAAAGCTTTGGGGTGGAGAAGATGAAAATGAGTATGTGAGGCCAGAGCACAGTCTCATTGAAGGTAGAAACTGGATCTGATTCACTCCCGGGCACCTGGTGTCAGCAGGGAGTCTGGTACATACTTGACATTCAGTAAACATTTGCTAAACTGAAGCTAAAGACTTGCGTCCACACCCTATCCCTCCAGGCTGCTCTGGTGTATGCTGGAACCCCCAGAGGATGTGAGGGGCACCTGAGGCCATGGGGGTGAATCCTGGGCTCTCTAGGGAGCAGATGAATGGTGGGCCACCTCAGTCCACTCTCCTGATATGTGCCTTAGATCTTTGCCCCGTGCCCCCTGCTGTTTTGCCCTCAAAGGCAGAAGTCATAGAACTGTCATTCTAGTCTCCAGAGCTGGCCTGTTGGTTCCACTGAGAAAAGGAGAATTGAGAAAACTGTTCCTGGCCTTTAATGTAAAGCAATTGGAATCCTGAGGAATGGGCCCAGGTCTGATGCCACTCTCCCAAACCAGACAGCATGAATACTCACTTTTATAATTCTTAGGAAGTCTGCAAACCATGACATTAAACATTAGGACAAAACCTTGCAACGTCTGCTGTGACGAAGCTTTGGCCTTTTGTGGGTTTTTTTGTTGTGTTTTGGTTCTTTTTGGTAAAGCTTTTTCATGTTACTAAAAGGAAAGGTTTTGTTTTGTTTTTTTAAACAAGTCTTGGTACAAAAGGTGGAAGATAAGTGTTCTAAGACTCTCGAATCCAGAACGGTTAATTTAAAATGCTGTTAAAAAGCTTGTTTCAGATCAAGTCCTATTTCTAGTCCCAGATTATTTTTTTGTTACGGCCATCAATCTGCTTCTTCCCTTCGCTTTCCCCACTCAGTTTTTTTTTTTTTTTCTCTCTCTTGTATCCCTTTTAGTTTCGTATTCCTTTTCCTCTTCCCGGCCGTCTGCTTGTCGGACTCTCCTGTTTTTAAGTCCTGCTTCACATACACACACAGCCCATTCCTCTGCCTGCCGGGGCTTCTCCACCCTCAGGACCAGGGTGCTTGACCCGTTTCTATTCATAGTTTGCTTCTGTTATTATTGTATCTTCCCCTTGTAAAGTTGTGCTTTATCTCCTTATTTAGATTCCAAGGAGATAGATCGCAGGAGAGCGAGGATCAAGCACAGTGAAGGGGGAGACATCCCTCCAAAGTACTTTGTGGTCACCAATAACCAGCTCCTGCGAGTGAAGTACCTGCTGGTGTACTCACAGAAGCAGCCCAAGAGGTGAGAAGGATGGTCCCTGCATGAGGTCCAGGAGAACAACTAAAGGCTGCATTCATAGTATTGGGTTCTTAGTTATCAGCAGCTCCTCTCCCCCAGCCTTAGACCTCAGCTATGTATAAAATATATTAAGCACTCCGCTTTATGTAAGGGGTAAGAAGTGAGGAATACAGGTCGAATAAAATCTGGTCCTGGCCCTAAGGGACTGTATATTCTAGTGAAGAAGAGCTTCGTTAACATAAATAACTTGAGGGACTGAATGAAGCCAAACTGTGAAGCCCCTTCGCCACTTGGGCTCCTGATCACAGTCTGAAACCCACTCATTGGCTTGCGCTGAGAGGCAGGGTGGTGCCAGGATCTGGCTGGGATTATGTGCCGTCCAGCTTGGTCACTTCCCAAGGTGGCTGTCGAACCACCACCTGCTCCTCTCTGGACCTGAGATGCTTCATCTTTATCTCTAAAATGAGAGTGTTGAATCCAACAGCAGATGAGGCCTTCCAGCTCCTAAGAACCTGAGAGTGGTGGATTCCTCATGCCATCTCAGCATTGTGTTTTCGGGGGTATGGCAGGGCTCTCCAGGGTTGCGGGTCACTTTGACATTTTGTCACATTGTTGGGGTCCATGGTAGAGTCTCTCATGGGAATGAGCAGCAGGTGCGCAGGTAAGACAGGAGAAGAGTTATTGTTAATACTCTTGACTCCTACTTGTACACACCAGTGGATTCAGAATTCAGTATCTAGTAAAATCCTCCCTCCTTAAATCTGGTAAATATGTACAGGGTTCCTAAGTTAGGGGGACATTATCCTTTGGTTTAAAATCATCTGGCTTTTTCAAGTTGAAAATTCCATTCCTTTCCCACTTCTTCCTGGAGTGTCTCTCTAGTGCACACTTGGATGGTTTAGATCATCTCCCAGCAGGCAAAAGAGGATTTCCCCTGCTCAGAATGATACTTGTGCATGTCTGAAAGTGAAAAGACTTTTGCTGAATATCCTGCCACTGTCATCAGATGCCCTGTCATCTGGTCAGACACCCTTAGTGAGGTCATCCTTCTAGATACCAAAATCTTGCTTAAGAAAAGACAGGTTATGAAAGGTACAGGAGGAGCTATAAAAGAAAAGATCAGGATGAGCTCATTGCATAGCTGTCTTTGTACATTTAGAAAATGTTCTGGTGAAAGGCGTGTCAGCGCCAGGGCAAATAGCCCCAGATTTTTTTCTTTTAATTAATTAATTAATTAATTATTTTTGGCTGCATTGGGTCTTTGTTGCTGTGCGCGGCTTTCTCTAGTTGCGGTGAGCAGGGGCTACTCTTCGTTGTGGTGCACGGGCTTCTCATTGCGGTGGCTTCTCTTGTTGCAGAGCTCGGGCTCTAGGTACACGGGCTTCAGTAGTTGTGGCTCACGGGTTCTAGGGTGCAGGCTCAGTAGTTGTGGCCCACGGGCTTAGTTGCTCCGCGGCACGTGGGATCTTCCCGGACCAGGGCTCGAACCCGTGTCCCCTGCGTTGGCAGGCGGATTCTTAACCAGTGCGCCACCAGGGAAGCCCAGCCCCAGATTTTTTGAGCAAAGGAGCACGCACAAAGCTTCTTTTCATGGCTCACTCAGAGGATGAAATTGATCATTTCATCTTCTTTGAGCCAGAAGTTGTTGCATACACTTTAAAAATATGTTTTTCTCTTTGTTCCAACATCAACTCTTTTTTCCCCCTGAAGCAGGGCTTCAAGCCAGCTCTCCTGGGTTTCCAGCCATTGGTTTACGGTCATGATAACCCTGTATCTGCTGCTGCTGCTCATAGTGAGTGTCATCAACTCCTCAGCTTTCCAACACTTTTGGAATCGCGTGAAGAGATGATCTTTCTGGGCCTGGTGTGGGGACCACCGCAACCATGTGCCTTATGATAACTTGTTCTGTCCCTCCCGGGCCTCACATCCAGCCAGGTCAAGCCTGGGGGCCAGTTGGGGACCACAGGACAATTTTTATATGCCATAAATGTATCAATTGCCTTTGATGATGCTCTCAGCCACACTAGTCAACGGAGGCTACTGGCCCCTCACTCTTAGGTTTTGGGGGAGATTTCCTGTCTGCGCCTTCCTAAATAGTCTTAGGGAGTTGGCTTTTTTGCCAGGGCCAAAGGAGAAAGTCCTGCTGCATTTAAAAACAAAGTGTCCAAGCTGTCAGTGGGGTGTTTACAACTGCTTCTGGCGGACTTTGGCCCTTCTCTAACGCCTTCTGGAAGGCGGAAATGTGTAGTAGGGACTATAAATCACTGGGCGTTTGCCTTGTTTTGACTTGAGATACCCTAGAGGAACAGTCATGTTTCCCATAAAAATCGGTGGGATTGTTTTGAATTCCATCAGCCTTTGTATGTGAGTGCAAAACACTTCCACAGTTTTCTCACATCAACAGATAGCCTTCTGCTACAGCTGTAACCCCTCTGCCCTAACCATGGATGAGAAAGGAAGGAGTCAGAGAACTGATAGAAAACAAAGAGCAACTCAAGTCATCTTTTTCTAAAAATTACCAACTGCTGATTACAGCTGAAATGGAACCAAATGTTTGTTTTCTGATTTTTTTTTTTTTTTTAAAAGTAGCTATTTGACAAATTCGTCTTTGTGAGCTGAGTAAAAGGGGAAATTTCTAAACCTAGAGCACCATTTGGCCAGTGTCCCCAGCCTCTTTCCTGGCCGTGTTTTAGAGAGAAGGATTTGAGCTGCAGGCCTGCCTCCTGCTCTCCTTCTCACGAACCTGCCTTGATTGTGGCCTGTTAGCCACAAGTGCCACACTGCAGGCCTTCTGTGGGCGGCTGGCCTTTGAGATAGAGGCCTGCCTCGGTGTGCCACAGATGTGTGTGGGCTGAGCCTCCCTCACAGGGCCCGCAAGTCTCTGGGACTCAGCCTGGGCTTTAAACGTTCAGGAAAAGCCTCAGGCTGCTCAGAGAGCCCTGGTTCTACCTGCTGTATTCTCTGCCCCTCCTTCCTGCCCCGTGTCAGCTGTCATGGAGCCCTATCTGATTTAGGGGGGAGATTTCTGTAAAGAATGTGGAAATTCACTTTTCTATAATTTGTGAGGTTGTGAAAAAGCCACTATCATGGTTTTTACATTGAATATTGGAGCACTTCAGAAATAATAAAGGTATTTTCCTAATTTCCAAGTTGCCTTTGTGACTGCTTTCAGCCTCAGCACGAGGCTGCTGTGTATTCATTGTTGGGAAAAATTTTATCCTTCCTTGTTCGAGGTGGCCGTTTGCTGGAGAGTATATATCTCCAGGATATCTGTAGGCATTGAATTTATAGTTACTGATTTAGCAAATATGAGCCCCTACTGTGTGCCAGGCACTAGAAATAGGAGCAGAATCAGGTCAAACTGCCCCTGCCCTCACAGAGCTGACAGTCTAGCAAGGTAGGCAGACAGACAGACATTCTCAGGAGTGAAGTTGGCATTATATGGTATCATAAAGGAGTTTTGGAAGCTACTTGGCAAGGAATCGTAACACGGTCTGGGGTCAGGAAATATGGAGGTGACACCCTGGAGCCTAGAAGGCACCTTACACGTACTGATTTCTTTAATCCTCACAACAGATAAGAAAGTGAAGGCCCAGAGAGCTGAATAGGTTGCCCAAGGTTACATGGCTAGGAAGTGGCAGAGCTGGGGGTTGAACCTGGCTTCAGTGTCAGTCTCGTAAGCATCAAGCTCTTCAGCCCCACTGGGCTCCCAGGAAAGGTGACGTTCAACTGAAACCTGAAAGAGACATTGGTGTCAGGCTAAGAGGTGGAGGAAAAGCGTTTCAGGCAGTGCAAACAGCGCAAAGACCCAGAGTTCTTGCTGGAGAAGCTGAAAGCAGGAGGGTCCTACAGGAAGAGGCTGTGGTGGGAAATGAGGCTGGAAAGGTGGGCAGGGAACAGATCATGAAAGACCTTAAAAGTGGTGGGCTGGGGAGAGCCATTAGATTTTAAGCAAGGAAGTGATATGATCAGATTTGGTTTGTAGAAAAATCACTCTGGCTGGTGGTTGGAGAATGGATTTAGGATTATTTTGAGGATTAAAAGAACTGATGGTTACAGTAGCTTAGCACAGAGCAAGTAGCTGATTTGTTTCAGCTGCTATTATTATTATCGTTATTATTTGTTTTTAATGGCCCAGCAGAGGAGATGAGCATGCAAAGGAGACAGAGCAGTAATGCCCAGGGACCCTGGAACAGTGAAGTGTCACAGAAGTGAAAAACGAAGCCTTGGTGAGCACTGTCAAATGCTGCCAAGCAATCGAGATTATACCTGAGAAGTTCTATTGGATTTACTGAGTTGGAGATCATTGGTGAACTTGGCCGGAGCAGTTTCCATGGAGTTCAGCATAGGGGATGTGAACAAAGTCCAACTGCACAGATGTGAAATGTGCACAGTTTCCAGGTGTTCTCAGGCAATATTTATTTAAAACCTAATCCCCTTTTTCTGAGGCTTCTGTCCCCTCCCACTCCCACCCCCCGCCCCCCCAAAAAAGAGGTTGTATAATACCTGATGTGACTGTGGGGCAGGCACTGGGCATATGATGGGGACATGAGGATGGATGAAGAACGGTCCTGTCCTCCAGGAGCTTCCAAGCTAGTGGGCTCCATGGGACAGGTACATTTTGATATGAGGGAAGGAAATTCCTGGAGCCTAGAGGGTTAGAATGGACAGGAGGGAAGACTAGGACAGGGCCACATTATGACTTTCATGAGCCCTGGGCACTTTTGCCTTCATGGGCCCCTTCCTCTAAAAAAAAAAAATCTAAAATTATACTGTAGGGGGCTTCCCTGGTGGCGCAGTGGTTAAGAATCCGCCAGCCAATGCAGGGGACACGGGTTCGAGCCCTGGTCCGGGAAGATCCCACATGCCGCAGAGCAGCTAAGCCCGCGTGCCACAACCACTGAAGCTCGTGCGCCTAGAGCCCGTGCTCTGCAACAAGAGAAGCCACCGCGATGAGAATCCCGTGTACCGCAACGAAGAGTAGCCCCCACTCGCCGCAACTAGAGAAAGCCTGCGCGCAGCAACGAAGACCCAAAAATAAATAAATAAAATACATAAATTAAAATAAATAAATAAATAAAATTATACTGTAGGACTGTGTTGGTATAAAGATGAATGTATTACTCTTATGTACTAAAATGTTTTCTACCACTTAAAAGCTCATTTTTCGCCCTTCTAATTTTATTTTATTTTTAAAAATTTTATTTATTTTTGGCTGCGTTGGGTCTTTGTTGTGTGTGTCGGCTTTCTCTAGTTGCGGCAAGGGGGGGGCTACTCTTCGTTGCCGTGCGTGGGCTTCTCATTGCGGTGGCTTCTCTAGGCACGGGCTCTAGGCACGCAGGCTTTAGTAGTTGTGGCTCGCGGGCTCTAGAGCGCAGGCTCAGTAGTTGTGGTGCGTTGGGCTTAGTTGCTCCGCAGCATGTGGGATCTTCCCCGACCAGGGATTGAACCCGTGTCCCCTGCATTGGCGGGCAGATTCTTAACCACTGCGCCACCAGGAAGGTCCCCCACTTCTAATTTTAAAGGGAATTAAAGCCTTTTCGTAATGGGGACTCTAGGCCCTGTGCCTACTATGAGTAGTGGACTAGGGTCATGGGGGATAGTGTGAGATCCTTGGGTACCTGGGAATGGAGAGGCAGGAAGGAGACAAACTCTGAAGGCTCAGTTCTGTTTAGCACCGACCCCACATCTAAGGCAGACCCCCTAGGCCAACCAGCTCAGGAAAGGGCAAAATTGGGTTCTGGGGGTTGAGAGCTCAGGGGGCTCATGCTGCAAACACTTTCATGGGGGAGGAAGCACCAGTCTCCTTGCTGACAAACCCGCTATGGGCCAAGAGCTTCCCCAGGCGGCTGATGGCAGACGAGACCAGATGGTGGTTCAGTTGGAGCCACCTCACATCAGAACCCCAGCTGCCTTGGTCTTGTCAAAGCAACCTCATCAGCCTTCTGTCACCGATGCCACTGTCAGGGGGAACAGTTTTGGGAGGTGGCAAGTGGACCTCTCACAGGCTAGGTCCCTGCTTCTGACAAGGGCTAAGAATCCAATGAGCTGTCAGTTTCCGCCACAAAAGGAAGGATTTTACTCTGTAGGCTTTGGATTAGTGTATATGTGTATGTGAGAGAGATGTGGAGTAGGGATGTGGTTCACTATTGTTTCTTTTCATTTTGTTAAACACTGATTGTCTGCAGAACCAGTAGTGGGTGGGGAGGTTGTGATTTTAAAAGCCCAATTCAGATATTTTTCTTTAGAACATGACCGCATGCATCTGAGCCCATTCCTGCTGCTAAGCCCAGGAGGTTTGTACTGGCTTGGAATCAGCCATACTCACCCTCCCCGTTGCCATGGTGATTCTTGGCAGGGAGTCGGGCAGGAGCTGGATTTGGCTCCCCAGAAAAAGACCAGGACCACACCCCTCCCTAAGCCCCTTCCACAGCCCTCCACTCTCCTCCTCTCCACCCTGCCCCACCTCGTGAGTTTTCCATCTCTTGGCCTTTGTTTGTTTTTGCTTTTGTCAGTCTCTCTCCTCTGGATGGGTTACTGTTTGTTTCCAAACTGTCTGGGGCAGTGCACCCTGCAGTCAGTGTCCTGGGCTGCCTCTAGCCCTGATCTGGTTAGAATAAGACCCTCTCCTTTGTGTGAATCTCCAACCTGACATTTGGGACATCCAAAATAAATTGTGACATTCTGAAGCGAGATGGAAACCACCATTTCCACCCACTCCTGCTGGCACTCTTATCCACTTGGATAGAGTTTTTAGAAAATTTCCAGTATTCACTGCAGTGCCCACATAGTGCAGCCCTGAGAAGGAGAAGCAGCATTTACTGAATACCTACTCTATACCAGCCACTGGGCTAGGCTTTGCTTGTGTTAAAAATCTGGTGGTGAAGGTGATGTTTCCTGCACTAAAATTTAACTGCAAGCTGCTTGAGGGCAGGGCCTAGGTCATCTTTGTAAACCCAAGTATCTAAGACATGGTGGAAGTTCAAGTAAAGTTTGTTGACTGAATAAATGGAGGAAAGGATACAAGAAACTTCTTTGCCATGGTAGAGGGTAATGTCAGCAAAGGTGACTGAAGACAGACGAGAAAAAATTCACTGGCAAGCCAATACGGATGGGTGAGGGTTTCAGAGAATTTTGTGGACATTTATTGCTTGATTTCAGGGAGTCCCATTTGCTCTCTGTCACCAAAAGTACCTTTTGGCAGTAGAGTGGGGTGGGCAGAACAGAGTCTTTTAAAAGTTTCATTTGAAAGGCTCAGACTTAAAATGCAAATGGTCCTGAGAGATTAAACTATTGATTTGATGCTTATTCATACACACATGTGAAGGACTGATGAGGAAGCCTTTCTTAAGAACAGGTTTTAGTAAGACTTGTGGAGCTGGGGGTGGTGGAGGGGGCGGGGGAGAGGTGAGAGAGGAAGAAATCACTGGAGATTCAAGGGTGAGAGGAGCTTTGACCATGTGAGGAGGTAGGGGGAGAGGGCTGGGGCCACTGGAGTCAGAGTTTGCTTGATACCCGATACCCCTTTGGCTCAGTGAAATAAGCTTGTGGTGCTGACAGACCCTTCCAGCCCTGGCAACACTGGTCACTTCAGTCAAACTGCCTGCTAGTGGGACAAGAAGGAGACAAGGCCAGTCTGAATTCCTGGGAAGTATGGATTGCAGACCAGCTGAAAGGTGTGGTTTTTTTTTTTTACTGTTCTTAAGCAAGTCCAGGCTATCCCAAATGGGTCTATAACACGTTGTCTATCAGAGGTGTCTAGGGATTTAAAACTAGCACATCAATAATATTTTTAGAGGGCTTGAAGGTGCTTGAAAAGCATTTGTCATAGTTTTTGACCCACTGATTTCCTTTGTTTGACATCTGTTGTTCTTGGCCCCTGTGGTCCGTATCACTCTCCTGGTACCTACCGCAGCTTCTCTGTGGGGAACCACCCTCTTTTCACTCTCACTGGATCTTGGTAAAGCTGACTGCCCCTCTCACCCACACACTCTAGGGGTGGACCAGTGGCTGAGGCCCGAGCCAGTCAGCAAGTTGCACCCCCCTACTTCCGCCTCAGTGATTGATTCAGACATGGGCATGTGACCCAGTCAGAATCCACAGGAGATTTGTTTTCGGGGGCTGCTGGGAAAGAGACTTTCCTTCCTCCTGATGCCGTCTTGCTGCCGCGTGAAGCTTCAGACTGACGCCAACACCGTGGAAAGTAGAGCCAAGAGAGGAAGAGGAAAAGAGTCATGATGATGATGTTTGAGTACTGAATGCAGTCATGCCTAAAGCTAGGGCTTTCACTTAAGTGACCAATGAATTCCGCTTTTTAACAGAATTTAAATTGGGTCCTGTGAATAAAAGGAGGGGGGAGTCCATAACTTATACCCATTGTCATCCCCAGTGCTCCATTATTTTTGGTGTAAACCTTTTATTGAATATAGAAAGATGTGGTTTTCAGATGTGTGAGTCAGGATTGATGAATTTTGACTGTCCTCACCCCTGGACTATACCCACAAGGCATTCAAACCTGTGCAAATGAGAATTGGGCAAATCACCTGAAAAACACCATGTTCTGGGTTATTCTGCAGCCTGAGCATCAAGGTGCTTCCTTGGGTCACTTGGACTCCTCCAGAAAGTCTTCTGGCCTAGGGAACCCCAGAGCACTCTGAGGTCTGCGAGCAGCAGTAGGTAGATGTGACCAGCGTCCAGGGTTATAAACTATACTGGAGGGTCCCGGCCCTCAGCAAAACCAGAGCTTGGGTCTGTAGCAATAGAAGGAATGAGGGAGAAAGGCACTACCATTTATTAAGTGCCTCCTGCATGATGGGCATATTGAAAGAATTATTTAATCCTCACAATATCCTTTCAAGGCAGATAGTATTACCTTTATTTTACAGGAGAAGAAGGAGGCTTGGAGAGGTGACTACCCAAGGTGAGAAAGCCCGAAAGAGGCAGAGCCAAAGCTGACTAGCTGCAAGGCCGCAGCTAGAGGGGCTGCCTGAGCAAAAGGGATCTGGGCTGGTGGTGTAGGGAGGCTGGAGTGGGCAGCGCCAGCTCAAGGCATGCCAAATGAGCTCCCTCCCCAGGAGAAGACTGTTAGCTGTGCCGTGTCTCATAAGCAGGGGGCACCTGGATGCTGGAGGTGGGACCTCGGGAAGTCTCCATCACCACCCCCCCGCAACGGCCACACTATTAATGAGAGCTTCAGACTCAGCTCCATTCACCCTTCCAACTCTGTTACTGCAGACCCAGGAGGTGAGCTCTGAGGTGCACATGGCACTGAATGTGGGGCAGGGAGGGGCGGCCTCTTCCTTCCACCCCCACTGCCTGCTCAGAGCTTGGGCCATCAGCCTTCTCTGATTAAGTTGACTTCTTCTAAACCTTGCATCCAGGGGCTGCCAGCAGCCAAATCCCCCTGATTGAGATGTTCCCGACATCAGAGAATAAACAGCTTCCCCTGTCCAAACAGCTGTGCTGAGCAGCATTCCTGTCTCTCAGCCTGCTCGGCTGGGTGGGGCTGCAGCCCTGTGTGTACCTCCAGCGGAGGCCTGGGGGACCTGGTGGGTGGCTGGAAGGGAGAGGGGAGGTGACCATCTGTCTTCAGACTACACAGGACATTCCTGTGCCTGAGTCCCCATTTCGCCCCCCTGCCAAGCATCTCAGCCTCAGCCACTCCTGGCACAAGCTCTGTGTTTGTAACAATGACTCTGTGACTTCAGAAGAGGTCAACACCAGGCCACTGTCCCTGGGTTTGGAGCGCCTTCACCCTTGCGCAGAGGCTGCCTGGCGAATTTGAAACTCATACAGCATTCTAGCTAGATCTGAAGTCATCACACCCACATGGCTTGTTTTACAGACATAGTGAGTCAGTGCAGAAGCAGGATGAGACCCCGGGCCTTTCTTGCTATCCACTACCTTGGGATGTTGTGGCTAGAAGGATGTGAGGGGCTCTGAGTGAGAGGCACTGCCCATGTTTTTGGAGAGGAGCAGAGGTGTTTTCACCCTATGCCTGTTTTGGAGATCAGGCTTGCGGCCGAGCCATTTCCTGAGGAAGCAAGGCCTCTGGAAAAGCACTGTTCACCAGCCCCTCCTAAATCTGACTGACCTAAGCCCCTCCTGTTGGGAGTGGAGCTGGGACAGCAGGACCTGAGTGGGGCTCTGCCACTGTCCACAGTCCAGCGTCCAGTGGAGGCTTGGCCAGGGCCAGAGGGCAGATTACTTGGGAAGGGGGAGCCCCCCAGCACACAGCATCTGCTTCTCTGCCCTAGGGCTCTGGCCTGGACTGTTGGGGAGGAGAGAGAACAGCCTACCTCAGCCTGTCTGCAGAAGGAATTCCTCTAGGAGCCCCCTCTGGCCGCAGACAGGAGCAGGAGGGAGGCAGACAGGAGGAGGAGGGAGGCAGACAGGAGGAGGAGGGAGGCAGACAGGAGGAGGAGGGAGGCAGACAGGAGGAGGAGGGAGGCAGACAGCGTGGGAGCCCAGGGCAGCCTGAGGGTCTCTGTGGACAGGTGTCTTACTCAGTCTGTCTTGGGCCTATGGCTTTGTCTTCATCTAGCTGCGTGTATCAGTGTGGATTCATGTGACTGTTCCATGTTTGTATGTGTAGGTGGTTACATTTCTGGTTGGAGTTGGATGCTTCCGTGGGAAAGTGTATACTTATGTGTTTGTCTGCATGTGTATATGTCCACCTCTCTGTGTAAGCTCGTGTGTGTGGGTATCATCAAGGGAAAGTGTGGGCCTCTGTGTCTTTGCATAGATGAGTAGGTTTACACCTACCTACAGGTGGAAGTGCACGTGTGAGCATTTAGGTTATTTTGGTACAAACATGGACTTGTCTTTGTAGATGTAAGTTTAGGCATATGTGTCTTTGAGAGCGTGGACATGTATTTGTCACTAATATGTTGATGAGTCTCTGAAAGCATGTATGCCTGTCTATATTTGTGCAGAAGCATTCATTCACTCAATCTTCGATTCATTCATAAAGTGATTTGCTCATTTACTAACAGACATCTTTAAAGTGCTTGTGCTGTGACTGGGCCCACACTGGCACAGGGAAGTTAGAGAGGTGTCTAGAGTGGCTCCTAACATTTGAAAGACCCAGAGCAAGAGTACAAATGAAGGCTTATGTTCATGTCTAAATATTTAAATAAGTCAAAACAACAAACGGCTAAATGAAAGACTCAATCCTAATAACTGGAGGGCTGAGTTTGATTTTGAATTCCTAGCTCCTCTGAGTTTTGTGCTGGAACACAGCAACACAGAGTAAGTGGCCCAAGCCTCTCCTTCCCCATCCCAGCTCCATCCTGTACCTCGAGGGGCCTCGCACGCATGCGTGACTCCTCACACGTGTCCAAACTCCATGTATACACCCCACCCCTTGGCCACCCTTTGGGCCTAGGGGTGCCCACACCATTGGCAAAGTCTGCCCATATGGCTCTGAGCAGGAAATAATAGGGTCCCATGTACCTGATTTGTAGTCTAGGAGTGGGGCATGGGCTCCCAGTGGGCCCATCCTCTTGACCCCATGGACTTCTCACTGTGTGGGATGGAAGGGGCCAGAATAGAGCCAGAGTGTGGCCATCTAAAGGGTAGACCTGGGGACTTCCCTGGCGATCCAGTGGTTAAGACTCCACGCTCCCAATGCAAGGGGCACAGGTTCCATCCCTGGTCAGGGAACTATGATCCTGCATGCCGAGTGGCGTGGCCTAAAAATAAAATAAATAAAATAAAATAAGATTAAAATAAAATAAAATTAAATTAAAAAGGGTAGACCTGGAGTAAGGACCCTTCTTGCCTGTTTCCTCATGGAACTGTGTCTCTGCATGTCTGCCTGTGTGGTTGTCTGTGTATGGCTATATATGTGTTTCTCTTTGTCTTGTCTTCTAGAGGGCAGAGCCCACAGCTTTTCTTCCACCCTTCCCTCACCTGACTTAGTGAGGACTTAGGGCTGTGAGACAGGCTGGGATGGTGGGAGAAACACTGACCTAAGTCTGAGCCACTGTCCTATGCTCAGCTCAGACTCACTCTGTGATCTGGCCTCAGTTTCCTCATCTGTTAGAATAGAGAGGTTGATGACCATGTCTTTAATTTACAGGCTTGCTTGCTTTACGGAAGGAGTAGGATTGATTTCCTGAGTTAATTACTTTCTAGAAGTTCAAATTGGGAATGCCTAATTGTAGATGGTCTATGTTCAGACAGAACCAGGTTTGAGTCCCAGCTTTGCCATATGAGTTGTGCCTCCTTTAGAGTTACTTGGTCTCCCTCAGGGTTGTTGTGAGGATTGAATAAGATAAATGTGTGTAAAGCGTTGAGCACCATGCCAGGCTCACAGTAGATGTTCAAAAAACGTTAGCTTCTGTCCTGATACAGGGTCTTTCCAGCTTTCTTACCTTACAAATTCTGTGTTAGTAGACATATTGACTAACTGAGATAATTGGAACCACATGTTTAGGGATTTCTGGTGCTATGTTGGTTGGGGTGGGGGGAGGACAGTTGGGTGAGAAAGTCTGGCCCTTTCTCTCTTTTTTTTTTTTTAATTTAGGTCAGTTCTTCCACACGTGTACTTTTTATTTATTTATTTATTTATTTATTTATTTATTTATTTATTTATTTATTTATGGCTGTGTTGGGTCTTCGTTTCTGTGTGAGGGCTTTCTCTAGTTGAGGCAAGTGGGGGCCACTCTTCATCACGGTGCGCAGGCCTCTCACTATCGTGGCCTCTCTTGTTGCGGAGCACAGGCTCCAGACGTGCAGGCTCAGCAATTGTGGCTCACGGGCCTAGTCGCTCCGCGGCATGTGGGATCTTCCCAGACCAGGGCTCGAACCCGTGTCCCCTGCATTGGCAGGCAGATTCTCAACCACTGCGCCACCATGGAAGCCCTGGCCCTTTCTTAAGTGCCTTCTAAGAAGCTGCCAACTCAGATCTGTGTGTGAGATGCTACCTCCACCCCGTTCTCTGATGTGGACCCTTGACATTTTCTTAGTCTTACGAAAAGCACTATGAAACACAGATTCAATGCCCTCTTCTGACCTGATTCTTCCCTGAGCCCATCCCTGGTGTCACAAGACGCTGAGCTAAGTAGGATCAGGCCACAGGGAAAAGCTGGGTCAGGTAAGGCCTCAGGCTGCCTGACATGTCTGGGCCTGTCTGACCAGCCCCAGTAGTGGGCAGACCCCTCTAGGCGGAGGGCACCTGTCTTCCATGATTGATACTCCTGGGAGGGTATCACTGTGCTCCTGGTGCAAGTGGCCTTAGGATCCTGGAGCACTGGGGAGACTGGGGAGATCTCCAAAACCCCTGTCCCCTCAAGTCTTCTAGAATGGCTGAGTTCCAGCAGGAATAACACGGAGAGGGTTGGGGGAGGGCAGGTGACAGCATCTGTCACCCAGGGCAGGTGGGGGTGACCATCTTGGGAATCCCCTGCAGCCTGTGAAAACTGGCAGCTCTTGGGCTCTCCTGAAATATCCCTGACCTGGAGGGAATGAGGGAGGGGTCTAGGGCCTAGCCAGGATTGCTGAGTTGTGAAATGCTCTGAGTATGAGCTCAGGGTGGCTAAGGCCCTGAGGGAGGCCTTCAAGGAGAGGGTCTGCCCTAGAGGTCATGCTGGCTGTCCCTCTGACTTCCCACACAGTGGGTGTTGGAGAACTGGTTTGATGATCTCCCAGCTCCAGGGATGACTGGGAGGTGGGAGCAACTTAACCTGCAAAAGTCCTTTTGGGGGATATTTTGATATCCCCCTATCATCAATGGGCTGCTCTGTTTGGGGCCAGAACTGGGAATTTTCCTCTTTAAGAAAAAATTGAAAACAAGGGCGCAAGTGGGTTGAGTCCAAAGTAATGTGTTTAAGGAAATTTCTGCTTCATGCTGGCTAGGACAGGGAATGTCTGGTCAAAGAGCTGCTGACGGCCAGGGTCTCTGTAAGTAAACAGACCGCCTCCGATGGCCTCCCTGAGCTCATTTCCCTCAGCAGTGTGCGAGGAGGATGATGTCACCGGAGCATGGCCTCCTGGTCATGGAGTTTGTTGGTGAGCAGGATGGAGGCCCGGTTATTGCCGGCGGTCTAGCTGCTGCTTCCCAATTACTGCAAACAGCTGCTTCCCATACAAGCCGTTCTGACACCCTCTTACACATACTCATCTGTGACAGGACTCCAGCCATATTTATGACCCCACAGCCGGGGGTGTTCCTGGGGAAACTCGGGATTAACTGTGAAGTCCCCAGCTTCCATGCAAGGCCTCTTCTTCAACCAGAGAGCTGGGCCTCCTCTGGTCTATGGAAAGGGGTACCTAGGTTGGGTTCAGTTGCAAGGAGTGGACTCTGGAATTACAGGCCCATGTCCTGCCCCCGTGGTGAGTGGGCAGTGGCAACATGCACCACTACCTGTCTCCTGGGGCCAGACAGCCAGGTCCATTGGGGGAGTTTCCATGAGCAAGGGCCCAGGTCAGGGGAGGCTGGGAAGTGGGGTGGGGAAGAAACCACAAAGCTCTCTCTGTGTTTCCTGCACAGGCTCTTCCTAAGCACAGCAGTCGCCAGGTAAGGCTTTTATGGGGTTTGGAAGCCCTGTAGCAGAGTTGCTGAGGACTAGCTGCCAGAGGTTGGGTCATGCTCTGTAGCTTTCCCCCTATTCACCCTGTACCACCTTCACTTTACCTCCTGGCTGGGCAGTGGGGAGCAGTGAGCCTCCAAGTAGACAGGTGGCCAGAAGCTTCTTGGGGGTGGGCCTCGGCTTTTCATTTCTTTGTGTCCCCCAGAATCCTGACTTTACAGGGGACTTATCAGTCACACAGACCCACCCCACAGAGCAACCAGTCCACTCAGAGCCTACCTGACCTACCTCAGGCTGACTGAAAACCTCAGACTGGGACTTCCCTGGTGGTCAAGTGGTTAAGAATCTGCCTTCCAATGCAGGGGACGCAGGTTTGATCCCTGGTTGGAGAACTAAGATCCCACATGCCACGGGGCAACTAAGCCCACGCGCCGCAACTACTGAGCCCGTGCACTCTGGAGCCCACATACCACAACTAGAGAGAAGCCCGTGCACTGCGACGAAGAGCCCACACGCTGCAACTAAAACCTGGTACGGCCAAAAATAAAGAAATAAATAAACAAACAAACCCCAAAACAAGCAAAAAAACCCTCAGATTGACCAGCAAGCTCACAGAAGACTCACTGCCTGCCTGATGTGCAGCTTGACTGATGAATGTCTACTTATTCAACAAATAATAATTGAACACCTTGTTTGTGCCCAGTTATGCTGGGTGCAGGGGATATAGTGAACAAGACAAAAAAGGTTCCTGCTCTTAGGGAGCTGACAGTAAGTAAACAAAACAATGACAGAGTGTGGTATATATATTATGAAGGAAGTAAACAGGATTCTGTGGGAGAGAGTATCCATCAGGCCCTACCCTGCATATAATGGTCAGGGAAGACCTCCCTGACACATAAGCTGAGAACTGGGGGATGAGAATGAGAAAAAAACACACAAAGAGCCTGTGGAAGAGCTTTCCAGATAGAATGAAAAGCAGTGCCGAGGCCTTGAGATGAGGAAGAGCTTGGTGTTATCTTGGAATAACCAGAAGACCAATTTGACTGGAACATGGAGAGCAAACAGCGGGCGGCATGTAGATGAGGTTGAAGAGGAGGCCAGAGCAGACCAGACAGGGCCTTGTAAGCCTCAGTAAGGATTTAGGTAGGTGTGAGGGGAAGGCCCTGAGGACTTTAAGCAAAAGCATGACACATACTCAAGAAGAAATAGATAACCTGGATAACACTCTATCTACTATAGAGATTGAACTTATAGTTTCAAATCTTCCCACAAAGAAAACTTCAGACCCAGATGTCTTTACTGGTGAATTCTCCCAAACATTAAAGGAAGAAAAATTACCAATTTTATATAAAATCCTCCAGAAAATTGAAAAGGAAGGAATACTTCCCAACTCATTCTGTGAGACTAGCATTACTCGGATACCAAAACGAGACAAAGACATGCCAAGAAAGCAAACTACAGACCAATATGTGTCATAAACATAAATGCAAAAATTTAATCAAAATTCTAGCAAAGTAAACACAACAATACATAAAAGGATAATTCATCATGACCAAATGGGGTTTACTCAGAAATGCCAGCTTGGAGAAATGTTTGAAAATCAATTAATGTAATTCACAATATTAACAAACTGGAAAAGAAAAAAAAAATCACCTCAGTAGATGCAGGAAAATGATTTAACAAAATCCAACATTCATTTTTGGTAAAAACCCTCAGCAAAGTAGGAGAAGAAGGGAAGTCCTCCAATCTGGCATCTATGAAAAACCGAAGGCTAACACATAATAGTTAATGGTTAAAGACTGAATACTTTGCCTCTACAATTAGGAATGAGGCAAGAATGTCTGTTCTTACTACTTCTGTTCAACATTGTACCAGAGGTCCTAGCCAGTGCAATATAGCAAGAAAAATTAATAAAAGGAGAAAAGGGACTTCCCTGGTTGCACAGTGGTTAAGAATCCGCCTGCCAGTGCAGGGGACATGGGTTTGAGCCCTGGTCCATGAAGATCCCACATGCTGTGGAGCAACTAAGCTGGTGCACCACAACTACTAAGCCTGCGCTCTAGAGACTGTGAGCCACAACTACTGAGCCTGAGTGCCACAACTACAGAAGCCCGCATGCCTAGAGCCCGTGCTCTGCAACAAGAGAAGCCACCCAATGAGAAGCCCAGGCACTGCAATGAAGAGTAGCCCCCGCTCGCTGCAACTAGAGAAAAGCCCGCGCGCAGCAACAAAGACCCAACGCAGCCAAAAAAAAAAAATTAAAATGAATAAATTAATTAAAAAAAAAAAAAAAGAATTTCCCAACCCTTCCAGACCTGACTCAGCATCTGGCAGGGGCCATCCACGCAGGAGCCAACGTGACCGTTAGATTACAAATCTGTTCATATCACGCTCCAGTGAGTGACCCTTCAACAGTTTCCTGCAGCTTTAGGCCAAAGACAAATATTCTCACCTGCCTACAGAGTCCAGGGATCTGGCCCCAGCCCACCTCTGCAGCCTTGTCTCACACCTTCCTCCCCTGCTATCTGCCTCCAGACACGCTGGCTGCCTCTCGGTCACCTTGCCTCCTGTCGTAGGGCCATGGCCTATGGTTTCCTCTGCCTGGAAGGCTCTTCAACTCGCTTCATGAAGTTCGCATCCACTAATGCTTCAGATCTCAACCCAGATGTCTCTTCTTCAGGGAATTCATCCTTGGGTCCCTGGTCCAGGTCTTACTAATGTGTAATACAATTTCTCATGGCTCCTTGTACTCATCTTCCATAGCACTGTCAAAGTTTACAGTTATGTACATATTTGTAATATTATTTTATTAGTGTTTGTCTCCACCACTATATCATAAGGGAGGGTTTGTATAACTCACCACTCTATCACAAGTGCCTTGTCCAGTGCTTGGCACACAGAAGGAGTGTGTGGTGGTTTTAAAACATGTCTGCAAATTTTTTGACACCGTTCCCAGCAAGGGATAGAGTCAATTGACCTCCCTTTAAATATGGGCTGGTCTAATGACTTGCCTCTAGTTAACAGAATGTGGCAGAAGCAATGCAGTATGACATCTAAGGCTAGGCTATAAAATGTAATATGGTTTCCTCCTGGCCTGATTTCTTTTTGAATGTTCCATTTCAGAACAAGCTGCCATGCTGTGAGTATGCCTAGGCCACATAGAGAGGGCACATGTAGGTGTTTCAGTTAAAAGCCCCACTGAGAACTTAGCCAACAGCCAGTATCAACTAGCGGACATGTACTGAGGGAGGCTTTGAGATGATTCCAGCCTCAGCTGCCATCTGACTGCAACCACATAGACCCTGCAACTGTAGCTGAGCCCAGTTACTCCTAGAGCGGTGAGAGATGAAAAAATAAATGATTGTTGTTATTATTATATGTCACTAAGTTTTGGGATGATTTGTTACATAGCAGTAGATTGGAACAGGGTCCAATAAGTACTCACTGAATGAGTAAATGTGGAGAGGTCTGGTTGAAGGAATATAGCCTGGGCTTTAGCTTGGTGTAAGTTTTGGTCGACAACTCTCAGTTTTTCCTTCCCCAAGAGGCCCTGGAGATCCTGGAAGCCCCAATCCAGAAGTCTGTACTCCTCATACTTACCCAAGAGGAGACTCGCAGAAACTCTGCTCAAGGCAGAGAACATGGCGGGGCCATCAAAAATTAGCTCTGGTAAGAACCTCAGAGAGCATTCATCTCATTGGGCATTCTTAATCTTGGGCCCATGCATGGTTTCAGGGGAGCAAAACACATTTCCTCTGTGTGTGTATTTTCCTGGGGAAAGGGTCTCTAGGCTCTAATTTTTAATCAAAATTTTTAAAAGCCTGTGTCTCCAAGGTGTTAAGAACTACTGATTTAGCACAACGATCTCAATTTCTGGTTAAGAAACTGAGAACGCTTCATTTTCTCGTAAAAAGGTGGACGAGGTACCCTAAATAAGCTTCATTCTGCAAACAATTCTGGATAAAAGAAAAAAAACCCAACTTTTTTTAATGCACTGATGAGCTGGCAAGAAAGTGAGGAATACCCAGGCCAAAAAACTCAAGAATCCAAAGAGGTAAGTTGAGCTATTTTATTTGTTTGTTTGTTTATATTGTGGAGATCTCTCTCTCTCCCTCCCTCCCTCCCCCACCCACCCTTTCTCTCTCTCTCTCTATATATATATAGTGAGATCTACCCTCTTAACAAATTTTTAACTGTACAGTACAGTATTGTTAACTATAAGCACAATGTTGTACAGCAGATTCCTAGAACTTTTTCATCTTGCACAACTGAAACTTTATCATATTTATTTTTTAACTCAGTAAACTTGAACTTGGTCGTATGGGGTGGGGTGATATGAGAGAAACCAGTGATATATTAGTAACTGGCTCTCCAACAAAACAAAGTACCCTGTTTTTAGTGTTTGCTGATTTCCACAGTGTAAATACTCTCACCATAGCCAATTTCAAGCTCTCAATGGTACCAGGAACTGACATGCGAAATTCCTAAATATTGGTTCTTCTGAGCTGGTAGGAGCCAGTTCCAGCACACTACTGCAAGAAACTCAAGCCTCCTCTAAGGTTGGAAGTCTGGTAAGACCTTCCTCACATAAGATTGGGACTTCAGTGCATGAATAAACCAGATAGAAGCACCACCATATCCCAACAGACTGAAAAGAAAAATGCCCATCTTAATTTCCCTTTTCTCAGGAGAAAATAAAATAGCCCCTGCAAATTCACAATATAAGCCATATGTATGTCATTTGAAGCCCAAATTCACACTACTTAGGTGGTGTGAAAAATTTCAGTCCAGCATTTAACTTAAATTGGGCCCAGTCTGGTTAACACCATAAGCATCTGGCAAATCAAACACAAACTCTCTTGGAAAAACCCACCTTCACCCCAGGCCTCAAGAATTCCCACAGAGAAAGCTCCAAAGAAATAGTAGCTCCTAGTTGAAGATCACAAAACACTCAAGGGAACAACAGATGGTGGAAACAAGTCTACGCTGACTTCAGATATTGGAATTATCAAATAGTATAAAATAACTATGTTTAAAATGCTGAAAGAGTAGAAGAGAAGCTTAAAAATTTGAACAGGGAACAAGATACTCTGAAGAAGGACCAAGTATATTTGAACAAGAAATAGAATGTCCCTCTAGAAATTTAAGATATTGTAACTAAATCTACAAATTCAATGGTTGTGTTTAATAGAAGATTAGATACAATTGAATATATCAGACACAATAAAATTAGAAGTGGAAGATAGACCTGAAGAAATTCTCTAAAAGGCAGCACAGAAAAATAAAAAGATGGAATATATGAAAGAATAGTTAAAAGACATGGAGGATAGAGTGAGATGGTCCAAAATACATATAATCAGAGGTTTCAGAAGGAGAGGAGAGAGATTATGGGACAGAAGTAATATTTGAATAGTTAGTGGCTGAGACTCATCCAGAAATCCATCAATTCATGCAATCAAGAATCTTGGTAAATCCTCAAAAGAATAAATGAAAAGAAATCCACAAGTAGACATATCATAGTGAAGCAGATTACCAAAGACAGAGAAAGTCTTAAGGTCAGATTATTTTCAAAGTAGTGACAATTAGACTAAAACAGCTGATTTCTTAATAGCTAGAAGATAGCAGAATTATATTTTCAATGTGCTGAGAGAAAATGACTGTCATCCAAGAATTCTAAAACTAGTGAAAAGATATTTTAAGAATAAGAAAAAATAATGACATGATGTGACATTATTTGCCACCAGCAGGCAGAAAGAAAGTGATTCCAGATGGAAGGAATTAAAGACAAGAAGGATTGCAGAACAAAGAAAGTGGTATCTATATGAGTAAAAACAAATATTGTATAAACAATACTAACAATGTCTTGTAAGCTTAAAAAAAGATAAAATTCAAATACATAAAAGTAATATATAAGCTAAAAGAGGGGTGACTAGAATTAGTTCTAATGTCCTTGCTTTATTTAAGAAAAAATAGAAGATACTGGTTAACTTCAGACAGGCAAAATAAGCATATTAAACTTCACAGTATAACCTCTAAGAGTAGCAAAAAAAAAAAAAAAAAAAAAAAAAAAAGGTATAATTTGCAAACTAGTAAAGGAGAAAAATGGAATAAGAAAAACTAATCAAGAAAACAAAGAATAGGGCTTCCCTGGTGGCGCAGTGGTTGAGACTCTGCCTGCCAATGCAGGGGATACGGGTTCGAGCCCTGGTCTGGGAAGATTCCCACATGCCACGGAGCAACTAGGCCCGTGAGCCACAATTACTGAGCCTGCGCGTCTGGAGCCTGTGCTCCGCAACAAGAGAGGCCGCGATAATGAGAGGTCCGCGCACCGCGATGAAGAGTGGCCCCCGCTTGCCGCAACGAGAGAAAGCCCTCACACAGAAACGAAGACCCAACACAGCCAAAAATAAATAAATAAATAAATGATTAAAAACTTAAAAAAAAAAAAAAAAAGAAAAGAAAAAACAAAGAATAGAAAAATTGAGAAAAGGCAGGAAAAATACAAATTAATAAGGTAAAGTACATATACGTACACACATAAACATATATATATAAATGTATGTGTGTGTATGTATCAGTATTTCAATAAATGTACATGGACTAAATGCTTCAGTTAGAAGAAAAAGATTGCCAAACTAGACAAAGCAAATGAATCCACCTATAAGCTGTTCATAGAGGCTTATCTAAAATATAATACAGAAAGATTGAAAGTAAAAGGATGAAAAAAATCTGCCAAATACTAAGCAAAGGAAGATTGATATATCTATATTAATTTTAGTCAAAATAGACTTTGACAAAAAAAAGCATTATGAGAGACAAAAGGGTCACTTCATAATGATTAAAAAGTCCAATTCATCAGTAAGATGGAATAATCTTACATTTATATGCACTTAATAACATAACTTCAAAATAAAGCAAAAAGAAAAATCAAGGAAACCAAAATAAAAACAAATTCACAATGCAGTGGGAGATGTTAACACACCTCTCTCAGTAACTGATAGATCAAGCAAACAATCAGTAAGAATTAGGAAAGTGGGGTCCATAGAGGGGAAGTGACAGATGTTCCTTCATCCTTGCACAAACATTGAGTGCCTGGATGTCCCAGATACCACAATTATATGCTTTGCCAGAAAGAAAAAATGCTTTTAGTACTTTTATGAGTGAGAATTTTAGTACCATTTTATAAATTGGGAGGCTGAGAGACATGGAGAAGTTAAATAATTTGGGTAAGATGCTCTTCCTCAGAAATCTTTAATGTCAAATCCTACTGCCTTACACAGCCTTTGACCTTCCTACTTGTGGACAACCTTAATCCCCTTATATCTCCTCCTGGACTTTAACTTCCTGGAGACCTCTGGTCCAGTCTTTTTAGCCCCTCTCATCACTCTTCCTTCTTTCCCAGCCTGACCTCTGGAGGGTCATTTGAATCCCTCCCTCCTCAGTATCCCTGATTCCCTTGCATCCCTATCCTCTTGGGCTCAGCCCATCCTTGTATCATGCCTGTAGCCCACCTTCTCTGCTCCTGAGACTGGCTAGCTTGCTGAGCCCTGCTGGAGAAAGATGCCCATCTCTACAAATTCTCCCAGTTCCTGGATCCCAGTCTCCCCACTAATTCTGGGATCTTGCTCCATCAGCTTTACTCACCCCCATATCTATAAGACCTCATTCTCTTGGCTCTTTCTCCTTAGCCTAACAACTTGCTCAAGTCTCTTCCATTCTAAAAAGGATCCTCTCCTCCCCTTTCCGGCCACCATGTAACCACTTTGCTCCTCTCCACATCCAAGTTTCTCCAAAGAGTAATTAACAATGTGTCCACTTCCTCATTCTTTGTAAGCTGGCTTCAGCCCCCATCACGCCACTGAAACTTCTCTTTCTAAAACTACCAAGAATCTACTAATTACCAAGTCCAAGAGATATTTTTCATTCTTGTTAGAACCTGGGCTCCCCAGGCCTCAATAGCCTTAGGATACAAATGGACCTACATGAATAAAAATGAAACAATAAGCACCAAATTTCACCCATTCTTTGCATCTACCTGCTGAGGTAGGTGAGGAGACCATCTGGTCCACCCACGTATTTCTGAGAGTCCACGGGCCATTGCTCCTATTGACTCACAAATAGCCTGATTCAGTAGGGCATGTCCGTGGCTCTACCTTTTCCTGCTTTGGTTGAGGCAAAGAGCCCTGTGGAGGGGGAAATGCTTCTCTTTGCTTTATGAGTTCCCAAAGCAGATTTATTTGCTCCTTGAATTCCTACATTTTTTTCTTTACACTATTTCCCTTGGTAGGACTCAGACGAGTCCAGTGGGCCAAATTAGGTGTTGAATCTGAATGCAGACTCAGAAGTGAGTTCAAATTCTTCATCCTCCCACTCCCCCTGCTTGCCCTAAGCACTAAGGTGTTTCCTGTGGGTCAAGTTCATACACTTGAGTTCTTCCCGCAGTGAAGCAGGCCCTGCTGCTTGGCTACTCAATGGCTATTCCCCCTTCCTTTTGCCTAACAGCCCCTGACCTTATTCAGGTACCTACTTTCCTCTGAGAACTACTTTAGGAAAGTAGTTCCAGGCCTAGCCCCAAGGGGAGAGTCACCATTAGTCTATCGTCATCAAAGTAGTCTCAGGCCCCCCAGCTAGTGATTGTTTTAAGCATGGACTTCTTCTAAATGTCCCATTTCCATGAGGCTGAAAAACTGAGGTTCAAGGTCACTAAGTTCAAACCGTGTCTTCAGGGTAAAAGCTGATTTCATTGCTTAGAATCCACTGCCCTCTCAATTCTAGCTTTTGTTTCTTTCTGGCCTGAGTATTCCTTACTTCATTGCCAGCCAGGATGGGTTTTCACACAAAATTGCACTCTTTCCTGGCTTCTTCCTCTTCCCCTATTATCCTGCTTCCCCTTCTCCCTAACTGGTTTCTCCTGGGAACATTTCTTTACTAAATCATCTTTACTGAATCTTCATCTCAGAATTTGCTTCTGGGAGAACCTGACCTATAGCATGGATCACTTTAAGAATCTGATGAAAGTTATGGGCCTTGTCTCCAGAAAAATACACATACACGCATTCAAAATGTTATGCCTTTTTGCTCCCCCAAAGCCATCCATGGACCCAAGATTAAGAACTCTGGATAAAATGATCTTTGGGGCCCCTCCATAGCTAACTTTGCTGTGTCTCTGGGTGGGTTTGAGGAGCTTAGCTTTGAGTTTCTGAATTGAGGCTTTCAGGAGTGTTGGATCCAACATCCCTTTAGTGGATTTCTTTTCTGTCAGATTCTTAGTTGAGAGTTTCTGTTGCTCTCACTAAAAAAAAATTTTTTTTTGCCACACCACACAGCTTGCGGGATTTTTAGTTCCCCGACCAGGGATTGAACCTGGGCCCTTGGTAGTAGGAGTGCGGAGTCCTAACCACTGGAGCGCCAGGGGAATTCCCTCAACTAAGAACCTTGATAGAGACACTGCCACATGCTGCATCTTCCAGCACCTCCTGACTCTTCATTGTCCCCACCACACCATGCGGGTTTTACTAATGCTATCTTCTCTGCCCAGAGTGCCCTTCCTCTTCCTTTTTGTCCAATTGCCATTCATTTTTATACTCAGCTCTGACACCACCTCCTCCAGGAAGACTTCCCCGAGAGTCACCCTTGGGAGGATGCCCCAGAGGGATCCCAAGACAGGTGGCCCACACAACCCATGCAGTGATCTCGTTTTATGGGGATCTGTTTATGGGTTCATCTCCCTATCTAGGGGGTAAGTTCCTCAAAGTTAAGGACTGTGCTTCATTCTTTTCTGTACCCCCAGCACCTATTTCAGGGCTTGGTACATAGTAGAAACTAAAAATATTTGTAGGATGAATGAATGAATACCGGTAATTTGTGGTGGAGACAGGGCTTAAAACAGTTTTTCTGTTTTAGGCTTCGAAGACTCTGCATTTTCCACCTAGATACCAGGGGCTGGGGGCAGGCTTGCTTGGGATGAAAGTTTTTTCCAGCTCGGTAGTCCCCTGTTCCCTATGGCCTTGCTGAGGCTGTTGATGATTCTGTAGAGGCCACAGCCCAGCCCAAGCATCCTAGAGCCTCCCTGTGCCCACACTTAATGTGCCTTCAGCTGGAAAACAAACCTGGGCAGGAGAGCACTCCCTGAGGTGGTGGTCATGGTCTCTGCTCTTCCTGGACCCCCCTCTGGTGGCCCCAGTCTGGTAATTAAGCTGTCCGCTCCTCCTTCCTGACTTTTGTGCTGGGCCCCCGCACCACGCTCCTGTACCTCCCTCCCTCTCCTTCCCTCCCTCTGGCCAGGAGCCTGGGACCCCAGCTGTGAGTCAACCCCAGAACAGGGTGTCCAGCCTCTTCTTCCCATGGCCGAAGTGGCCCATGGGGGCTCTAGCTCTCTAACCCCCGCCTAGTCGCTGCCCCTTTGAGAACCTGCGGTCCGGGGAGGCTGAGGGCTCCAGTCTCTGCTGGGGAAACTGGACTCTGGCTGAAGCCCCCAGGCAGAAGCTGTTCTCCTGCCTGTGTCCAAGGCCGGCTCGGGGGGTGAAGGCGTCCCCGGAGAAGCGCGCTGTTCTCCACTCCGCCACCCCGCCCCAGGCACCCGGCTCGCCAGCTGTTTTCCTCCTCTGGGCTGTGGAACCTTCTGCAGATCCCCTCTCCTTAGGATGAGGAAAGCAGATGGCACTCTCCCCGCCAAGGCCCCCGAGTGTCCTCCCGCCTCTCCCAGCAGGCATCTGGCTCTCTGCTCGCTTTTTTCTCCCGTGGCCGCCGCCCTTCTCCGCAGTGACAGGTGACGGGAGCAGGGTGCCCCCCACCCCTAGCCTCACTCTCCGGGCTTGGGGCCTGTGTCTGGGGAGGGGAGGCTGGGTGCCCCTGGGGAGGACCCGGCCGCCCAGCAGAGGGGACACCGGGCAGGTTGGCCAGGCCCCCGGCCTGTGGCTCAGAGGCGTCTGTCTGTGGGCAGGGCCGGCTCGGAAAGTCACGGCGCACCTGCAGGACCCCTCACCTGCCTTTTCAGAGTGCTCTCCCTGCACCCCGACGGTGGCTCTCAGGCGTCCCTGGGGTCATATTTTCAGGAAAATGGGCGTGTGGCGCCCTCGCTCATCAAGGCAGCAGCTGGCGCCTGGCAAGAGTCCCCTTAGGAGGAGCTTTCCCCTCAGAGCAGCGGTTCTCAGCTGCGAGTGAGAATCACCGGAGAGCTTTTAAAAACCCCCGATGTCCCGGCCGCACCCACACCAGTTGAATCAGCACCGCCGAGGAGGGGCGCCGCAGCGTGGGCCTTAAAGCTCCCGGATGGTCCAGACGGGCGGCATTTGAGCCTCACAAGGACGCTGAAAGACAGGTACTGTCGTCATCCCCACCGTACAGGCGGGGACATTGGGCTCCGAGAAGTGAAGCCACTTGCCCGGGGTCAGAGGGCAAGTGGGAGGGGTGGGAGGGGAGTCCCAAACAGGAGGGGCGGGTGGCCCCCCTGCTGGCCGTGGATCTGGGCTTCCAGGGGGGCTTCGAGTGGGACCACGAGGTCTCAGGCTGGCCCAGGAGCCTGGGCCTTGGGCTGGCTCAAGAGCTGGCCCTGTCTCCCCACAAATGCGAGACATTTCTGCCACCTCCTTCTCCAAAGCGCTGGGCTGGGCCTCCTCCAAGCCCCAGAACGCGGTGGGTCACTTCCACTCACCCAGCCAGGTCCTCTCACTGGAACAGCGTGCCCTTTGGTGACGGGGAGGATGCATTTTTGAGGTGAAATATTGTATAACAGCCAGGAACGGAAAATATTAAAAGCCCATGGGCGCCAGCAAGGTTCACACCAGGGCCAGAAAGTTCAGAAAAAAGGAGGAAGGCTCCCTGAAGTGGAGGCCACGGGGTGGGGCGGGATCAGCTCGACCACCCACACCCTGGATCCCAGGCTGCCTCCGTCTTCAGGGTTAGCGGGAGCCTTGCCTGGGCCACAGGAAGGTCCCAGGGTGGTGACCCCAGGCGGAAAGCCCCATAGGTGTATTAGGTTTGGTCTACCCTGCACAGCAGAGGGCATGGTGGGCATAGGGGCGTGGGGCCAATGAGGGTGGAATATCTTACTGAGAACATGTGAGGCCGGGCCGGCCAGGTTCTGAAGGTTCCAGGTGCTGGGATGCTGAGGAGGTGAGACATGGTCCCTGTCCTGTAGGGGTTTCACCATAGAGAGCGGACAGGCAAGGAAACAGACAATGTCAATAGAATGTGATAAATGCTCTGCTGGAGGGTTACACAGGGCACAGGGTTTGTAGGAGGCAGGAGAGGGGTAGTTAGCTCAGCCCCAGGCTACCAGGAAGGGCACCTAGAGGATGTGGTACCTGGCTGAGTCTTGCTACAAATAGATATTCAAAGAATGTTCACAAAGCTGGAGTGTGGGTACATGCCCTTAGAAGCCTATCTCTGTGTGTTTGGAAAAGAGACACAGAGACATAAGCAAATGGACCTATTTTCCCCATGGGGGCCCCTGCCATCTCTCCCTTTCCCTCTGCCCATCACATACACACTAAGGTACAGACACACTTGTAGTCACAAACAGTTACATATAAACACATACACATGGACAAGGTAGTGGAGAGTGTACTAGCATTCTTCTCAGTGAGAGAGCTGTCCCTGTAAAAGTTTTAATAAGAACTGGAGGTAGGAGATGAGGCTCCAATAGCTGGAGATCTGTAGGGACAGGGCATCAGAGGCTGGGAGAGCTGCTCTGTTGAAAACAGAAGGGTCAGGAGGGAGGGGTAAGGAGCAGTGGTGGAAGAGGAAGAGGAAGAGGAGGGAGCTCTAGGGCTCATCTGATCCTCTCATTTTATTGTGGAGGAAACTGGGGTCCAGAGAGGTAAAGTGAAATGCCTAAGGTCACATTGTACTTGGGGGTCAGAGCTGACTGTGGGCACACAGGCGTCACAACATGCCCAGTCGGGCTCACAGGCTCCCACACAGCCACTCGTAGTGCACACTCACAGAGCAGGCACACAATCTAGGCTGCCGTTATTCCCACCTGAAGCTGCTCAGATCCCTCATTAAGCTGGAGCAGCTGAGTCAGCCTGCCTGTCCACGTCCCTCTCCCACTTCAGGCCTTGAGGATCATGAGGCCCGTAGTGGGAAGTGGAACATTCGGGAACCTGGGGTCAGGCTGCCTGTGGGTCTGCTCTGAGCATCCCCTGGAGGCTCCCTCAAGCAGGGCAGGCCGTTCACCCCTAGAACTGACTCAGAGCTGCCCAGGTGTTAGGAGTCATGGCTGGGCCTGCATCCTCAAGGGAGGATGTCTCAGTGTCTCAGGGCAGAGCCAGAAGCCTCGCCAGACCCAGAACTGGGACTGTAGTCCCCTAGCTTCACATCTCAGTGAGATGCCAGGGAGCCTACTGGAGGCCTAGATGCGGAACAGGAGACCTGCTCCACCGTGGCTCTGCCCCTCCCTCCATGAATGGCCTTGGGTAAGTCCCTTACCCCCTCGGGATCTATGAATTTATGACATTGAGCCAGGTGCTGGGGACACAGAGATAAGGCATGGGCCTTGCCCTTCAGGAGCTCACAGTCAATTGAAAGAAGACAGCATTTCCAGGTGAAGCAAAGAGCTCTTCAACTCAGGGTGGGGCTAAGTGGGAAATGATGGGGCTGGGGCAGCTCAGAGGTGGGGAGTGGTGTGGGCTATAGGGCTCAGGGCATGTGTCTGCCTGTTTTGGGTAGGAGGATAAACTCCCATATTGTGCATGTAACCCTAATGCTGCCACCACACCCCAGATACCCATCTAGCTGTAACTGCAGACCCACTGCTCCCTACTTAGGGAAGCACTGTTACTCTGGTGTTTGGCTGACAGTGGCCACTGATTGGCTTAGGCTGAGCATCTGACCTAAACCCAGTCCATCCACCCACTGGCAGGTGACTGGTGAAGTGGGCTTCTTGGGAATCGTTCCACCCAATAGGGGTGGAGATGGCAACTAGCTGAGCCAATCAGAATGGCTCCTGGTGGAATTTGAACTAAGAAAGTGCAGGAGATGGACCCATGAGGAGCAAGAGGCAGGCAGAGCTACCATATAGAGAGAAGCAGATACCCCACAGGAGAAACACCAGGCAGCCTGAGGGGCTGAGAGAGGAGGGGCCTGCCTCAGCCCAGCTCTTGACTTCAGCTGTCTTTACAACAAGCCTCCATTTTTTTTCAGAATGGCCTGAGTGAGTCACCATTCTTGTTCCCTAAAGTGCATAACCAGCTAAGGAGCCCCCTCATCTCCCTGGCGTTCCAGAGAGCAGCCAACTCTCTCCTCCATCCTGTATGAGGCCACTGTGAGGATATGGAAAGATCAGAGGACAGGAAATTAGGAGACCTGGCCTGGGTTCAAGCCTGACTCAAGTTCCTAAGCATCCCCAAGAGCCAGGCCTTGGCAGAAGCCTGGTACACCTTGCACAGTGTGCTTTCTCCTTCACTGGTTATGACCAGGCTCAAATGAAAATGACAGATGAAAGCAGCCAGAAAGGTAAAGGTAGCTGCTGCCTACTCAGGGCATTCTTCCGCTGTTTGATGGAAGCTGATTAGTTGGGTGTAGAGGATTCGGAACCTCTCTGTTCAAGGGGCCTCTAGGGAGATCTGAGAGTCATCGGAGAGGAGGGGCGGTTCTGGATCCAGCAACGTGCTTGACAGTCTTAGCAGTCTCCTCGGGCAGTTCTCAGTAGACCCGTGTCTGAGTCCTGGGGAGAGCAGAAGGGCTGTAAGTAAAAGCTAAAAGAGCTGTTCCACTGAAAAGTCTGTCTTATTTGGGCATAAGCAGTCCTGTTTTGGGATCAGGCAAGAGAGGCATTTGTTCCTGCTATGCTACTGACTTTTGTGCATGGAGAAGGCTCTAGGGTGCTGGCATCAATGCTTTGAAGAGCCACAGTGTTAAAAAAAAAAGGGGGGGGGTGGTCAATGGAGAACCATTCCTTTCAACAAATAGTGCAGAAACAATTGGACATCCACATGCAAAAAAGGAACCTTGACTCACACACTTTACACCATGTGCAAAAACTAGTTAAAAATGAATCATAGACCTAAAGGTAAAACCTAAAACTCCTAGAGAAAACATACGAGAAAATCTTTGTGACTGTTGGTTAGGTAAAAATTTCTTAGATCCAACACCAAAAGCACAAATTTATAAAATAAAAAATTGATACATTGGATTTCATCAAAATTAAGAGCTTCTGCTCTTCAAAAGACACTGTTAAGAAAATGAAAAGACAAGCTACAGACTGGGAAAAAGTATTTTCAAAACATATCTGATAAGGACTTCCCTGGTGGTCCAGTGGTTAAGATTCTGCGCTTCCACTGCACGTGGCCTGGGTTTGATCCCTGGTTGGGGAACTAAGATTCCACATGCCTTGTGGCCAAAAAGTAAAAAACAAAAACAAACAAAAAACCCCCCATATCTGATAAAGGACTTGTATCTAGAATATATAAAGTACACTCAGATTTCAGTAATGAGAAAACAAATAACCTAATTACAAATGGGCAAAATACTTGAACAGGCACTTCATCAAAGAAGACATAGAAATGGCAAATAAGAGTATGAAAAGCTGGGGGCTTCCCTGGTGGCACAGTGGTTAAGAATCCTCCTGCCAATGCAGGGGACATGGGTTCGAGCCCTGGTCCGGGAAGATCCCACATGCCATGGAGCAACTAAGCCCGTGCACCACAACTACTGAGCCTGTGCTCTAGAGCCCATGAGCCACAACTACTGAGCCCACGTGCCACAACTACTGAAGCCCACGTGCCTAGAGCCCAGGCTCTAGAGAACCCACCACAATGAGAAGCCACGCACCACAACGAAGAGTAGCCCCCACTCGCAGCAACCAGAGAAAAGCCCACGTGCAGCAACGAAGACCCAACACAGCCAAAAATAAAATAAATAAATTTATTTTTTAAAAAAAGTATGAAAAGCTGCTCAACATCATTGGTTACCAGGGAAAAGCAAATTAAAACAAGACACACTACACAACCATGGGAAAGGCTTAAAAACGGTCAAACATGAAACTAACAGTATCAAGTGTTGATGAGAATGCTGAGCAGCTGGAACTCTCATGTTGCTGGTTGGAAAGTAAATGGAAAAATCACTCTGGGAAACAGTTTGACAGTTTCTTATAAAGTTAAACATACACTTCACATATAACCCAACAATCGCACTCCTAGATATTTACCCAAAAGAAATGAAAAACATGTTTACACAAAAACCTGTACATAAATATCCATAGCGAAAATGTAGTTGCTAAAAACTGGAGACAACCCAAATGTCCTTCAACTGGTGAACGGACAAAGAAACTGTGGCACATCCATACAATAGAATACTACTCAGCAGTAAAAAGGAATGAACTATTGACACATGCAACAACATGGATGATTATACTAAGTGAAAGAAGGCAGACTTAAAAGGCTCTTACCAGGGACTTCCCTGGTGGTCCAGGGGTTAAGAATCCACCTTCCAATGCAGGGGATACGGGTTCGATCCCTGGTCAGGGAACTAAGATCCCACATGCCGCGGAGCAACTAAGCCTGTGCACTGCAACAGAGCCCGTGCGCCACCACTAGAGAGAAGCCGGTGCACCGCAGTGAAGATCCTGCATGCCACAACCAAGACCAGACGCAGCCAAATAAATAAATAAATAAATATTTTAAAAAAATGCTCATACCAAAGGATTCCACTTACAGGACATTCTTGAAAATGCAAAATGACAGGGAAAGAGAACAGATCAGTGGTGGTCAGCAGCTGGGGATGGGGGAGAGGGCTGACTGCAAAGGGAGCTTCTGAGGTGATGGAAATATTTTGTATCTTGATGGTGATGGTGGTTATAAGATAGTTTGCATTTGTCAAAAATCATAGAACTTTCCACTCAAAAGGGTGACTTCTACAGAATGAAAATTATGCTTCAATTTTTAAAAATGGGAAGTGGGATTCAAATTTCTTCTTCCCTTTCTTTGCCTTCCCTGTCACTGGCCAACATTCTGTCCTCAAAGCTCTTGTTCTTCTGGGGGGAAAAGTGCCCCAATTCAGCCACCCTGAACACTGCTTTGCTTCTGGGAACAAAAAGCCAACCCACTAAGAATGGTCTGTGCAGGCCCATGTCTGTTTCTCTTCCTCTGTCCCACCCTGTCTGGCTAAGCCTGCTCTCACCAAGGCCTTTCTAACCTCCATTTCCCCGTCCCTGCCTGCTCACCCGGGCCATCTGGAGTCCCACATCTTTATGGCCCAGGCATTGTGTGGGTGAAAGATTCTGCTTGGAAAGAGGGAGGCTCCTTACACTTAACTTTCCACAGCTCTAGCCCATTAAACGTCCACGGGTCCCAGGAATGCACAGCCAGAGGGGACAACTACCTGGCATCCGCCTCGCCTCACCCCTGACTGATGCCACCCCCATCACTACTGCAGGCTCTTCTGGGCTGCCGGCAAGCATCATGATCAGAGCTGAAGCCGTACCACAACCAGAGCCACCTGGGGCCTCTCAGGGGAGTCATGAAAAGAGGCCTCGGGTCATGGGAAGCAAGCAGCAGAGTCTGGTAGATGCTTCGGGGCGAGCCTGATGAACCACCAGGGCAAACACATCCCACTGAGTGTGACTAGTCCAGGAGGGGAGTGTGAACACTCTTGCAATGACTCCCTGGTAAGTGTGCGCCCAGTAATCCTGTACAAAATCATGAATGTGGGTGTCCCTGAGAAACAGCAGAGCACCGTGGGGACACTAAGATGTAAACTCAAGGCTGTGACCATGGTGAGTCACCACAGGGACAGTGAGGTGACCTTTTTTTTTAAGCTTGAAGAACATTCTGTGATGACCACAGTGAGCACACTACGCAAGGTGGAGGGCTCTACCTGACATGTCTTGGGAGATCTGCCAGACCATGGCCCATTCTCAGGGAATCTGCTCCCACCTACAACCTGTGCGGAGTAAGCACACCCTTACAAGACCAGGTGCTGACCGGCAGGCGGCAGTGCGTGCAGCAACCCGTGTGGCTTACATAGTTCTGAAGGTTTCTTTGTTTTTCTTCCATTTTCCAAGCTGGAGTTGTTATTATAGTTGCTCAGCTTTGCTCAACTCTTCTGGAATGTGTTGATATGGTTACAGGGTGAGGGGAAGTCATACATGGGTAGGTTTGCAGCAGAACAAAGGGAGTGTAAATGCTGAGGTTGACAGCTGTTAAAGTGGTCTCTTGATATCAGGATTCAACTACTGGTATCAAGGTTAGTAGTTAGACATTTCGGGTTGACTCCTACTAGGAAAGGGGTGGTTGTGGTTGTGGTTGTGTTTTAGGTGGGTACGTGTCACTTTTTACTTACTAGCATCCGTTCTTCCTACTTCTGGGGACAGCACCACAATTTTCCTCTGAGAAAAATCAGTCCATGTGATTCCAGTGGGATGATCTACCCCTACCTCTGGAGGTGGGCTAATCAGAGCTTTCCACCCACATGGTTACAGGAACTGGGTCAGGAATGGGCCAATGAGAGCCTTTCCCAGGACTTCTGCTGGAAGCCGCATGCTTTTTCCATTGGAGATTTGAGATGTGCTAGAAGGGAGTCTGGAGCTTCTGGAAGATAATACATGGGAATGGCATCTGTTCCAGTTACTGTTGCTGTGTAACAAACTACCCCAAGTCTTAGTGGCTTAAATGATAATCATTTTATCATATCCCCTGAATTCTGTAGGTCAGGATTTCATGTAGGGCTTGACTGGGCCATTCTGCTTTTTATGACTTTGATTGAGGCCACTCAGTGGCATCCATCTGGTAAATGAGCTGGTCTGTCCTAGAGGGTACAAGACAGCTACACTCACATGACTGGTGATGTGAGGGCTGGAAGGCTGGGCTCAGCTGGGACTACCCACCAGAACACCTACACCAGGCCTCTCTGATTTGGTGGTCTCTGGGTAGTTAGCTGGCTTTCCCCAGAGCAAGCATCCCAAGTGGAAGCTGCATGACCTTTTCTGACCTAGCCTTAGAAGTTCACCTCATTCTTGGTTACAAGCAAGTCATAGCCCAGCTCAGATTCAAGGGGAAGGAAATTAGATTCTACCTCTTCTTTTTTTTTCATTTGTAGAATATAAGACAGAGTGTCTTACAACCTCTTTTTTTTAAACATCTTTATTGGAGTATAATTGCTTTACAATGGTGTGTTAGTTTCTGCTTTATAACAAAGTGAATCAGTTATACATATACATATGTTCCCATATCTCTTCCTTCTTGCGTCTCCCTCCCTCCCACCCTCCCTATCCCACCCCACCTCTTGATGGCAGAGTAGGGCAGTCACCTTGTACAAGAACATGCACAATGGGAGCTATCATTGCAGCCAACTTGGGAAAATACATACTGTGCTACTGCCTCCTTGGGAAAAAAGCCATCTCAGAGGAAGCAGTTGAGAAATGGAAAGAGAGCAGTCCTGATGATGTTGTTTGAGTGCCTGGATCCAATTTTTCCCAGGACTTCAGTTATAACAACCATCAGTTTCCTTTCCTGCATAATCCAATCTGAGTTATGCTTTTGTCTCTTGCAACTGAAAGATCTTTTACTCTTAGCGTGTATATCAGTTATCTATTACAGTACAACAAATCACCCCAAAACTCAGTGGCTTACAACAATGATTATTATTTCTCACGATTCTATGGGTGACTAGACCATTTCTCTGCTGGTCTTACCTGGCTCACTTATGCAACTGCTGAGGTGGAATATTCAAGATGGCCTCATTCACATGTCTGGCTGTTGGCTGGGGGCCTCAGTTCTCCTTCATGTGGTCTCTTATCCTCTAGGAGGATAGATTGACTTCTTTATATGGTGGTCTCAGGACTGTGTTCCTGGGGAGTGAAGGTGGCAAAGTCTCTTGAGTGTCATTTCTGTCATTCCTTTGTTCAAAGCAAGTGACAAAGCCAGCCCAGGTCAAAGGTGAGTAAAGAGACTCCACCTCATAACGGGAGAGTTGCAAAGAACTTGTGGCCATATTTAACCCACCACAGTACGATAGATAGCTGTATCATGTTAGATGGGGACATTTTTGAAATTAGTGTATGTATGGGAAGCAGGGTGTATGTGCCAGGCAGGCAGAGCCAGAGTGTTCTAGTATGTTCTTGCTGAGGAGCATATGGCTGGAGTGTCATTTCCATGGTGGCTCCTCTGAGCTGAGAGCACCCCATGACAAGGTCTACATTAGGTCACCGGTTCCCAGGGGCAACTCTGAGTTGAAGACCTACTGTGTCTGAGTGACTTCACCTCTCTGAGCCTCAGTTTTCCCTCTGTAAAATGGGTGTGGTCATCCCTGCCTCGCAGATCAACTGTGAGGCTGAAGATGAGATGATGACCATGAATGTGCCTTGTATATTACAGGATGGTGAACATTATCATCTGAGACCCGAGAAGGAATAGTCAAGGTGGGCCTAGGTGGTCAGAGAGGGCAGGAGGGAGGAGACTGAGATGGGCCATCGAAAGGTGGGGGACATTCACATGGGAGGGGAGGAAGGGCTGTATTTCAAGATGGGAAGCTGAGGAATAAAACTAAAAAGGCATTGGGTTGGAACAGTGACAGACTGTATCTAGGACAGGGAGGAGAACAACAGGGTCAGAGAGTGAGCTCTCCCACTCCCGTAGACTCTGGGTGTCTAGGCTCCCATACATACTGGGTCAGCAGCCCCTGAGGGTTACTCAGAGCTACAGTCAAGTCTTCCAGTCCCCAGGGATCATTAGTGGCTTGTCCCTACCCAGGCCTGCAAAGCCCCCTCAGGCCGCAGGGAGGCAATGATGGGAGCATGGGAGAGGTGGTCAGAGAGCATGTTAGAGACACAGCACCTTCCTCTGGAGCCACCAGCATCATGTCAGACCCCTCCCAGTGTTCCCAAGCTCCTTTCCCCTCAGCAGGGTGGGGACCCCTGGCCTTAGGCTTGGGTCACAGTTGGCCTGGCTAAACTTGGCTCCAAGCCCCTCAATCCCCTGGATAGGGGTGGGAGTGACTGATGGGTTTCAGTGTGTTCCAAGCTGGGGCTTGGAGCTGTAGCAGACTAGCCTGGCCTGCAGAAGCCCCAGGTGGCCACTCATGGCTGGTGCTGACCCATCTGGGCCAGGCCCTGGACAGTCCAGATCTGTGGCCGCCTCCCAAGCCCTGACTATCCTAAGGTCGTGGCCAAGGAGAGCAGCAGCCTCTCCCTCAAAGGAGTCCTGGGAGCACCGGCTGGGAGCGGGCTCAGATTCCACCAATCTAGCCCTGTGCAGTTCACAGCTCAGCCCCACTTGGGGACAGGAAAGGATTCTTTGATGGGGGAGGTGGGAGGACATGAGCTAGAGGGACACAACTGGCTGGGCTGTAATCAGAACCCAGGGATTCTAGCTCACAGTCCCTCAGCCTGTGCCAACCATGACAATACCCTCCGGCCACTGGGGCAGGATAGATGGGGCCTCAGTGTGAGTTCTGGGCCAAGCAAGGACACCTAGGCAGGAATCATGGCCTAAGGAGCTCCACTTTGCCAAGCCTTCACCTTATAGGCTTCCCTCCTCCCACTACAGAAAGAGAAGAGAGGGGTGCATTTGGGAGGCTGGAGAGACCTCCTTCACATACTCTGGGGTTCCATTGAGTAGAGGCCTTGGAAAGCAGCTGATTACCCTGACCTTGACCTCTGGTCTTCTGGTTTACCTTTCCCCACCTTCCTCTCCTGTCTACCTTGCTCTCCTTATCTAGACTCTGTGGTCAGGTAGCTTCTCTGGCCTCCCTCCTGACCTCTGGTGAGATTCTTTGGAGCTGTCATTTCTTCTTTTCTCTCCTTTCTGCAGTGTTTGTTGTCAGCGTCTTATCAAATCTTGTAAGAGCTGGTAGGGGACTCAGAGCTCACTCAGTCCAAACTCCTGTTACACAGGTGGGGACACTGAGGTCCAGGGTCACTTGGGTCATTGCTTGTCCAAGATCACACATCAAAATTAGCAACAGAGCCAGCACTAGGCTTTTGACTCCCAAGTTCCTGTTTTTCTCCTGTTATTTGATCAGGCTATTGTGGTTCAGCCTTTGTCTGTCCATGGACCAGCAGAGTTCTCAGGGGCTTCACTCAGTTCAGAATTTGCCTTCACTTAGTTCAGGCTAAAGCTGCTTCATGGCTTGGCTCTGATAATAATTGGACCAGACTGGGTCTACTACAGGATCTATGGACCAAAAGCTGGGGGCCAGGAGGGAGACCAGGCTCCAACAGAAAAAGCAAACCAGCTCTGTGCCCCAGATCTGCTTAGGGGCTGTCCCTGCTCAACATCCTTCCTCCACCATCCTCCTCTCCCCCAACAGCTCCTGTCCAAGATGATGCTCAGAGAAACAGAGCTCCTAAACCCTTGTTTGTACACACACACACTCACACACACACATTCACATAGAGAGAAAGACACATACATACACACATACAGCATATACACAGGCACAGACACACACAACCACACACGCACAGCTCTCTGGATAAGAGTGTGCACGGCTACACTGTGGGATCATTTCCATACAAGGCTCTTTCCTCTGAATGCATGGACACATCTCCTCCCTATGGCCTCCCAGTGCCCAGCCTGGAGCCTGCCCCCAAACAGGTGCTCAGTGAGGGTGTGTGGAAAGAGTGAGCTGACACTGGTGTGGAGGGCCACATGGGCCAGGCCTCCATCTCCAGGCCCTGCATGAGGCAGAAAGCCCAGCCCAGGCCAGATGAGCCTGAGACATGAGGCAGGCCTTGGAAGCTCCTGCTGTCTCCCTGGCTCACCCCTCCCCATCTTCTGCCTCCACCTGGTACTCTCTCCTTGTGTGGTCTGTTAACCAGCCGCATCAAAATCACCTGGGAGCTTGTTAGAAATGCAAAGTCTCGGGCCTCACCTCAGACCTACTGAACTAGAGAGTCTGGGTGAGGGGCCCAGCATCTGTGTTTTAACAAGCCCTCCAGGGGATTCTAATGCACGCTGAAATTACAGAACTGCTGCCTGTGACGACAGGCAAACTCATGCTGCAGGGGAGGCGGGTGAAGTCTGGAAACACAAGCATCTGCCTGTGCCACCTATGGGTAAGGCTGCTGTTCACTGCTGGTGGCACCCATACCCAAAGTCAGACACACACACACACACACATATGAGCATCTGGCAGGATCTCAGAGAATCCACATGCAGGAGCTCCTCTCGGGTCCAATGGGTATAGGCAGGTACCCAAATTGAAGCAGGCAAAGGTAAGGAAGAACTACTCTCATCCTGTGCCCCACCATTCCTCTGTCCCTTGTCCCCTCTGAGGTTCCCTAAGTGCTCCCTCAGAAGCCACAGAAGCTGAGTAGTTGCCCAACTCAGACCAAGCTCCCCCAGCTGAGAGGCCAGGTGATCTGTGGCCCTAAGAGAGCTTGGGGTATGTGCTAAGGCCAGCAAAGTTCTTTCTCTGCATAGGTGGTCCAGGGCCAGGGCCATGCGAGGGATCAGCAAGCAAAGCTTAGGCAAGAGCATCCCACCTCCTGAGCTATGAAATGCTGCTCACATATAGAATTGCCCTTGGCCGCTTCCCAGGCTGCTCAGTGCCCAACAGCCTCCCCACTCATCCCTCTGCTCTGGCCTATGGAGCCCCAGGCAGCTGCCCACCTGGCCCATCCCCAGGCCCTGCAGCCTCTCCCTCTGAGGATCTGGAAGCTCCGGGCCCCTGGAGTCTGCAGGGGATGTGGGGAGGGGTGGGGAAGGCCGAGCTTCCTCAGGCTTGGATCTGGTTTCACAGCCGCTTCCCGTGGTGCATTGCCACAGGCTGAGCCACCAGCTGTGCTATATAAGGCCCAGTGGCTGGACTGCTGGGGAGAGGAAGACTTGGACTCCCCAGCTGAGGAGTCCCGCTCAGGACACGGTGAGCCCCACTCCTACTCTCCTCAGCCCATCCCTGCACCCCACTGCCTGGCTCAGCTATTCCTGATCACCCCTTATCTCCCCCAGAGAAGACTCCCCTTTCTGCTTTGGAGTTCTCTCCTTTCTCCCATTGACCCAAGGTCTTTTCCCTCCCCCACCTGAGGATAGGGGCCCTCAGAGGGTCCCAGTCAGGATCTCTGTACCTCTGGGCGCTCTGCTTTTTTCCTGCGGTCAGCCAGTCTTCTTTATCCGAGAGTTCTGGGACCCGTGGGATAGGGAGCCTCACCAGCAGAGCATATGCTGAAGAAACTTCCACGGGCTGCCAGATGGGAAATGGTTTTTCCACAAGGTGCCTCAGGCCATTTCGGCTTCCCAGACGGTTGCGGAGCAGTTCCAGACTGAACGCTGTGCAAGCCCACGGAGCGCTCAGCCCTCTACTCAGAGCCTGGGAGCTTGGGATGAGACACACAAGAGCTGGAGACCTCGGGGACACCCGTGCTCTGTCCTCTGGGCTGAGAAACGGGTGGTGGTGGAGTTAGTGGGCTTAGAGCTGGATGGTCTGCAGCATGGGATTGGTCTGTTCTTCTGGGACAACAAAGTGCTATTTTTTTAAAAATACATTTATTTATTTGCGGGATTTTTGTGTTCTTTTTTTGGCTGTGTTGGGTCTTCATTGCTGCACGTGGGCTTTCTCTAGTTGTGGTGAGTGGGGGCTACTCTTCGTTGCAGTGCATGGGCTTCTCATTGTCATGGCTTCTCTTGTTGCAGAGCACGGGCTCTAGGCGCACGGGCTTCAGTAGTTGTGGCACGTGGGCTCAGTAGTTGTGGCTTAAGGGCTCTAGAGAGCTGGCTCTGTAGTTGTGGCGCATGGGCTTAGTTGCTCCGCGGCATGTGGGATCTTCCCGGGCCAGGGCTCGAACCCGTGTCCTTTGCATTGGCAGGTGGATTCTTAACCACTGCGCCTCCAGGAAAGTCCCAACAAAGTGCTTTTGAATCTTTTTTTCCAGAAAGGAGGAATCTCCCTTTTCTCACCACACCCTGGACTTTGGAGGTTGAAGGGAATCACTTTTGAATTTCCAGGCACTGGTCCGATTCTGGCCAGAGCTCTGGGGAGAGAGAAAATTGAGCGGGAGCCTGGGCCGCTCCCCCTGCGTCCTTGCCCTATTGCCAGGCCTGCTCTCCTCTCCCCGTAACCCACGCTCAGCAGTTACTGGGGGGCCCTAGCCTCTCCCAGTGCGTCCCCTCTGCTCTCCCTCAGCAGGCTCTGGCTGTGTAACTCCCAGCCACGCCCCAAACAGACAGGCCAGAAATGTGTTCCAGCCGCAGCCAGTGCACATCTGGGAATGTGTTCATGGAGGTGGTGTGTCTGAAGCATCTGCACCCTTCAGCTGGCCTGCCCTGTGAGGCGCCACTGTAGTCGGGGCAGGGGCTGCATAGCCTTAATATGTAGGCCTGTTGTGTGAGAGTTGGAGTCCCACCAAGGGGTAGCAAAACATGCCCCCAAGCCCGGGTCTGGGAAATGATTAATGAGTCACCCAGAGGCTGCCGCGGGTGAGCCCAGGCCCCTCCTCATTGGCAAGGAAACTTCTCACCCCTACTGTCCCTTGTGTCCTATCTCGATGTGGGGACCCTGGCACCTGGACCCGGGGTTTGAATCCAGGTCTGCCTCATGTGAACTCAGAGTCTGACTCTCTGCATCTTGCAAGCTGCCCAGATTTGCAATTTGGGCAGGTGTCACTCTCACAAGACTTCATTCTGTCCACCTTTCACCCTTGATAGTTCAAGAAATAGTTCTGCTCAAGCCCTAAGAGGTGACTCAGAGAAGTGGAACCTGACAAGCTTTGTTTCTTTGCAGGTCACTGATCTGAGAAACTTCTCAGGGGATCACGTTCCAGGAACAATCCGACTCTGTGAAGGAGCCCTCACTCAACTCCTGCCACGTTCCCCATGGGACCTGGAGGAAAGATGGTGGTGATCAAGGCCTGCGTGTTCTTCTTCCTGGTCCTAGAGGTCACCTCTCTGTTGGGTACAGGCTAAGTATCTACTGTCTCTCTAATTCCCCACTTGTCATAATGAAGTCACTATGGTCTGGGACCCAACTCTGCATCTGCCTTAAGCCACAGCAGTGGCACTAAGACCTGAGGCTGGTTTGTCTATTTATTCATAATTTATACCCTGCTTGTTTTCCTAAAGGATTTGAGATAAGTTCCAATATTAAAACTCACAGAACAGAATCTTTTAAGTGAGGAGCAGGGTAAGTGTCACTCAGAAGGCGGAAAAAAGATAAGAGGGTTACCACCGCCCCTGAGTGTTAAGTTTAGCTCTGAGCTTTCTGATAGCCAAAGCAAAAGGGATCACTGAGTTCTCACAGCCAGATTTTTGGTTTTAGTTTCATGAAAATTCATTTAGACCCTGTAGCCAAATTTCACAGAGACACCAGAACCCCTTCTGGTCTCCTTGTCCTCTGACCCCATTCTCTGGTGACACTGAGTTCTCAAGGGAACAGGTGGAGAGAATATGCCTGGTGGGCTCCCCAAGGCTTCTAAGCATCAGAGCTCCCAGCACTATCCTGTATACTCTCTCCCATCTCCCCTTCCTTTCCTGATTTCTAGCCACATACTCAGGTAAAGCAAAAATATGCTCAAAATCCTCTCATAAAGCAGCGAGCACTGCAGGCTTTGTGACCACAGATGCAGGAACAAAGGCTGTCTCAGCATCTTGCCAAACCCTACATGTGCCCACCTCCTGCCTTGCTCTTTCTACCCTGACAGCTGCTGTTGGGGAAGATGATTAACATTCAGCCATCTGAGGGGAAATCAGATTAGTTTGATTAAAAGAGCTCCTATCACCCCAATTAAGCAGCAAAGAGAATACTGATTTGGCTCTCTCATGTGAGATTTAATTACCTTTCAAAGCTTTTGCAGTGCTCTGCTCTCCTTTCTCCTTTCCATTTTGGAGCCCCCAACGCAGCCTCCGGTGGCGTGGGCCTGGAGGCTCACTGCCTGTGGCCCGAGGTCCCTATACCCTTCCTCAGGCAGACTTTGCCAGCCTGGGGTCAGAAAATTAAAGGACCACTCCTCCAGTTAGGCCCTATGAGGGTGAGGGTGGATTCCCAAAGCCAAACTTTGCCGGGAGAAGGGAAATGGACATCTATTGTCCAGGTCTTGAGCTAAAAGGAGTTGCTAACACTTATTCAGCAAACATTCTGTGCTAGGCATTGTTCTAAGTGGATTTTATGAATGAGCTTATTTAATCCCTACAATCCTCTGGGATAGGAACTATTATTATCCTCACTTTATGATGAGGGGTCAGATGAGTTAAGTATCTGGCCCAAGGTCACACAGTCAGGAAGTGGCAGAGTGACTGGGGCTCACAGTCTCAATCTCCGTATACTTCAGAGATGTTTACTTTGTGTTACCTCATGGAATCCTCATGCCAACTGGACCACCATATGTGCAGTGGGAACTAATATGTCCATTTTACAGATGAGGAAAGTGAGGTTCCATTCCGCCAAGAAGAACAGGCTCAAACCCTAAAGTAGGAGCCCCAGCTGCTCAGCAGCATCCCATGGTCCCTTTCTAGAACAAGAGTGAAAAGAGAACCACCATTCGTTGACCATGCGCTGCATGCCATGTCCCTTTACCGTCACCATCACCCTGAATATGCACCAGGACCCTATGATGTGGTCATTGTTGATGCAGCTCTATTTTATGGGGGAACAGATTTAAAGGAATAAAGCTTTTGTGAAGTCACACAGCCAGTAAGTGGCAGAGTGGGGATTTGAACCCATACCCAGTGCTTATGTTCCATCCCCCACATCACACTGCTTCCCTATGTCTTGAGAGGCTAGTAGCAGGACCCTGCTGGGCCCCTGTAACTGTTTTGGCCTCTCACTTATCCTCCTGGCCCTCAGGGAGGCAGATGATGCTCACTCAGTCGGTGAGAAGAGTCCAGCCTGGGAAGAGGACCTCAGGCATCTTTGCCAAGCCTGCTGACCCCCTGGACAGTGAGTTGTGGCTGAAGCAGGGAGTGACTGGGGGGAGGGTTTTTACTGAGCTTGCTAAGAGGATCTCTGCAGACAGGGAACAATGTCAGCGCTCCATAGAAACCCACTTTTTTTTTTTTTTTAATTTTCAAAAATGTTTTATTTGTAGCTACTTGGCTAATGGTCATGGTTGTAATATATATATATATATATATATATATTTAGATATCTTTTTTTTTAACATCTTTATTGGAGTATAATTGCTTTACAATGTTGTGTTAGTTTCTGCTGTATAACAAGGACCTAGAGTCTGTCATACAGATTGAAACCCACTTTTAAAAGGCATTTGGGGACTTCCCTGGTGGTCCAGTAGTTAAGACTCCATGCTTTCCACTGCAGGGAGCGTGGGTTCCATCCCTGGTGGGGGAACTAAGATCCTGCATGCTGTGCGGTGTGGAAAAAAAAAAAAAAGAAAAGGCATTTGGCCTACATCTCTGTCCAGCCAGAGAGACCAAGTATATAGGACAGCTCAGAATCATGAAGCTGCCTGGTAGCTTCCAGAAATGCTGTAGGGCTTGCTGGGGCCAGAGCACAGGCTGGCAGGGAGAGAGCGGGAAGATGAGGATGGAGAGATACCAGGGGCCAGCTCACCAGCACCTGAATGCCTGGTTAAGAGAGTTAAAGCCAGGAGTGATGTGGCCCAAGCCACGTGGAGAAAGCTCACCCTGACTGCAGTGTTTGGAGAGGGGTGGGGATGGGTTCGGAGGAAGCTGGAGGTAGAGACCCAGGCAGGAAGTTTCTGACATGGTACAGCCAAGGCTGCTGAGAGCTTTAACAGAACCTTTGGCAGTAGGGTGTGCAGAAGTGTAAGAGATTGGAGAGATGCTGGAGAGAGAGATGCGATGAGGGCCTGAGACCAGTGAGGGACGGGTGAGGGGTATTAGGGATGACTTGCGGAGGTTGAGCTCACCTGGAGCTCCAGGGCCTGGCTCCTCTCCTACCTGGCTCTCTCTCAGGTCCTGGGGAGTGGACAACGTGGTTCAACATCGACCACCCAGGTGGGCGGGGCGACTACGAGCGGCTGGATGCCATTCACTTCTACTACGGGGACCGGGTGTGTCCTCGGCCCCTGCGGCTAGAGGCTTGGACCACCGACTGGATACCCGCAGGCAGCACTGGCCAAGTGGTCCATGGCAACCCCCTTGAGGGCTTCTGGTGCCTCAACAGGGAGCAGCGGCCTGGCCAGAACTGCTCCAATTATACCGTGCGCTTCCTCTGCCCGCCAGGTGAGCCTGACCAGTCCCAACCCGCTACCTCCCACCAGCCTCAGCAAAGGGAGAGCCAGGACCTGCGTCCGGCTACGGGAACTCTGGTTATCACACACATACACATGCTTTGACTCCATAATAACCCATTAGTGTCATGAGAACCATAATCTTCCCAGCAGTGTTCTGTGTTGATGGGTAATTTCCTTTCAATCCACTTTACTGAGTGCATGTGGCACAGTGGTGAAGACCACAGGCTCTGCGGTTGGGCTGCTTGGTTTGAATCTGGGCCTACCATCTCTACTGTGTTCCTTAGGCAAATGTTCTGAAGCTCTCTGAGCCTCAGGTTTCTCACATGTAGAACAGGGGTAATATTAGTAATCCTTCGTAGGGGTTTTTATGAGGATTAAATGAGATAATGAATGTAGAGGGCTTAATGAAGGTGAAGGTCCACTAAGCGTCAGTTTCTATGTTAGTTCTTCTGTGCCAGACACTGCTAGTTATCTACATTACTCAACCTTTACAACTGACCTGTGAGGAATCTCCATTTTGACAAGTTATTCCAGGTTCAGGGAGTTTAGGTAACTTCTTGGGACGACACAGCTGATAAATGGAATGCTGGGATTTAAACCCATGCCTGTGTTTGCAGAGCCCAAGAGTTCGTGTTCTTTCCATCCCCTCTCCCCACACTGGATAATTCAGAGCCAGCTGCAGGCCTGCCCACTTCTTGGATATGCACGCTCCCCTCCCGGGATCCTGCCAGTGAACACGGCCTGACCCTGCAGGCCCCGGAGGCAGTGGTGGTCGTCTGGAGTGGGAGCTCAGGCTGAGCAAGGTCTCCTGAGTGAGGTCCGAGGCCTCCATTCTTGTACACAGGCCTCAGACCAGAGGTGAGGAGGGTGGGCAGAGGGGGCTTGATGTCACTGAGGCCCCAGGCCTTGACTTCCCGGGGGGCCCTTCTTCAGGAGCATGGGTAAAGGGTAAGATGGTGCTATCCCTGCACCTCCTAGGACAGCGCATCAAAGTCCCAGTGCTTGGCCAACAAGTCCCTCTCAGGGCCACCCCTAGGCCATTCGGTGTTTTTGTAAAACTTAGAGACACCACTTCCTCAAGACTCTTGATGTCCATCTGTTGGAAAGATCATTGCAGGAAATAGAAATATCAGTGACATCTATGATGTAAATGGAGGCCTTGCTCTCTGAGAAAAAACAGCCTCTGGGTCAGATTTCCTGACAGAGTCCCTTTGAGAGGGAAGTCAGACCATCTGCTGATCCTGCTTTGCAGGATCCCTGCGCCAAGACACAGAGCACAGCCTTTGGAGCCCGTGGTCTCCCTGGAGCAAGTGTTCTGCTGCTTGTGGTCACCCTGGGGTCCAGACCCGAACACGCACCTGCTTGGCGGAGACGGTGTCACTGTGCAATGATGCCACCGAGCAGGGTCGGCTCTGCATGGAGCAGGCCTGTTCAGGTACTACCCCTGCTCTTGGTACTGGGCAGGCATGGGGCTGGGGCTAAAGCAGCCTAGAATAGATTAGAGGGTCAGACTGAGACAGATTCATCCATTCATTCATCAAGTATTAACTGAGCATCTATTACGTGCACCGATGGGGGATGTAGAGGATAATGTGGGAGCATAGTGCACGGTCAATTATTATAGCTTAGGGGAATTGAGGAAGGCTTCCTAGAGGAGGTGTCCTGAGCTAAGTCCTGAAGGATGAGTAGGAATTAGTCATGCAGGCTGATGAGGAAGGGTAACAAAGGCCTAAGGGGGAGAGGAAGCATATGTGAGTCCACAGGCTGGGACGTGACTGAAGGAGGGCCAGAATCCACACATGCCCTCCTCATGTGGCCCCTTCTTCCACAGCCTGTGACCTGACCTGCCCCATGGGCCAGGTGAATGCTGACTGTGACGCCTGCATGTGCCAGGACTTCGTGCTGTATGGGGCTGTCTCCCTCCCTGGGGGTGCCCCAGCCTCAGGGGCTACTGTCTACGTCCTGACCAAAACACCTAAGCTGTTGACCCAGACGGACAGCAGCGGGAGGTTCCGAGTCCCTGGCTTGTGCCCCGATGGCAAAAGCATCCTGAAGATCACAAAGACCAAGTTTGCCCCTATCAGGCTCACAATGCCTAAGACTAGACTGAAGGCAGCCACCATCAAGGCGGAGTTCATGAGGGCAGGTACTTAACTTCTCTGGGATAGGGCTGGGGAGAAGGCTGGACTTTTAAATAAAAGGATTACAGTACTAAGAGCTGGCTTCCCAGGTTGCCCAGAGTAAAACTCAAAAATCCCCAAGTCCCAACATCATCTGCCAGACCCCCCATTCCTTCTCTTCTCTCTTCCCCTCTCCTCTCCTATTATAGTCCCCTCCACCCACACTGAGTCACTCTACTCCTATCTGTTCCTCAAACACACGGGCACACTCCTGCCTCAGGGCCTTTGCACTTGCTATATACTCTGCTTGGAGTGTTCTTCCCCCAGATATTGGCATGGCTTGCTCCCTCAAATGTATGAGTTCTTTCCTGGTCACCTTATCTAACATAGTCAATTACAATACAGTATAACGTTTGAAGGGCATAGGGAGAGAGGCTGGGGGAATTCAGAAATGGTGCAGAATGGCCAGAAAATTCTGCTGGAGTCAGCAGAGCAGCCAGCTCTGTCTCAATGGCAGTGTTTGGGAATCTTGGCTGGTACAAGGTCCCCTTGGTTCTCCACTGCCTCACCCAGATGCTGCCCGAGAGGCCATGGGAGCAGGTTCCAGGCTGAGTAGATGGAGGGAGTGGACTCCATTCTGGACCAGCTACTTATTAGGACCATTAGAGAGGGGCTGGGTGGTGTGTGTGAAGTTGTACAATTTTAACACATGTCAAAATACCTGAGGGAGCAAGGCTCTGGAGAACCTGTCACAAAGAAAAACCCAAAACACCATGTCTCATCTTCTGTCTCAGAGACTCCATACATTGTGATGAACCCCAAGACAAAAGCACGGAGAGCTGGGCAGAGTGTGTCCCTGTGCTGTAAGGCCACGGGGAAGCCCAAACCAGACAAGTATTTCTGGTGAGTATTCTGCCAGCTGCCTGGCCCAGTTCTCCTCTTGGAAACCAGAGCTTTCTTGCATTGGGTCTGGACTTATTAATCACGACAATAACTGATAGAATAAAGTTACAAGTAAGGCCCTGGTGCAGAGCCAGGAAACGGGCACTTACAAGTGGGGGCCAGCAGGGTTGAGGCCACCCAGACAACAAGCAAGCCCTGTTGTCCTATCAAAGCTGGGGTCCCCCCAGAGCAGCTCTGGTCTTGGGGTCCTGACTCATATCCTTGGGACACAGAACCAGGTTCCCCAGCCCTAATTTCCCAGACAAGGGCAAACAAGGTCAGTGTCCCCAGTGGCTGTCCTTTACCCTTCACAAACATTTTATAGCCATTATCTTGTTTGACCCTCTCAACAATTCTATGGAGTCAGCTAGGAATCACTGCTCCCATTTCATTGAACAGGAAGCTGAAACTCAGACGTGAAATGATTTGTCTAAGGGTCCATAGCCAGTTAGTGGTGGGGCTGAGACTCAGAATCGAGTCCCCTGACTCCCAGGCCAGTCAGTGTTCTTGAATGAGCTGAGTCAGTGGTGGTGTTGGTGTCTGCAGGGACCCGTCCACCATCTGCCTTGCTCCTGGCACTGTCCCCAAGGATACCAGCCCTCCTACTGCCCCCTCAGGCTGTCCCTCTCCATCCCTTGCAGGTACCATAACAGCACACTGTTGGACCCCTCCCTCTACAAACACGAGAGCAAGCTGGTGCTGAGGAACCTGCAGCGGGACCAGGCCGGGGAGTACTTCTGCAAGGCCCAGAGTGACGCTGGGGCTGCAAAGTCCCATGTCGCCCGGCTGACTGTCATAGGTAAGACTGTCAGGGCCCCTGGGGAACCCCTGCTACAGCACTGGGGAGCACCCCAGTGGGCATTCCTGGGCAGTAAAACCTTGGGCTTTTCTGGACTGTGCACAGTGCTGTGCTCTCTGGGACACAAAGATGGCACAGACCTCGATCCTACCCTCACAGAGCTGCCACTCCAGGACGGGTGGAGAAATAAGAGACAAGTCAGTAAAGATGGAAAAAATGTAGTTAAAACAGGAGATAAGGAGTTGTGGACTCTATAGATGAGAGACAGAGACTTTCCAGGTGGGAGTGACTATGGCTGGTTGCTTGAGGCTTAAATAGTGGTTCTCTGCCTTGGCCGCCCGTTGGAATCATCTGTTGAGTTTTTTAAAATACTGACGCCTGGGTCTTACCTCCAGAGAGCCTGATTTCATTGGTTTGGGATGTGGCCTGGTCATGCACAGGTTAAAATCTCCCCCAGGTAATTCTAATTTGCAGCCAATGCTGTGAATCCCTGGTCTTAAACAATGGCCAGGGTCTGTGTGTATGGAGATGGGAGCATTCCAGATCAAGGGGCCAGCATGAGCAAGGTATAGAAGTGGGAAACTGAGGGGGCTTTACAAGAAAGGGGGACCTGATTAAAGCTGGTTTCTAGAAGTGAGCTGGAGGAGGAGAGACTGGAGGCCAAGACCAATCAGTAAACTGTACTTGGAAAGTGAAGGAGAAGGAGGATATCTTAGTTATTGTCCTAAACAAAAGCAAACAAAAGGCAGAAGAAATTTTGTTGGAAGGATTTTGAAATATTTCAGAGACTCCAAGAAAGTTGAGTAACACACCTCAGGGCAGGCAGGACACAGGGCACTTGAACCTTGGCAGAGGAGATGTGGAAAACTGTCAGCAGTGGTTCCCAGCTCATTATACCAATGCTCCCTGCTTGTCACAGTTATTCTTTCTTTCTTTTTTTTTTTCCAGTTATTCTTAATACTTTAAATTTTTAATATTTTCAATTAAAAATATTTTTTACTATTCTAAAGTTAAATTTATAGATCATAACTACATATAATTTCCAAATATATATGCACATGGCCCTAATAACATAAAAGGGAAATACAAAGAAAATAATTTTAATACAAAATAGTATGTATTTCAATATGTAAGTGCTTTGGCATAATGACACAAGAACATCAACCAAGAGGTCAGACACTTGCACTTGAATCCAGTCACCATGAATGTGACAGCTATAAATGCTGATGGATACAGGGGCATCATTTCACATTCCTTGGGCAATTGTTGTAGGTACATGATTTTTCTGAGACAAGAAGCAATTCTTGGTATTTTTCCAAGCTAAACAAAGTACAATCTTAGCTTGATTTATATGGTAGTTGCATTCTTGAAAAATTCAATGTATGGTAAAGTCATGTAGAAAATACCAGGCTCCGATAATTTTAAACAAGTTTTCCACCTACATGAATGTCTATAGAATACGTGAAAGTCAAACAGGATGCAGAAGAATTCCTTATGAGAGACAGTGTCAGGCACTGCAGAAAACAGAGCTGCAAGGCCCCCTGCCCATTATAAGTCAGTAGCACTGCCAATTTTGGTGGTAACTCAAAACACCCTCACGAATTTTCAAGACCCCCTCCAATTAGGACGATTACTCTAGTGGTCTCAGCAGCAAACTCTGTTCCCTGTGTGTGAAATGGAATTAGTAATAGCTGTTCTATCTCCCTCAGAGGAGTTCTGTGAGAGTTGGGATCACACAAGTACTTTGAAAACCCTAAAGTATGGCAGAGAGGGGAGGTTGAGGTTCCCTTTATGTAGGAAAAGAACTTGCATTTAATATCCAAACTATTTCCCTCCATAGCCCCCGATGAGACTCCTTGCAACCCAACCCCCGAGAGCTACCTTATCCAGCTGCCCCATGATTGTTTCCAGAATGCCACCAACTCCTTCTACTATGATGTGGGTCATTGCCCTGTCAAGACCTGTGCAGGGCAGCAGGATAATGGGATCAGGTGCCAGGATGCTGTGGATAACTGCTGTGGGATCTCCAAAACAGAGGAGAGGGAGATCCAGTGCAGTGGGTACACGCTGCCCACGAAGGTGGCCACGGAGTGCAGCTGCCAGCGGTGTACGGAGACCCAGAGTATCGTGCGGGGACGCGTCAGCGCCTCTGACAATGGGGAACCCATGCGCTTTGGCCACGTGTACATGGGGAACAGGCGTGTGAGCATGACTGGCTACAAGGGCACGTTCACCCTCCACGTCCCTCAGGACACTGAGAGGCTGGTGCTCACATTTGTGGACAGGCTGCAGAAGTTTGTCAACACCACCAAAGTGCTGCCCTTCAATAAGAAGGGGAGTGCGGTGTTCCATGAGATCAAGATGCTTCGGTGGAAAGAGCCCATCACCTTGGAGGCCATGGAGACCAACATTATCCCCTTGGGGGATATGGCTGGTGAAGATCCTGTGGCTGAGCTGGAGATCCCATCCAAGAGTTTCTACCGGCAGAACGGGGAGCCCTACACAGGAAAAGTAAAGGCCAGTGTGATCTTCCTGGATCCCCGGAATATTTCCACAGCTACTGCTGCCCAGAGTGACCTGAACTTCATCAATGATGAAGGAGACATCTTCCCCCTTCGGACATATGGCATGTTCTCTGTGGACTTCACAGATGAGGCCACCTCAGAGTCACTTAATGTTGGCAAGGTGAAGGTCCACCTCGACTCAACCCAGGTCAAGATGCCAGAGCACTTGCCCATGATGAAACTCTGGTCACTCAACCCAGGCACAGGGCTGTGGGAGGAGGAAGGTGACTTCAAATTTGAAAGCCAAAGGCGGAACAGAAGGGAAGACAGGACCTTCCTGGTGGGCAACATGGAGATCCGTGAGAGGAGGCTCTTTAACCTGGATGTCCCTGAAAGCAGGAGGTGCTTCATCAAGGTGAGGGCCTACCGAAGTCAGAGGTTCTTGCCCAGTGAGCAGATGCAGGGTGTCGTGGTCTCTGTGATCAACCTGGAGCCCAGGACTGGCTTCTCCTCCAACCCCAGGGCCTGGGGCCGCTTTGACAGTGTCATCACTGGCCCCAATGGGGCCTGTCTGCCTGCCTTCTGCGATGACCAGTCCCCTGATGCTTACTCTGCCTATGTCTTAGCCAGCCTGGCTGGGGAAGAACTGGAAGCAGTGGAGTCTTCTCCTAAATTCAACCCAAATGCAATTGGTGTCCCTCAGCCCTACCTCAACAAGCTCAAGTACCGCCGGACAGACCATGAGGACCCACAGGTCAAGAAGACAGCTTTCCAGATCAGCATGGCCAAGCCAAGGCCCAACTCAGCTGAGGAGAGCAATGGACCCATCTATGCATTTGAGAACCTCCAGGCATGCGAGGAAGTACCTCCCAGTGCAGCCCACTTCCGGTTCTACCAGATTGAGGGGGATCGATATGACTACAACACGGTCCCTTTCAACGAGGATGACCCCATGAGCTGGACTGAAGACTACCTGGCATGGTGGCCCAAGCCAATGGAGTTCAGGGCCTGCTATATCAAGGTGAAGATCATGGGGCCACTGGAGGTGAACGTGCGATCCCGTAACATGGGGGGCACCCACCGGCAGACAGTGGGAAAGCTGTACGGAATCCGGGATGTGAAGAGCACGCGGGACAGGGACCAGCCCAATGTCTCAGCTGCCTGTTTGGAGTTCAAGTGCAGTGGGATGCTCTATGACCAGGACCGTGTAGACCGCACGCTGGTGAAGGTTATCCCCCAGGGCAGCTGCCATCGAGTCAGCGTAAACTCCATGCTGCATGAGTACCTGGTCAACCACCTACCACTGCCGGTCAACAACGACACCAGTGAGTACACCATGCTGGCGCCCTTGGACCCACTGGGCCACAACTATGGCATCTACACTGTCACTGACCAGGACCCTCGCATGGCCAAGGAGATTGCACTTGGCCGGTGCTTTGATGGCACATCTGATGGCTCCTCCAGAGTCATGAAGAGCAATGTGGGAGTGGCCCTGACCTTTAACTGCATAGAGAGGCAGGTGGGCCGTCAGAGTGCCTTCCAGTACCTCCAAAGCATCCCGGCCCGGCCCTCCTCCGCAAGCACTGTCAGGGGAAGAGCGCCCTCAAGGAGGCAGCGGGCAAGTCAGGGTGGCCAGCGCTGGCGCAGAGGGGTGGCCTCTCTGAGGGTTTCCGGGGTTGCTCAGCAGCCTCTGAGCAACTAAGGCTTGTGGTACTTCCTTCTCCCCACAGCCATTGTGAGACTGACGCCCAAACTGTCACTCGGTTAATTTAAGCCCATCTGTTTTGGTGCAACTTGCTCGTTTGTTTCTTCATTCCCTTACTTACTGTCTTTGTCCCGTGATATTGATTGGCATGGAGCCCCCAAAATGTCAAAATGAAGCCTCTTTGCCCTGTTCTTTACAAGAAACACAGGAAATTGGCCATGGGCAAACTCTGTGGCTTTGAGCATTCTTCATTTAGTGCCATACATGGAAATGTCCTTCATTTTCTTTTTTGCATGGTTTTGCCCACCTCTACAATAATGATAATATGATGTTGAAGATCAAATAACCAATATAAAACATATTTCTTGGCCTTGCTCCACAGGATGTAAGCAAGGCCTCCATCACAGTTCATACATATAAAAGGTGGTAAAATATTTTTACTTGAATTATAAATAACATTTATTTTTTTGCTGAATCTGGAACTCTAGTGCACGTTCAGTGTTACACTGTTGAGTATAGGGTAATCATAGTTCCTCTACCAAGTCTGGAAAAAAACATCTCCTGGTATCCACAACTGCCCTAGGTTGCTAATTATATTAGTGTGTTTCCCTTTATATTTGCTTTTTTTCTTTCTAGAAGCCCAGTGTGGCCCAGAACAGATGTCAATAAATGCACATTTTGTACTTGATTTTGAAGTCACAGACCTGTCTTTAAACCATTAAACTGAGCCAACTGCTCAGAGGGACAGAGAGGTCTCTGGAAAGTGGTCACCAGGTGGCATGAGGCACAGTGCCACCTAACCCTAAGTTACAGGGCTGGATGACTAGGCACATATTCTACTGGTCAAGTTTGTTCTCATAGATCATGTTTTCCATTTGCAGAGAAGAACAGAGATTCCTGGAGTTGTGAGCCCCTCCCAGATGTTCTGAGCCCCTGAGCAAAGCTGAAAACATGTCCTGATTTTTTTTTCCTTTCTTTCATTCCAGTAATGGGGAGCTTATACAATGGCTTGGCCCAGGGTCTGGCAAGCTGGCCCAGTGGTCCTTTGGCATTCCCCCACAGCCTGCTGCCTTCTCCAGCTGGGCTGGCTGACCTCACTCAGAAGTGATGGGCTTTTTCTTTTTTTATTCCAAGCTCTTCCAAAGATGCCCAGCTTTTCCAGACACCAGCCTCTGTGTGTAACAGCCTCTGCCAGGTAACAGCATCTGTCCCTTGAGTAAAATGACTGGATGACTGATCCAAAAGGACAGGGTTTTTTGTTTTTGGAAAAGGTATTTGGTTTAAAACAGTAAATCAGAGGCCACTGGATGGCGCCAAAGTGATCTTGGAGGCATCAATAGCCAGGGATGTAGGGTTGAGTAAGATGCACTGATTGCCTCTTTCCCAACCTCTCCAGAATCTATTAGGAAAGAGGCCAAGGGGACTGGGGGAGGAGAGGGCATCATTTACAATCAGGACAAAAAGCTCTCCTTGATCCCCTGGCTGGCCCGGTGCAGTTCCTTCTGGCCACCTCTGGTCTGGCCTGGATTTGTACTCTTGGATCAGCATCTGCCCAGCTCCCAGGGGTTTGGTTCATAATCAATTAGAAATTTCTCTGGCTAAGCACCCCATCCCCATGACCTCTGAGAAAGTGGGTGTATGTAGGGCTGGGGCCTAGTGGCCTTTGATTGCTCCTTGACCTACTTCCAGACTATGCTTCCCAGGGAGTGGCTCCCACTGACTGCATGGGTTGGGGGTTGGGAAGCTTGACTGCCCCTGCCAAGGGGTCTGTGTTCAGCTATCTACAGCACAGATGCCTCGCTGCTTCAGGAGTGAGTATGTGCTGCTTCAACCTGACCATCCAGTTCCCTTCAAACTCACCAAAAGAGGCCACTGGGAAGGGTGGGCTGACTGGGCTTCCAACCTATGGCCTTCCCTTTCTGTTCTCCATTGAGGGCCTGAATAAATAGATTCCAGCAAGCAGTAGCTGGTACTTGATTTTTCTTTCTTCACTCATCAAACATTTATTGAGTGCCTATTCTATGCAAACCCATGTGTGCAAGTAGACAGGCCTTCATGAGTATATAAAATATACTACACATAGTGGCACCAGATTTGGAGGGGACGGTGGTCAGAGGAGGCTTCTTAGAGGAGGTGACATTTAATTTGAGGTCTGAATGATAGCTAGGAGCTGGCTTGCCGAAGGTGTGGCTGTCAGGAGCAAGGGGCACAAGCTTGTGCAAAACCAGGAGGTGGAGGCTGGGAAGGGATGGCAGATACCTCTCTTTCAGACAGGAAACACTATTTTTTTTTTTTTTTAAAACGTTTCTTTAATTAATTAATTTATTTATATTTATTTTTTTTTTGGCTGTGTTGGGTCTTCGTTTCTGTGCGAGGGCTTTATCCAGTTGTGGCGAGCGGGGGCCACTCTTCATCGCGGTGCGCGGGCCTCTCTCTGTCGCGGCCTCTCCCGTTGCGGAGCACAGGCTCCAGACGCACAGGCTCAGTAGTTGTGGCTCACGGGCTTAGTTGCTCCGCGGCATGTGGGATCTTCCCAGACCAGGGCTCGAACCCGTGTCCCCTGCATTGGCAGGCAGACTCTCAACCACTGCGCCACCAGGGAAGCCCCAGGAAACACTATTGAGTTGAGCTCATGACACCTACTTTCTAAGCATCTTGCTTCCAAAGACAGTTGTGCTCCCTGCTAGCTGTCTGACTTTGGTTGTCATTTTCCTCACCTATAAATGAAGGGGTTGGGGAACTTCCCTGGCGGTCCAGTGGTTAAGACTCTGCACTTCCACTGCAGGGGGCTCGAGTTCGATCCCTGATTAAGATTAAGATCCCGCAGGCTGTGCGGTGCAGCCTAAATAAATGAATAAACAAACAAATAAATAAATGAAGGGGTTGGTTGTACACCTAAAACTAATACAATGTTATGTGTAAATTATATCTAAATTATCAGTAAATAAATAGGAAAAAATTTAAATGAAGGATTTATCTAGATTGAATCTAAACCACCTCTAAAGTCCTTTCCATGATTTTCAGTGAGGCTAAGAGCACAGTTCCCAAGATGCTTCTGCTTTAACAAACAGCTGATGATTCACTGGGTGTTCCCTTTCCCTGTGGAGACTCTGCAGACTGGATGGACAAAACGTTCAGTTCAAAAAAGCCCCGGGTTTTTGTCTCAGACTGCTGTGCACTGGCTGATAACTCAGTTACTGAGAATGAACTGTAAGAAGACAGACACCAGATGGCAGGGAGGAAGGGCACAGGCAGGAAGACAGAGGGGCCAATCAGGCTGCTTCTGTTTCCAACCAAGGACATTCCAGGCAGAATGCTCTCTACAGTTTGGAGAGTTCCAGTAGCTGAGTTGGTAGAGAAAAATGTCACCAAGCTCTCTCAATCTTGAAAGATTGAGAGAACTTAGACAAGCCAAGTTGGAAGCCGTGCAGGATAGGTGGAGTTCCAGGCAAAGGGATCAGCTAGAGCCAAGGAGTAAAGATGGGACTGCACACTGGAATACTTTTGGTTATAAGTAACAGGGGTGCCAGCAGACATCAGGAAGGACCAGAACCGGGAACTGCAAAGCCATCAGAATCTAGGCCATCACTCTCAAGCTTATTATGACTTATGGCAATTTGGTAAATTATACCTTTGTAAATAGAACTGAAACATGTCTTTTCTCTCTAGCTGATCCCTCCAGAAATTGGAATCTCTTAGTTTCCCAGCAACTTTATCAGGCAAGTAAGGACGGCTACCTGCTATCAGGTACAGGAGTCTCAAGGTACTTGGGGGGAAATGGGAGGAATTCACCCAAATCTATAGATATCACAGGCGGAATCTGTGACAAGCCCTTGGCGTGGCTTTCCTGCCCTTGAGAGGCCTTTTAAAAGCTTAATCTGAGGGACTTCCCTGGTGGTGCAGTGGGTAAGAATCCGCCTGCCAATGCAGGGGACACGGGTTTGAGCCCTGGTCCAGAAAGATTCCCACATGCCGAGGAGCAGCTAAGCCCATGCACCACAACTACTGAGCCTGCACTCTAGAGCCCACGAGCCACGACTACTGAGCCCGCGTGCCACAACTACTGAAGCCCGCGCACCTGGAGCCCATGCTCTGCAATAAGAGAAGCCACCGCAATGAGAAGCTTGTGCACTACAACAAAGAGTAGCCCCCGCTCGCTGCAACTAGAGAAAACCTGTGTGCAGCAACCAAGACCCAACGCAGCCAAAAATAAATAAATAAATAAATTTATTTATTTATTTAAAAAAATTTTTTTGGCCGTGCTGTGGTTTGTGAAATCTCAGTTCCCTGACCAGGGATTGAACCCAGTCCACAGCAGTAAAAGCACTGAATCCTAACCACTAGACCACCAGGGAACTCCCAGAATTTGTTTCTGATACTTACAAAACTTTTAAGATAAATAGGGGAGATTTGGGGAGTGGTAAAAGGATTGATGGGCTTTGGATTGTTTCTGGAGCCACACCACCAGTGCTGTAAAGACTAGGTCTGTAAAACAAGGACAGCTGTTTTTAATTCCTCAAAGAATTGGATGGCCACCTCAGTGATATCAAAGGACTGCCATACCCATCCACCTATGTTGGAATGCTTTTCTTTCCCTAACTTAGCTTAAGAGAGAAGAAAAAAAAAAAATCTTATCAGGCTCTGATGACCTCTCATCTTGGTAATCCATTTACAAAACCTTTTGAGGATCCTCCCTGGGTTTAAGAAATTCTATAACTATGACTCTCAGTTTGACCTTTGATATGAAGAGGCTCACTTACAGCTTCAGATGGTACCATTTCTAAAGGTAAGCATTTAACAGTCTCTTCAGAATGGAAAGGCAATTCAGATTACTAGGTTCAGATTACTGGGATTACGAGAATGAGTACTCAAATAAAGGAGGGTAGAGGAGAGCAGTTGTTGCGAGTCTTAAAGGTTTTCTTTTTTGTTTTAGGTACTTTTTACATCATTAATCTTTCATTAGCTTCCTACAACAACTTTCAATGGGGCTATTTTGGAATTTTGAAGGTTTGAGGGGCTTCTGTATACCAGTTAACATAGGTACAATAGCTTAAAATGATAGCTTTCTAAAATTTTAACAATTTAGAAGTCTTTCCAATTCAAAAGATCTGAGGGGCTAGCCCTACAAATATTTTCTCCTGCTAATCTAATCTTAGAAAGGAGAAAAATTCTTACCACTCTTGTTTCCAGTAGACCCTGCAGGCAGGGACCCAGCAGACTGACTGACATAATAAGAACTTCTGTGGCTTTCTCTAACTATGTGTGAAAAATCAGTTTTGGAGTGCCCAAGGAACCCCAATTTGGCCATTCCCGGGATGGGGTTCCTGTCGACGAAAAATTAATCAGTCAATCTAAGAAAGAAATGGAAAATTTTATTTGAGCCAAATTTGAGGATTATCACCCAGGAAGAGCATCTCAGAAAGCTCTGAGAACTGTTCTGCCCCTTAGAAGTCAAGGCACAGTTATATACATTTTTTGAGACAGAGGGCTGGAAATCAAATTGTTAGGGGAACCACTAACTGAAACTGCCTGCCCTGGCCAGGCACCATAGTTAACCACTTGCATGAGTTATCTTAAACAGGAGGTCCTGGTAAGGAATGCAGAACTAACAAGTTACCACAAATGGGAAGAAATCGGGAAAGGTCAAAAGGAGAGAGGAGACTCCAGTCCATATGTCCTACCAACTTCCCAGAATCTTTCTCGTTGGAATCCATCTTGGCTGAGTGATGCGCACACCACCGGGAAGGACCCTGAGTCAGAATGATTGGCCAGGGACTTCCCTGGTGGTGCAGTGGTTAAGAATCTGCCTGCCAATGCAGGGGACACGGGTTCAATTCCTGGTCCAGGAAGATCCCACATGTCACGGAGCAACTAAGCCCGTGCACCACAACCACTGAGCTTGCACTGTAGAGCCCACGAGCCACAACTACTGAGCCCACGTGCCACAACTACTGAAGCCTGCGTGACTAAAGCCCGAGCTCCACAACGAGAGAAACCAATGAGAAGCCCGCGCACCGCAATGAAGAGTAGCCCCTGCTACTAGATGCAACTAGAGAAAGCCCGCGTGCAGCAACGGAGACCCAACACAACCAAATAAATAAATAAAAATGAAGAAAAAAAAAGAACGGCCAGAGACAACCGGGAAACTAACCCAATTACCATAAAACCCGAGACTGTGAGCCATGTAGCAGAGAAGTTCTCCTGGGTTCCCTTACCCTACTGCTCTCCGCCTGGGCACCCCTTCCCAGTAAAGTCTCTTGCTTTGTCAGCACATATGTCTCCTCGGGCAATTCATTTCTGAGTGTTAGACAAGAGCCCACTCTCGGTCCCTGGAAGGGGTCCCACTTCCTGCAACAAAATGACGTATTATTGACAGTTTACATAATCCAGATCTAAGTGTCACATGGTGGGTCACGTGGCTCCTTACAAGATCAGGAAGGAATGTTATCTTTTAAGGAGGTGTCTTGTTGATGCTAAGGGAATGTTGCTACTTATGGTTGAGCAGCAGCCTTCTGATGGGGGAGGTTTGGTCGATGCATAATGCAGAGACACAACGCACAGTGGGGAGAGAGCGGAGGCCAAAGGGCAGAGAAGATTTTTTTTAAAATTTCTCTTGTCTTACATAAAATATGACTTTTATTTCACATTACCAATTAAGAACTTGCAAGTGAAACCATGTACCTCAGATTGGGACTTGAACCCACGTGCCGGAACTCAAACCCAGCCTAAACCCAGATTAGGACTTGAACCCACATGGCCGGGAATCGAACCCAGCCAAAACACATGGTCTTCCAACTGATATCACACACCTGTGTGATCAGAATTTAATGAAGCTCAGGTCCTTGATGTCTCATGGCAGAAAGAATTCAGTGAGAGACACAGTGATAGGTAAGAAGTAGATTTATTTAGAAACACACTCCACAGACAGAGTGTAGGCCATCTCAGAAGGTGAGAAAGGCACCAGGGTATAGGGTTGTCAGTTTTTATAGGGGTGGGTAATTTCATAGGCTAATGAGTGGGAGGAGTATTCCAGCTATTTCGGGAAGGGGAGGGGATTTCCAGGAACTGGGCCACTGCCCACTTTTTGATTCTTATGGTTGGCCTTGGAACTGTCATGGTGCCTGTGGGTGTGTCATTTAGCTTGCTGATGTGTTACAATGAGTTTATACCGAGGCTCAAGGTCTAGTGGAAGTCAACTTGACTTGTCATCTTGGACCCATTTGGTTATAATCAGTTTATGTCATGTCCTCGGGCTACGACATTCTTTCAAAGGTTGTGCCCTGCCCCCTTCCCTCCTGTTTTACAAACATGCATAATCCCAGCTGGTATTCCCATAGGTTGCTGCTTGTCTGAGAGCTGTTTCACCTTTGAGGCACAATTTCTCGTTATCAATTTGGTAGCCTAAATCAGATATGAGATACGATATGAACAACTTTCTGAGGGCAGTGTGGTGGATCAGAGGTGTACTGCTTCTGAGTCTAGCTCCCCAAGGAGTTACCCTTGGGTAGCTTGACGATTTTACATGTCTCGGTTTCTCCCTCTGACAGTCTAAAACTGCTGTGGATGCTCAGAGTCTAAGATGACCAGTCTTTATATCGTGTGTCCCCAGATGAGCAGTATTTACTTAATCGTTGTTGTGGGGTTCCCCTGTAGGACCGCTGCAAGTCATGAGGATTGATCCTCAGACACTTCCACTAGGTTCTCAGTCACCTGAGAACACCTTGTGTCTGGAAGGAGCAGATGTCCCTTGTTTCTCAGAGCTGAATTAATTTAGTCTCTCATTTCACTAGCAAAAGTTTTGTTCAGACGATGTATCAACTTTTTTTTTTTTCCAGTTTAGGCCAAATTTAATAAAAACTCAGCCACCTATGTTTCCCTGGGCCTCCTGCCCTGATTCCCCTAGGTCCCTGCCTAGGAAATGCACCAGTACCCCTTAAGACTCCAAGTCTTAAGTGAAAACAGCTTGAATAAAATTTGGGGGATCATCACTTAAAAGCGTCGGTTTGGCTTAGACTTCAGGTGTCCTCTAGGGGGTATCTCTGATATCCTGCCAACTATACCATGCATATACTGATGAAAAAAATTAATCAATAGTCGATCTAAGAAAGAAATAAAAAATTTTATTCAAGCCAACCTGAGGATTATAACCCAGGAGGGTCTCTCAGAAAGCTCTGAAGGCTATTCTGCCTTTTAGAGGTCAAAGCACAGTTATATGTTTTTGAAACAAAGGCTTATATGTCAGATGATGTAATTATTGACAGTTCACACAATCCAGATCCACAGTAAAAAGCATGGGTCATGGGTCATTATGGCCCCTTACAAGATTAAGAAGGAAGGTTATTTCCTAAGGGGTGTGGCCTTTTATGAGATTAGGAAGGAATGTTAGGCAATTCCCTGGTGGTCCAGTGGTTAGGACTCTGTGCTTCCACTGCAGGGGGCACGGGTTCGACACCTGGTCAGGGAACTGAGATCCCGCATGCCACGTGGCATGGCAAAAAAAAAAAAAAAAAAGAAATGGGGCTTCCCTGGTGGCGCAGTGGTTGAGAATCTGCCTGCCAATGCAGGGGACACGGGTTCGAGCCCTGGTCTGGGAAGATCCCACATGCCGCGGAGCAACTAGGCCAACTAGGCCCGTGAGCTACGATTACTGAGCCTGCGCGTCTGGAGCCTGTGCTCCGCAACAAGAGAGGCCGCGATAGTGAGAGGCCCGCGCACCGCGATGAAGAGTGGCCCCCGCTTGCCACAACTAGAGAAAGCCCTCGCACAGAAACGAAGACCCAACACAGCCATAAATAAATAAATAAATAAAATTAAAAAAAAAAAAAAAAAAAAGAAATGTTATCTCGTAAGGAGGTCTGGTTAATTCAGATGTACAATACACACTAAAGTGGAGGGAAGAGACCCAAACAGGCAGAGAAAAAGATTTGTTTAAATTTTGTTTTGCCATGAAATATGAATTTTATTTCATCATTCTCAATTTTACTCAGTCTTGTTCTACATTCTCTATTTGTCAACCTGTCTCTCTGACTGTCTCTCTTTCTAAGTCCCTCTCTCTAGTCAGTCTGTTTTTCAGTCTCTCTTACTGTGTGGTCTTTCCTCTCTGTAGGAACCCCTAGTTTCTTTCCAGATCAGCTTTCTCTGCTCCCCAGGGTTCATAGAAGAGATGGCCATCTCTTAAAGCTAATGAAGAGCCCTAACCTAAGCCCGGGTTCCTTGGAGATTCTGATTGTCTCATTTTGAATTGGGGCTGTACCTCTAGTTCAAACAACTGTGGCCATAGTGGGGAATGGAGTATAAAGGGCAGTCCTATGATACAGTCATAGTTGCTGGGGAGGTGGCACAATTCTCAGAGGAAAGGGATCTTGGAGAGTTGGGGAGACGCCCTTGAGAGGTGAATACTTTCAGTGGGACAGTGAGCAGATCACGGTGGGTGTACGGTCGGGCCATTCAAGATGGGTGTTCTCTTGGTTACTGTACATCCCCTGCTCAACCAGGCCCTGCTTCACTCACATGACCATCCAATTGTCTTAATTATAGGACTTAATTAGTAACTATCTACGTGCTTGCCCCCTGCCCCAGCCGCTGGTTTCCTTGGTAACTGATGAGTCAACCTGACTTCAATGCCCCCTATAAATGGCAGCTTACTTCTCCCCCAAGTAGCGAAGATTGCTGCCATGTCTTTCCTGCTGTCTGCCATGGGGTGTCTCTCCAGCACCTTTTGTTTTGTTTCTTTAATAAATTTATTTATTCATTTTTGGCTGCGTTTGGTCTTTGTTGCTGCTCACTGGCTTTCTCTGGATGTGGCAAGCAGGGGCTCTAGGCACGTGAGTCTCAGTAGTTGTGGCTCGTGGGCTCTAGAGCACAGGCTCAGTAGTTGTGGCGCACGGGCTTAGTTGCTCCGCGGCATGTGGGATCTTCCCAGACCAGGGATCAAACCCGTGTATCCTGCATTGGCAGGCGGATTCTTAACCTCTGCGCCACCGGGGAAGTCCCGTACCTTTTGTTTTGGACGTGTTAGATCCCCTGTCCAATAAACCATTAATGTCTGGCTGTCTCCGAGCTCCTTGGTCTGGAGGCTGGGCTACTACAAGGCTTGCAAGACCTGCAGGGTGCAGTCCAACAGTGGGTTGACTGGGAGTTTAGAGTTTTCCATTTCCAAACATCAGGGGACTTTAAATACACCGAATGAGATCTGTGTGGTACCAATTCTTTGAAATCTGTTGTGTATTACTTCGTGACCTAGTACTTGGTCAGTTTTTGTAGTTTCTATGTGCAATTTTTAAAAAAAGTATATTCTCTAATCATTGGGTGCAGGTCTCCATACAGGACCATTGACTTATACTTTTTAATTGTTTAGTTCCATAAATGAAGAGTGTGTTGAAATCGTCCACTAAATGATGTGCTTGTCAATTTCTCCCTGTGTTCTTCAATTTTGGCTTTACATATTTTGAGGCTATGTTAATAGATGCCTATTATGTATTGAATTTTCATGCCTGCTTGTGAGTTGAATCTTTTATCAATATGTAGTTATGTTCTTTGTTCCTATAACGCTTTTTTTGTCTTAAAGTTTATTTTGTCTAATAATATAGCTCCCAACTCCCTTTTTGGTTAGTATTTGCTCAGTATGTCTTTTCTATCTTTTTACTTTTAAGCTTATGTGTCTTGTTTAAAGATGTGTTTCTTGTAAACAGCATTATAGCTGGATTTTAGTTTATTTTATTCAATCTAACAATGTCTTTTAACTGCAAGTCTAGTAAGTATATATGGTGATTACAGTTATATTTGGACTTCTTTTTACCATCTTACCTGGTGGGTTTTTTTTTTAAATCACTTTTATTGTCAGCTTTTGGATTGAGTAATATTTTTCTTATTCCATTTTTTTCCTCATATTGACTTAGAAGTTTTATACCTTTTCTATTCTTTTAGTGTTTTCTCTTTTTTAAATACATTTATTTATTTATTTATTTATTTATTTTTGGCTGTGTTGGGTCTTTGTTGTGGTGCACAGGCTTCTCATTGCGGTGGCTTCTCTTGTTGCAGAGCACGGACTCTAGGCATGCAGGCTTCAGTAGTTGTGGCACGTGGGCTCAGTAGTTGTGGTACGTGGGCTCAGTAGTTGTGGCTCACGGGCTTAGTTGCTCCATGGCATGTGGGATCTTCCCGGACCAGGGCTTAAACCCGTGTCCCCTGCATTGGCAGACGGATTCTTAACCACTACGCCAACAGGGAAGTCCTGATTTTTATTATACATATTGATTTTAACAAAATCAAAGTTAAACAGTATCTTTGCCCCTCAAACATTATTTTAATTCCTTTTTATTTGCCCTTCAAAATATTTATTTTATAAAAAAAATTTATCATTTTATACAATGTTTGTTTAAATTTGTTTGCATGTTTACCACCTCAGATCTTACTTTTAAAGTCATTTTCTTCTTCCTGAAGAATATCTTTTAGAAATTATTTTAGTGAAGATCTGTTGTTGGTAGAACTATCAGGTTTTTTAAATTGAAATTTAATTTACATACTGTAAAATTCACAATTTTTTAAAGTGTACAATTTAATGGCTTTTAGTATATTTTAGTATATTCACACCATCACTTTCTAATTCCAGAATATTTTCATCCCAGAGAGAAACCCCATACTCATTAGTAGTCACTCCCTGACCCTCGTCCCCCAAGGCCCTGGCAACTACTTTGTCTTTATGGATTAGCCTACTCTGGACATTTCATACAAATGCAGTCCAACAATATGCACTTGTCTCTTTCACTTAGCATGTTTTTAAGGTTCATCCATATTGTAGCATGTATCAATATGCCATTACTTTTTATGACTGAATAGTATTTCATTGTATGGATATACCACCATTTACCTATTAATCAGTTGATTAATATTTGGGCTGTGTCCATTTTTTGCCTATTTTGAATAATGTTGCTATGAACACTCCTGTACAAGTTTTTGTATGAAAATATCTTTTCAATTCTCTTAGGTATATACCCAGGAGTAGAAGTTCTGAGTCATGTAGTATTTCTGTTTTTTCTTTTTTTCATAAATTTATTTATTTATTTATTGGCTGCGTTGGGTCTTCATTGCTGCGCCCAGGCTTTCTCTAGTTGTGGCTAGTGGGGCCTGTTCTTTGTTGCGGTGCGTGGGCTTCTCATTGCGGTGGCTTCTCTTATTGTGGATCCCGGGCTCTAGGCACGCGGGCTTCAGTAGTTGTGGCACGCAGGCTCAGTAGTTGTGGCTCGTGGGCTCTAGAGCGCAGGCTCTGGCGCATGGGCTTAGTTGCTCCGCGGCATGTGGGACCTTCCCAGACCAGGGCTCAAACCCTTGTCCCCGGCATTGGCAGGCGGATTCTTCACCACTGCACCACCAGGGAAGTCCTCATGTAGTATTTCTGTGTTTAACTTTTGAGGAACTGCCAGATTGTTTTCCACAGCAGCTGCATCATTTTACATTCCCACCAGCACTGTATGAGGGTTCTAATTTCTCTACATCCTTGCCACCACTTGGGTGTTTTCTGCTTTTTTTGATTTATAGCCATCTACTGAGTGTGAAGTGGTATCTCATTGTGGTTTTGATTTGCATTTTCCTAATGGCTAGTTATGTTGAGCATCTTTTTACATACTTATTTCTTTTTACTTATTATTTATTTTATATACTTACATACTCATTTGTATGTCTTCTCTGGAGAAATGTCTATTCAAATTCTTTGTTCATTGTCTTATCTATTTGAGCTGCTACAACAATACTATCAAAGACTGAGTGGCTTATAAACAATAGAAATGTATTTCTTATAGTTCTGAAGGTTGGGAAGTCCAAGATGAAGGTGCTGATATGTTTGGTGTCTGGTGAGGGTCCACTTCCTGTTTCAAAAGGGCAAGAGTGCTCTCTGGGGCCTATTTTATAAAGGCACTAATCCCATTAATGAGGGCTCTACCCTTGTGACCTAATCACTTCCCAAATGCTCCATCTCCTAATATCGTCACACTGGGGATTAGGTTTCAACATATGAATTTTGGGAGGACACAGACATTCAGTCTATAGCACCCCCTTTTAAAACTGGGTTATCTTTTTACTGTTGAGTTGTAAGAGTTCTTTATATATTCTGAATACTAGGCCCTTATCAATACTTGATTTGCAAATATATTTTTCCCCATTCTATTGGTTGTATTTTCACTTTATGGATAGTGTCCTTTGAAGCACAAAAGATTTTAATTTTGATAAAGTCCAATTTATTTGTTTTTGGTTGCTTATGTTTTTGGTGTCATATTTAAGAAACTGTTACCTAATCCAAGGTCATGAACTTATACCTAGATTCTCTTCTAAGAGTTTTATATTTTAGCATTTGCATTTAGGTCTTTGATTCATTTTGAGTAAATTTATGTATATGTATATAGGTAGAGATCCAACTTCATTTGTATGTGGATATCCAGTTGACCCAGCATCATTTGGTGAAGATTCTTCTTTCTCGTTGACTGGGCTTGGCACTCATTGAAAATCAATTGACTGTAAAAGTGAGCGTTTGTTTCTGGACTCTCAATTCTATTCTATTGCTCGGTATATTTATTCTTATGACAGTACCACTCTGTCTTGATTACTGTAGCTTTGTAGTAAGTTTTGAAATCAGGAAGTGTGAGTCTTGCAACTTTGTTCTATCATCTTTTATTATCTGAAAATGTCTTAATTTTGTCCTAATGCTTGAAGACAGTTTTGCCACTACACAAACACTAATTCAATTTTAGTCATATAATTTTAACAATTATATTTTTAATCTCAAAGTTTTTGTTGTTGGGGTTGTTTTTCAAAATATCTGGTCCCCCTTTTTTTTTTTTTGGCCTCACCGCGTGGCATGTGGGATCTTAGTTCCCTGACCAGGAACCTTCAGTGGAAGTGCTGAGTCTTAACCACTGGACTGCCTGGGAAGTCCCCTCTGGTCACTTTTTTTTTTTTTAAGATTTATTAATTATTTATTTATATTTATTTTTGGCTGCATCGGGTCTTAGTTACATCACTCGGGATCTTCGCTGAGGCACTCGGGATCTTTCGTTGCGACGCCTGGGCTTCTCTCTAGTTGTAGCGTGCAGTTTTTCTCTTCTCTACTTGTGACGTGCAGGCTCCAGGGCAGGTGGGCTCTGTAGTTTGTGGCATGCGGGCTCTCTAGTTGAGGCGCATGAGCTCAGTAGTCACTTTTGATAGCCTCCAATTGCTTGCTCATTTTAAAAACAATTCCTGAGTTTACTTTTGATTCTTTTAAACATTTATATGACAATTTTCAACCTATGTAGTAACATAAGAATTTGCCTGCATGTTCATGGAAAATTTTCTTATTTTTTTAAAGCTCAACAATGCAATAAAAAGTGTATTTCATCCAAGACAATCTAATAGTGAATCCTGTGGAATATAGTACGGTGGTTAAATGCATGACTATAGAACCAGGCTACCTGGGTTCAATATTGGTTCTTTTACTTACTGGCAGTGTAATCTTGGACAAGTTATCTAACCTCTGTGTGCTTCTGTTTCCTCAACTATAAACTTGAGAAAATAATATGTACCTCACGGGGCTATTTTAAGGATCAGTTGAACAAATGTATGAACACAGTATATATTAGTAACTGGAGGTTTGTACCTCTTAATCCCCTTCACCTATCTTCCCTACCTCCAACCCCCACCCCCCTTCTGGTAATGACCAATTTGTTTTTTTGTTTTCTGCATCTGTGAGTCTGTCTTTTTATTGAGTTTTTTAAAAAATTTATTTGGCTGTGCCGGGTCTTAGTTGTGGCACGCAGGATCTTTTTATTTGCGGCATGCGGGATCTAGTTCCCTGATCAGGGATCGGAACCCCGGTCCCCTGCATTGGGATCACGGAGTCTTAACCACTGGACCACCAGGGAAGTCCCTGTCTTCTTATTGAGTTCTTGCATCCACTTCTCTGTTTCCTCCTTTTTTGTCAGGCTCTCAGAGAACACTTTGGCTGTGGTTAATACGCCTGCTTCTAGCACCGCTCCCCTTTCTAATTTACTCACTTCTGGGAAGGAGATCCATATGACCAAATCAGTATTTGAAATGAGTAAATAGACACAGAATGAGATTCTGAAGGCCCAGGTATGAGCAAAGTATATGAACTTTGAATTGGCAACTTTGCAACATCTATTTTGGTGGCTCAGAAGCTTTACTCTTCATTTCTTCTTATTGACTAATTTACCAACGGGTACTACTTTACACACAGCCCGGTGGATGCTTGCAAGTAATAAATGATTACAACTGTTACCAAAGCATAAATATCTCTTATTGTCTAATATTATGGCTAAGGCAAATTAATTGCAAATTGTAAAGGACTTATAAACCAAGGGTCTGTATCCTCTCTCTTTCGTCTCTCTTCTTCAATTTTGCATTTGAAATCAAGTGAGCTCCTTACAGTGCTAAGGTATAATGGAATAGGGTGAGGTCGTCCACAAGTTGGCCAGGAAGCGTAACTAAAAAGGAATTTTTTTTTTTTAATAGTAATCTTTTATTTATTTATTTATTTATTTATTTTTATATTTTATTTTTGGCTGTGTTGGGTCTTCGTTTCTGTGTGAGGGCTTCCTCTAGTTGTGGCGAGCGGGGGCCACTCTTCATTGCGGTGCGCGGGCCTCTTCACTATCGCGGCCTCTCTTGTTGTGGAGCACAGGCTCCAGACGCGCAGGCTCAGTAATTGTGGCTCACGGGCCCAGTTGCTCCGCGGCATGTGGGATCTTCCCAGACCAGGGCTCAAACCCGTGTTCCCTGCATTAGCAGGCAGATTCTCAACCACTGCGCCACCAGGGAAGCCCCCACAAAGGAATTTTTTACATGCATAAAAGGAAAGCCATAAATTACAGCATTGCACAGTAAAAAAAAAAAAAAAAAATTAAGCACCTACTGTATACTACGACTCAGAATTCTTTATTCACATTAACCCTAGGGGGTCAGGAGCACCCTGATTTATAGTTGGAAAAAAAGGCTTATGAAGTTAAGTAACTTGCCAGAAGTCACACAGCTGGTGAGTGACCCAGCTAGTAGACACACAGCATTCCTTCTACCCCTGACATCTGTGCCCTTTAGAAAATACTAAACAAGCATTCCTAGCACTGTCTTCAAGATCTGGTACACCAAAAGTTCCAATGGATTAGCTTTAAGAACACTTCCCCCCATCCTACAACCCTTCTACCCCATGGATTCAAAGAGGGAAGCCATGGTGAGTTAGTGCCATCTGCTGACCATCTCCCTGAACATCAGGATGAAGGACATTCCTCTAGCTGAGGACACGGTTGGGGATGGGGGAACCTTGTGCCATCTTAGGTCACCACCCCCCACTCAAGGACAGACCCAGGAGGACGGTGAGCATCTTCTTGTAGAATCCTTGGTCTCCCTACAGTACCAAGGCTGGGCAGTGATTTACTGAGGGAGAAAGTGGTGGTAATTAGAGGAAGCCTAAAATAGAGGCCTTGAGAAATAAAGGAACAGGCTTCTACCACCACAGAAAACACACCTTATTCATTTCGGCAAATAAAACTTAGCACTTCCTGATTCTAGTATTCTAGCAATAAAAATGGATTCCTGAGCCCCACTCCAGACTATTTTATCAAAACCTTCCCTGGTGGCGCAGTGGTTAAGAATCCGCCTGCCAATGCAGGAGACGGGTTCGAGCCCTGGTCCGGGAAGATCCCATACGCCGCGGAGCAACTAAGCCCATGCACCACAACTACTGAGCCTGTGCTCTAGAGCCCGCGAGCCACAGCTACTGAGCCCGCGTGCCGCAACTACTGAAGCATGCGTGCCTAGAGCTCGTGCTCCGCAACAAGAGAAGCTGCCGCAATGAGGAGCCCGCACACCGCAAGGAAGAGTAGCCCCCGCTCATCCCAACTAGAGAAAGCCTGCGCACAGCAACGAAGACCCAACACAAACAAAAAATTAATAAATTAATAAATAAATAAATTTATATTAAAAAAACCCTTAGGGAAAGGGCCTAGGTGTATTATTTTTTATTTAAAAAAATTTCTTTTTATTTTATTTTTTATAATGATATTCTTGTCTGCTTACATTCTTTTTATTTATGTATGTATGTATGGCTGTGTTGGGTCTTCGTTTCTGTGCGTGGGCTTTCTCTAGTTGTGGCAAGCGGGGGCCACTCTTCATCACGGTGCGCGGGCCTCTTCACTATCGCGGCCTCTCTTGTGGTGGAGCACAGGCTCCAGACGCGCAGGCTCAGTAGGTGTGGCTCACGGGCCCAGTTGCTCCGCGGCATGTGGGATCTTCCAAGACCAGGGCTCGAACCCGCGTCCCCTGCATTGGCAGGCAGATTCTCAACCACTGCGCCACCAGAGAAGTCCTGTATTTTTAAAATTAATTAATTAATTAATTATATTTTTGGCTGCGTTGGGTCTTTGTTACTGCGCACGGGCTTTCTCTAGTTGCGACGAGCGGGCTTCTCATTGCGGTGGCTTCTCTTGTTGCGGAGCATGGGCTCTAGGCGCTCAGGCTTCAGTAGTTGTGGCTCACAGGCTCTAGAGCGCAGGCTCAGTAGTTGTGGCGCACGGGCTTAGTTGCTCCGCGGCATGTGGGATCTTCCTGGACCAGGGCTGAAGCCCATGTCCCCTGCACTGGCAGGCAGATTCTTAACCACTGTGCCACCAGGGAAGCCCGGTGTTTGTTTTAACAAACACCCTGGGTCATCCTTAAGAGGAGGAAGGATGGGGGTAGGGGTGGTCACTGCCTTCATGAAATGGCAGCGTTTTAGGCCCTGATGTGAGATATTTCTGGGTAAGGAGTGAAGATTCTGTGAATCTCTAAAATCTTACCAGCTTTTGGAGGAAGATACAGGGAAGTTACGAAACAGTAGTGGAGATTAGGGTATGAATCCTGGTTCTGCTGTGACCTTTGGCAAGTTACTTAAACTCTCTGTGTCTTGATTTTCTCAGCTGCAAAACCGGAATGCAGGTAACAGTACCTCACTGGGTTGCTGTGAGAATCAGATGAGAAGGTGGATGTGAAAGCACTTTGTAAAGTTCTATACAATGTTCTCAGTATTACTTTGAGTCTCATACTACTTACAGACATGAGCCTTCTTTTTTTTTTGGTCCTTATCTTTTAAAATATAGATGTTGAGTTCCTGTTATGTGTCTGGCAGGATCAATGTCTGCTGGTCTGAAGAATCAGTGTTCAGCCATGAAAAGGAAATGTCTTTATTCAGAAGATACAGTGATTCCCAACAGAATGATGACTCTCTTAAGAGGCTGTATGAGAATCTCTGGTGGAGGAGAAGGTAAGAGTTTTTCTGTTTATCAAAAAGAGCCTTGGGTTAAAAAAGAAAAGATTGAAAAACACAGTTTTCAAATCAGGAGACTTGGGCTCTATTTCTCTTTGTTTCTGACTCAGTATGTGACCTTTGTCAAATCCCTGCTTTTTCATAGGCCTGTTTCCTCATGTGAAAAATCCAGTGCTAGATTGGATGACTCGCTGACTCTAACCATAAAAATATTTTTCACTTAGCAAGTCACAGTGTTTACAATCCTGGAGGTAGAATCAAGCATAAAAGGAAAAAGTTTTACATAGAGTGGAGACATAAAATGTTATGTACTTTTAGTTATGTAGTTCACAAAAGGTAAATAACTCAAGAAGTCAACTCAAGTGAAACTATTTGAGCTGGAAAATTATATTTGACTTTTTTTTTTTTCAGCTTTGGCAAAATTTTACTATTTCATTGCATAGTTTTAGACTATTATTTGTAGTTATTATAGTCCAAGGCAAATAAATTTCCCTTTCTACAAATCTTCTACAGCTTTCAGTGTCCAGGTTTGTCCTTCATTATCCTCTTTCACATTTTGGAACAACCTAGATACTTTTTTTTTTTTTTTTTCTTTTTGGCTGCGTTTGGTCTTCGTTGCTGCGTGCAGGCTTTCTCTAGTTGCAGCGGGCGGGGGTTACTCTTCGTTGCAATGCACGGGCTTCTCATTGCGGTGGTTTCTCTTGTTGCAGAGCACAGGCTCTAGGCGCGCGGGCTTCAGTAGTCACAGTGCGTGGGCTCAGTAGTTGTGGCACATGGGCTTTGTTGCTCTGCAGCATGTGGGATCTTCCCAGACCAGGGATAGAACCTGTGTCCCCTCTATTGGCAGGCCGATTCTTAACCATTGTGCCACCAGGGAAGTCCCCAACCTAGAAACTTTATTTCAAGTGTAAAACTAATCTTTTCCCTTAATAAACAAGAACATATGCCATTCATTATCCTGTATTTGACTTTCTTTTCAAAGCACCATTAGCCTATCAGAAAAGAGCTGACAGTAGGTGTGATATGGAAGTATTTTGCTCCAAAGAGCTGATAAGAACACAAGTATTTGCCATCATTCTCCTGATAGAGGATCCATATTGTCACAGGGAAAATCTCAAATGACTCTGTGCTTCCAAATTGAGAAGTTAAGGGGGGGCCTGATAGGAACCTAACCAGAGGTTTCCCATGAAGTACCAAGTGAGAGAGAAGGGTCTTAGTATGCATCTAGAGCCTCACTGCTCTTTGCCCAGACACCAAGCTCTGCTCCATCTCATGGCTACCTGGTCATACCCTGGAGCAAAGACATTGTCCCAACCTGTGAGTTTCAGGTCAGGGAATGTACACTTGTAAAATGGAATATTCTCCTTTGTCATACAGCCACGTGGTTCCTAAAGAATGATCTTTTACATTTGAACCTTTTCTAGCACAGATGATATTTTATTTAAACGTGACACTCCTCTGTGCTCAAATACCAAATGCAAGTCTTGGTATATCCGCATGGTGTAAGTTCCCCAATTTGAACAACACTGTAAGATTTATACCATCAAAGAGCCTAGCACAAAGTTAGTGCCCCAATACAGGCTTGTTGGGTGCTGATCCTAATAATCCAGGTACATTCTGACCCACAGAGCATAGTTTGGGGGTGATGCATTGAAACTACCAAATTCATGTTGCCTGTGTGATGAAAGCATTACCAGTCTGATGCCAAAGCCACATGACCTTTGCTCACATTTGATAAAAAGTTAAACCGAGTTTTGTACACCTCCCTTTGTTTTGTACTTTCTAGGACAAAGTCTACACTCTGCTAATCAGGCACCTCCTGAGAATTCCTTCTGGGACACTCAATCAGTTGGATCAACCATTGTATAAATTTGTAGAATTTGTGTCTATTAACACTTCTTTGTCAATTATAATTTGCTCTGATTTTATGTCAGATTTTCTGAAGCTTTCTGCCAGCTTTCTGCCAAGCTAATGTAGTTGGAAGATAATTACTTAATCAAGTATTTACTGAATTTCTACTGTGTATTCAGCCCACGTTTATAATGAAATACCTGCCTTCAAAGACTCATAGTACAGTTGGGAATACAGGCTAAATACACAAAACATCAGCCCCTAAATAAAATTGAATACTCAGTTGTCCTTGGAATGATAGAATATATTATGAAACAATATAAAGATATTCCTATGTCATCATACCAGTGGCACATATTTTTGTTTTACTTACTGTTTTATCTTTCCCCACTAGAATAGAAGCTCCATGAGAGAAACTTTTTTGTTTTGTTCAATGTGATTTCCTCAGTGCCTGGCATGTAATTGGTACTCAATAAGTATTTGTTGACTGAATGAGTAAGTCAAGTTTTTAGAATGGACAGAGAAAGGGAAGGCTTCATGGGGTGCCCCCAGATGAGCCTTGGCTTAACAATGCTTTTATTCAGCTTGCTTTATAGCAATCTATAGATTTTAGCAACCAACTTCTTTATTTCTATAATAAGAAGAAAATGTGTATATAATTGAAATAGAAGGTGGGGTGGAATGAAACAAATTTAAATTGTGTGTTAAGAGTCCATGTGACCTGCTTAGCTTACTGCTACAAGAAGTTTGTCCTAGAATCAGTGGTTTTCAAACATTGTTTTAAAGCAGAACAACTATATTTTCTCTTTTTAAAAAAAATATTTGTTAATTTATTTAGTCTGCGCTGGGTCTTAGTTGCAGCACGCTGGATCTTCGTTGCGGCATGCAGGATCTTTTAGTTGTGGCATGTGGGCTTGGACTTCGTAGCTGCGGCATGTGGACTCTTAGCTGCGGCATGTGGACTCTTAGCTGTGGCATGCATGCGGGATCTAGTTCCTGGACCAGGGATTGAACCCGGGCCCTCTGCATTGGGAGAGTGGAGTCTTACCCACTGGACTGCCAGGGAAGTCCCACGACTATTTTTTTTTTAAATTAATTAATTAATTAATTAATTATTTTTGGCTGTGTTGGGTCTTCGTTGCTGCACACGGGCTTTCTCTAGTTGCTGCGCGTGGGAGCTACTCTTTGCTACGGTGCACAGGCTGCTCATTGCGGTGGGTTCCCTTGTTGTGGAGCCTGGGCTCTAGGTGCGCAGGCTTCAGTAGTTGTGGCACTCGGGCTCAGTAGTTGTGGCGCACGGGCTTAGTTGCTCCGCGGCATGTGGGATCTTCCCGGACCAGGGCTCGAACCCGTGTCCCCTGCATTGGCAGGCGGATTCTTAACCACTGAGCCACCAGGGAAGTCCCCCACGACTATTTTTGCAAACAAAACCGCAATAAATGAAACAGATAAAACCAGAGCTGCTCTGATTGACTTTGGAGGTGGCTTGGAGGAGGATTTGGGGAGGTTCACTCTCTTAGTCCCCTAACCCCCACCAAAGAGCTTTGGCTTCTGAGGGATTCTAGGAACACAGTTTGAAAACACTGGATTGAAGGAATTTTAGAGTCTCTATTCTCTCAAAATTCTATTCATGAAGGCAGCTGAGTTAAGACCTGGGCTCCCTTCTCGTCTCTGTCACTTTAAGCTGAAGGAGTACCAGGAGTCAGCACCCGGAGAGACAAAAAAACCTATGTGGTCTGGGCCAAGGCCAATGCCCCTTCTCACGGCCAGACCAGGGGAACTAGAAGCCACATTTCTCTGATCCAAGACTGAAGAGGGCTAAATAACTGACTCTGGCTTGGGTGTCGTCGTCCCCCCACCCCCTCCGTCCCCACCCCCTCCTCCGCCAGCTCAGAACTGAAGGTATCCAAGCTCACTTGGCAATTTCTCTGGGCTTTGGAGTTTATTAGAATCTTATATACAAAGTAAATACTCTGGTGCCAACCCAGACGGGAAAAGAGTATGATTCATTTGTCACCATCCTGCACTTTGTCAGCTTTATTTTGGGCTGCGTTGGGTCTTCGTTGTGGGCTTTCTCTAGTTGTGGCAAGCGGGGGCTACTCTTAGTTGCCGTGCGCGGGCTTCTCATTGCGGTGGCTTCTCTCGTTGTGGAGCATGGGTCTCTAGGCTTCAGTAGTTGTGGTTTGCAGGCTCTAGAGTGCAGGCTCAGTAGTTGTGGTGCACGGGGTTAGTTGCTCTGCAGCATGTGGGATCTTCCCGGACCAGAGATTGAACCCGTGTCCCCTGCATTGGCAGGCGGATTCTTAACAACTGCGCCACCAGGGAAGTCCCGACATCTTCCTTATCCATTCGTCTGTTGATGGATGCTTAGGTGGCTTCCACGTCTTGGCTATTGTGAATAGCACTGCTATGAATATAGGGGTGCATGTATCTTTTTTTTTTTTTTATAAATTTATTTATTTTTACTTATTTATTATTTTTGGCTGTGTTTGGTCTTTGTTGCTGTGCACGGGCTTTCTCTAGTTGCAGCGAGCGGGGGCTACTCTTCGTTGTGGTGCGCAGGCTTTGCATTGTGGTGGCTTCTCTTGTTGCAGAGCACAGGCTCTAGAGCACACGGGCTTCAGTAGATGTGGTGCGTGGGCTCAGTAGTTGTGGCTCATGGGCTCTAGAGTACAAGCTCAGTAGTTGTGGCTCACGGGCTTAGTTGCTCTGCGGCATGTGGGATCTTCCTGAACCAGGGCTTGAACCCGTGTCCCCTGCATTGGCAGGTGGATTCTTAACCACTGCGCCACCAGGGAAGCCCTGATCTCCTTTAGATATCTAGAGAGGAACCAGCCAAACAGAGGTCTAAGAGTAACAGGAGAGAGATTCATGAAGTAACTATTTACCAGGGTGTGCTCAGGTTTAAGGGAACGGACAAAGGATTGTAAAGCACCCAGGGACTAGCAACGGCCTGAAGAGTCATCACCACTAGGCTTGAAAAAACAACGAAAGAGAGCTGTCATCCAACAGTTGTTGCTTGAGGAACTTGGTAAAAAATACCACCACTTACATGTTTCAAGTCAGGAAACCAAAGATAAGGGAAAGATAAGGAACACAGGATGGGAAACCCCCGAAGGGAGGAACTTATCGACTCTTACAGAATCGGCGGCTTTCTAGACTCCTCCTGCGCCCGGCTAAGCCACCGGTCTCACTTTGACCTTCCCAGCCGCCAGTAGAAAATGACCAGTTTACTCTTACGAGCTGGGACTACAACTCCCGGCATGCACCTCTCCGCTACGAACGCAAACTTCTCAACGCTAGGATAAAGCGACTTCCGGAAGAATTGTGGGTCGGGACTTGTAGTTCCGCATGGGGGGAGGTCGGCCTTCTGCCGTAGCGTGCTCATTGGCGCCCAGGTCACCGCCCCCTTCCCCTCGCCTACGTCGGTGTCACACGCACGCACGCGCGGCGCGTGCCCCCGCCCCCTCCCTAGGCCTAGAACGCAGGCACGCGCAAGCCCCCGTGGGCCCGGTAGGCTGGCAGGGTGCGGGGGGAGGAGAAGGGGGAGGGGAGGGGGTGTTAGGTGTCTATTCAGTAGACGGCTGTGGGGCACTAAGAGTGCGAAGGCACTGCTGCCAGGCGGGTGATCTCTGCCCTGGGCCTAGAACCGACAGGAGAGTCCGGAGCCAAGCCAGCGAACCCCGCGAGTAGCAGTCGGCCGCTGAGACCCGGAGGGCGGCAGGGGCGAAGCCCCAGCCTAGGCCCCGCGGAGATGTCGGGCTGCGGCGCTTGTACTTGCGGCGCCACAGCCGCGCGGCTCATCAGCTCCTCGCTCGCCTCCGCGCCAAGAGGTAACGAAGTAGTCCCTCACCTGAGCTCTTGACCCAGCAGTGTTCCAGCCGGCGGCGGTGGGGACCCCGGGGAGGGCGAGAGGCCTCCCCCACCCCGAGGGTATGAGGAGGTGCTCGGTGCTTCGACTGGTAACCCCCTCTTTCTCCGTGGCATGGGTCTCTGCCAACCTCTGGATCAGCTGGTTTTCACATTTGAAGTGCAGCCCTCGGGTTCCCCCACCCTCCCGCTTTCAGGCCCTCTGACTTTGGGCCCAGAATGTGGTCGCTTCGCAGAAACCCTGAAAGAGGCACGCAGTGCTCCGTTCGTTAAAAAGTGTCCCCAGACCCCACTCCGCAGGTGACTGCCGCCTGCCCTGGCTGCGGCTCCTCTGCCGCAGCCCGGCCGGGTTCTCCTCGGGTCTGTCGCGGGCTGCGTGAAGGGCCCGGATAAGGAACCGCCACTGTTGGGGTCCCCCCGGGGCCGCGGGGCGCCGAGCGGGCCGTCCCGGGCGCAGGCCGCGCGGGGGCCGCGGTGTCACAGTCATTGTGCTGCCGCTCACACCGGGACGTTAAGCGGACTCGCACTACTTTTCGGGGGCCGCAGCAAAGCGGGAGATGGAAATTCCCGCAGAAATTGTTTCTGAAGGGCTTAGGTGTCTCAGGAGTCAGTCGTTTGCCGGATTTCCTAACTTGACAGTCCCAAGTAGTTTTTTAAGGGTGGCGCTTGTTTACCTTTCCTTTCTGTTTATCAGGAGCTGTGCAAGAGTGGCAACCCCAGCCAAGAGATTCCGGAAAAGAAACCATTTTTCTCTTCCCTAAATCTATGAATAGCAGACAAAGAGGCTATATCCTGTTATAATCACTAACTTCTAGACAAATTCGTTTTGTTTTGGATTATCAGTTTATGATCTTTGGATTAGAAAAAAAAAAAGCCCCCTTTTCGGAATTTTTAGCTTCACTGTAAAATCCTTACAGTTTACTAAATGTTTATTTTCCAACAGTTTGTTTAACAGAGGGATTCAATGAGGTTGTGTGGGCAGAAGCATTTTGTAAAATGGTACATAAATGTAAAGGAGTGAATTTAGTCCCAGGACACTGTTAATCCTGAACAAGTAGACATCCCTATTCCAGGAATATGAGTTGCAAACAGTCGAAAGTGACAGATATTTAAATTCATTTATTTGACAAATTTGTTGAGGGCTTACTATGTGTCAGGCCCTGCTTTGGTGCTGGAGATGGAGGGGTGAATAAGTCCTCATCTTCGAGTTTAGAGGAATAGACAAAGAATAATATTGTTTCTGGCCCTGTATAAAGGTATGTGTGTGTTCTCCTTGGGCAGGGAAGGCTTCTTTGACAACATTCTTTGTCTCTATCAATTGTCCCTGAAAACTGTGAGTTATAGGGACTGTGCAGCTATTTGTTTATTTTTCTTTTCAAAACAACAGTTGCTTTCAAAATTAAATCTATCATTAGGTAAATCAGCAAAAACTAATGACTTATTTAGGAATTATCTATTTGTTTCTCAGTTAATACAAGTTTACTAGAGGTTTTCAGAAATACCAAACCATAATTTTCACTGTAAAGGAGTAAATTAAACCTAAAATATGAGACATTACCCAATATCATTATAGAGTTTAATATTTTTATATGACAATGAAACAGCAAATGGTTTTCACATGGATTTGAGACTTTCCCAAAGCTAAATTACATAAAATGTTTGTTTTCCATGGTAGAAACTCTAAAAGTATACATAAGTCTACAAGAATATAAAGATGTATTTTTTTTAAGGCCTGAAAAACCTTGAAGAGGGTTATTTTTATTTAGAATTCTTGGAAAGAGGAAGAGAGGTGAAAGATAGAAAAATCAGAATTGAACTTTAGCTAGTTTATTATTCTTATGTACAGAGTTAAGAATTTCAGCAACATAATTTAAACGAATAAAAATAATTTCATCAATATAGTCTTCTAACAGGAAATTTGTACAATTAATTAAGAATAAAAGGGGAGATTTCAGAGCTCCTCTGAAGTACAGTGCTATTCTCTATTTCTATTGGTTTATCTGTCATGTTAGACGTTAAAAAAAATTTTTTTTTAGACTTTAAAAATTTTAAATGGTAGTTTGAAAAATTAATTTGATAAATTGTCATACTAGACACTGGATCTGTTTTCTTTTCCTGTTGGGCTATGTGTATCCAATTTAATATGTTTTTCTTCACTATTCTCTTTGAATATGAAACCTATAGTAAAGTAAAATTTTTAAATATTTTTTCTACTTGAATTGCTGGTGGTTTCAATATTGATGTATATTTTTTAAAATGTACTTTGCATATATAACAGTCAGTTTGCATTCTAAATATATGCATTCAGAAATGTTTGATTCCATTTAAAAAATTCTGAGTGACAAATACTTGGTTTGAATTTGGCTGTGAGAATTGTGTGATCCTGTGTAACTCCCTTGATTTCTGGATGCTTTCTGTTCTTGTCCATTGAAAGGGTGCCACCTCATGAAGGTATAAATGAAGATTTGAAGATGCTCAAACATGTTGGTGGGCTTCCATAATTTTCATGATAGTTACATAATGTGCCTAGCTTAACAGTTTTTAGCTAGATTTTAATTCCCTCCCTCCCTCCCTCCCTCCCTCTCTCTCTCTCTCTCTCTCTTTCTCTCTCTCTCTCTCTCTCTCCCCCTCTCTCGTAGTTAAATCCAATACGAATTAAATAAGACAAAGTGAGTAAATGATAGAGCATCTTTATTTCTAGAATAGCACACTGTTTCCTTATCAACATTTCTCTTTTCTTGGGCATATTCATCTTCAGACCAGCAGACTAGTAGTCTTAGTGAAAACCTATCAAACGTTTTTAAACTTGAGGAAAGCTATAATAGGAGTGATGTTATTTTTCTTTATTAAGAAGTATTCAGTATTCCTGAAGTAATAACTTGGGCATAAAATAAAAATTTGAGATTATTAAAAGCAGTAAGCATTTACTAAGTTGCCAGCATTGTTTGCGAGTTTTTGTTGAATTTTGTTTCCAATTTGTGTTGGAGGTTAGAGGACAGGTGTTTAAGAGAGCATTTAACTTGATTTGCCATTTCATCAGTTGTTACACACTTAAACTATTGTCACTACAAATAGATAGTTTTAAATTTTCATTAGTTCTTTTGCTCTATTTCTAAAATGCAAATTAAAGATCGTTTAATCTTTTAAGCTGAATCATTTGTATGTTTTTGGAGAATGCTTAGTTCAAGATTGAATATAGGAAGTCAAGTATTTAGAAATTGAATAAATTACCCTCCAAGTTCTTAATAGCCCTAAAATCGTTGTACCTTATTCTAGTATATATTTTTTAAAAAACAACTGCCCTGAAACTCAAAGCTTTATCCTTATGACAGAAGTTTTGTAACAGGTTTAACTTTTGACTGTCTTCTGTGATTGCTGCCAAGTACTCTTTCGAAACATACTGCACATAAATACTTCCCTTTTTGGCTTTTAGGGGTTTTTCACCGGGGTTCACAGGCTTCCAAAGGGCCCAGGGATAGAATTCAGAGGTTCTTTGAACTTCATTTTCACTAATCTGAGTGAAGGATAGCATTTCCTTCAATTACGAATGTAGGCAACACACCACAGTAGTATTAGCAATACCTGTGGATTTGTCACCAATCAAAATCACAGATATTTTCATATCACATTACACTACTGGTATCTCAAAATATTGTTTATACTTTACTACTTTGAAATCATGGTAGTTACATTAAAAGCTGTTAAATCTTATTTAATTTTGTTAAGAAGAATATTTTTAAAGAGAAAAACAAATACCGTATGCTAACACATATATATGGAATCTAAAAAAAAAAAAATGGTCATGAAGAACCTAGGGGCAAGACGGGAATAAAGACACAGACCTACTAGAGAATGGACTTGAGGATACGGGGAGGGGGAAGGGTAAGCTGGGATAAAGTGAGAGAGTGGCATGGACATATGTACACTACCAAATGTAAAATAGATAGCTAGTGGGAAGCTGCCTCACAGCACAGGGAGATCAGCTTGGTGCTTTGTGACCACCTAGAGGGGTGGGATAGGGAGGGTGGGAGGGAGACGCAAGAGGGAGGGGATATGGGGATATATGTATATGTATAGCTGATTCACTTTGTTATAAAGCAGAAACTAACACACCATTGTAAAGCAATTATACTCCAATAAAGATGTTAAAAAAATTTTTTTTTAGTATTTTGATAACTACTTCAGGATAATTGGTTTCCTTTGTTATGTATTTTATTCTGTACATTTAAAAACATTCTGGGGCTTCCCTGGTGGCACAGTGGTTAGGAATCTGCCTGCCAGTGCAAGGGACACAGGTTCGTGCCCTGGTCCAGGAAGATCCCACATGCCGCGGGGCAACTAAGCCCATGCGCCACAACTACTGAGCCTGTGCTCTAGAGCCCACGAGCCACAACTACTGAGGCCCATGTTCCACAACTACTGAAACCCGTGTGCCACAACTACTGAAACCCGTGCGCCTAGAGCCCGTGCTCCGCAACAAGAGAAGCCACCTCAATGAGAAGCCCGCACACTGCAACAAAGAGTAGCCCCTGCTCTCAGCAAGTAGAGAAAACCCCCGTGTAGCAGCGAAGACCCAAGGCAGCCAAAAATTAAATAAATTAATAAATAAATAAATTTATTAAAAAAGAAATTCTGAATAGGCCTCACCAGACTGCCAAAGGGCACAAAAAAGGGTTAGAAACTCCTGATTGGGTTGCTGCAATAATTTCTGTGAGGATTTTATATGATTGGTGAATGACTGGTCATTTAAATTGTTTTCTACAGTGGTTTTAAAAAGTGGGGTCCTCAAACCAGCAGCATCAGCATCACCTGGGAACTTGTTAGAAATGCATTCTTGGGTCCCACCTCATACCTTCTGAATCAGAACCAGGGAAGATCCCCTGCAGCCTGTGTTTTAACAAGTTCTCCAGGTGATTCTAATGCATGCCCAAGTTTGAGACCCAGAGGTTTAGTATTTATAGCATCTTGTTGGTGTAGCCCTTAGATTATATCAATAGAATATTACAACAGCTCTTCAGTACCATACCATCAGGGCCAGCAAAGAAATTCTTAAATTTAGATTTTTAAATGATATGAACATGTTTCTCAGATAGTATTTTCTGTGGTGACTGTATGGTTGCATTGGTTTCGTATGTTACTTGATAAATTATTTAAGGTGAAGGACACTTTTTCTTTCTATTCAAGTAGATTTTAAAAGGATCATGTTCATAATTTTTATCTCTCTTAAATTCCCAAAGATAATTTTCTTTCAGCTTATTTTCTAATAATATTAGATATTGTAAATTGTTAAATACTATTTTAAAAGATGTACTGTAAGTGGGAAATAATACACTCTATCTGATACTTCAGGGCTAAGTTTTGTTCTAAACATCCAAGTACAAATAGCCTCACATAAAGCTTGTTACAATTGTAGTTTCCTTTGTGAATACATCATAAAGGTTCAATTAAAAAGTTACCCTTGTTACATAGATTATAATAAATTATTGTATTATGCTACCTTTCATATTAACTTATAATGGATGTTTTCAAGCACACACAAAATAGAACACTGAACCCCAAAATACCTGTCACCCAGCCTCAAGGTGCATTCAACTTTCTGCATTCTTGATTTCATCTATCCCTCTCCTCCATGACTTTTTCTAGACTTGCTTTCTAGATTGACATAGTCTTTAAATCATATTATGTCCTTGGAAAAACATTAATGTTTAGCTTAAATTTCATAAACTACCTTAGATCTCATTCTAATGAGAGAGTAATAGCTAACATAATTTACTGCAAAAAATGGAAATGTTACACTTGAGAAAATTTGAAATGTCTTTTGAAGATGTTTCTTAGAAGGAAAACATCAAATGTAGTTTTATGGTTTTTTTTTTCCTCATTAATAGTCAAGCTTAATAGAATTAAGCAAAATTTTACACTCTTTGGGTTAGGGACTGAGATGTCATAATCCTTTTTTGGTGTTCTTTGTGAATTTATATAGAAATGAGAAAATTTGTTTCCTCTTACTTGTATCTTTCCTGAGTAGTTCGGTGGGTTCATTTTTGTACTTCGTGGAACTGGAGATGGCCTATGGTGATAAGTAAAGAAACTAGTTCTAACAGTAAAGAAACTAGTTCTAACAGTAAAGAAACTAGTTCTAACAGTGTACAAAATTGTGTTGGAAAATGGGAGTCGTTAAAAAACCAGTTATATAATTAAGCAATTGGTTTTGAATTGTTTGACGTACATAATTTTAAGCCAGTTTTTGCATTTGGATATAATATATACAAGTGTGCATGATCTTTTAAAAGCCCTAACAGGTGTGGGAATGAAAATTTAAGTCCTGAGTTGTGAATTTTGCAGGGAATAAAATGAGGGAGGGAAAATCAGTTTCTTAAATTTATCTAAATGTTAACACCTTGGTTGTTTATTACCTCCTAATAACACTCTGCTGGGAAACTTCCTTCTTGGGGATTCATTAATGTATATTATAGCTTATGCAAGATTCTGAATAGCTCTAGGGTACTGAAGTCTATGGAATTTTGTTTAACCTATTGTATGACCATTCAGTTTTCTTGTGTAGGGAACAGTCTTTTAAAGACCAGCTTGGGAAATGCTGCCTTATGGGAGTATGGCTCTTTTGCCATTGACTATAATTTATTCGGAGGCCTGTTTTGTATTTATATGCAAAAAAGCAGGAGCCAGCAAACAATGGCCCCATGGAACAAATCCAGCCACACCCATTTGTTTACATATTGTTTACACTTGCTTTCACGTTACAGGGAGAACTAATGAGATTGAGAATACATATATGGCCCACAAAGCTGAAAATACTTAACTATCCTCGTCTTTTACAGAAAAAGTTTGCCAAATAAGTCAGTGATTAACCTATGTCTTTTCTAAGAATTTTAACTTCAAATATGGCAAAAGGTTAAAATGTTTGAAAGCTGGATGGTGGTTACACAATATTTTTTTATTGAAATGTATTTCTCTTTTCTATAGGATTGAAATATTTTATTAAAACATGTGATTTAATGAATAGCACATAACTTTTAAAAGAACATTTGAAATTTGTTGCCATTGTTGCAGATATTACCCCCATATAACCAAAGAGACAGATGAGTTCACGTCAATTGTTTATTCTCATTGGTAGAAATAATATAAGATGTATTAAGAATATAGGACATAAATGGCCTTTTTCCCCTACAGGTGAGGCAGATGTTGAACTACTTATTTTTCACACTTTGAAAGAGCCATTCATTGTTATGACCTGGGTGGTCTTTCCTTACTTCCAAAGCACAGGTCAGGCCAGTTTTTGAAGATGGTGTAACCAGTTTGTACTACTGCTGTGAAGACTATAGCTTTTTCAACCTCCTTTATGCTTGAGGGATTTTTGTCCCCAGGGGACTTATTGAAGGTGTGTTAATATTTGATGTGTAGACTAAATTTCATTGTATTTTCAGGTATTTCTTGTGGTCGCATTCATATACCAGTTTTAGGAAGGCTTGGGACCTTTGAAACTCTGCTTCTACGAAGAGCTCCTTTTAGAGCCTTTACAGAAACACCAGCATACTTTGCTTCAAAAGATGGGATGAGTAAAGATGGCTCTGGAGATGGAAATAAGGTATTTTATCTTTATTGGCATCTATATACATATTTGAGTTCCCTCATTTAAACAATTAAATATAATAATACTACTCTGTATTTCATTGGTTTGTATGTTTTCTGTAGGAAATGTGAAATATATAAAATGATCTGAAGAATTTTACATATTTTTTAAAAAAATAAATTTATTTATTTATTTATTTTTTGGCTGCATTGGGTCTTTGTTGCTGCGCGCGGGCTTTCTCTAGTTGCGGCAAGTGGGGGCTACTTTTGGTTGCGGTGCGCGGGCTTCTCACTGCAGTGGCTTCTCTTGTTGCAGAGCACGGGCACTAGTTGTACGGGCTTCAGTAGTTGTGGCTTGCGGGCTTAGTAGTTGGGCTCTAGAGCGCATCCGTACTTGTGGCACACGGGCTTAGTTGCTCCACGGCATGTGGGATCTTCCTGGACCAGGGATCGAACCCGTGTCCCCTGCATTGGCAGGCGGATTCTAACCACTGTGCCACCAGGGAAGTCCCTACATATTTTTATTTTGTGTATCAGTCTGAGCCATAAAATAGTTTGATAAGCATTGCACTTAGTAAGCAGTAGTTAAAATTTCTAACACCCCAAAGCAGTAAAGAAGCTTCATTAAGGCGTAGAGAACGGACATGTGGACACAGGCGGGGAAGAGGAGGGAGGGACAAATTGGGAGATTAGGATTGACATATATACACTACCATGCGTAAAATAGATAGCTAGTGGGAACATTCTATAAAGCACAGGAAGCTCAGCTCAGTGTTCTGTGACCACCTAGATGGGTGAGATGGAGGAGGGTGAGAGGGAGGTCCAAGAGGGAGGGGGTATATGTATATATATAGCTGATTCATTTCATTGTACAGCAGAAACTAACACAACATTCTAAAGGAATTATACTCCAATAAAAAAAAACAACTATGTAGTCAGTCTCATGGTTGGTTGGATTGGGAATAACCATCATTTTCTGCTTCCACACAGGTCTTACAACTCATGATAGTATAAACCTTACTTCATCCTCTACCTAAAAATCTTAGATATCTGTATGACTTAATGTTAGGCTACTCTGTAGCTAGCAAGTAGATGATTGGTGATTGTATTAGGTCAGTGAGTTATCAATTTTTTTTTATTATGTGAATTTGACTAACACTTGAGTTATTAATATATGTGAGACAAAATGCTAGGTGCTTTCATATCCACACTTAATCCTAACAATGACCCTCTAAAGTAGGTGAAATTATCCCCATTTTAGAGATGATAAAAGTTAGATTCAAGAAAGTTGAGTCACTACTTGCCAAGATAATAACTCCTGATTCAATTTCATTGAAATGAAGTTTTTTACCTATAGTAACTTTTTTTTAGTTACTAGTGCTTATTGATTTTTTTCCCTTAGTGTTTATTGATTGTCATTGCAGAAAAGCTAATTATTATACATGCCGGCACATACCATGTAAAGAAGGAATGCAGTAAATATATGTATTTACTAGAACTGATTTTATTTTTTTTATACCAGTGATAGTAGAGCTATAGATTATACTAATAATTCCATTCTAAAAATTGTAAAAATTATAAGATTACAAACAATATTGTTTATACTTAAGTTACATGGTGATTGCCTGAAAGTAATAATTGACTCTTTCTTTTTTTTTTTCTTCCACAAACATTAGAAATCAGCAAGTGAGGGAAGCAGTAAGAAGTCAAGCTCTGGGAATTCTGGGAAAGGTGGAAACCAGCTTCGCTGTCCTAAATGTGGCGACTTGTGCACACATGTAGAGACCTTTGTGTGTAAGTATTACTTCTTCTATTGTTCTTCTTTTTCCCTGCCTTTTCTGTAAGTCGTTAATTGCATTATATACGTTGTATAAACATATACGTTATAAATACATACATTATATAAACCAGAATTATTTTCTTCCTGAACTTACGTTAGTCTTTTACGTTCACCAGATACTAAAAATCTCCTGGACTAGTAATGCTTTGCACTGTGGTATAAGGTAATGTAAGAAAACTCTGCTTCTTTATTTTGCTTACATGTGTTTATTTTAAATTTGGATTTTGTGGGTTTTCATGTATGTAACCATTAAGCTGGAGAAGAAGCAAGGCTTATTTATTCTGTATTTGTTCTTCAAATACCTATTAAGCATCTCATATAGCAGGAGATTATCAGTTATTCAAATATTAAGGTATTTTCCCTCTCTGAGTACTTACCAGAGGTGCTAAGTCCTCAGTTCTAGGAAGTGTCTGATAATTATTAGTGATTCAGACACTAAGAGAAGGAAGACATCAATAGTCCTATTTTTGCTGTTAGTGTCAGTAACTATTTCTGAAATGCAGAGATGCTACTGCTGATATTTTATTTAATGAATCAGATAAATCATTTCCTACATGATTAGAGTTGATGGTAATGACTCAAGAGTGAATTACTTTGCACTACCATGGTACCTGCTATACTATCCAATTGTGAAAAGATTGATGGTCAGGTTTGGCAGAAGTTTCAGTTTCTGATGATTAGCTAGAGAGGATTCTCTATATTCTAACTCAAATATTGAGACTTCAGTTACATTTTCACATCTATCATTAATATTAATTGGCCACTATATGAAAAAGTATTACATGTAGCATATCTTTACAGTTTTGGAAAGACCTTTAAAGTGGTACCATTCTATATGAGGTTCTCTTCGTGGCTTTGCCTAGTAAGAGATCAAAGAGAAGAATCAGTATGAATGAAAATTAATTTGGATTGCAACATAAAATGAAAGTGGTAGAATTGGATGATATAACTTCTAAATAACATTTACTATTAACACATTTGGTGTCATATAATAAAATTCCAAAAAGTCTGAGGATTGCTCAATTCATACTGGCAGTGTCATATTACATATGTTTTAATCAAGAAAATTTCCATTTTTTTCCCCCAAAGAAAGATTTCAACCTTTATAGGCCTATAATTCTACTCTAAAAATAATTTCCTAGAATAGAAAAGGAAAGAAACTAACATTTAATAAATGTCAGTATGTATAATTTTATTCTCACAATCTTATTTTTGTCAAAACAGGGAATATCCTCATTTTTATAAATGAAGTAGCTAAAATTAAGTTTAAGTAATTCATCCAAGGTTATAGAGCAGTGAAGATACCTTATTCAGAAATTCCTTTCCTATTCAGAAGTTCCTGTCCTTTGTACCAACTGGAATTCTTTAGGGATAAACTAGTTCCTCTTGAGATTAAATTTTTCTTTTTATACAATGTTTTCATAACTTTCCAGGTTGTATTAATCACTGAAGGTGATTGTTAACATACAGATTCCCACCTTCCCTAGAGATTATCTAGATAAAAAACACTATAGTGTTACCTAATCAACTCAAGGCTGTTTCCTTTGGGAATTATAATTAGGGAGGGAGATGTGGGAGTAGAGAATGTGGAAGAAAAGAGTAAAAGAAGAGTACATTCTTATAAAGCATCTGTTGAGTCAGACACTGCTAGGCCCAGGAAATACACAGATGAGCATGACACTGCCCCTTTCCTCTGGAGCTGTACTGCATAGAAGTAAGCGGCCCCAACAGTGAGGCCCTCTTCCTCGGGTTTGCTGGCCCATAATGAAAGTCTCTCCAGAATGCATCCCTTTTGAATGCTGAGGATCTTCTGTGTCTACTCACTGAAAATTGGATCATCCTGGTTCTAAAGAATTTTGTTTGATTGTGGGTTATTCAGTTTGTTTGAATCTGCATTTATTAGTTATTAGTTCATAAACATCTTTTTATGTGCTTTTTGTTTGTTTTTGTTTTTATTCTTTTATGTGCTTTTTAGTCACTTGTAATTCTTTTGTGAATGGCCTGTTTAAGTAATTGTCTACTTTTTTTGTCATTTTAAATTATTTTTAATTACCCGAGGAATACATATGTATATCTCCCTTTGTAAAAAAAAAAGTAGAGCATTGTAGATAATGTTAAAGATATATTTCTGTAATATGTCTTCATTGAACACATAACTTTTAAAAAGCATAAATGGTTTCATATTGTTCATGTTTTTGCAAATTGCCTTTTTCCCGACTCAGCAGTGTTTTGAGAGCTTTGTGTGTTAATACATACAAGTCCTTTCTTTTAAATTTTAATTTTTTATTGAGCTGTTATTATTCACATACCATACAATTCACCCTTTTAAAGTATACATTTCAGGAATTTTTAGTATATTCATGAAGTTGTACAGTCATCACCAGTATCTAATTCCTGAATATTTATATCACCCCCAAAAGAAACCGCATACCCCTTAGCAGTCACTTTCCACCCCTTCCCCTCCCAGCCTTGGCAACCATTAACCTACTTGCAGTCTCTATGGATATGTCTATTCTGGATATTTCATATAAATAGAATTATACATTATGTGACATTTTATATCTGGCTTTTTTTACTTAGCATGTTTTCTCGGTTGATCAGTGTTGTATTATGTATCAGTACTTCATTGCTTTTTATGGCTGAATAGTATTTCCATTGTTTATCCATTCATTAGTTGATGGACATTTGAGAGTTGTTTCTGCTTGTTGGCCATTATGAATGAATAATGCTACTGTGAACGTTTTTTTACAAGTTTTTGTGTGTACTTATGTTTTTACTTCTCTTGGTTATATGCTTAGGAATGGAATTGCTGGGTGAAATGTTAACTTTGTTTAGCTTTTTAAGGAACTGCTACAGAGGTAGTAGTTTTACAACCATTTTACAACCCCACTAACAATGTGTAAGGGTTCTAATTTCTCTACATCCTCTTCAACATTTATGTCTTTTTTTATTATAGCTATCATAGGGATGGGAAGTGGTATCTCATCATGGTTGTGATCTACATTTCCCTAATGACTAAAGATGTTAAGCATCTTTTCATGTGCTTATTGACCATTTGTATATCTTCTTTGGAGAAAAGACTAAATTTTTTGTCCATTTTTAAGTTGGGTTATCTTTTTATTGTTGAGCTATAAGAGGTCTTTATGTATTTTGAATACTAGACCCTTATCTAGATACGTGATGTGCAAATATTTTTTCTCATTCTATGGGTAGTCCTTTCCTTTTAAATGCTGTATAGCAGGAGTCAGCAAACTTTTACTATAAAGACCAAATATTAAATATTTTAGACTTTATGGGCCATATGGTCTCTGTTGTGACTTTTTTCCTTTGCTGTTTTAGTGCAGAAGCAACCATAGACAATGTAAAAGAGTGAGGATGGCTGTGTTCCAATAAAATTTTGTATGTGGACACTGAAATTTGAATTTCATATAACTTTCATTGTCATTTTTTTAATGTAGAAACTGTTCTTAGCTCATTGATCTTGCTGTGCATATTTCATCTCACAGGTATCTTTGTAGTGATTTTTATGTTTTCTTATAGTGGTATTACTCTTGCTTGACTGACTGTAGAAATAAAATGCCATTTTTATAGATACCATTATGAATGTATAGAAAATCGTCAGAAATTGAAATAATATCTAAGATTCTTGATTATAATGATATATATTATTTAATTTTTTCTTGCCCATTTAAAAAATAACTTGTCAAACATGAATAGCATCCCTACTTTTATTTAAGGTAGAGCTTTTAGTTGTTTTTTTTTTTGTTTTTGTTTTTTGGTCTATATTTCTTTTTTATTTTAACTTAAGGGAAAATTGAGATATAATTTCTTTACAGAAAAGGAAAGAAAGTGCATGGATTCTAAATGTACAGTTTGATGGATTTACATATCAAATATTCCCACACCCCAGAAGGCTCCCTCTTGTTCTTTCCTAGTCACTAACCTCTCTTCCCCCAAGGCAACTACTACCTTGACCTCCATCACTAGAGATTGGTTTTGCCTGTTCTTGTACTTCATTTAAACAGAGTCATAGTACATGTTTTGCTTTTGGGTAGAGCCTTTAGTTTTTATTTTTATGTATATAATACTTTTTGAAGGCTTACTGTAATTACGTTTCTCATAGGTTAAGAATAAACTTTCCTGCAGTGGTTTGGAGATTTTATGTTTGACCCTGAAACTTTTTCAAAATCATGAAGAACTTTCATTTAAACAAATATCCTGAAAAAGGTTTTACTAAGGTAGTCTTTCTTCTGTCGTGGGTATATTATACAAGCATGTTTACTGGAATCAGTATTCTGTTTATAAAGGAATATAGGATACCTGTAGTAATCATTTAAAGGAAGGAGGTTTATTTATCCCCTGATAATTTAACAAAATCAGATTTTGCCCCTTGTTCTTAGGAGTAAAAAATATGCATTGCAATGCTTGTTTATTTGTTTGTTTTTCTGAAACAGCATTTTGATAAATAAAATTAAATCCTTGAACTTGGGTATATGTTGAACATGTTTCAGTGTAAAACTGTATTGCAAGTATTCAGGTAGAATTTAAGCAACCCTTCAAACAGTAAGCAGAGAGGAATGTTATTTGTCAGTGTTTCTCTTTCCCTTTCACCTAATTTCTTCAGAGAAATATTTTGTTCTTGTGTTCTGAGGCCAGATTTTTCTGTCACACAGCCTGAACTAGATTAGAGGCTTCTCTGCCCTTTAATCCTTCCCCTGTTTACTGGTGCCTTATCCTAAAGTAAAGCCACTGTCTTTCCCACTGATGGGAGGTGGTGATAATGTGTTTGGGCTTGTGTTAATCAAAGGTACTTGGAATAGCTTGATCTTTTTCTTTAGGGAAGCACTTACTAGATGATTGATAAATGGAATACACAAATGACCCCTAATCTAGTTTAAAATTTGTGGCTAGAATTTATCCAGAATGTATTTTTGTTTGGCCTTGTGTTTAAGAACAGACACATAAGAATTAAATTGGCTGAATTAATAATTAAATTTATTTTTAAAATGTGGAATTGTCTATTTTTTTAAAATTTAGATTATTTTGTGAAGATTGAGGTGTGCTTGCCAGCACAGTTTTTCTTGTAATGTATGGATAGGTAGTTATAATATTCCCAAAGAACAGAGATTCCCATGGTTTTAAAAATTCTTTTTACATATCTAGTTAGGTTACACAAAGGTAACACAAAAATGTATTACCTAGACCTACCAACGTGTAACTAATTCCTATGTACCTTTTGCTCTGTATCTGTTAATAGTCTGTATGGGATTCTCTACCATGCGAGCGGGGGCTACTCTTCGTTGCGGTGTGCAGGCTTCTCATCGCGGTGGCTTCTCTTGTTGCGGAGCACGGGCTGTAGGTGCGCGGCCTTCAGTAGTTGCGGTGTGTGGGCTCAGTAGTTGTGGCTTGCAGGCTCTAGAGTGCAGGCTCAGTAGTTGTGGCACACAGGCTTAATTGCTCCACAGCATGTGGAATCTTCCCGGACCAGGGATCGAACCCGTGTCCCCTACATTGGCAGGTGGATTCTTAACCACTACACCACCAGGGAAGTCCCTGACTCCCCGCTTTGACTGCCGAGGGCCCGGGTTCAATCCTTGGTTGGGGAACTAAAATCCTGCAAGCAGTGTGGTGCGGCCAAAAAAAAAATCTTCAGCGAATGGAGAAGTCGAAAGAATTTCAACTGATCTTTTCTCTAGATGCAGTCTATCACAAAATGAAAGAACCTAGTTAAAATGAACAAAGTGTAGTTTACTGAACTCATCTTTATCATCTATTTTAGGTATAAACTAGGCTGTTTGTTGTGGCTAGTGGAGTGAACTACAAGCATTTTTGTCAAGTACATAGGTTTCAATTTCAATGAGTCTTTAAGGTTAAACACTATTTGAATTATTTTTCTCTGTCCTTTTACAGCATCCACCCGCTTTGTGAAGTGTGAAAAATGTCATCATTTTTTTGTTGTGCTGTCAGAAGCAGACTCAAAGAAAAGCATAATTAAAGAACCTGAATCAGCAGCAGAAGCTGTAAAATTGGCATTCCAACAGAAACCACCTCCTCCCCCCAAAAAGGTATAGGTCTTAGTTCAGTCTTATAAGCACTTTATCTTGAAAACATTTCATTGCTCCCCTCCCTCCAGTTTATATTGAATCTTAATACTAGTATCTAAACAAGTGTTATAAGTTCTTAATACGGACTATATCTGGCTAAATTGTTACTGATATTTGATACTTGAAATTTAGGTATGGAATCCATTGCTGTTTTCCCATGTCATGATCACTGTATTCATAGCAATGAAATATAGTTGATGATTATTAAAGTAGTGTTAATGCTGAGTTAATCTAAAATGATATCCTTAAAATAGAGCAGCTGGGGATTTATTTTTGTTAGTTTGGGCCCCTGAATAACACCAGCCTGCAATTTTTCCTCCTTAAATTAATCTACTTTATGGTAAAACAGCCTCAGGCTAACAATGGAAGCAAGTAATTTTTTCCTGACCAATGTGCCAGGGCTCTCCTGTATAGCACTGTGACTTTTGTGGTATGGGCTCTTCCTAGGAGTCTCAGATGGATTGTGATTTGGCCATGTGAAACACAGCAGAGTGTACCACCAGCTTCATTGGGTACTTGGCGTACACTTTCTGAGAAGGAGGAGCCCTGCTCTGGGCTGTGTGCCCTCTGTTCTGGCCATATCTCAGATGTTTGCACACTTACATTATTTGTCACCCTCTGCTTCGGTTTAGCTTTCTTCTGCTGTTTAGGTACCAGTGCATTTGTCTCTGCAAATGTGCTATGGCAGGTTTAATAAATCATGGGTATAGTTTGTGAGGAATGATGATTTTTAAAAACCGTAATAAAATACATATGGTCAACGACTATAGAATTTGTCATGTAAAAATAAATGAAGTAATGGAAAATATAGCTGTTAAGCTTTATGTTCCCCACTAATTTGTGTAGACTTCAGACATCTGAGTCAAAGTTCTAGAGAATAAAGTTCTAGAAAATAACTATTTTCAGGAGTTAGTGAATATTAACAGTTAATTTCTGTTTCTGAAAGCTGAAATAATTTATCCCAGGTGCTAAGCTGTTGGCAGTATCCAAGTTTCATCTAGAGCTTTAGTTTCTACCAAGAATAAGGCTTTTAGATTGCCATTTAGATAAAAGCATAGCTTTAAAGTTAATATCTAAGAAGAAGCTAAATGTTTATGAGCATTAAAACACATTGATACTGGTGGTATAATGGTCTTTGATTATATAATGCTTATTTTGAAAAGGTTAGTTTTATAATATGTTGTCTTTGTGAAGAATATTATTCATATTATTGAGAGAGGTGTAAAAAGGATTTTTTAAAATGATTTACATTAATGATGATAGCTTCAGACCCATGGTGGCAAGTGTAGGTATTCTAATTGACTTTAATATTAACTTTCAAAAATTAGGATCAGTGACATTGTTTATAGAATAGAAACCGGCATAGCACTAGAGGAGTACAGGGATACTTTGTTAAGCTAGAGAACAAAAGAATTGTGTTTTGTTCCTTTAAAGTTTGGGGCCTCTGAATCATTGCTACATAATGTGTCATGCCCTTTGCATTTTGTTTTGTTTTGTTTTGTTTTGTTTTTAAACCTAAAGGGAGCAAACATTCATTCATTTGTTCATTTATTTATTTATTTATGGCCGTGTTGGGTCTTCATTGCTGTGCGTGGGCTGTCTCTAGTTGTGGTGAGCAGGGGCTACTCTTCACTGCGGTGCAGGGGCTTCTCATTTGTGGTGGCTTCTCTTGTTGCGGAGCATGAGCTCTAGGCGCGCGGGCTTCAGTAATTGCAGCGCGTGGGCTCAGTAGTTGCGGAACGCAGGCTCTAGGGCGCGCGGGCTTCAGTAGTTGTGGTGCACGGGCTTAGTTGCTCCGTGGCATGTGGGATCTTCCCGGACCAGGCATTGAACCCATGTCCCCTGCATTGGTAGGCAGATTCTTAACCATTGCGCCACCAGGGAAGTTGTGGCATTTTGTTTTGGATGAGAATCTTTGTTCAAATTTAAAACTGTAAGTAAATGTACTCAGTATAGGACTTTCCCGGTGGTCCAGTGGTTAAGACTCCAGGCTTCCACTGCAGGGGGCACAGGTTCAATCTCTGGTAGGGGAAGTTCCGCGTGCTGCATGGTGCAGCCAAAAAAAAAAAAAGTGTGCTCAGTATGTAACTTTAATGTGCATATTTTGTGATAGCTCATAGTAAATTGTTCATCTCTAATCATTTTTCAGATTTATAACTACCTCGACAAGTACGTTGTTGGCCAGTCATTTGCCAAGAAGGTGCTTTCAGTTGCTGTATACAATCATTATAAGAGAATATATAACAATATCCCAGCTAATGTGAGACAGCAAGCAGAAGTTGAGAAGCAGACATCATTAACTCCTAGAGGTTAGTGTTTTGATAATTGACCAAAATAGAGATTACTGTGCTTTAGAGGTAATCCTTATTTGGAACTCTTTGCTTTTGTCTTAAAATACTTTTAGTACACTACAGCATTTTTCAAAATACAGATCACTTCCCATTAGTGGTTCATGAATCATTTCAGTACATTGCCAACAGCATTTACAAAAGAGTTAATAAGTGTGAGTAGAAAATAGCAGAGTACGTTAACAACTTAAGTATTATTTCTTAAAACTTTTGTTTTCAGTTATATGTACATGGGTTCTGGTATACAGATTGAGACATCATTTTTGAATTGTAGACTTGACCACAACTAGTTCCCCATGACTGGATCATTGCAGTGCTCTCTGTGTGACTCTTGAGTTCTTCTCTTTTGGGTTCAGGATACAGAATTTCATTTGCCTAAGTCAGAGATATATATGGAGATGATAAAGCTTACAGAACATTTTCAGCACTCTTTCCTTTTAGTCCCCAGCTACATAGTGCAAGGTTCAGGACAAATTTTTAAGTGATTCAAAGTATAATTCCTATTAATGATAGATTCTAATGTACCAATATACTGTGTAATGTCAACTTACTGTGGACAATATTGTGTGTGATATTAATAGAATGATTTTATTTAAAAAACTATGAATAGAGTACAGTGTAAATATTTTAAGGGTTTTTTTTGTGTGTGTGGTTTTTTTTTTGGCCAGGGAGCTGTAATTTCTGACTCGTCCTACAGTGTATCATTTTACATTCTTTTAGTCATCATTTTACAATTTTAGGGAGTTCTGCTAAATACTTTAAGTATTAAATTATTTTTAGTAGCTACTAAATATATAACTGATTGGCTTAATGAAGACACTTGTTCACTGGTTGAGCTTACTGCAAAATAGTCATATAGTAGGATCAGTTACTTTTTTAGAAAGTATAAATCATAGTAACTATTGAAAGACTTGGAACCTTCATTTTTATAAGGTCCAAATCGCGTTGTTTAGTCATGGAGCAAAATGATTTTTTCTGATTCCTTCAGTCAACAAATTAATAGTTAAGCTCTTCTAGGTGCTGGAAAAGCAAATGGTTACATGGTATTTATAGTATGAGGGATTTAAACTCTTATTAAAGACCTAAATTATTACTACTCTTTTCTTAAAATAGATAGCAGCTTTGTATTTGACAAATGTGAATATTAGCAACTGGACTGCCATCATTAAGCATCATTGGGGTTTTTTTAATATAGAAAGGAGGTAGCATATAAATTCTTTCATAATGTGAAAAGCTGAAAGGACGTTAATGAACATATTCTTTAAATATATTTGGAAGAGGGCAAGAAGTGGAATACTCCTTGTTTGTTCCCCTAAATTAAGCAAATATATAATATTTTCACATTGCCATTTTCATCCTCTTTCTTAGAGTTAGAAATAAGAAGACGGGAGGATGAGTACAGATTTACAAGTAAGTGACCTCTCTTCAGGTCCTCCTCTGTAATCATTCTTCCTTTTGAGATTTACCTCAGTGAAGTTTGTCAGCAGTAGTAATGGTAGACATGTATTTGCTTGTGTATTACTAAGAAAGATATTGTATATTATCTAAGCCTGTTTGTTATACATGGTATATATAACTTTGGAACAGTTTCATAGCTAATTTGTGTAGTTTGTAGATGTTGGGTTATTTTAGATATTTGATCTTATCTTTTCTGTTGTGATATTTCTTAAAGCATAACGTAGAGAAATAAAAAGTACTATATGCAGTTCCTCTAGATCTGCATATTAACAAAAGTTGTATTTTTAAAAATCTGTAGCTTGAATATTATATCCTTTTTTTAAAAAAACCATACAATTAGAGTTGGTCTGCCTGTAAGTGACAAATTTTAGGGGAGGCAGATTATCTTCCAGCTACTCTTTGCCAGAAACCACACTGTTTATTTTTTGGTGTTTATGAAACTTAGTGTAGACTTGCTAATTATACATAAGCACCAACTCATTGTTGCGAGCCCTAGACTGCCCCTATAATCATCAGATGGTCTGATGGAGGGTGTGGAAGGACCTGATACACCAAAGATAGTGGCTATTCTGATGTCTTGAACCCATCCTTTGGAGGTGGATATAGCTGCCATACAGAGGGAGAAGGTTCCAAAGTTATTATAAAAAGATTCATGTTGTCACAAAAGACAAAAAACATAGATAAGCCAGTATGAACATTTTTCACTTAAAAGTTTGATAATTTTACATTTGCCTTTGAACCAAACAGTATTATACATCTGCTATTTGAAGTGTACTATATATTCAGGATGAGCTATGAGAATATAACTAGTTTACCAACTCTGGCATGAGATTTATTAAATGTAATAAAATATGCTATCAATATATATTCGTAAATTTGGGCAGGTGGCTGATGAAGCTACTATGAATTATTAAAGAAAAGTCTGTAGTGAGTATTTTGAAAAAATACATGTGTAGTGATTTTTTAAAAATGTATGTAGTGATTTAATATAATATAAATGTTAACAAGTAACAGTATTTAAGAACTTAGGCAAAATAATTTGTAATTACATATATTGATTGACTTGGAAATTAATATTTTGAGAGCTTATATAGAATTTACTTTCATGTATAGTTTAGTCTTCTCCTATGTGGGGCATTAGTTTTTAAAGTTAGGGCATTAGGCCAAAGTCATATATAATTAAAATATTCTTGGATGTTCCTTTGGAAATCACATATTAGAGACCAACATATGTCTTTTTAACATGTTAAGATTGATGCTTTTTTCCTCCATCATTGGAACATAAAGTTTTTCTGAAGTTAAGCACGAAATGAAATAGTTGGCTTGCATATAAGGGCTATGTTATACAAATACTTAAACACAAGAAAACGGTAATACTAATAGTAAATTCTTCCAAAGCACATATAAAACTATCTGCCAGGCACTGTTTTAAGTGTTTTACATGTATATACTCATTAATCTTCCCCAAACCTATGAGACAGAAACTATTACTTTCACTACCATTTTACATATAAGAAAATTGAAGCACAGAAATTTTAAGTAGTTTGCCTAGGGCCATATAGCTGATGAGCGGCACACAACTAACTATTCTAGCCTGCTTGCTCATAGTCCTTATTATAGAGAGCTGCCTATGTAGTGAGAGATATGCAAGAACAGAGACTTAACTGAAAGAACAGGAGAGTTATCTCAAGTTTACCCTGGGGCATATTTTCATAAATGGAAAGACAAACATCATTTGTTCTGTACTATTTAAATTATTCCTTTTTTAAAAAAACTTAAATCATAGAGTAAGTTAAATACACGTGTCATATGATTTCACTGTAGTCAATATGCTTCTTGCGATTTTGTCCAAATTACCTAAATCATCTTTTCCCCATTGGGCAGACCTACTTTTCAGCCAAGCACCTTCTTATATTGTCACAATTCCTAACTAGATTTTGCTGAAATAAAAAAAAAACTTTTCTTTTTTTTTGTTTAGTAGGGACAACTATCTAACTGAACTAATATAGAAGACTGCATTTTTTTTGCCGGATGTGAATTGTACTGAGACATAGCATTGTGATTTATTCGCTGATCATTAACCGTCAAATGGAGCACAGTATAATTAAATTCAAATGTTTATTGAATGCCTATTATTTTTGATGACTAGAATAACCCTTTACCAAAGGGTGTGACCCAAAGATAGTTTCAAAGTGACAGCCAGATAGAATAGGACTATAATAATATGTCTGCTGAACATCTGTCTGTTGGTTTGATTAAAATAATAAAGCATTGGAAGATACTGATATTCTTAGAAACAACCTAAAAATAAATCCAGAAAATATAAACAAGTATGATATGAGCACAGATACCTTAACTGCTGAGAGCCAGGAGCAATATGGATATTTACAAATCTGGCTAATTGAAAAGAGTATTGGGATTCTTTCCTTCAGCCAAGAGAGAGTGAGAATAAGATTTTTTTTAAGGGTTCCAGCTGATAAACTGTTAGTTTGCCAACAATATGATTCTCATATAGTCAAGATTATGTCTCTAATAAAGGAACTGCAGTGATCCAGTTGAGATCCTGTAAAATCAGGAATTCAGATAGGGCCAGGGATAGTGAATCTTACCATAGTTGGTTTCTCTTGTAGACTCACAGGATCATTTTTAAATGTGGAAGAGACTGTTTAAAGGTCATATGTCTCAGTATTTTCACTAAGGAAGCAGGCCCAGTAAAGCTAAGTGACTTGCCATGCTCCTACAATAGAACCGAGACTAGAACCCAAGTTTCCTATTTCTCAGTTCAGTGTTTTTCCCTTTCTCTACAGCCCTGCTTATTTTCATTTGTACTGAAAAAAATAATATACCTTTGTTTATCTTTCAAAGTGCCTCCAAATCAATTGTGTTTTGTTCTTTTTTTTTTTTTTTAATTGGCTGTGTTGGGTCTTTGTTGCTGCACGCGGGCTTTCTCTAGTTGCGGCAAGCGGGAGCTACTCTTCGTTGTGGTGCGTGGGCTCCTCATTGTGATGGCTTCTCTTGTTGCGGAGCATGGGCTCTAGGCATGCAGGCTTCAGTAGTTGTGGCATGTGGGCTCAGTAGTTGTGGCTCGCGGGCTCTAGAACACAAGCTCAGTAGTTGTGGCTCACGGGCTTAGTTGCTCCGCGGCATGTGGGATCTTCCCAGACCAGGGCTCGAACCCGTGTTCCCTGCACTGGCAGGCGAATCCTTAACCACTGCGCCACCAGGGAAGCCCTTGTGTTTTGTTCTTAAACACAGGCATAGAAACATAAAGTGTACATATGACTTGCTCAAGATCATATAGCTATTTAGAGGCAAATAAAGGACCAAAGCTAAAGCTTTCTGACTCCTAGCACTGTTCTCCTATTATACTGCCTTCTTTTCAGTAAAAGTATAGTCTTCATACAAGTTTATATAAATAAGGAAGGTAAAAATAATCCATTTCCTTTGCTTGAGGTTCCCTGAATAATCATTGTGTATTGTACATTTGTCATTAGATAATTTGAGGTTTTCTTCCTTTATAGGTAAGGCAAAATGTTAGAATATTTAAATTTTTTCTAAATAGGTGATTGGTTTTAGATGTAGGGTTTTATTGGGCATTTTTTGAAGTAAAATCAAATGAAGCTCTAATAATTCCTTTGGCATTTTTTCAGAGTTGCTTCAGATTGCTGGAATTAGTCCACATGGTAATGCTTTAGGAGCATCAATGCAGCAACAAGTAAACCAACAAATACCTCAGGAAAAACGAGGAGGTGAAGTATTGGATTCTTCCCATGATGACATAAAACTTGAAAAGAGTAATATTTTGCTGCTTGGACCAACTGGGTCAGGTAAATAACTTACTGAAAAATCACTACTCATTTAAAAAAAAATAGAATATAAATGATTCTGTAACCTGTGTCTTATGACTGGGGGATTCTCACTCTTAAGAAGAAAATCTAAGGCCAATCTTATGGTAGTTATACAGGGCTTAGAACTGAATTTGAGGTGTTGGTATTGCCCTTTAGGCCAGTCCCTAATATCTTAACAGGAATAATGAAAATAGCATACCATTATATCTGAGTAATAGTAGAGAAAAGATGTAACACTAATTTTTCTTATTATACATTCTTCACATTTAATTTGTATTGCATTTTTGTAGAGAAATTGTATGACAACATATTTTTAGTAAATTTTTAGTTACTGTTTCTATTTGTAGGTAAAACTCTTCTGGCACAAACCCTAGCTAAATGCCTTGATGTCCCTTTTGCTATCTGTGACTGTACGACTTTGACTCAGGCTGGATATGTAGGTGAAGATATTGAATCTGTGATTGCCAAATTGCTCCAAGATGCCAATTATAATGTAGAAAAAGCACAACAAGGTATGTTTCAGTGTAGTTTGTCCCCAGATATAGTCTGTTGGGGAAGCAGTCTAATAGCAAGAGAATATAATTTTTATTTTGAGTCAAGGAGTAAAATTCTATAATTATATAAAAGTAGCTATGTTAAACATTTTCTAGCATACTAAGGGCCACAAAGTTTGCTTTGCCTTAATGTTATAATATGGCTACTAGGGTGAAAACAGGCTAAATTACTATTCCATTAGATCTTTAATACTATCATTGTTTTTCCTGTTCTGACTTTCCTCTAGACTCGTAATGCTGGGGTGGGGTAAGGGAGGGGATAAGGACAAGTGCAGGAGAGTGCAAGATGTATACAGAAACAAATTAGGCTATTGACTTAGGAGATGTCATAGATGCTGCATTTCTGTTTTCTCTATCTATCATCTGTCCTTGTTTACATGAAGAGCTTGACAGCTTCCTGTCCAAATTCCTTTAAGACAAGAATATACATGGGAAAAAAATAAGCTAAAATTTTGCTAATACCAGCCCTGTATCCACCTTCTGCTTTCACACTGTACCTCTATCTCAGCTTCTTAGAATAAAGAACCTGAAAACATTAGTGGGGTAGATAACTATTGTCATAGAGAATTGGTTATCATACCCAAGTGATATTCTATAGAATAAATTATAAAACGTTTGCACAAAATGATGAGTGGGAAAGCTAGCAGTGTATTTTTATAGTATTAAGCCATTGTATATGTTAAGTGTTAAAGATTAAATAACCTTGCTCTCTAGCTACCTAGTTGTTTAAAGCTGAGTTATCTTGTGTATATCTTTTTCATATTATAAATAGAATCCTCCTTAAATTATAGGAATTGTCTTTCTGGATGAAGTAGATAAGATTGGCAGTGTGCCAGGCATTCATCAGTTACGGGATGTAGGTGGAGAAGGCGTTCAGCAAGTAAGCAGTTGAATATTTTGTTCAAGCCCACTAAAAGGAAGGGAATACATCAACCTCCCAAATATTGTACGTTTGGTTTCACATTCAATTAGATTCTGTTTTGTTTATTTCTCCTACTCCAAACTCCACATACCATTTAGTTCAGGTCCTAAGAGAAAGCTGTTGGCGATTTTAAATACCAAATTACCTTTGTTAGGAAATTAAAAATATTTTAAAGAAATAAATGAAATTTAATTTTTGTTGGTTTTATTACACAAAGGCCTAGTTAAACATTTCTAGAGGACTCTTGAAGAAAGTTCTGGTTCTAACTAGACATAAATGAACTATGTACATGTATCTTATTCTTTTCACTTAATTAGAAGATAAAATAGAGTTTTATGCCTTATAGAGTCATACTTAAAGTCATAATGATCTATTGGGCAACTTGACCTTTTACTTGTAACTAATTATGACATAAACTACAGGGTAAGGAAAATTGCTTTTGTTTTTTTGACCAAGACATAGACAGGTACAGTCACACTTATAAAATGTGCTGGATGATATTTTTTATAAAGGAATCTCAAAATATAGGTATTCTCAAAGTTTAACACTAGGAGTAGAATAGAATTTTAATTTGCATGAAAGACAAATCTTCAAATATTTTCAAATTTTGAATGTTCCCACCATGGTTGGATAACATCTTAAGAGAGCCATAATTCTATCTTTATGTCAGAACTATGTCTTTACCATCAAAAACAACCTCTTGGGTTGACTGTTTCCTGAATGCATCAGGAGTCCTATAACTATTCCAAATAAATTTATGAATAATTAATGTGATAGTATATTAGATTTTCATGTTAGTTATAGAAATGTGGGAGTTTTCTTCAGTTATGCTCATTGACCATAACCACATATTATTTTCCCCATTGAATCCCATTACCTAAAGTATAATAAATAATACGCTTATATGATGATGCCATAAATCATTTATTCTTTATTTAGGGCTTATTAAAACTACTAGAAGGCACAATAGTCAATGTTCCAGAAAAGAATTCTCGTAAGCTACGTGGAGAAACGGTACAAGTTGATACAACAAACATCCTGTTTGTTGCATCTGGTGCTTTCAATGGTTTGGACAGAATCATCAGCAGGAGAAAAAATGAAAAGGTAAGTTTTTCTGAGTGATTACTAGGAGAGAGAGCACATTTGAAGTTAGAGGATGGACCCTCAGTTTCTAATCTCATATCTGCCATCTGCCAGTTGTGGATTTTTATGAGTTAGGTTTTCTTAGAGTATACCAGAAATATATGCCTAGTTATTTTTAAAATTTCAGAGTAGTGGTTTGGAAGATTTCTAAATATCATCTATATATGGGCATTTTTAAAGTATAACTTGATTATTTCAGTTTTATATTTCATCTAAGGAGTTTTTTATTATTTGAGGTAGCTGCTGTATCAATAAAAATTCTACTCATTTCTCTTGCCCAATTCACTGGAGCCCAATAAAGAGCTTGTCTCCATTGCTCCTGCCCATAGCGTCTACATAGATCACTGCTGACATTCACAAATGGAGGAAAGCAGTTTGGAGGTTGGAGGAAGGGTTGTGATCCCACCTAGTTTTATAGATGTTTCTTAAACATTCTTATAAGCCTTGATTTTAACTGGAACTTACTTTTTCATATCCTCAAAGTTCATGCCCAGTACCTATTTATTGATTGATTATAATAAAATGTAATGTCGGCATAGTGGCAAGAAGCCCGAAAACATGCCTGTTTTCCATGCTTTTGTGTTTTACATAATCGCCACAAATGATACCTTTTATATAATATATTCTACGTAAATGAATATATCATAGATCACCTCTTCGCTATATTGTTTGCTTTAAGTCTCCTTGGCCTTGCATGTTTAGTAGTTTACTTTAGTTTTTAGTTTAGTAGTAGTAGCTACTAATGCAGTAGTTTAGTAGTAGTAAAAAAAAATAATAAAATAACGCTGCTAATAAATGGTTGCCTGTGTTAATTCCTTTGCATAGCCTAGATGAGAAACCTCTTGTACAGATACTGAGCCAGGTAGTGTTGTTATTCCTCAATAAGGTTAGATTTTTATTTTTCATATTAGTTAATTTATGTTTTTCTTGCTTTTGAAATTCTGTATAAATTAGCCTAACAAATTAGAAAGAAGAAATTATTTGTGTGTGCGCCCACATGCACACACATGCATGTGTTTGAGAGAGACAGATGGGGGAGGGTGGGGAAGAGAGAGAGAGAACTTTATATTCAAAATTCTGTAACCAAAGGCAAGGACCATGTTCTTATATTTATTTATAATTCATACTTCCAAAAAGAATTTGAAGCTAGAAACATTTAGAAAAGAACAATTAAAAGTATTGTTAGTAAAGAGATCAGAAACATACAAAAGGAAGGTTTAGGTCATTTCAGCTTAGTGGAAATTAAGTCACTCTGTTTAGCTTTGAACTTCTTAATGAAAAGTAGGGGGAAATCGTGAGCTAGTTTTTATTGCCTGAAAGAGGAAGGGTATGATGTCTTCATGAGAGACAAAGATTTAAAAAAGAGTTTTTCACTTAGATTTTTTTTTTTAAATTTATTTTGGCTGTGCCGGGTCTTAGTTGCAGCATGCAGGATCTTCGTTGTGGCATGTTTAGTTGCGGCATGCAGGATCTTTAGTTGCAGCATGCGAACTCTTAGTTGTGGCATGCATGTGGGATCTAGTTCCCCGACCAGGGATTGAACCCGGGCCCGCTCCATTGGGAGCGTGGAGTCTTACCCACTGGACCACCAGGGAAGTCCCTGTCACATAGATTTTTAGGAAAAGAAGACAGAGACATAAGAGAGTCTGCAACAGTGATTTTATAGAGGATTAAACACATCCATTTGGCTACTGTTTTTATCAAACCTCATTGAAAGCCAGGAGTACAATATAAATAATATACCTCTACCTCTACCTCTTTCCTAACCATATGAAACTGCTTGCAGTCTTAAGTTTTATTCCTATTGCCTTTGCTTATGTCCTCCCCACCTCAGTCCAGTTGGCAAATATGTGTTCATTTTTTTTAACACAATAAGCATTTATTTCTTGCTCAAACAAATCCAGAAGTGTATTGGGTGATAATATGTGTTCATTCTTTATGACTCAGTCTGTTAAATGATTAGGCAATTCCTCTGTGAAGACTTTCTTGGTCACCTCCTACCCTCCGTCCCCAGTATTTCCTCTTTTCTTTCTTTCCACTGCTGTAGTTTCCTGTACAGTTGTCCTTCATTGCACCTATGATGCTTTAATATCTTCATGTGTTCTCACTGTAAAGAAGTCCCTTTAGGTTAGGATAAGGGGTGTCTTCAGGTTTGTATCCTCAGTGTTTTATAATAATGCTTAATGCTTAATAAATGTGTATCCATATATATAATAAATATGTGTATATATATTTATTACTATATATGCCTATATTGTATATATAATAAATGCTTAATATATGCTTAAATTATTGAATGAAAGGTATTTTGCTTTCTGATAACACTAACTGTCCACATACACAGCTTAGAGTATCAGGAATGGATTTTTAACTTAGGTGTTTTCTCATATATCATGTACTTCTCTTGTTCTTTTGACAAAAGTTGTATGACATATCAAAATTAAACTTCGGACAGTTGCCTGGAGTATAGTTCTTTTATATTGACTAAAGCAAGATCCATATACCTTAGATACACAACTTTTTGCAGCAAAGTTACCATTTTTGTTTGATGTCCTTACATGTTCTTTATAAAATCGAAATTATTCTAACTCATAGGATGTTCTAACTCATAGGATATTCTAACTCATAGGATATTCTAACTCATAGTATGCAACCCCAAATCACGATTTTAATAGAATGCTTAGCAATGACTTAAGACACTTGTGGATAATTTCGTTTTAAGTCTGCTTGTTCCATAGGCACTACTCCTGTTTACAGTATTACAAAACTGACTTTGGTTACAGAATAATTACTATCTCTGTTTCCACAGTTCTTGCACATTTTGGAAGCCACACTAGTCTAGAGGTCTCAGAAAAATCCTGCAACATCATTATATGAGTTCTAAGGGACTTCCCTTCACAGTTCTTACTTACCTACTTTTACTAGAATTCATTCTTTGAGAGTTGGTTAGGTTCTCAATTCTGAAGGCAGATAGGCCTGAGTTTGGATCCTGGCTTTTACCACTAGCAGCAGTGAGAGCTTTGGTCAAGGTACTTAACCTCTCTAAGCCTTTTTTCTTCATTGTAAAATATAAATGATAATACTTTCTTCTGTTGTGAAGATGGCATGAGATATGCATGTAAAATGCTGAGCACGATGCAGCTTCATTCTGTTATTTATAATACCTGTCTTTTCTTTGGCAGTATCTTGGATTTGGAACACCATCTAATCTGGGAAAAGGCAGAAGGGCTGCAGCTGCTGCAGACCTTGCCAATCGAAGTGGAGAATCAAATACTCACCAAGACATTGAAGAAAAAGATCGTTTATTACGTCACGTGGAAGCCAGAGATCTCATTGAATTTGGCATGATTCCTGAGTTTGTGGGACGGTTGCCTGTGGTAGTTCCTTTGCATAGCCTAGATGAGAAAACACTTGTACAAATACTAACTGAGCCACGTAATGCTGTTATTCCTCAGTACCAGGCCTTATTCAGCATGGATAAGGTTAGATTTTTATTTTTTATACTTACTTAATTTATGGGTTTTTTTTTGCTATTGAAACTCTACATATGTTAGCCTAACAAATTAAAAAGCAATACTTATCTGGAATACCAGCCTATTCCTCACTAAATATGGATCTAGGAATCAGGGAAGGCACATGTGTCATATTAGACACTTAGGAGTTGGCTTTATTTTTTTCTTAATTAAAATCGACATTGTAGCTTAAAGCCCAAGGATATATATAGAGAGAAATTGTGCTAGCAGCCTACCCCTAACCCCTCAAGCCAGGCACACAGGATTGTCTTTTCAGCCTTGATACCCTAACTGCTTTCCTTGTGACACACTAGGTGTGCTTTTTTCTAAAGTTAACTCTCACATCTACTTCTCTGCAGCCAGACACCTGGAGCCATGTATCTAATCAGACAGCAAATGTTTGGGTTTTCTGAACCTAGTGTCTCAAAATATCAGTCTCCTTCTCTCCATTGCCACTGTCCCTACCTCAAGTCAGTCTCCTTTATCATTCTTCACCTTGACCCATGCATTTACTTCCTAATTGGTCTCCCTATCTAAAGTCTGTCTCTGACCACCACCACCAAAATATTATCATCTCCCACTTTACTTCCAGGATGGATCTTTTTAAAATTATTGAACACAGTGTCCAACAAACAGATATTAAGTTCTTAATAAATACTTACTGAATGAATAAACACAAAGCTAATTATTTCACTTCCCTCCTTAAAAATCCTTCAGTGGTCCTCTAGCCTTATTTAGATGCCCCCACTTTGGTGCTCTCTTAGCACCATGTGCAAACACTATGCTGTAAATGCTCTTTTGCTAATTTGTCACCACCCAATACACTTAAGTTTCTTGAGGGCAAAGGTGGTATCTGATTCATCACTCAGTTTCTAATATATAAACACACAGGGGTTCAATAAATGTTGAATAAAGTCCTAGAAAATCCACGTTAATGTAGAAAACCTCTTCAGGGACTAAGGACAAACTTGGGATTCATACTGATACCTTCCCATAGGTTAATTCATAGAAACAAGTGCTTTTTGAAGGCAAGGTTCTGAAGCACCATGAGAGATAATTACCTCACTTAAATTTTACATTTTCTGGATGTAGAAATTAATAAACAAAAGTTGTTTAATACCAAGATTTTATAAAATCTGATGTTCCAAAGTATTTTGATTTTGGGAGGGTATATTAACTTCTCAATAAGTTTTGGAATTTGTGGTAATTTAGAGAGACTTGTCTAAAGTTTTACCTTTGTTCTATAGGATGAGAGGGTTAGTAACACTCTTTAAAATGAATATTTTCCAGCAACTAAGTTATAGTCTAAAAATGCTTTAGTCTGAAAGGGGATAGGGTCAGTCAAGACACAAAGATTCTGACCCTGTGTTTCTGAGTATTAATCAGTGTACTTAACTCTCTGGAACTTATTTCTTTACCTGTGAAGTCAGGGCATTAGTCTCTTTTTGTTCTAAAAAGACCAGTAATGGTGGTAGGTAGTAATAGTTAGTAGATCAAATACTGCATGGTTATATTAGGAAAATATCATCAAGTATTATCTGAGTTATTTCTTTTGAATATATTTGTAGTGTGAACTGAATGTTACTGAAGATGCTTTGAAAGCTATAGCCAGATTGGCACTAGAACGAAAAACAGGTGCACGAGGCCTCCGGTCCATAATGGTAAGTTGGCATAAATTTACAGAAACTAGATTATTTCTTGGTCTGAATTTTGAGAATATTAAACCTCGATGTTATCCTCTGGAAATACATCCAGAAAATTGGTCTAATATTTTTTTTTTTTTTTTTTTTTTTGGTCACAGTATATTATATTTTTCTTTTTTCTAAAAAGGAACTTCAAGGTGTTTGCAACAAAGGACATACAGTTAATATGATTAATGAAATAGAGGAAATCAGGATCATGGGAAGGAGAATTTCAGACAACTCTACATAGGCCTTTTGACTTAAGCTCCAGAGTGCCTTCTCAGAACCATTGAAATCCTCATTGTTGTTTTTTGTTTGAAATTAAGTTGTAGATACTGTGGCATTTTACCCCTAAATTCTTCAGTATGTTATGAACTCACTATTTTTATTTTGTTACAAATCCTAGAGACCCAGCCTACTTTGAGTCACTACCCACCCTCTTCCTTAGAGTTCTCTCCCCTACTCCCCCAGGTCTGGCTGTACAGTGGGTTACTATTTCCCTACATGCTCCCAAAGCAAGCACATATTCTGTTCTCTGAGGATTTCACTGCTAAATATTACTTCTCTCATCTCAGTAGGACTTTTTGATTAGAACTACACATCCATCACAATTTGAGATTTTACTCTTTAATGAAGGCCTGGACTTCAGGTGTTGTGACAGATTTATAAGCATGTAAACTAGAAGAACAGGTGATATAGTTGACATTTTTAGAAAATTTGATGTACTCAACCAGTATTTTCCTTAAGATGGAATATAATCCAGCCCCTACTCATAGGCAAAACTAGTTTTCTTTAGTAAATAACTTTAGATCTACTGCAGCACTTGAGACAAATGCCTGTTTGAAGTCATAGCTTGGTAGAGATGATTTAGGATTAAATTGTTTTCAAATTAAGGATTACTAGTTGACCTCCTTTGGTCATAGAGTATGTCAGGAATGCTTCTGAGTAACATCTGAATCACATACAAAATGAAGGTACAGTCTTTTTGTATGTGCATGGTGACCTAAGTAGGCAGAACTACAGACAAAAAGCCTTCCCTTATAGAATGACTTCTCTCTGAATTTAGTTAGAAGCTGTTTTAATATGAAGAATATGAAAGCTTTTACATTGACTTTTCAACATTCAGTTACTGGTGCATAACAGGGACTCCATAATATTTGTTGAGTTGATGAATTTGATTGATAACCTATAGAATACAAGCATTTTATATGTAACCTCAGTTTTCCATGTAATTCATTACTTTTTTCTCTTTAGGAAAAGCTGTTACTAGAACCAATGTTCGAAGTCCCTAATTCTGATATTGTATGTGTGGAGGTTGACAAAGAAGTAGTAGAAGGAAAGAAGGAACCAGGATACATCCGGTAAAGTGTATTGTCAAACTAAAACAGATCTAAAGCTTAAGATAGGCTCTTTATTGCTAGGGTTTATTGGTCTGTCATAAAATTGTGTAAAAATCCTTATAAATCAAAAAGGAATCAGTTATCTCAAGTTTTCTGTAAAAAAATTTTCTAATTTTGGTTTATAAAATGGTATTTTGAGTCTTGAAAATTGATCTTCAAAATTAGTCTCCACTTGGGACTTCCCTGGTGGCGCAGTGGATGACTCCATGCTCCCAATGCAGGGGGCCCGGGTTAGATCCCTGGTCAGGGAACTAGATCCCACATGCATGCTGCAACTAAGAGTTCGCATGCCACAACCAAGGAGCCCACCTACCTACCGCAACTAAGACCTGGTGCAACCAAATAAATAAATAAATATTAAAAAAAAATTAGTCTCCACTTTTTTCTCCTAAAGGAAGAAGTATCAAAAAAGATATACAAGTAATCCAAATGAAAAGACTTAAATGAACTTTGCTGCTAATTCTGTAATTTATGAATTACTTGTTTCATGTCTTTCATAAGACCAAAACTTTAAAAAAATATTTATTTATTTATTTGGCTGCGTCGGGCCTTAGTTGTGGCATGAGGGATCTTTGTTGCGGCATGTGGGATCTTTCACTGTGGTGCAAGGGCTCTTCATTGTAGCGCACAGGCCTCTCTCTAGTTGTGGTCCCGTGGGCTCTGGCTCTCTGGTTGTGGCGTGCAGGCTCAGTAGTTGCAGTGTGTGGGCTCTCTAGTTGTGGCGTGTGGGCTCAGTAGTTGCGGAGCACGGGTTTAGTTGCCCCGCGGCATGTGGAATCTTAGTTCCCAGACCAGGGATTGAACCCGTGTCCCTGCATTGGAAAGTGGATTCTTAAGCACTGGACCACCAGGGAAGACCCACATAAGACCAAAACTTTGACGACATAATTTTTCTCTTAGTTGTATCTTATCAGTTGACAAATTTGACATATCTTTCACTGCTTTATTTAACTATTCTAGGGGTCAGTAAACTGTCTTGTACAGGGCTAGATTAATACTTCAGGGCCATACAATCTGTATTGCAGCTACTCTGCCTCATAGCGCTAGAGCTACAGTCCATAAATGAATGAGCATGTCTGTGTTCAGATAAATATTTACAAAACAAATGATGGGCTTTATTTGGCCTGCAGGCTGTAGTTTACTGACCCCGATTTATTCAATAAATATTTATTAAACAGTGCTTGACATTAATGTTACCTACATAAAAATTAGATTTCTGTCACAATGTATGTTATGTTTTATGCTTATCTTCTAAGGTAACTTATGAGGCAGTTGATTGGTTTTGAACAACCTTTACTTATTCAAAGAGATATAATCTCTCATTTTTATTGTTTAATATTAATATATAAAGGAATTGTGGTGGTCTGATCATAATTTTGACTAATTTGAGTCATATTGGTTTGATCAGAAGCTTTCCACTTCTTTATCATTGACATGCTAAATGTCAAGCATTTTCGTTAAAATAATAGATTGTACTTTTTTGCTGGAGGAAAGGCCTTCACAGTTGAAGCCTTGTTGTTGATTTATTTCAGTAAAAATTTGTTTGGGAAAACTACTTGTAGTTTTTAGTTGTGTGCTCTAAATGTTTCCCATATTTTACCATTAAGCAATCTTAGTATTAGAAGTGCTCTTATATTTTCCTTCTTTGTGTGTCATTTCTAGCTAAGTGGATTAATTTTTTATTATTCATTTTTTTGAGAAGTTGTGTTTACCCCTAATTCTTATTTAAAAAAACAAAAAACACTGATGGCTTTTCATTACAGGGCTCCAACGAAAGAATCCTCTGAAGAGGAGTATGACTCTGGAGTTGAAGAAGAAGGATGGCCTCGTCAAGCAGATGCTGCAAACAGCTAAACTGTCAGACTTCTGTCCTGTATATAAAGTTTTCCTTCTTTTGTTTAGGATCATAACTGTCTCTACAGTCTGACATTAAAAGCATTGGATCTCTCTTGGATATCATACATGGTCAGAAGCTTTTAGGATAAAAATCAGATCATGTATATAATGTAATCACATTGATTTATACAGACTGACATTACATGGACTTTAATGACACAATGTTCAGAGACAAAATGTACATTATTTTGGTTTGGTTTTTAAAAAATATGCTTTAAAAAAATTCTTAGGAGTTCTTTTAAGCAATGCAGGTGTTGCAATAACTGTGGATTTTACAATAATGTAACTATAAATGGGAAAATAAATTCTTTAAAATTGAAGATTGGGATGCCATTCTTTAGTTTAGCCTTTTCTACCCATGTTTGTTTCCTGAAAATATTATAATTTTTTTCATCTTAAAAATTGGAACAGGTAGTTTCCAAGTAGTTAAAGATTTCATGGAAAAAGTACCCTGAAGAACCTTATTTTGATGATTTGTTTAGCTGTATTCTTAGTCTTATCCACTAATGCGTGACACTAAACTTCCCCATTGGACTATAAAAAAAGGCCATTCTCTTGCTGACTTGTCTGATTTATTTGCCATCTTTGGTCCATTTTAGTACCATGAGTGAGCAGATGGAATTGAAGTCTGCCTTAAATCTTCAGAAAAAGCCTACACCTAATTCTAAAAGTAGCATTACAGCCATGTGCTGAGCTAAATAAAACATCCTAATACATTTACCTAAAGTACTTAGTTTTTTGTTGTTTTCTGGTGCTGGATATTTGTCTAATTCTTTGGCTTCATAGAATATTAAAGAAAATCTATGCTATCAGCAGAAGGGAATGTGTTCATACTAAAATATAAGTTATTAACTTTCATTATATAAGAAAACTAAACAGTGGGGGAAATTTGGGGGACTTAACAGTGAAAATTATTTCATTTGATTCCATAAATATTAAAATATTTGGGTACCTTTTAAACTTTTTTCTTTCCCACTATATTGATAGACGTTCCTATACTGTTCGTTCAGTTCAGCCTCGTTGGAAATTGTTTAAATCAGAGTACCTTTAAACATTTGTTTTCAGTTTTTAGTTTATAAACTCTTGAGTTTTCCCCTTACTGCCCCCACCCCCATTTTCTTAGGAAAAGAACCCTAAGCTATTAGCAAATTCTACATCTTGTTGATGAAATTGGGTTTTCTGTGATGTAATAAGAGATGTTAGATATCTATTTATGGCTGGGGTAGGACCAGAAATGCACTTTTGCAAAGTGTTTAAGCCTGGTTGCTAGAGTATAGAACAGAAACTGGTATCTTTCTTGGTCTCCCTAGTAATGGTTGAAGTTCTTCTCAGGAAGTCTTTCATATTATAACTGTTCCTTATCTTTTTCTTACAGCCTCATCATTTTCCTTTTTGTAGAGTGAAAATTGGAGTAGCTACTAAATACATTAAAGGCAGTCCTCCAGAAATGCACTGGGAGACGTTTTAGTCACAACAACTTACATTTGGTTTTGAAAGTTAAAGCATAATTGATGTTTTTAAATTAAACACAACTGAGTATAACTACGATTTGTATCTTGAAACTTGTTTTGGCATTTGAATAAAACAAAAGGATTAAATGAAAGCCATTGTTGTGGTGTGTCCATAATGCAGTGCTATTTTTAAAAGGACACAGATATCATGAGTGGCTTTATTCTAGAGACTGTTAATCCTGACACATTCATATTCCTCTAATAAATTCTCCTAGTTGTAGATTCCACAGACAAAAAGTCTGTTTATGTTAAACACTGATTGAAAATCCTTACTTAAATATCCTGCATGGGCCCCACACTAGGCATACAGACCAAGCTTTCCAGGAAGTTTACTAGTCTAGTAGGGGAAGCAAATACAAACATCAGTGCATTATAATAATGGAAGTGAGGTAGGTACCAGGTGTGGCACAAAAGGTGGTAGCCCAGATGGATCTGGAAGAACAAGTAGGAATTTTCCAGAAAGGAATAATGAAAATTAAAATCTCAGAAATGTGAAACAACTAGGGAGATTTAGGAGTTGAGAAATAGGCAACCAGTACGACTTCATGTTACTCCTTTGAGATGACCGTTTAATGTATTCTCTCCCCTCTCCATCTTACTGAAGACTTTGCCTTTCATTGAGAAACCATCAAAAGATGGAACTCATCTTCCCACCATCAAATCTATAAATGTATCTGCTTCAGCACCCAACCTTTCTCTCCAGTTACAGCTGAAGGATCCCTTTTATCAAAACTCAGTCACTCCATGTTATTATGAGGGGATCCCATCATCCCCTCTCATTTCTTAAGGCCTTTGGTTCTTTTGTTAGTATCTCTACTACATTATTGGTCTCCTTCCTTCTGAAACATTCCCAGAAGCATCTAAACAATGCCTAGTATTTCCTGTTCTATAGCAAACCCCCAAGCTTATTTTTCACTTGTCTTTCCAACTACACCGTTAAGTCCACTAGCATGAAGATCATGCCTGTTTTGTTAACTATAACCAGCACTTACATGGTGCTTTATATATTTGGTGCTCCGTACGTTTTTTTAAAAATTATAGAATATCTTGTATGCCAGATTAAGTTGTAATTTTATGCAGAAAGTAGTGGAGAGCTATTAAAAGGGTTTTAAGCATGAGAATTGGACATCACTAGATAATGTGTTTTAGATTGTTGGGAAGGGAAGGTGCTGAGATAAATGGAGGGAAACATGACTAGAGGCCTACTTGTGGACATTTCTCCAGCACTTGCCCTTTATCTCCTACAATCTTTAGGACATTTTCTTTTTTTTAAACTGGAGTATAGTTGATTCACAATGTTGTGCTAGTTTCAGGTGTACAGCAAAGTGAATCAGTTATAAATATATCCACTCTTTTTTAGATTCTTTTCCCATATAGGCCATTATAGAGTATTGAATAGAGTTCCCTGTGCTATACAGTAGGTCCTTATTAGTTTTCTGTTTTACATATAGTAGTGTGTATATATCAATCAGATAAATTCTTATCAACATACAAAACATAACTCTCTTGAACCCATAACCCCTCCACAGTAAACTACAAGTTGATCTTGCTGTTTCCAGTTCCCTTCCAGGCTTTGATTCTGAGTGAGATGAGAAGTTGCCAGAAGGTTTTGCGTGGAGAAATGTCATTACCAGATGTAAGTTTTAAAAGACCACTCTGGTTGTGGTATAAGAGAACACACTATAGAGGACCAAGGATTAAATCAGGGGCACTTGGGGCTATTATAATAAGGCTACTAGAAGATGATGGATTAGACTAAGATGATAGCAGTGTAAGTGGAAGAGTGGATGGGTAGGTATTTTTGCAAATCTGATGAAAAGTGGTATCCCATGTTCCTCAATGGGAAAACTCAATATTATAAAGATGTCTGTTATCCCTATGTTAATTTATAAATTTAATATTCCAATAAAAGGCCAATAAGTTTTAAAATGAAACTAGGCAAATGGATTCTAAAGTTCACACAAAAAAATAAGAATGGTAAACAAGCAAAATGATAATGCACACTCATAGTGCTTACTCTGTGTCACTCTGTTCATTTAATGCAACAACTCTATGAGGTACATACTCTTATCAACCCTTCTAGATGAAGAAACTTAAGCCCAGAGTGTTTAAGTAGCTTTCCCAAGGTCACACAACTAGTAAGTAACAGCCAGAATTTAACTCCAGGTAGACTGTTTCCAGAGCCTCTCCACCTAACAAACAACTGAATGAAGAATGAGGAAGGACTGCATCTTCTGTTTTTAAAATATTATAAACCTTTAAATATTTAAGTGTGTACCAGTGCATGAATGAACAGACAGACCAATGGAAAAGAATGTAAAGTACAGAAATAGATCCCAAATATATATGGGAATTTAGTATTGGAAAAGGTGATATTTCAAATTAGGAAAAGAATATTTAATAAATGGTATTGACAACAGGGTATACATCTAGAAAATAAAAAGGTATATCCATACCTTACCTAATAAACTTTAAGACGAAAACTGAAGCCTTTAAATATTATGTACAGTATTACCTAATTACTGAATACATAAGATACAAATAAATATGTAGAATATTACAAAGTTTCTGAGAAATACTAGCGGTCCCTTGGGAAGTGAGGTCAGGCTCATGTTGGTTCTTCTCACGGTACAGAGCTGGACTCTTACCCAAGGGATCATCCATCACTTTACAGCTTTGAAAAGTAAAGCTCTAATCATGTGATACTGGAGCAATTGGACATCCAAAGGGGTGGGGTGGGAGTGGGGGCTCAAACTAAGTCTCAATACCTTATACAAAAATCAACTCAAAATGGATCACAGACTTACAAATGTAAACCTAGAAAACTTTCAGAAAAAGCACAGGAGAGAAGTTTTCAGGATCTAGGGCTAAAAGTTCTTAGACTTGACTCCAAAATCATGATCCATAAAAGGAAAAACTGCTAAGTTGGACTTCATCAAAATTAAGAACTTTTGCTCTGAAAAAACAAACATGTTAGGATGAAAGGACAAGCTATAAAATGGGGGAAAAATATTTGCAAACCACATACAAAGGACTAATATCTAGAATACATAAAGAACTCAAACTTCAGCAGTAAAAAACCCAAAAAATCCAGTTAGAAAATGGGCAAAAGACATGATCAGACATTTCAGTGAAGAGGGTATACAGATGGCAGATAAGCATATGAAAAGATATTCAACATAATTAGCCATTAAAGAAGTGCAAATTAAAACCACAATGAAATATCACCACATATCTATCAGGTTGTCTAAAATAAAAAATAGTAAATACACAAAATGCTGATGAGAGTGCAGGGAAAATGGATGATTCATATATTGCTGGTGGGAATATAAAATGGTACAGCCACTCTGGAAAACAATGTGGCAGTTTCTTTAAAAACTAAACATGTAACTGGTGTATGACCTATTAATTGCACTTCTGGGCATTTACTCCAGAGAAATGATGGTTTGTGTTCACATAAATACCTGTATACAAATGTTTATAGTAGCTTTATTCATGATAGCCCCCAAATGGAAACAACCCAAATATCCTTCAGCAGGTGAATGATTACACAAAGTGTGGTTTCGTTTTATCCACACATTTTTTTTGCACACCTTTATTGCAATAAAAAGGAACACTGATGCAAGAACCTGGATGTATCTCTAGAGGATTAGGCTGAGTGAGAAGAGTAAATCCCAAAAGGTTATGTACTGTATGATTCCATTTATATAACGTTCTAGAAAGGACAACAGTTATAGAAATGGAGAATTAGTGGTTGCCAGAGGTTAAGGAAGGGAAGTGGATGAGGGATCCTGGAAGTATGGAAATGTTCTGCATCTTGACCATCAATGTCAACATCCCAGTTGTGATATTGTAATACAGTTTTGCAAGAGAAACTGAGTAACAAGTACGCAGGATTTTGCAGTACTATTTATTACAATTTTATATGAAGCTACAATTATCTCAGAGTTTAATTTTAAAAATCTAATCATGTGGAGTGAATGGCCTTCCCTGTCCCTCCTGCTTAAAACCCTCCAGTGGTTTCCCACTGTTCTTAAGATATGAGATCCTGGACGCTACGATTTTGTCCACCTCCCAGGATCACCAGGCTCCCTTCAGGCTTTCTGTGCTCCATCCACACCGGCATTCTTTCAGTTCCCGCACCAGACCTACTCCTATAGTCTACTAGGGGGCTTTTGTAAATGCTGTTCCCATTTGGACTGTGCGTCCCTCTCTTCTTTCTCTTCTATTTCTACTATTTAACTCATAATTACCCTTCAGACCTCAGATGGAGTCTCAAATCCTTAGGACAACCTTCCCCAACCTCTTTAAATTTAATTTTCCTATAAGCTCTTCTTGCCCTTTTTTCCTCTTTGGTAGTACTTACATTCGCCGCTGCCCTTTTGCATTTGATTGCAGGATTACTTGATTAATGTGTTTTCTTTACTAGATAGGTAGTTCTACGAGGAGAGGAACTGTATCTGTTAGTCGCACTGCAAAGGGGCTAGCTCCGCACCTAGAATGCTCAGTAAGGACAGTATTTATGAATTGAAGGGTTGAATGAACGCCCATTCATGCGCCGGGCTCCCTGGGTCGGGTGCGTCACACTTTTGTCGCGCGCGGTATACGTCACTTCCTCCCGGAAGACACGTTCGCTGGGAACACTCAGATTCCTGTCAGTTCTCAGAATCCCTCCGTGGTGGCCATGGCTCTGCCACCCTTCTTCACCCCGGGTCGCCCGGGCCCGCCGCCCCCGCAGCCGCCGGCTCCCGCTCCCTTCGGCTGTCCGCCACCGCCGCTACCCTCTCCGTCTTTCCCACCGCCTCTTCCCCAGCGGCCCGGCCCCTTTCCGGGGGCCTCCGCCCCCTTCCTCCAGCCCCCGCTGGCTCTGCAGCCCCGGGCCCCCGGGGAAGCCTCCCGCGGGGGCGGGGGCGGCGGCGGCGGCGGCGGCTCCTTCTACCAGGTGCCGCCACCGCCGCTGCCTCCCCCGTCGCCTCAGTGCCGGCCCTTCCTAGGGAACGACGCCGGTGAGCGCCCGCGGCCGCCGCCTCCAGGCCCGGGGCCGCCCTGGAGCCCGCGCTGGCCTGAAGCACCGCCGCCGTCCGACGTGCTCGGGGACGCGGCCCTGCAGCGCCTGCGCGACCGGCAGTGGCTAGAGGCGGTGTTCGGAACCCCGCGGCGGGCCGGCTGCCCGGTGTCCCCGCGCGCGCCCGCCGGCCCCAGCCTGGGAGAGGTGCGGGCCCGGTTGCGCGGGTCCCTGCGCCTGGTGCGGCGGCTGCGCGACCTGGGCCATGCGCTGCGCGAGGCCGAGGCTGACGGCGTGGCCTGGGCACAGCTGCATGCGGAGGCACAGCCGCTGCGCGCCGAGCTGGCCAAGCGACTTCAGCTCCTGACCCAGGCAGCCTATGTGGGCGAGGCGCGGCGCAGGCTGGAGAGGGTCCGGCGCCGCCGGCTGCGGCTTCGCGAGAGGGCCTGGGAACGCGAGGCCGAGCGGGAGGTGGAGGCCACGCGGGCAGCGGAGCGCGAGCAGGAGATTGACCGCTGGAGGGTCAAGTGCGTGCAGGAGGTGGAGGAGAAGAAGCGGGTAAGAGCAGCGGATGCACACGGGAGCAGGGGTAGCGGTGTTTGACACCCGATGGGGCTTGAGGCTTTGCACTGTCATTCCTCAGGGCTACGCCTCTTTTTCCTCATCCGTAAAATAAAAAGATAGTTTGCCTTTCCGACCTTATATTTCCGTATTGGTTGCGTGTTAATGGTGTACAGTACACAACACAAATGCTCTAGGTGCGGTGCAAAGTCCCATAAATACAAAGTATAGGATTGCATAGTGGTTTTGCAGGGATGACAGATCTGTTTTCTTCTCCAGCATTCTGTCCACTTAGTAACATTCAAGACGAACAAGAATCTGGGTCCTTGTGTCTTGTCCTGCTCTAGGTGATTTTAAGAATACAAAATAAAGAGAACTTGGGGCCTTTTCTCAAGGAACATATACCCTAATTGGCTGATGGGGCACTAGTGATGATTTTCCCAGGATTCCTTTATTTACAAGTTCAACAATATCCCAAGTTCAACGATGGTATTTTTGAGCACTTACTATATACTAGGCACTATGCTAAGGTCCTTACCTAAGCCAGACCTTGTAACAATCTGAGAGGTAGGCAGTATTATCCCAATTTTACAGATTAGGAAATTGAGGCATAGAGAGGTTAACTTGCCAACAGTCACACAACCGGTTTGTGGCAGTTTCACTCCTGATTTGAGCCCAGATTGCTCGATTCCAAAGCCTACTGATCTCAAGTTTTAACTTAAGTAGAGGGCCAGGGTGAAACTGGAAATCGGTCAAATAGTTAAGGCATTCTCATTACTTTTGAATGCCTCTAGGGACTTCCCCTCTCCCTCCACTCTCCACAACCAGCTGGTACAGCTTGTGTCCTCCTTGTGTCTGCTACAGCCCTGGAGTCTGATCCATCTCCCCTCTAAAGTATATTGATGGCAAGCTTTGTCTTCACACCTCCAGGAATATATCAGTGCTTTAAAGGAGAGTACTTGGAGGCAATGCCTTAATCTAAGGGAATTTGAGTCAGTTCACCAGACATTTAATGAGGGCCCATTATGGCAGGCCCACTGCTGAGTGCTGGAAATAGAGGTGAATAGGACATAGTGCTTGTCTTTGAGGGGCTTAGAGCACCACGGGGGATCATGTCTGTATAGCATGGTGTGTGTTAGGATTTCAACTGTAGGTGCTATAAAAGCCCAGAGAAGGAATATCTAATCCACTGGGGGAAGGTATCAAGGAAGGCTTCCCAGATGATATGGTGACATCTCAGCTGAGGCTTGTAGGAAATGTCAAAGCTAAGTGAAAGCAACATGTGCAGTTCCAGAAACAAAAGAGTGAAACAGCATGGGTGTCTGTAATGGTGAAACTATAGTGCTTATTTGACAGATGGGAAAAGAGCTTTTAGGCAAAAGGATCCTCCCTACCACGCACTGTGAGGGTACTGGAGACAGAGTCCTGTGAGTAGTGACTTGAGGAACCAGGGTTATTTAGCTTACATGTGAACCAACTTAAGAGTAAGATTGGGTCTTCAGATGTTTAAAAGGCTGTCATATCAAAGAGATCCGTGAGACTTCAGAGCATCGGGGCCCAAACCGTGCTTAGGTTATTACTGAGAACGTTGTAGAGTCCTAGGCCTTTCCAACCCCATCCTTTATCTTCCCTGGTAGTCTGAATCTTTGGATCCAGGAGTCTGCATTTTTAATAAGAGAGCCCCAACTTAACAAGGTAAGTTGGATGCAGATGTTCCTTGAACCACACTTTGAGAAATTCTGAGGAAGAAACAAAGGCAAGAGCCCACATGGAAGATGCAGAGAAGATAATCCCTTGGCTGGACCAATGTAGAGGGGAGTTGTGCATGGCCCAGGAAATTGGGATGTAGATCCAGTAGAGTCTTTCTTAACCTTGGGACTGTCTGATCCTCTGAAATCTCACGGCCAGGCAGATTTTCTCTGCTGTAAGGTTGTTCCTCGTAAGGTTCCATACTGGGTCTCATGGGCTCTCTTTCTCCTCCAGGAGCAGGAACTTAAAGCTGCTGCTGATGGTGTCCTATCTGAAGTGAGGAAAAAACAAGCAGACACCAAAAGAATGGTGGACATTCTTCGGGCCTTGGAGAAATTGAGGAAACTCAGGAAAGAGGCTGCAGCAAGGAAAGGTAACCATGGCTTTGCATTTCTTTCCATTCTTTACACTAGCCCCCTCCTCCCCAAAACTGTTGAAGGAAAAATGCTTGATACTTCATTATTTTCACCCAGTAGGGTAACTAAGCTTATCAGCAGTACCTCAGAACTTTTGAAGTAGAAAGCCTCAGAAGATATTTATCCCTGGTAGCCAAGATTGAAAAGGATGTGGGAACCCACCGCACTATCTTCCTCTTTTTTTTTTTTTATTAATTTATTTATTTTTGGCTGTGTTGCTGCGCATGGGCTTTCTCTAGTTGCGGTGAGCGGGGCTACTCTTTGTTGCAGTGCATGGACTTCCCATTGCGGGGGCTTCTATTGTGGCAGAGCACCGGCTCTAGGCTCACAGGCTTCAGTACTTCTGGCACGTGTGCTCAGTAGTTGTGGCTCACAGGCTCAGTAGTTGTGGCTCGCAGGCTCAGTAGTTGTGGCACACGGGCTTAGTTGCTCTGAGGCATGTGGGATCTTCTTGGACCAGGGATCGAACCCATGGCCCCTGCATTGGCAGGCGGATTCTTAACCAGTGTGCCACCAGGGAAGTCCTGCACTGTCTTCCTCTTGCCTCATCATTGCCACCCCAGGCATTCCTGGCCACAGTTTTCTGAGTGAGGTTGGCGTGGCTGGTCAACTTTGCCCATATACCAAGGTGAAAGCTATTCTATCTTTACTTGGTGCTTCAGAAGGTGTTGAAAACTTAGCATGCTCCTTCATATACATTTCAAACCTGAAACACTGATATTTGTAGAAGTGTGAATGGTTGGACGGGGCAGGGAGTGCCCTGCAGACTGCATGGGTGTCCCTGGCTTACCTGCGTGTCACTTTTGGACTCAGAGAACCTCCGTGGTCTCCCCTTGCCTCTAGAGGGAGCACTGGTTTTCTAGAAGTTCCCCAGTTGTGCTTTCCATTTTGCTTGCCTGCATCTTTGCTTTTGCCAGTCTGTTTGTCTGGACGGCCTTCAGTACCATCTTTGCCATTTTTAGCTCTCACTATCCTTCAAAAGTAAATACAGTAAATTCCATCCTTCCCTGATCTGGGCTGAGGTGACCCACTGCTCCTTCTCATGTGCACCTGGCTTGAACAACATGCTGCCTTATTTAGTAGGCTTTAGGCCATTGACATTCACCAGGGATATTTGAGAGTACACAAATTAGCAAGTACCACAATAGCAAATGATTTGCCCTGTGTGGTTTAAAATATAATTGAAAACTGCCACTCAGATCCTTAATAAAATGTCACTGGGACATGTGCATTCAGTCAGGCTCATTCACTAGCTAAATGATTAACTTCTACATTGCAGCCTCCAGACTGGCTGATTCAGATTCAGGTCTCAGAATCAGATGACCCCACAAAGCATTCATGAATCAGAGGGAGTTTGCATCTACTGTGTCTACCTCTATCTCTTCCTTATAATAATGCAAAACCTGAGGGCTACTATTTCATATTCCCTTACTTCATGTCCTCCGTGAGCTGAGTGTTCAGTAAACTTATGCCAGTGAATTTATTGTACAACATAATTTCTATTAGTCTTCCTCACTTTGGTCTGAAAGAAGGAAGAAATTTTAGGAGAAATTAAGATCTAAAATAAGCAGGCTCTGTGGAGTTAACTGACTTGAATGTAAAGCGATTTAGTATCTAGTAACTGGTTTTGTTGGATACTTTAAAAGAAAAAGAGCAACTTTCTAACTTCTCTCACTCTGCTGAGAAAATGAAGCTGGTTATGTAAGCAGGGCCACGTCTCAAAGTGTCTTATTTGCTAGGCTAGACTTCTCACCTATGCTTAAAGCTGAGTGGAACCATTGAAAGATTTTAAGCAGAGATGACAAAGATCAGTGCTGGCAGAGTAGAGAAAAGTTTGGCGCTTCTAGGAGGGAGGAAAAAAGAGAGACTGATAGGGCTATTGCTGCCTGGGCAGGGATAATATGGGAGTGTGAACTAAGGGTCAGATGGTGAGTTGGAGAAAAGTAAACAGATTTAAGAGATGTGAGTAGAGTGTGTGCGTGTGTGTGTGTGTGTGTATACATATAAGTAAATAACTTGGGGGAACTCAGCATGTGGGAGCTGAAGGAAAAAAATGACTTTCAGGTTCTAGCTTGATCTATTGAATGAGTGATGATACCATTCTAATTGACCAGGAAAACAAGAGGGGGAACAGGCTTGGGGCTGATGAGTTCAGTTTGGGACCTGTTGTGTTTGTGGTGCCTGTGGTACATCCTGGATAAGAGTTTATCAGCATGTAGCTGTAAGTAGGGCTGACCTTGAGAAGATTGTGTGGTGTGAGATGAGGCGCAAAAAGACAAAATCCTAGGGAATGTCAAAATCAAGATGGGTAAGGAGGAGGCCACAAAAGATATCAAGAGAGGTCAGAGATAGGAGGAAAGTGTAGATCCCTTAATTTTTCTGGAAAGTGGCAAATGCTCAGAGAGATTGCATAATATTGGGCAGGTTACTTAAACTTCTCTGTGCCTTGGTTTTTCCTCACCTGTAAGAAGGGAATAGTGATGGTACCGATCCACGGGGTGTTGCAATGATTAAATTAGTAGACATGCATAAAGTGTTTAAAACAGTCCTGGCATGTAGTAAATGCTGTATAAGTGTTTATTATTATTATTATCAAGTAATATAAAGATTGATAAACATCCATGGGAATTAGTACCCAACAGATTATTAGTGACTGGTGCTGGGTGCATTTCAGTGGAGTGGTATGGGTAGAAGCCAGACTAGACTAGATCAAAGAGGGAATAGGAGATAAGAAAAGCAGACAGTGAGTCCAGCTTATTAAAAGTTTGCCTGTGAAGAGAAGCAGGAGGGGTAGTTAATGGCTTGAGGTCCTGCAGGAAGTAGGGAGATTCAAATCCCAGATGGAGGAATTAACTAAGTGGAGAAGGACCCATTTTCCACTGAAATGAAAATGAAGAGGGCAAGGATGGGTAGTAATGCAGATGAGTAAAGTCAGCGGCAAAAAGTTAAGGGATTTCCTGCCTGATGGCCTCTTTTCTCTAGGGAAAATGCTAGGTGGTTTGCTAAGAGTAGAGAAGTAAGGCTTTAGGAGGGAAGTGAATGTTTGAAATAATTGTTGTGAGGAATGAGTGAGAGCCAACAAGAGACGCATGGGAGTATGGCTGTAGGGAGGTGCCATTATGGGCTGAGCTGATGTAACTATACACTGGCACTAGGCCACATAATCAAATGAGTCTGCATTTGGCAGGTGAGCACAGAGCACAGGTCTATTGGGGTTTTGCTTAATGGGCAACCACACGTTTTGGTGAAATCTTACATATTAGATTGGAGGTTTTAGTGAAGCTGACAGAGTTTCGGGTAGAAAGTCAGAGAAGAGAATAATTGGGTTTAAGACTTCAGAGGTGGAAACTTTTTTCTGATCATGCCAAGGTCCAAAGACTGCGCAAGGCCCTAAGGTGTGGGTGGCTAAAGCGGAATAACGGAGAAGGCATTGGTATCTAGGAGCTGCAGGAACTGGAGAAGTAATGGTAGAGGTAGAGGGAACCTAGGTCATGTCGTCTCAGGGGGTCTGGAGGAGGATTGGTGGGGGTGCCGTTTCAGAGGGAGTGTGTCGTGGTGGTCAGGAGGGATCCATGAAAGGCTGAGGGGGATGAGCGCGGGTGGTGCAGGCCAGCACACCGAGATGGGAGCAGGCCACACCTTCTCAGGGCTCTGGAGGCACTTTGGGGCTGATGGCGTGTCTGTGTATTTTTTCTGTACTGAGAGATTTTAGTACTTGCAGCAGAGATTGTATGACCCACAGGCCTAAAATATTCACTGTCTGGCCGCTTATGGAAAAGGTTTGCCAGTCCTTGGTCTAGGTAAAGAAATGAAATAAAACCATGAAATTATTATGAAACAACAAAGTGACAGCTTAAATTTCTCAGTGCATAAGAATTTTGTGTGTGTTTGGAAAATAATTGGCAACTTAGTAGAAGATGGATTTGAGTTGTAGAGTTTCCATAGGTGGGAATGAGTAGATGAAAACTTGTTCAAGACAAGAAATCATGACAAAATGATCTGAAGGAATGTTAGCCTTGGAGATGAAGATAGGAGAGTGAATTCTGCAACTACTTAGCTGCCGTGGTTGAGGGAAAATAGAGTCAGACCTCCAAATCAGGGTGACCAACCATCACATGTGTCCCAGGACACTGAGTTTTCAGTGCTAAAACTGGACAAATGAAACATTTGGTCACCCTGCCCTCAGCAGCAGACTGTGAGGTTATTGTGGTTGGTTAAGTGTATTTCTTCCTCAGTGTCCAAGTGTGCGCTCTCAGAAGTTCAGACTCAGTCAGAGGAAAAATTGTTTATTAGTTGGGTCTAGGAGTCTGTGCTGTAGGAATTTCACAGTGAAGAAGTAAAAGACAATTCCTCCCTTTAGTAGAGGAATTCTCCAACTGAAGGATCAAAACCATTAAGAAATAAACAAAATCAAAGGTTAAGTAGTGTGATACAGAAAGAGGAGTTAGTGAAAGTCAGGTTAGGATGAAATTAATTGAAGACTCAAAAAGATCGAATTGAGCCTTGAAGGCTGGTTGGAATTTGTAAACTCTAACCAAATTCATACTGTAAGTAGGACTTTGAGTCTGCTCATTAGAACATGGATTTGGGGATAAGAAAAAGTTGTATCTAAAATGTCATTTGCATCTCTTTGCCCAGGGGTCTGTCCTCCAGCCTCAGCAGATGAGACCTTTGAGCATCACCTTCAGCGACTGAGAAAACTCATTAAAAAACGCTCTGAATTATATGAAGCTGAAGAGAGAGCCCTCAGAGTTATGTTGGAAGGAGAACAAGAGGAAGAGAGGAAAAGAGAATTAGAGAAGAAACAGAGGAAAGAAAAAGAGAAATTTTTACTACAGAAGCGTGAAATTGAGTCCAAGTTATTTGGGGATCCAGGTAAGTTCCTCTGTAACCAGTGAAGAAAAGAAAAATACTAGATTGACAGCTCTTTTCCTCATGGATGATCTCCACCTAAGCTAAGAGGTGGTAGGCGACAAATTGGAAGGATCCTTTAGGATTTGAATTCTAAACTATATCCTGGAAATCAAGGATAAAGATGAAACACATTTGATCATATTGTATAATCATAGACTAAGTCACTTTGCCTTGAGAAATATGCTGTACATATGAAGCATGATGACATGGTATTGTGCCTTTTCTTTTTCAGATGAGTTCCCACTTGCTCACCTCTTGCAGCCTTTCCGGCAGTATTACCTCCAAGCTGAGCACTCCCTGCCAGCGCTCATCCAGATAAGGTCAGAGGGGCATTCTCCATGTTTTCGTTCCCTTAGGTAGCAAGAAGCAGTTGACAAAGTGCTTATGTTGTTGAGGGCTATTACTATATATATATATATTTTTTTTTAGTTCCTTATGAGTTTATAGAATGTTTCCACGTTTGAAGCATGCCACATACGTCTTGTTTAGTCCTCATCAATTCTTGAGAAGTAGATGTCCCTATTTTAACAGGTGAAGACACTGAAACTCAGGTTGTGACTTGCCCTCTGTATTATCCCATGCTATAGCTGTTACGTTGACTTAAAGCATTGACTTCCTTTTCCTAATTCTCTTCTGCTGCTAAACAGACCAAGGAAAAGAAACCCTCCCTGTATACTCATCTGTGGAGACTGTTAACAAAGACCCACACTGACTTGTGAGTTCTTACAGGTCAAAGCCAAGAGAGCTAGGAACAAGGAGTCTCACCTTAATCTGCAGTTACTAATGAGCTGGGTAAAGTTTTCAGCTCTGAGTCTCACTTTCCTCACCTGCAAGGTGAAAATGATGGACTAGACTGTGGCCTTCAAATGTGAACAGTAGTACCCTCCCAAATGTAATCTTTTGAAAAATCAGTTTGTATAACAGAATGAATGAATGGGTTCCACAGGCAGTTTAAATGTGTTATTGACTGGAAGCACTTTGTTATTTCTGGACTCCCCAAAGCATCTACTTGGGGCCTAAGTGTCTTCAAAGCCTGATTTGAAAAACCACTGAACTAAGTGCTCTCTGAGGATCCTTCCAAGGTCCAACAGTACTCTTTAGCGCTGTTCTGGGAAAAGTGTATTTCTGGTTAATATACAAGTTTTAGCCTTTAAATATATTACAGTGGGTTCTCACTATTTACAGCAACTATATTCTATAAAACTGCAAATGCTGAATTAGAGAATACTGAACTGCTGCTCCTGAAGGAAATACAGAGCTAAGCTCCTGTGAGCCTTTGGCCACAACATTTTCATCAACTGATCAATACCTAACCTTGTTTTTCTTTTTAAAGACACCTTATTTAATACATACTGTTGATTCATCAACATTGAACTCATAGCTAATGGCACTATAACTCATGCCTGAAGGTAGCTTATCTAACATACATGTGTTCTCCATAAGGCATATCACAGCCTTCTAATGCTAGCTATAGCACTCCAGCACTGTACTCGGGAGCCATTTTAAACAGCAAAATGCCAATATAAAGCACAAAAATTTGAAGAATGTGGTACTAAACAGACTACAAAAAGGGTACTTGTTTACAGTAGGGGAGCTGAAAACAAGAAGGCAGAGTGTCACCTTGTTCTACCACAGTTGGGAACATGCCTTTTGGTGACTCAGATTTTTCACTGCTCTGTGCGTGTTGGCAAGTAACCATGGAAGCACCATGAGTAATGATTTGCAGGTTACAAATAAATTTTAGTGAATAGCCAAATTTGCAAAAACAGAATCTGCAAATAATGAGGATCGACTGTATATTAATTATTTGGTTATCCATAAAATGTAAGTTCTTTGGAGTTTTTTCCCACATATATATATACATTTAAGAAATAGTCTTTTGCATAATTTCTAGAAATCAAGTTCTTTAATGGACTCATATCGGTCATTTGAAAGCGAAGTCCTGAAATAGAATATTTAGTTGCTAACATAGTGCTTGGAATGAAACAAAAATAAACAGTTGTTCTGTAATGTTCTCATTAAGGCATGATTGGGATCAGTACCTGGTGCCATCTGATCATCCCAAAGGCAACTCCGTTCCCCAAGGATGGGTTCTTCCCCCGCTCCCCAGCAACGACATCTGGGCAACCGCCATTAAGCTGCATTAGTAAAGATGCTCCAGGAGTGTCGTCCAGCCAAGGCTCTTTCCAGCTCTAAGTATTAGTGACGCTGCCATCTTCTTGTACTGTAGTCTAAACCACAACCTCTAAACTCCATGTGGCATTGACCTACCCAGAAGTTACATTTTCCTTCTGTCCTCTGTCCTGGCCAAGGTGCCTCTTGAATCAGGAGATTAATATGGTTCTTCAGGAAAGGACCTAGGTGAACTGAGGTTTTTACGACAGGCAGTGGCCTTGGTTCATGAAATTCACCTCTGTTTTGAGGGGCTTGGTCCAGAGTGATTTATAAGCTTATTCTTATCTTTCTTGTGTGGTGATGGATAAGTATATGCTATACACTCATACCCTCGACACAGGTGTGCACTGGGTAGATTTAGCAGTCCCTCCACCAGTACTCCTTGTTAAGGCAAGCTTGATGCAAAACCTCCTTACCTTTCTTACCCAGAGAGCCTCCTAACTTCCAGGAAGAAAGGTCAGAAATGCTTTATCTTCAGTTTTGTGAATCCCACTTTTGGTGCAGCTGGAGAGGCTGGGCTGCCAGAAAAGCTGGTGGCCTTGTCTGGTAGTCAAGTGGAGAACTTGGAAAGCCTGAAGAGTACCTGTACCCAAACTGGATTGTGTTTTAATGGATGATGGCTGCATTTTCCCCATGTTAGAAGGATCCTAATGAAAGCACCTGCTTTTTAAGTTCCTAGAGGTCTGGTTGTTCAGAATCCACAAGGATAAAAATTAATTTCCTTATGGGAGTGGGACCTTGATTACCCTCACTCAGTCACATTGTGGGAGCCGGTATAGTGGAAATTGTGGAATTTTGTTAGGAACTCAAGCTTCCAAAAATATACATGTAGTTTAAGCTGGGGGAAAAGCAGATAAAAATAATAAAATTTATTTTTTTATACTCATTAATAAATGCTGTTGTGCCTGGAGATGATCAGTCATATAACATGTCAGGTTTTTTGTTTTATTTTGTTTTCCTTTTTGTCATTTATTGTGTTATTTATATTTCCAAAAAGCTAAATAAATACCATTTTTATTTTTTAGTTTGAGCCTTTGCCCCCAATTTGTTGCCTCCCAAATCACTACACACTCTTTCACATTGATGAAAGACATTTACTGCAAAGTTCAAATTTATTAACTAGGCATTTGCTACCGGAAGGTGCGTCTCAAGCACCAAACTTTTTATGCGGTATCCAACTCTGGATAAGCAGGAAAGGACATCTCAACTTTGGAAGTGATTTCATGTACTTGGAAGCTCTTGGGTACAAGATGCTAACACATTTGTCCCTTTTTTGTTGTTTCAGTTGCACTGTTAAGTTTATATATTATGCATTACAGAGTTAACAGGGTATGAGGGCCAGCACTCCTCTAAAGTGTTTCTAAGCTCATAAACCTCAGAATCTGATGTGATTAGCCTCACATAACCCCGTAGGCCTGTGTGCCCTTTTGTTATAAATCTCCACCATTTTCTGATGAGATGCAGGAAGAGTAGAAATAAAAGATGAATTGTACAATGTATGTTTGGTGCCCAGACAGCCTTGCCACTAAGATACCTGCATTGATGGGGTTAGGGAGTGTGGAGCAGGGACTCAGGAAAACTCAGGCAGCAGAACCCAAGGAAGAGAAAGCATTTAACCTCAGGTGGAAAAAACCATTCGCTCTTTCCTCTCATTCAGCTTCTGCAAAGTTTTAATAAAGTGAGCATTATTTTTATTATTTGTTTGGTCTTTTGTTTTTCCTAGTTTATTGCCCTGTGTAGTGGTGGTGGCAGCAGCCACTGGTACTTTATGGCAGTGGCCCCCAACCTTTTTGGCACCAGGGACTGGTTTCGTGGAAGACAGTTTTTCTAGGGACCAGTGTTGGGGAGGGGAGCGGGGGTGGGGATGGTTCAGGCTGTAATGCGAGCGATGGGGAGCGGCAGATGAAGCTTTGCTCACTTGCTCGCTGGCTGCTCACCTCCTGCTGTGCAGCCTGGGGTCGGGGGTGGGGTTGGGAACCCCTGCTTTATAGGTTCAGAAAGAAAGACTTTTTAAATATATTTATTTATTTTGGCTGCTCTGGGTCTTATTTGAGACACGCAGGATCTTCATTGGGGTGTGTGGGATCTTTTTAGTTGCCGCATGCGGGCTTCTTAGTTGTGGCATGCAAACTCTTAGTCGTGGCATGCATGCGGGATCTAGTTCCCTGATCAGGGATCGAACCTGGGCCCCCTGCATTGTGAGCTTGGAGTCTTACCCACTGGACCACCAGGGATGTCCCAAGAAAGACTTATAGTAGTGTCTTTAATGAATTGTACTTCTGAGAGTATGGACAGTATCATTGTAATCTTATCCCACAGTCTTTTCTTTTTAAGTGTGGAAAATTTCAAATATTAAAAAGTAAAGAGAATGGTATAATTTTTTTCATCATCTGGCTTCAAATAATGGTCAACTCTTGACCAATCTTGTTTTATCTGTACCCCTACCAATCACACTGGATTATTTTGAGGCAAATCTCAGATGCCATATTACTTCGTAAGTGTTTGTGTAGCTCTAAGACATTTTAAAAATTTAACCACTGCTATTATTGCACCTAAAGAAATGAATAACTCCTTAGTATCATCAAATAGTCAATGTTTAAATTATCTCATAAATGTGTGTTTTACACTTTGTTCCAAATCAAGATCTGGATGCAATCTATGCATTGTTGTTGGTTGATGTGTCTCTTAAGTTTCTGATAACCCGTAGGTCTCTCTCTCCTTCCTCCTATGTACTGTTGCACTTTCACTCCCTTGCAGTTTATTACTTGTGAAGAAATCAGATCATTTTTTTCCTAAAGAGTTCCCAGTCTGGATTTGGCTAACTGCATCCTTGTGATTACATGTGCCTCTATTCCTATAATATAATTATTAGACAGAGCTGTACTGTCTAATATGGTAGCCATGTATGGTTATTGGGGACTTGAAATTGAGTTTGAACTGAAATTGAGTTTGACTTGACATGTACAATTACACATGTGGTTCACATGTTTCTATTGGACCACGCTGATCTAAAGGTTTGATGACATTAAGATCGGGATTTTCTGGCAAGAGTATTTCATAGACCTGGTGTGTACTCCATTTAGGAGGACTAATTGGTTGTCTTATTTTGTGATCTTAGCAGCCATTGACATTCAAGACCTAGACGCACTCATTTGGATTTGCAAAATAATGATAGTTTAATTATGCCCTGCTTTCTTTAATTATCAGCTGGAATATACTAAAAGGAGAAACATCCCCTCATCAACTATTTGGTTACCCTGAGGTACAATTTGTATAGAAAGGCAAAAAAATAAATACATGATTTTATTTACTAGTTTTCAAAATAATGAGGTAGTTCCATAGCATCCTCCAAAAGTTACCAGTGAATGTTTTTTTTAAGTATCATTATGAACTCAGATCTAAATGTATTTGTCTTTCAATCCATTGTTATTATCTTTTTTTATTGATTGCCTCACCTTTGGCCAGTGGGAGCCTCTTTTAACTCCACTCCTGAGTTCCCACTCAATCCCAGTATTCTGTTCCAAGTTTATCTTGCACATTTCCTATCCCTGACCTATACCTATATTCTCTATGTATTGAACATAAATTAATGAAAATAGAGAATTAAACTCTTTCAAAGACTAACTAGAAATGTGTTGATTCATCATCTCGTATATGCAAGAAATTTGTTTATCTTGACAAATTTCCAGGAGACCCTGGATTTGTGAGAAACTAACAAAAGCGTTTATTTTTAAGAAATTAGGTAAATACAGGGAAGATTGGAAAATGAAAGAGATTAGTTGTATATTAAATACTAAGAGTGTTCAGCGGGAGTGCCTGAGTTTATGACGTCAAAGAACTTGCTACAGCCAACCAACTTAATCACTCTAAAGCCATTCATGTTCCTATGTCCACGTGACTTTCGTGCAAGGATGTATCAAGAAGCTTAGCTGAGATTATACCATCTGTTGTAGCAATTCACTTCTACAAGTTTTGTCCACAGAGAAGCTATCCCGGGAATTACAAGGTAAGTACAAAGTATGTCTTGTTCCATTCAAAGAAGAATAATATATATAGAAGGAATGTGAATGCTGTGAAGTAGTAGCTGTGGTAGAATTTAGGGACTAGTGATTACGTTTCCAAGTATTTCCAGCTAAATTTTTTTTAAAAATTGCTTATAACAAATAAGCTGGTCCCGCATAATTAACTTTTTACTTTTGAGTGCACCCATCAGTAGATCCCGACTTGCCACACCTGGCTATCCATGAAGAATTTGTTTCCCTTTGCCTTTTGGAATAAACTGGGTTTTTCATAGTCTCTGAAGCAAAGATTGAAGTCTTTGAGGCAATTGGTGTTAGAGTGGATAACTATGCAGAGCAGTAGACATCTTCCAACTTCATTAACTCATTCTTGCCGGAATGTGGTTACCAGGATTTGAACGGTGTTCTTGGGAAATGATTTCTTTTTACCATTTTCCAGGTACAATGTTAAATGCTGGAGACATAAAAAGGGGGCAAACAGACAGGATTCCTGCCCTCCTGCAGTTAGTCTAGAATAGAGAAGCTTAATAATTATACAGATAATTAACATCAGTTATAATTGTAATAAGCACTACAAAGAAAAAGTACGTAGTCACAAATTTATATTTTTCACTGTTCAAATTTTTTTAAGTGCCTGTTGAGGCTCAGATAATTTGCTAATAAGTACAAGGGCTCTAATGGTGAGCAAAATACCAAATACTCCCTAATGCAGGTTTTGAGGGAGATAGATATTAATCCAACAATCATAAAAAATGTGCCAAGTGCTTTGAAGGAGAGCTACGGTTCCATTAGATTGATTTAGGCCCCCCACCCTTTTTTTCCCTCAAACAGTGTTCTGTAATGCTTTTAGGTGAAATAATACAAAATATCTGTATATCATATAGTAAGGGTAAGAATTATCATTCAGTTTATGTATGTATATGCTAGGTTACAAAGTCAAATATATTTCATTCTATGGGGCACAATAGAAAAAAATCTTGAAAACCACTGTACTAGTTGGATTGATTCAAGTTCAGGGGTCAGGGAAAGCTTTGAGGAAATGCTGTTTCAGCAGAGCTCTGAAGAATTAACTAGTGGGAAGAGACAAAGAGGAGCATAGCAAGTATCCAGAGCAGCATACACAAAGGCCCTCTGGGGGGCCAAGAGACCAAGGCAAGATGAAGGCCATCATGGCTAGAGTAAGACAGCAAGTGAAGGAGAAGGGGCCAGACACTGTAAGGCTTTAGAATCCCTTGTCAGGAGTTTGCTTTTACTCTGAGAGTAGGTGGGAACCACTGGAGGCTTTTAAACAGTGGAAATGGCTTAGTTTGCTGTTTTGAAATGATCATTTTCATCCCAGTGTGTGGAACAGAATCATAAGGCATGAGAGGATACATGGACATCAGTTGTCCGAGTGAGAGATAATGGGGGCTTGGATTTCCACGGTAGCAGTGGAGGTAGCATGAAATGGCTAGATTCCAGAGATTTAGGAGAGAAAACCTGGCAGGGATTTGAGATGGGTGGCAGTGAAGGAGAAGAAAGTATCGGGGATGAGTCCCAAGCTTGTGTGCCCCTTAGACGTTCCTTGAGACAAGGAATACTGGAGGAGGAGGAGCAGTTTGGGGGAGGGGAAGATCAGAGTTCACTTTGGGTATGTTGAGTTTGAGGCACCCTTGAGACATCTTGGAGGACATGCCTGAAGGGCAGTTGTGTTGTGAGTTTGATCTTAGAAGAGAACTGGAGAATTTAATGTGTGAGTATTAGATTATTGACGCTATGGGCAAGGATGAAGTCGTTTTGAGAGGATAGTGGACACCTTTAAAAAATAATACTAGTGTCATTGTGGGGACTCCATGTAGACCAATTACTACAATCCCCACCTACCCAGCCCCTTGCCCCAGGCTCAGATGCGGCCACATGGGCACAGACCCATGGACTGCTGATGGAAAGGTCCTGGATTATGCAGTTTGTTGCAGCCTGCATAGACTGGCTTTCCTAATATCCCCATTTTCCTACCCTCACCCCATCCCTTCAGACCCCTTCAGGGCTTTCTCTGCCTACTGAATGGCGTTAGCGCTCAGCCTGAAGTTCAGCACCCTCCCCAGCTCCACCCCGATCTACCCCTTCCATCTTACTGCAGACAGCTTCTCAGCACAAAGGATATACTTGAGTCAAGCAGCTTGTCTCCCCCTCACTCTGCCCTGCCTCTGCTCCCTGGCTTAAGCTGTTCTCTCCCTGGAGTTATGCTCTCCACCCAGCCTTCTCCCTGCTCACAGGCTGTTCTCCCACCCTCCAGGGTCCAGATCAAGTCCCATCTTTCCTGAAGTTTCCCCAACCCCCATAAGGACTAGAATATTCTCCTCCCTCTGAAGAATATCATCACTTAATGATCTGTACCTCTTATTTTGTATTTAGCAGATGCACATGTGACCGTCATTTTAGAATATGTTCTAACTAGATCATGTCTTGCACTGTAGCCCTTGCTGCTATTAAGAGGTGTTTCCAGAATCCTCAAACTCTTAAATTACTCTAGAAGCAAGTATAATGCTGAGTAGAGAATATCAGTTAGGATGCAGATGCTGGGGCAGAGGGAAGGAAGCAGGAGGGTGGCCCTATACTTGCTCATGGGACAGGCAGTTCACACTTGGGACTCAGCACAACTGTGGTCCTTCCCCATAGCTAAAAATTCTAATGATAGCTGAAAATGTGAACAATAAATCTGAGAATGCCAAAACTTCCTAACTTTCATGTATCCCCTACAACTCCCTACACTCTAAGGTCCCCTGTAGGAACAGGTTGATGGGGCAGATAACTTACTGATCACACTGAAAGCTGTCTGATCCTGTAGCATAAAGACTCAATGCCAATATGATGGGAGACTATCTCCCAACATGGGGTGGAGAAGCCTTTTGAGTCTTACATACAGTAAGACACTGACAAAAGAGGGCAGACAGTAGAAATGAAGGAATTAAAGGATTTGCCCATCTGGCCTCATTTGACCTCTCTGCACTCAGATTATCGACTCTACCTCCTCACATGATGCTCTTCTGTGGGTGTCGTGATGACCCCAGTGACCCCGAACAGCAGGGCTTTGCACCATCCTGGTAGGGATGACATTGTATTGAGCCAGGGAGCCACTCCCTGGTGTGGGCTCCCTGCTAAGCCCTGGTTATTTGCAAAATGCCAGACTATGGTCAGGAGTCTAGATTTTTTTTTTTTTTAATTTTATTTATTTATTTATTTAATTTTGGCTGTGCTGGGTCTTCGTTTCTGTGCGAGGGCTTTCTCCAGTTGTGGCGAGCGGGGGCCACTCTTCATCGCGGTGCGCGGGCCTCTCACTATCGCGGCCTCTCCTGTTGCGGAGCACAGGCTCCAGACGTGCAGGCTCAGCAGCTGTGGCTCACGGGCCCAGTTGCTCCGCGGCACGTGGGATCTTCCCAGACCAGGGCTCAAACCCGCGTCCCCTGCATTGGCAGGCAGACTCTCAACCACTGCGCCACCAGGGAAGCCCAGGAGTCTAGATTTAAGTGTATATTATAGGCAGTCATGAAATTGAATTATGTGAATGAGTTTTGCTTTGTTTTTTAAGGCAACAATATTTAATGTGGTCTAAAATACATAAAAAAGCAAATCCCTGGCTGTTGTGAATATAATTAAACTAACAGATACTACACTTGATCTTAGCCAAAAGGCTCAGAAGCTATGTGTGAATTTTTAATGCTTAGATTTCAGCTTTAGTAGATATTGTTGACTAATAATAATTGACTTTTTCACCAACAGTGCATGAGAGTTCCAGATATTCCACAACCTCATCAACACTTGATATTGTTAGGCTTTTAAAACTTAACTCTTCCTGTGTGTGTGTGTGTGTGTGTGTGTGTGTGTAGTGTAGTGTTATCTCATTGTTTCATTTTGCAGTTCCCTGATGACTAATGAGGTTAAACAACTTATATGTTTATTGGCTATTTGGATATTCTCTTTTGTGAAGTGCCTGTTAAAATCTCTTGCCTATTTTGGGATCTTTTTCTTATTGATTTGTAGAAGTTTTTTGCATATATTGGATATGAGTCCTTTGTCAGATATGTGTGCTACAAATATCTTTTCCCCCTCTGTGATTTGCTTTTTCACTTAATGGTATGGTGATGAATGGAAGTTCTTAACTTTAATGTAACTCAATTTATCAGTATTTCCTTTATCGTTAGTCTTTTTTGTAACCTTTTACGAAATGTTTGCCTTTTCTAAGGCCATAAATATATTCTCCTATTTTATCTTCAAGCTTTTTTTACCTTTCACATTTAGATCTACAGTCTATCTGAAATTGACCTTTGTTTATGATATGAGGTAGAGGTCAAGATTTTTTTTTTTCTAGGTGAATATCCAGTTGGTCCAGAGCCATTTATTAAAAAGACCTTCATTTTCCTACTGCTTTGCAGGGCCAGTTTTGTCATAAATCAAGGATCCATATATGTGCGGATCTGTTTCTGGACTTTTTTTTTCTGTTCTGTTGGTCTCTTTGTAAGCTCTCATGTCAATACCACACTGTATTAATTGCTTTCACTTTAAACTAAGTCTTGACATCTGATAGTATAAATCTTCAGCTGTGTTGCTTCTTCTTCATGATTGTCTTGGCTTTTCTTGGCCCTTTGCATTTTATTTAAATTTTAGAATTAGTTTGCCAATTTACACCCAAAAATGTGGTGGAATTTTGATACGTGGGATCTATAAATCAATTCAGGGAGAATTGATGTATTTGCAGTATTGAGTCTTACAAGCCATGAACGTGGTATGTTCCTCTATTTAATCTAATGTTTTATAGTTTTCTGTGTAGAAGTCTTATAATCTTGTGTTAGAGTCCTAGGTAATTAATGCTAATATAAATGGTATCAATCTCTAATGAAAATTTTTTTTAAATTTTTATTTTATATTGGAGCACAGTTGATTAACAATGTTGTGTTAGTTTTAGGTGGACAGCAAAGTGATTCAGTTATACATATACATGTATCTATTCTTTTTCAAATTCTTTTCCCATTTAGACTATTACAGAATATTAAGCAGCATTCCCTGTGCTAAACAGTAGTTCCCTGTTGGTTATCTATTTTAAATATAGCAGTGTGTATATGTCAATCCCAAACTCTAATGAAATTTTTAAAAGATAACGTTTACATGGTTTGGTTTTTTTATGTAGGAATACAATTGATTTTTGTATATTGACCTTGTATCCAAAGACCTTGATAAATTACCTTACTATTCTTTTGGATTTTCTACATATAAATATGTCATCTAGAAATAATGATGGGTTTGTTTCTTTCCAATCCTTATACTTTTGTTTTATTTTTCCCTCTCTTTTTGCACAGGCTAGTACCTCCAGTGCAGTGTTGAACAGAAGAGATGATGGAGACATCTTTGTCTCATTTCCAATCTTGGGGGTATCTTTTAATATTTCACCATTAAGTGGGATGTTTGCTTTAAATGTTTTAGAGATTTTCTTTGTTAGGTTAAGGAAATTCTCTTCTATTCTTAAGTTGCTAAAAATGGTTTGTTTATTGTTTCTTAAAATCATGAGTGGATATTGATTTTATCAAGTGCTTTTTCTGCATCTATGGAGATAGCTAATTATACACTTTTTCATTTTTATTCTATTGATATTTATCTTTATTCCCATTGATTAATTTTGGAATGTTAATCCAGTCTTTCATTCCTGAAATAAACTCAACCTGGCAGTGTTGTATTTTTCTATCCATAATTACTTTTGATAAGATTTTTGCATTTATTTTCATGAAATATCAGCCTCTAATCTTCTTGTCAGGTTTGGTATTTTTTTTTAACATTTTTTAAAATTAATTAATTATTTTTTGGCTGCATTGGGTCTTCATTGCTGCACACGGGCTTTCTCTAGTTGCGGTGAGCGGGGGCTACTCTTCCCTGTGGCGCGCGGGCTTCTCATTGCGGTGGCTTCTCTTGTTGCAGAGCACGGGCTCTAGGCAGGCGGGCTCAGTAGTTGTGGCTCACGGGCTCAGTAGTTGTGGTGCGTGGGCTTAGTTGCTCTGCGGCATGTGGTATCTTCCTGGACCAGGGCTTGAACCCGTGTCCCCTGCATTGGCTGGCGAATTCTTAACCACTGCGTCACCAGGGAAGCCCCCAGGTTTGGTATTAAGGTGATGCTGAAATCAAAACAAGTTAGGATGTATTCCTTCTTTTCTGGAAGAATTTGTGTAATTTGATATTTCTTTCTTAACCATTTGGGTGAAAAATTGATGAAATGCTTTAGAACTAGTGTTGCAGACCGTGTTTTGGGAAACAGTGGTCTAGAGAGCAAAACTTAAACATGAAATAGTCAGTTGCTGTTGGTTTGAATGCTCTTGTTTTATTCATTTCCTCCCTTAGGCAGCACGGGCCTTTCCCTTCCTGGCTCTGTGGGGCTCGGCTAAGTCACCACATAGGAGAGCAGTGAGCCATTTGAGACCTGAGCCTGGTCCTCAGGAATTCACTCTCTCCCTGCCAGCAGGAGGCCTGCCCCAGCCCTGCTCAGCCATCTCCACATTCCTCTGACAGAATGAATGCCCTGGATGGTGTCCCCTTCAAGGTGCCCAAGGGCTTTGTGATAGGCACGGAGCCCCTCCCTGGGCCAGAGCTCAGTGTCCCAGACTGCAGGGAGCTTCTGCTGGGTTCTATGGTAAGTGTATCTCTCTGTCTGTCTTCTCATCCCTGGCTCTGTGGGTCTGATGCTGAGCCTCATGAGGTCCCTTGTTCCTTGATTTTAACTGGCAGCCTGTCCTGTTCTGGTATATTCTAGGAAGTTTGGAAATAACCCAAGAGGAAAAGATATTTCATGAAGAAAGCTAGTGTCCTGGTGTTGGGGGCTATTTAGTGGGTCTTATTTTAAGTTTAGAATAACTGGAAGGTTGCCTGTATGGAGTGACTGAGAGTCATAGCAAGGATGCTCCAATTCCTCTGTTCTCTATCAGCCTGCTGCCAATTCTAAAATTCCACCATTAGAATCACTTCGTTGGGCTAAGATACTCTCTCCAGAATCCTCCATTAAAATGCAGACAGTTACATGGGACACATCAGAAGGGATTACTATTCCACAGACCCAAAGCACATCTACCCTGGGGGCACCTTGAGGCACCCCTTGCCCCACGGCTCACACACTGGGATATGCACCCAGTATATATGGTGGTATCAGATACCCTCAGGATAAACATGATTATTTAACTTCCAAGTGAGTCAAATTTACTTGAAGATTTAGGAGGAAACCTATTGCATTTATATTATAACACAGATGTATCATGGGGTAGAAGGCAGAATTCACATGAATTTTGAAAAAATGAAAGAAAAGGATTGCAGAGAACTGTGGAGCTGGCGTTGGGTCTCTTGGGACTGAGTCCTCGGGCTCTTCTGTGCTCAGCGCTGTCTGTGGGCTAACTTTGTAGGAAAGTTTGAGGATCTAGTTCAGCTCTCACTCACTTTGCATATGAGGACCTGAGGCTCAGAGAAGGGAAATGATTTGTCCAAAGATAGTGGCAGTGGCAGGACTAAAACCAGGGTCCTGACTCTAGATCATTTCCTGATAGCTAAGGGAAGGATTGGAACATGAGAGCCATCAGACAGATAATGTTCGAGGGCAAAAAAAAGGGTTGTGGGAAGTGAGGTGCAGAGAGCATAGTCCAGGAAGGAGAGGCCTGGGGAGGGTCAGGTGGAGAGGCATGAGTGGCCTGTGGGGACAGGAGCAGGAGACTTATCTGCAGACCCTGGAGTTGCACTTAAGCTCCTTAAGACCCAGAACAGAAATAAGCTTTGTAAAGCCCAGAGCACAGTGTCCAGGGGCCCACGCTCTGTGGGGCAGGAGCTCTTGCTCTCCCCAGGCAGCCTGTGCTGTGGGCCCTCTGGCAGTAGGGCCAGTATTGTTGGGAAGAAGAACTTGCTTTACTAAACTCCAGGGGAGGTAGACTATCACAACTTTTCCCTCTCTGCTGGACTCAAGCCAAGCTGGGAAGAGGCTATTCTGAAGGTTACTTCTCGAAGCAGAAATGTGCACCCTTCTGCCAAGTCTATGTCTAGTGTCCTAGCCCATATGCTGGCCCTGGCTCTGCCTCCTATTCTCAGGGTGGGCATCTGTACTCCCTTGTGCCTGTTTCCCTTCCTGAGCCTCCATTTCTTTTACTGCTGTGGCAAATAATCAAATAGAGACTCCAAGTATGATTTACAGCCTCTCCTGGTCAGTCTTCCAAATGTACTGGGCTGTATTCCCAGTGTTTGGAACTTGAAACACATTTTCCCATAGCAACAATGTTATAGATAGTAGTTAGATTACCAGATGAACCTGTAGTGGCCTAAAGAGAAAAAAATAGCTACCATTTATTGAGCACCTGCTATGCACCAGGCCCATGCTAGGTGCTCTTTATATGTTCACTCTTCTCTCTCATTTTTTTTTTTTTTAATTTTATTTATTTATTTATTTATTTGGCTGTGTTGGGTCTTCGTTTCTGTGCGAGGGCTTTCTCTAGTTGCGGCAAGTGGGGGCCACTCTTCATCGCGGTGCGCGGGCCTCTCACTATCGCGGCCTCTCTTGTTGCGGAGCACAGGCTCCAGACGCGCAGGCTCAGCAATTGTGGCTCACGGGCCTAGTCGCTCCGCGGCATGTGGGATCTTCCCAGACCAGGGCTCGAACCCGTGTCCCCTGCATTGGCAGGCAGATTCTCAACCACTGCGCCACCAGGGAAGCCCTTCTCTCTCATTTTTATGACCCGTTTAGCAGGTGGGTGTTCCTTCCCCATGGCACAGGAAACCAAAGTTCCCACCCAGGTGACCAACAGGGTCATGTGGCTTGTAAGTGACACAGCCAGGACTCCAATGTGATCAGACCCCAAAGCCCATGTCCACTCCCTGCACCCTACTGCCTTCCCAAGGAGTCTCAACAAGTCTGTGTTTTGTTGTTTCATCATAGTTTCATCATCCCTTTAATCAGAGTTAATTTCCCTTTTGTCAATTAAAATTTTTAGAGAGAAAATATATTCATGCAGTTTGAAATGAAATACATATATATACATGTATATATATGTATATATAGGTATAGCACAAGGGTCAACAAACATTTTCTGTAAAGGACCAGATAGTAAAAACTGGCAATTACTTAACTCTGCTGTTGTAGGGAGAAAGGGCCATAGACATTACAGAAAGTAGTGGATGGGTATGGCTGTGTTCCGAAAATACTTTATTTATAAAAACAAGGTTGGAAGTCAGTTTGGCTCCCAGGCAGTTTGCCTACCCTGAAAGAGTGAAAAGCCTTCTACTGACACCTTCCCATCTGTCCTGTCCCCACCTCTACTGGTGACCTCTGTCACTCATTTTTTAAAATGTATTCTTCTGGAGATTCTTATGTTTGTATACACAAGCAAATACAGCTATTTCCTCCTTTTTTACACCAAGGGTAGCATTTTATATACACTGTTCTTCTTGATTTTTTTCACTTAATATATTTTAAGACCTTCCATATCAATACATAGAAAGCTTCTTCACTTTGTTTTTCACTGTATTGCGTTAAATGAATACATCGTACTTTATTGAATGAATCCCCTCTGGATGGACACTTGGGTTCTTCCCAGTCTTTTGCCATTACAAACAATGCTGCAGGGAAAGACTATGCAGATGTCCTTTTGAATTGAAGTGTATTGCCATATTGCCCTCCATAACGATTATATTGATTTACATCCAACCAGCGCTCTACAAGGGGCCTGTACCTCAGCTCCACTCCCCAACAGAGAGTCATAAGATGTTGGATCTTTGCCCAGGGATAGGCAAATGGTATCTCAGTGTAGTTTTATTTTGCCTTTCTCTTATCCTTAGTGAGGTTGAGCAGCTTTTCATGTGTTTAAGAGCCATCTGTATTTCCTTTTCTGTGGACTGTCCATATCTTTTGTCCATTTCCCTGTTGCGCTGTTGGTCTTTTTCTTATCTATTTCTAGGCACTCCTATATTAGTATGTGTTATCAGAGCTGTTTTCCTTCCAGTTTGTCATTTGCCTTTGACCTTGCTTATGGGGTATATTTGCCATGCAGATTTTCACATGTGCGTGTGTGTACTTTCATGACTTCTCAATTTCAATTCAGAGAAATGTTTTCCCACTTGAGGTAATAAAGGATTTCTCTCCTGTTTTCTCCTAGTACTCCTATGGTTTCATTTCATACAATTGAATCTTCGATCCTTTTGGAATTCATCCTTGTGTATGATGTGAGGATGGATCCAACTTTATTTCCTTTCAGCTGACTAACACCATTTTTGACTAACACCATCTTCTTCCCATTGCTTGAGATGCCACCTTGTTATTTACTAAAGTTCCATAGATATTAATTTCTATTTCTGGACTTTCTGTTCTGTACCTTTAGTCTATCTGTGCCAGTGCCTTAGCTTTAATTATTGAGGTTTTATAATATATATTAACAGCTGGTAGGGCCAGTCCCCCTTATTTCTCTTTTTGTCCCCAGAGTTTTTCTGGCTATTCTTATTTGTTTGTTTTTCATATGAAATTTAGAATCATCTTGCTTAGGTTCCACAAATCACAAGTGCTGGTATTTTTTTTTTTTCACATCTTTATTGGAGTATAAATGCTTTACAATGTTGTGTTAGTTTCTGCTGTACAACAAAGTGAATCAGCTATATGTATACATATATCCCCATATCCCCTCCCTCTTGAGCCTCCCTCCCACCCTCCCTATCCCACCCCTCTAGGTGGTCACAAAGCACCAAGCTGATCTCCCTGTGCTGTGAGGCAGCTTCCCACTAGCTATCCATTTTACATTTGGTAGTGTACATATGTCCATGCCACTCTCTCACTTCATCCCAGCTTACCCTTCTCCCCCTGTGCCCTCAAGTCCGTTCTCTACATCTGCATCTTTATTCCTGTCCTGCCACTAGGTTCATCAGTACCGCTTTTTAAAATTCCATATATATGCGTTAGTATACGGTATTTGTTTTTCACTCTCTGACTTACTTCACTGTGTATGACAGATTCTGGGTCCATCCACCTCACTACAAATAACTCAATTTCGTTCCTTTTTATGGTGGAGTAATATTCCATTGTATATATGTGCCACATCTTCTTTATCCATTCATCTGTCGATGGACACTTAGGTTGCTTCCATGTCCTGGCTATTGTAAATAGTGCTGCAATGAACATCGTGGTACATGACTCTTTTTGAATTATGGTTTTCTCAGGGTATATGCCCAGTAGTGGGATTCCTGGGTCATATGGTAGTTCTAATTTTATTTTTTTTAAGGAACCTCCATACTGTTCTCCATAGTGGCTGTATCAGTTTACATTCCCACCAACAGTGCAGGAGGGTTCCCTTTTCTCCACACCCTCTCCAGCATTTATTGTTTGTAGATTTTTTGATGATGGCCATTCTGACTGGTGTGAGGTGGTACCTCATTGTGGTTTTGATTTGCATTTCTCTAATGATTAGTGATGTTGAGCATCTTTTCATGTATTTGTTGGCCATCTGTATGTCTTCTTTGGAGAAATGCCTATTTAAGTCTTCCACCCATTTTTGGATTGGGTTGTTTGTTTTTTCGATATTGAGCTGCATGAGCTGCTTGTATATTTTAGAGATTAATCCTTTGTCAGTTGCTTCATTTGCAAATATTTTCTCCCATCCTGAGGGTTGTCTTTTCACCTTGTTTATGGTTTCCTTTGCTGTGCAAAAGCTTTTAAGTTTCATTAGGTCCCATTTGTTTATTTTTGTTTTTATTTCCATTTCTCTGGGAGGTGGGTCAAAAAGGATCTTGCTGTGATTTATGTCATAGAGTGTTCTGCCTATGTTTTCCTCTAAGAGTTTTATAGTGTCCAGCCTTACATTTAGGTCTTTAATCCATTTTGAGTTTATATTTGTGTATGGTGTTAAGGAGTGTTCTAATTTCATTCTTTTACATGTAGCTGTCCAGTTTTCCCAGCACCACTTATTGAAGAGGCTGTCTTTTCTCCATTGTATATTCTTGCCTCCTTTATCAAAGATAAGGTGACCATATGTGCGTGGGTTTATCTCTGAACTTTTTATCCTGTTCCGTTGATCTATATTTCTGTTTTTGTGCCAGTACCATACTGTCTTGATTACTGTAGCTTTGTAGTATAGTCTGAAGTCAGGGAGCCTGATTCTTCCGGCTCCATTTTTCTTTCTTAAGATTGCTTTGGGTATTCGGGGTCTTTTGTGTTTCCATACTAATTGTAAAATTTCTTGTTCTAGTTCTGTGAAAAATGCCATTGGTAATTTGACAGGGATTGCATTGAACCTGTAGATTGCTTTGGGTAGTATAGTCATCTTCACAATACTGCTTCTTCCAATCCAGGAGTATGGTATGTCTCTCCATTTGTTTATGTTATCTTTGATTTCTTTTATCAGTGTTTTATAGTTTTCTGAGTACAGGTCTTTTGCCTCCTTAGGTAGGTTTATTCCTATGTATTTTATTCTTTTTGTTGCAATGGTAAATGGGACTGTTTCCTTAATTTCTCTTTCATTGATAGTGTATAGGAATGCCAGAGATTTCTGTGCATTAATTTTGTATCCTGCAACCTTACCAAATTCATTGATTAGTTCTAGTAGTTTTTTGGTGGCATCTTTAGGATTTTCTATGTATAGTATCATGTCATCGGCAAATACTGACAGTTTTACTTCTTATTTTCAATTTGTATTCCTTTTATTTCTTTTTCTTCTCTGATTGCTGTGGCTAGGACTTCCAATATTATGTTGAATAGTAGTGGCGAGAGTGGACATCCTTGTCTTATTCCTGATCTTAGAGGAAATGCTTTCAGTTTTTCACCATTGAGAATGATGTTTGCTGTGGGTTTTTCATACATGGCCTTTATTATGTTGAGGTAGGTTCCCTCTGTGCCCACTTTCTGGAGAGTTTTTATCATAAATGGGTGTTGAATTTTGTCAAAAGCTTTTTCTGCATCTATTGAGATGATCATATTGTTTTTCTTCTTCAGTTTGTTAATATCGTGTATCACATTGATTGATTTGTGTATATTGAAGAATCCTTGCATCCCTGGGATAAATCCCACTTGATCATAGTGTATGATCCTTTTAATGTGTTGTTGGATTCTGTTTGCTAGTATTTTCTTGAGGATTTTTTGTGTCTATGTTCACCAGTGATATTGGTCTATAATTTTCTTCTTTTGTGATATCTTTGTCTGGTTTTGGTATCAGGGTGATGGTGGCCTTGTAAAACAAGTTTGGGAGTGTTCCTCCCTCCACAATTTTTTGGAAGAGTTTGAGAAGGATAGGTGTTAACTTTTCTCTAAACGTTTGATAGAATTCGTCCGTGGAGCCATCTGGTCCTGGACATTTGTTTGTTGGAAGATTTTAAATTATAGTTTCAATTTGATTACCTGTGATTGATCTGTTTATATTTTCTAGTTCTTCCTGGTTCAATCTTGGAAGGTTGTACTTTTCCAAGGACTTGTCCATTTCTTCCAGGTTGTACATTTTATTGGCATAGAGTTGCTTGTAGTAGTCTCTTAGGATCTTTTGTATTTCTGTGGTATCAGTTGTAATCTCTCCTTTTTCATTTCTGATTTTATTGATTTGAGTCCTCTCCCTCTTTTTCTTGATGAGTCTGGCTAAAGGTTTATCAATTTTGCTTATCTTCTCAAAGAACCAACTTTTAGTTTTATTGATCTTTGCTATTGTTTTCTTCGTTTCTATTTCATTTATCTCTGCTCTGATCTTTATGATTCCTTTCCTCCTACTAACTTTGGGTTTTCTTCTTCTTTTTCTAGTTGCTTTAGGTGTAAGGTTAGAATATTTATTTGAGATTTTTCTTGTTTCTTGAGATGAGCTTGAATTGCTGGGCGCTTCCCTCTTAGAACTGCTTTTGCTGCATCCCATAGGTTTCGGATCATCATGTTTTCTTTGTCATTTGTTTCTAGGTATTTTTTTTTTTTTTTTTTTTTTTAGCCTTATTCTTTTTTAAATTTTATTTATGTATTTATTTATGGCTGTGTTGGGTCTTCGTTTCTGTGCGAGGGCTTTCTCTAGTTGCGGCAAGCGGGGGCCACTCTTCATCGCGGTGCGCGGGCCTCTCACTATCGCGGCCTCTCTTGTTGCGGAGCACAGGCTCCAGACGCGCAGGCTCAGTAGTTGTGGCTCACGGGCCCAGCTGCTCTGCAGCATGTGGGATCTTCCCAGACCAGGGCTCGAACCCGCGTCCTCTGCTTTGGCAGACGGACTCCCAACCACTGCGCTACCAGGGAAGCCCCTCTAGGTATTTTTTTATTCCTTCTTTGATTTCTTTAGTGATCTCTTGGTTATTTAGCAGCGCACTGTTTAGCCTCCATGTATTTGTGTTTTTTACTGTTTTTTTTTTCCTGTAATTGATTTCTAATCTCATAGTGTTGTTGTCAGAAAAGATGCTTGATACAATTTCAATTTTCTTAAATTTTCCAAGGCTTGATTTGTGACCCAAGATGTCATCTATTCTGGAGAACGTTCCATGTGCACTTGAGAAGAAAGTGTATTCTTCCGCTTTTGGGTGGAATGTCCTCAAAATATCAATTAAGTCTATGTGGTCTACTGTGTCATTTAAAGCTTGTGTTTCCTTATTTATTTTCTGTCCAGATGATCTGTCTGTTGGTGTAAGTGGGGTGTTAAAAGTCCCCCACTATTATTGTGTTACTGTTGATTTCTCCTTTTATGGCTGTTAGCATTTGCCTTATGTATTAAGGTGCTCCTATGTTGGGTGCATAAATATTTATAATTGTTATGTTTTCTTCTTGGATTGATTCCTTGATCATTATGTAGTGTCTTCCTTATCTCTTGTAACAGTCTTTATTTTTTTATTTTTTAAAAACCTTTGTTTATTTTTATTTTTATAAATTTTTAAAATTTATTTTATTTATTTGTTTTTGGCTGCATTGGGTCTTCGTTGCTGCACACAGGCTTTCTCTAACTACAGTGAGCGGGGGCTACTCTTCATTGTGGTGGCTTCTCTTGTTGCGGAGCACGGTCTCTAGGCACGCAGGCTTCAGTAGTTGTGGCATGAGGGCTCAGTAGTTGTGGCTCACAGGCTCTAGAGTGCAGGCTCAATTGTTGTGGTGCATGGGCTTAGTTGCTCCACAGCATGTGGTATCTTCCCGGACCAGGGCTCATCCCCGTGTCCCCTGCCTTGGCAGGCAGATTCTTAACCACTGCGCCACCAGGGAAGCCCCCAACAGTCTTTATTTTAAAGTCTATTTTATCTGATATGAGTATTGGTATTCCAGCTTTCTTGTGATTTCCATTTGCGTGGAATATCTTTTTTTTTCTTTTTTTAAAAAAATGTATTTATTTATTTATTTTTGGCTGCGTTGGATCTTCGTTGCGTGTGGGCTTTCTCTAGTTGCGGCAAGCAGGGGCTACTCTTCATTGCGGTGCGCAGGCTTCTCATTGCGGTGGCTTCTCTTGTTGCGGAGTATGGGCTCTAGGCATTCAAGCTTCAGTAGTTGTGGCACGCAGGCTCAGTAGTTGTAGCTCACAGGCTCTAGAGCTCAGGCTCTGTAGCTGTGGTGCACAGGCTTAGTTGCTCCGCGGCATGTGGGATCTTCCCGGAGCAGGGCTTGAACCCATGTCTCCTGCATTGGCAGGTGGAATCTTAACCACTGCACCACCAGGGAAGTCCCCAACAGCCTTTATTTTAAAGTCTATTTTATCTGATATGATAATTGGTATTCCAGCTTTCTTTTGATTTCCATTTGCTTGGAATATCTTTTTCCATCCCCTCACTTTCAGTCTGTATGTGTCCCTAGGTCTGAAGTGGGTTTCCTGTAGACAGCATATATAAGGGTCTTGTGTTTGTATCCATTCAGCCAGTCTGTGTCTTTTGGTTGGAGCATTTAATCCATTTACATTCAATGTGATTATCGATATGTATGTTCCTATTACCATTTTCTTAATTGATTTGGGTTTGTTTTTGTGGGTCTTTTTCTTCTCTTGTGTTTCCCACTTGGAGAAGTTCCTTTAGCATTTGTTGTAAAGCTGGTTTGGTGGTGCTGAATTCTCATAGCTTTTGCTCGTGATTTCTCTGTCAAATCTGAATGAGAGGGCTTCCCTGGTGGTGCAGTGGATAAGAACCTGCCTGCCAATGCAGGGGACATGGGTTCGATGCCTGGTCCAGGAAGATCCCACGTGCCACAGAGCAACTAAGCCCATGTGCCACAACTATTGAGCCTGTGCTCTAGAGCCCGTGAGCCACAACTACTGAAGCCCACACGCCTAAAGCCCATGCTCCACAACAAGAGAAGCCACTGCAATGAGAAGCCCGTGCACCGCAACGAAGAGTAGCCCCCTCTCGCTGCAACTAGAGAAAGCCTGTGTGCAGCAATGAGGACCCAACACAGCCAAAAATAAATAAATAAAATAATTAAAAAAAAAAAAAGACTCATTAGCCACCTTTCTTTAAAAAAAAAAAAAATCTGAATGAGATCCTTACTGGGTAGAGTAATCTTGGTTGTAGGTTTTCCCCTTTCATCATTTTAAATATGTCCTGCCCCTGCCTTCTGGCTTGCAGAGTTTCTGCTGAAAGATTAGCTATTAACCTTATGGGGATTCCCTTGTATGTTATTTGTTGCTTTTAATATTTTTTCTTTGTACTTAATTTTTGATAGTTTGATTAATACATGTCTCCGAGTGTTTCTCCTTGGATTTATCCTGTATGGGACTCTCTGTGCTTCCTGGACTTGACCGAGTATTTCCTTTCCCATGTTAGGGAAGTTTTCAACTATAATGTCTTCAAATATTTTCTCAGACCCTTTCTTTTTCTCTTCTTCTTGGACCCCAATAATTTGAATATTAGTGCGTTTAATGTTGTCCCAGAGGTCTCTGAGACTGTCCTCAATTCTTTTCATTCTTTTTTCTTTATTCTGCTCCCTGGCAGTTATTTCCACCATTTTATCTTCCAGCTCACTTATCCATTCTTCTGCCTCAGTTATTCCGCTATTGATTCCTTCTAGAGTATTTTTAATTTCAGTTATTGTGTTGTTCATCACTGTTTGTTTGCTCTTTAGTTCTTCTAGATCCTTTGTAAACATTCCTTGTATTTTCTCCATTCTGTTTCTGAGATTTTGGATCATCTTTATTATCATTACTCTGAATTATTTTTCAGGTAGGTTGCCAATTTCATCTTCATTTATTTGGTCTTGTAGGTTTTTACCTTGCTCCTTCGTCGTAACATATTTTTTTGTCGTTTCTTTTTTTTTTTTTTTTTTAATGGATGGGGCTGTATTCCTGTCTTACTGGTTGTTCAGCCTGGGTCTTTGGATCCTTTTATTCCTTAAGTCCTGTTGACTGTCTCATTATCTCTCAGTCTCTTTCTCTCCATGACTGCCTCATCAGTTCTGAAGTTGTCTTTTTCCCTCCTCTGTCCTTCACAACCCACTTATTTTGCTCCAATCTCTTTCTCTGTCCATTTATTCTGCACACACTTACAAATATCCCCTTGGGGCCAGAACTGCCCTGGGCCCTGAGAATACAGAAAGAAATAGGATACACTCAGGGAGCCACACTTAGAACAGCTAAGTTATGTTCCTCTCTCCAACATAGGGTCATTCAGGGGTGGGAGGGGGCAGTGCCTGTCTGCCGTTCTGCCTCCCATTTTCCCCACACACACCACTTCCCCCAGCCTTAACTGGCCATCATTGAGCATTGAAATTGCCTTTTGAGAATATTTATATTTTTTAATGGAGTTTTATATTTCCAGTTCTAAATTTTAATGGTAGGTACTGGGAATATTTTATTTTTGGCTCATTTACAAACTCTCAATTTAGATTATTTATGTGGGCTCCAGATTTATTTTTTAGGTGGCTTGATCTGTAGTGGAGAAAGCACTACAGTCAGATGGACAGAGGAATCCCAGCTCAACCACTCACCACTAATCTCACCACGAGCAAATTAAATTTTCCGAGCCTCATTTTGATAATCTGGAAATAGGAATAACATTAGGACCTACTAAGTAGAGTTCAACAAAAATTAGTGATTTTTACATTTCCTGGGCCCCAAAGTAACCTCAGATGGCAGTGAATGGGATGGAGGTAAGTACCACTCCACAGAGAGGTTGGCAGGCCTGGGCCGGCCTCCAAGGCCAACTGCTCAGTGACAAATGATGCTGGGCTGAAGTGAAAGCTTCTTTGCTAAGAACAAGTTTTGTTGGAGAATTTTTTAAAGCCCCTGTTGTTCAATTATATACTGAATGGCAAAGGGACTTAGATATTTGTTTTCACTGTTTCATTCTATTAACCTATTCCTCACTTTGTCCTTCCTGCAGTTTGCCATTAAATTGTTATTGATATCCATCCACCCCAGTGCTAGCTAAGACCAAGGGTGAGGGTAGGCTGCGATAATGCCTGGGGCTTACAATCAGAAGCTGTCCAGGCCTGGCAAGTCTATGCCTGAATAGGTTCCCCAGAGGCCAGAAGGTAGGGATGCGCCCCTGGCCCTGGTTTGCCTGGTGGAGCCTCATGTGGCCTTCTTTCCGCAGCACGACTTCAGCCTGGAGAGGAGGGTACTCTTCTGGGTGGAGGTTGTAGTCCGGGGACCCTGCCTGGTCCAATGCGATGCCCCGGGGGCAGCTTCAGCCCCTCCCGCCTGGCTCTTGCTGGTCAGCCCTGAGCAAGGGCTGGAGCCCATGCCTGCCGCAGCCGAAGGTCCTGAGGCCAGACCGCAGGAGCATCCTGAGGAGGAAGAGGTGGAGGAGGAGGACCAGGATGAGGAGGAAGCCTCCTCTGCCATGGAGGAAGAGCCGGATCCCTGCAGCCCCCAGCCCAGCTCCTCGGCGAGCCCCAGCCTGGGCCGACACGGGTGCTCGCTGGACGTGCTGCGCGGCGTGAGGTCGGAGCTGGCCGGGGCGCGGCAGCGGCTCTCTGAGTGCAGGCTGGCCGCCCGCCCCCGCAGTCTCCTGCACCGCATCCGCCACCGAGCTCTGAGCCTCTGCCCCGGCCCCGCGTCACCCCTGGGCCCGGCACTCCAGCTCCCCAGCGCCCCCGCGCCGCCCCCGGGCCCCGAGCCATCGCTCCCCAGCACCCCGGCGCTGCCCCCTCGGCCCTCCACGGCTGGCGCCGTGCCCCCGCTGCGGAGCCACAGGCCCGCGGTTGCGGTAAGGAAACTGCCCCCTTGGCCGAGGCCACAGCTCAGCAGTGAGGCCCCCGCAGTCTGGGTCTCCAGCCTGGTTCGAAGCCTCGGTCCCCTCCTCTCCGTGCTCCTCCTCCCTACCTGCTCTCACCTGGCCCTATACCATGCAGTCCTTCCTGCGGCCCTTTGCCTAGAATATTCCCTGCTCAGAGGTCCCTAATCCCTCTGTTTCTCACTGTGCCTTCTTTGCTTCTATTAGGACGCATGTCACAATAATTGTAATTACCCAATATGTGTCTGTCTCTTCCAATGGAATATGATTCTTCTAGGGCAGCGACTGGATCGCATTCATGTTTGTTTCCACAGCACCCAGCAGCACACTTGGCCCATAGGGGGTGCTCAGCGAATGTCTGTTGAATCAGGGAATGTGGCTCAGATCTAGGGCTTCCCACCCAGCAAGGCTTGCTGTAGGATGGGTGAGGGGAAGGCTCAATCAAGGAATATTCACTGTACAGTTACTTCCTTCAAGAGACTGGGTTGGAAGAGACCAGGTCAAAAGCACAAGACAAGGAGAGTTGGGCAAGGAAGTGTGAGACAAGGCAGCACTGTACAGTGGGAGGAATCAGGTATTGAGAGAGAGGTGAGGGTTGCTGCAGGATGGGAAGGCTTCAGGACAGAGGATGTGTACCAAGAAGAACTGGGAGCAGATATGAACATATGGTGAAGCCAATGAAGCTTAAGCCTCAGGCCCCTCACTAGCTCCTTCCAAGGCCTTGTACATAGTTTTATATCCATAACTGTCTTTTTTCTTTAAGTGGTCCAAATTGTGTAAGTATCAAACTCCACAAAACCTGGATCTGGAACAGATGGGTTACGTCAGGATTAGTAGCAGGAGGTGGCAGTTAGGCACAGCTTTCTTCCCCCCAGCAGTTCCACAGTCAGGCCAGGAGATGCAACAGAATAAGGCCAAGGTGAAATTAAATCCAAAAGACATATTCAAGGTCTGGCATTTCCCACTCACTGCTGTGTGAGCTTAGGCAAGTCACTGAACTGCTCTGAGCCATCTCTTCTCTACCTGTAAAGTGGGCAGCAACCCCTCACACAGTTATTTAGAGCGAACAAAGAAGAGGCTGTGTAAACTGCACAGGCCACACCCACATCACGGACTAGCTGCTGATGCCAGGATGGCTCTTCCCTGGTCCCAATTAAATTTAACTCTAGCAACAATCCTACAGCGAGGTTGGGGGGAGGATGGGGCAGATGTTCTGAAGAGGAGGAAACTGAGGCAGAGAGCAGGTAAGAATCTTTTTCAAGGTCACAAGGGTAGACTCAAATCCTAAGATTTGCATGTTTTTCACCTGGGGTAAAGAGCAGATCCTAGGATGAGGTCATGGCAGGGAAACCCCTGAGAAGATGAGGACGGGTGGGGAATTCACATGTTACATTCACTCTGCTCCTGAAGTCAGGGCAGCAGCTAGGCTTTTCTTGGGGAGGAGGGGACAGGGCGGTATGTTCGGGGTTAACAGATGGGTGCTTCTTCATGGGGGACGGGTTAGGGGTGATGCCAGCCAAACCAACTGACGTGCCTTCAAGCCACCCTCCTTAGTCCAGGATCTGTGTGGGTTTCCCCAACACCACAGGTGTACCCAGTTCCTACCCTACTCCATGCCCAGCCAAGCCCCAGTCAGCCAAACTCAAGAAGGAAGATCTGGCTGGGAAGATCACCCCTGCTTCCCCCTTACTAAGGTGTGGGGTAAAGAACCCTGGATTTGATTCTGAGTAGGGTTCAGGTCCCAAAAGTGTGTTGCTTACCAGGTCATTAACTTGTCTGAACCTTGACTTCAATATCTGTAAAATAGAATGAGCCTATCATATCTCTCTTTCAGGGTTGTTTTAAGCAGTAAGTATTATCATCTACTAGCAGTTTCTGTATGCCAGACCCTTTGCTAATCAGTTTTCTCACCTTGTCTTATTTAAGCCTTATAATAACCCTGTGAGTTATCTGGTATGATTGCATCCATTTTACACATGAGTAAACTGAGTAAACAGTAGAGAGCTGGGATTTGAATCCAGGTCTGCAGGACTCCAAGCTCCTCACAATATTAGCCTCTACACTCTGTAGAGAGGGTGGTACATAAAGGCATCTTTAAAAATGTCCTGCCTAGCCAGGTGTCACCTCCATGGTAACTGACACATCCACTTGTCTGTGTTTCAGTCCCTCAGCCTGTATACCTGCCTGCCACCTCCTGGGCAGGTGCCCCAGCCTCTCGCCACCCACAGATTGCACCCTGATTCTGCTGACTTGCTGTCCGCCCTGAGCCAGGAGGAGCAAGACCTCATCAGGCCAGTGGTCGCCCTGGGGTATCCCTTGCACAGGGCCATCATGGCTCTACAGAAGACTGGGCGGCAGAGCCTCAGCCAGGTGAGTGGAGGACCCAGAACTGGGGGGCTGTGGAGCTGGAGCCCGGTGAGTGGCCACACTCTTTTTATCTTCAACTTGAAGATATTTTATGTTTTTCTCTAGAGGCAGAATTTCAGCTTGGAATCAATTATTGGGGGTTATGAGCAAGTTTCTAGACCCTAATGCTACCACCTCCATAGGAGTTTATCAGGAATCCCCATGCCTACTTGGGGAGTCTCAATATTCTACTCCTGTCCCAGTCTCTGCCCCAGATACAGAAGACTGGAGCTTTGGGCAGCCACGAATCTCTCCAGAGCTGCCCAATAACACTTTCTGCAGCAGGAGAGATGTTTTATTCCTGTGTTGTCCAATACAGTAGCCACTAGCTGTATGTGGTTACTTGAAATGTGGCTAGTGTGACTGAGAATTTTAATTAATTGTAATTAATTAAAATTTAAAGGTAAATAGCCACATGTGGCTACTGGCTACCATATTGGATGGCACGGCTCTAACCACTTCCCTCAACAGTTTATCCGTACCCATATCCATCTCTCTCTCTTTCCATCTACCCATCCATCAATCTAGTCATCAGTATTTGCTGGGCACTTCGTGGGTGTTTACATGCAGCTAGGAGCTATGGGGAAAACCAGTATTGTAGGTTAGTTTCCCCAGGAAGCAGACTCCGATGGAGTTTGGCATACAGGATATTTATTAAGGAGACCCTTGGGAACAACTTCTGGGTAAGGGAAATGACAGAAGCAAGGATGGGTAGAGGGAGAGGCTGAGCTTTGTAGACCCAGTGACAGCCAACCCCACAGCTCGGAAGCATATATGGCCCTTCAGAGTTGTCCTAATTGGGGATGAGATGGTCAGGCCTTCATACTTCTGCTTCAGTCAGTCACCGATGTGGGAAGAAGGTGACTTGAGAGAAGTGATTCTCTGCAGCTAAGGCAGTTCCTGAAGGGACAGATAATTTCTGTGTGAGAACCTTCCAGGGCAGCACCTTAGGCTGATCTGAGATTTAAGAAGTTGCCTCCACCTTCAGCTGCCGCTGAAAAGCCAGGACCTTGGCCAAGAAGCTGTCTAGGAGGGCTGTGAGGGGCCAAGTCCGTGGTAGGGACTCTGACATGCCTCTTCAGTCCCTCCAGACCCTGTGACAAGGCTGAGGTCTCGGGCCATCACTGTGGGGGTCTGAAGATTAGCTGGAGGCAGCACAGGGCACTGGCCTCCCTGTGGGTGGGCTGGGAGAATCTCACTGCATCAGGAACGTTGTGTTTCCAGACATAGACTGACCACCTGCCTGGTGAGTCTTCTCCCAGTGAGCAGTCAGGGGCCAGGCACTAAGGGGTGGGCCTGAAGGGCCATTGGATGACTTCGTCTATCCTCCCCCACCAAGTTAGTATTCCTCTCTGTTCTGTGAAGCTCCACCATTAACTGAGCATCTCCTTTGGGTTCACAGCCCTTCTCCCTTTGAAAGACAAACACTACAGTAAATCCTTTTGAAAAGAGATGAACGACGATGGTCCAGGAGGGAGGGCATCAGGTGATAGAGACAGGGCACTTGGAAGAACCAAGGAGAGAGGAAGAGATACAAAAGATAAGCTTTGTCCACCACTCCTTCCTTCCTTCCACAAGGATTGATGTGTCCACTGACTGCCTGCAGGACAGGTGTGGGTGGCATGTGTGAGGGTCCATAGGCCAGGCCCAGACTTGCCATGGGACTTTAGACACATCAGGTCCCCTCTTTGAGCCTCACTTTCCCCATTCACAGAATGGAGGGGATTATGTGTTTATAATCAATAACTGCTGGAGGTCCCATCCTGGAGTCTGATGTTGACATCCTCACCTACCCTGGGGCCTGAGATAGGCCTGGTAACTGACAAAGCAGGAGAATCCTTACAAATGCAGATTCTCAGGACCTACTCTGCAGAGTCCCAATCAGTGGATCTGGAGTGGGCCCAGGGCCCTATCACTTTAAAAGAACTATCATTTAAAAGATGGTTCTGATATGCGTGGTTCTGATATGCAGCCTGGCTTGGGTCTACTGGTGTGGACTGAGTCAGAGATTCTCAACCTTGCCTGCACACAAGAATCACCTGGAGAGCTGTAAAAGTCCCAGTGCCCAGGCTGTCCCCCTGACCAGTCATACCAGGGCCTCTGGAGGTGAGCGTCAGCAGGTTATGGGTAGCGATACTGAGGCACCAGTAGTTTTAAGGCTCCCAGGTAGCTACAGTCAGCACCAAGGCTGAGAACCTTTGCTGTCGATGAACCAAGAGGTGAAGGAAGCATCCCCCATCTGCCCTGCCCCTGTTTTCACCTTCTGAAACCCTGTCTACTTTCAAGCCAGCTCAAAGCCCCTCCTCTAGCAGCTGGCCCCCCGATGGACAAGGCACTGGCCAAGAGGTCAGGTGATCTGAGCCCTAGTCCTGGGACCTGGGGCAAGCTGCCCGCCCTTCCTAGACTTCAGTTTCCTCAACTGTGCAAGGAGAGCTTGTTTGGGTGGTTTTCAAAATGTGCCCAGAGCAAGGTCCCTGAGGTGGGGGCACTGGACTCTGGGCTCCCTCCACCTGCCCACAGCTCTCCCAGAGCAGCTTCAACCTTACCCTGTTACTGTTGAAGCCCCCTGGTGCTTGGACAGTTCAGAAGCTAAAACAGTTTGAAAACCATTAGTCTGTTATGATCTGTGTTTTCTGCCCAGTTCTGAAGGTCTGCAGAAACCTGACCTGTTTCTCCTCCACTTATACCCGTAATTCTAATCATCTGGAGCCTTCATTTGGCAGACTCCCTGTAAATCCTGCTTTGATCTGCCTGGCACTCATGTCTTCCTGTATCTGGTTTATCTCCCCCACTGAGCTGTAAGCTCCGGATGGTAGTTCTTAATTCATTTTATAAACACAGCATACATTTATTGAGCTCCTTCTGCCTGCCTGCCATGCTGGGTTCACAGTGGTGAACACAGTGGTGAACAAGACTGACACAACTCTTCCCTCGTGGAACAAAAAGTTAGTGGATGAGAAAGACAGTAGAGCAATTACAAAGCTGTATGTGAGGGGAAGCATGGGGTGCTGTGGGAGCACCTGGTGGAGATGGGGGGTGGGGAGAGGCTCCCCAGGGAAGAGGAGTGAGGCTGGCCTTGGCCTTGGAGCCAGATGTGCAGGAGTCTGGGGGTGCTGAGGGAGCAGCTGGGCTGCTGACGGAGGTAAGCGGGGCCACTGAACCTGGGTTGGGAGGCAGCCCTTTATCCTGAGGGCAAAAGTAGCCCCTGATGACTAAGCAGGGAGTGGCTGGAAGAGGTGTTCCGCCCTGTGGGTCCTCCACTGTCCCCTCCCCTTTCCAGCGCTGGTGCAGGACTGTTGCAGAGAGTGGGGCCCACGGGGTCCTGGATGGCAAAGATGTTATGTGTCTGGCAGTGGGTGGGGTGCACAGCTGTGGGTGGGAGAGGAGGTTATCTTCTCACAGGTGGGTGCTCACCAGGGAGGGAAAGCAGCCTGGCTGGGTGGTGGGTAGGTACCCGTGTTTGAGCCCTGGCCCGGTCCCCACTTAGGTTCTGGGAACACCTTAGCCCACCCTGACAGCCCTCTGCCTGGATTCCAGCCCCCAGCTTGGGACAGGTGGTGAGGCTTTGCTGTCCACCTGGCCCCAGGGGAGGCCTCTGACCCTCTTCTGTTGGCTCATGGGTCTCTGGGGCCACGTTGTGTGTGGCAGGTTGCCCAGTCAGCCTGGCCCTGAGCTCAGCCTTAATGAGGCCCTTGTGTGCCTCCTCCACCCCATCTGCTGCCCCTGACACCCCTCTTAACCTCCTTCCCTCTGTGCCCCTTTCCGTCCCAGTTTCTCAGCTACCTTAGCGCCTGTGACCGGCTATTGCGACAGGGCTACGAGGAGGGCCTGGTGGATGAGGCCATGGAGATGTTCCAGTTCTCCGAGAGCCAGGTCAGCAGGGCCTCCAGCCTGGGCCACCGGGGAGGGGAGGTGTGGGGTGCACACACGAGCCTGGTGTGCTGGAGAGGACCAGTGCCAGAGCTGGCCTGCGGGCCACAGGAGACAGCCTGCTTGCTCAGCCCTGGGGAGAAGGAGGCAGCCCAGGGAGATGGGGCACGGGGAAGGCGAGAGGACCCAAGGGGAAGGGGAAGGGGAGAGGACCCAAGGGGAAGGGGAAGGGAGGGGGTAGGGGAGGAGGAAGGGAAGGGGTAGGGGTAGGGGAGGGGGAAGGGGAAGGGGTGGGGAGGAAGCAAGAGGGAGGGCTTTAGTGTTATTTAACTGAATCAACACAACAAACATTGACTTTCACTCCTTGTCAGACACCCAGACAGGAGCCAGATAGGTAGCAGAAAGGTGCTTGAACTCTGTGCTCGGGGAGTGTGCCGCCTACCTGGAAACCCAGAACGCATGCGGCTGTGGTCCCAGTAAGAGGACATTCTAAGTGCCTGGTGAATGTGACCTGTCCACAACTGGCAGTTGGCCCAGGCAGAGCAGTGTTCACAGAGGCTGAGGGAAGGATGCAGGGGTGGGAGAGATGCCGAGGAGGAGGAGCGGGGAGGGGCAGGGAAGTTTCAAGCACTGGGGCCGGAGGAGGAAGGCAGGCAGAGGCTGTGCTGTGTGAGACCTTGGCAGGGTTTGGGGCCTGGACAGAGACCCTGCGCTGTGCATCCTCTGGGCACCAGTATGCAGCCTTCCTCTTCCTGCCCCAGCGCAGCACCCGAGCACAGGGAGTCAGGAGTGAGCCAGAGTGGGGAAGGAAAGCCGGACAGAGAGAGCTGGCAGCCTGGCTGGGCTCTCCTTCCTTGGCACAGGAAGGGAGGTTTGAGCCCATGTCACTGAGGTACAGGAAGACCACAGGTGCTGCCCAGGATCAGGCTCACCTGGCCTGTGGGGGTCACAGCTTTCTGGGGGTATGTACAGTGGGCACCTGGGAGGGGGTTCCCCAGGGCAGAGGCCCAGCCTCACAGTCCCCCACGCCCTCTCTGCCTCCTGTTCCTCAGGCAGGGGAGTTCCTGCGCCTCTCGGAGCAGTTCAGCGACATGGGCTTCCAGCAGGACCGGATCAAGGAGGTGCTGCTGGTCCACGGCAACCGCCGTGAGCAAGCCCTGGAGGAGCTGGTAGCCTGCGCCCAGTGACCCTGGGCGCACCTCGCGGTGCCCACGCATCCCTGGCAGTCCATCCTGACTCTATTATGAAAACCACGTAAGAATAGCAGATTGAGGCACACTCATTGTAAAATGCAAATGATGCCAAGGGCGGGAATAAGTACTGTAAAGGTGGCAAAACTCTACCCATCTTAGGACTTCAACTGGGGCTCTTTAACAAAAAGATAGATTAACAAGAGAAAAATAAGAGTTTATTAATGCATGCGGCACACATCATGCCTGAGAAACTTCAATGAAAACTAACTCGAAATAGCAGTTTAGAACTCTGGCTTATATAGCATCTTCAACAAAGAACAATACATTTGTAGAGAAATGACAGGACAAAGGAAAAAACAGTTTTAGGCTTCCAAGGATGGCAAACTGTGGGAAGGTAAATATATGGGAGGGAACTCATGGAGTAAGGTTTGTTTGTAGGTTCCCCTGGTACACTTCTGGGCTGACAAGAATCTGTCTCCAGAAAAGGAGAATTTATATCCTGCCTTTAAGCAGAAAAGAGGGGAAGGGTAGAGAGAGCTTTTCCTGCATTTGCTGCTTCTTAATTGCCTTCAGCTCAAAATAATTATGTCGAAGAGGCATATTTTGGGGTGACAGTCTGGTTTCCTTCAATACCAAAAGAATCAGCTAAAAGAGTTGAAAGTGGTTCCTTGTGGGGAGGGGCAGATGGAGTTGCATAGGCGAGGAACTATGTGTTTTCGTATAAGCTGTGTAAAATGACCTATATTTGATTCTTTAAACTATGGGCATTAGTAACTTTGAGTTTAAGAAAATTAAAACAAATAAATGATGTGCTGTTCTTTGGGTCCTGTAGGTTTCTGGTCTTGGAGTGCAAAGAATATCTAACTGTGGGTCAGAAGACCTAATTCTGATTTTGGTTCTGTTGATGACTGGCTCAAGGCCTCTTTGGGCCTAAGTTTCCCTAGGATAAGTGGAGTGATTAGCCCTGACTGCTATCCATAAGAATGCCCTGGGGAGTTTGTTAAAATGTCCAAGTCCCCACTCCTGGATAATCTGATTCAGAAAGTCCAGCTTGGCAGCCCGCGGGAATCTGTTTTGTTTTTATAAGAAGCTCTCTGGAGAGATTCTTTCTTTTTCTTTTTTTAATTGATTTTTTGGTTGTTATTGTTGACCCACTTCACCCATTTCCCCCCCTTCCATCCCCCACCTCTGGCAACCACTAATCAGTTCTTTGTATCTATGAGCTTGTTTTTGTTTGTTTCTTTGCTTTTTAATATCCCACATATGAGAGATCATACAGTATTTGCTTTCTCTGTCTTATTTATTTCACTTAGCATAATACCCTCAAGGCCCATCCATGTTGTCATAAATGGCAAGATCTCATTCTTTTTTTACAATGAATAATATTCCATTGTATGTTTACACCACAGTTTCTTTATCCATGCATTCATCAGTGGACACTTAGGTTATTTCCACATCTTGGCTCTTGTAGATAGTACTGCAATGAACATGGGGATGCAGATACATTTGCAAGTTAGTGTTTTTGTTTTCTTTAGATAATATCCAGAAGTGGAATTGCCAGATCATATGGTAGTTCTATTTTTAATTTTTTGAGGAACCGCCACACTGTTTTCCATAGTGACTGCACCAATATGCATTCCCACTAACAGTTCTCAAGGGTTCCCTTTTCTCCACATCCTCACCAACACTTGCTATTTCTTGTCATTTTGATAATAGTCATTCTGACAGGTGTGAGATGGTATCTCATTGTGGTTTTGATTTGCATTTCCCTGATGATTAGTGATACTGAGCATCTTTTCATGTACATGTTGGCCACCTGTATGTCTTATTTGGGAAAAATGTCCTGTCAGATCTGCCCATTTTTTAATCATATTGTGTGTTTTTTTTTGCTGTTGAGTTGTATGAGTTCTTTATATATTTTGGATATTAGCCGCTTATCAGATATATGATTTGCAAATGTTTTCTCTCATTATGTAGGTTGCCTTTTCACTTTGTTGATAGTTTCCTTTACTGTGCAGAAGCTTTTTAGTTTGATGTAGTCCCCCTTGTTTATTTTTGCTTTTGTTGCATTTGCTTTGGGTGTCAGATTCAAAAACTCATCACCAGAACCGATGTCAAGGAGCTTACTGCCTATGTTTTCTTCTAGGAGTTTCATGGTTTCACATCTAACATTCAAGTCTTTAATTCCCTTGAGTTAATTTTTGTGTGTGGTGTGAGATAGTGGTCGAGTTTTATTCTTTTGCATGTGACTGTCCAGTTTTCCCAACACCATCTATTGAAGAGACTGGCTGTCTTTTCCCCATTGTATATTCTTGGCTCCTTGGTTGTAAATTAATTGACCACACATATGTGTGGGTTTATTTCTGGTTTCTCTATTCTGTTCCATTCATCTGCGTGTCTGTTTTTGGGCCAGTATCTCTGGGGATTTTTATTCAATGTAATGGGCCCATGGCCAGTGTGTCTGATATCAGAGCCAGAGATCTGGCTTCTGCTCTCACAATCTGTGGTCCTATGTCAGTCTTTCCTCATTTGGGGATTGGGCAGGTTGGGACCAAAGTTGTCTTCAGTCACCCCAGGCCTAGCTTCTGGAGGTCCCCAGGGATTGAGGGGACAAATTGCTGGAGCTGCCCGTGACTTAGGCAAGCAGAGGTCAGAAGACAAGATGCTGATGCCTCTGCCCTTCTCAGCTGCCCTGAGCAATGACCTGCAGCAATTAGCACAGAACCAAAACCTCTCAGCCCCCTCCATGCAACAAACAGGGCTGGACCTGGAGTTGAGGCCTGTAAAAAACGCAAATAAAATGTTGTTTGAACATGCAGTGAGGACTTCTGGAGGCCTACACAGGCTTAAACAACAAGTTTGGGACTAGAACCCAGGTTTCCTGAGGCCCATCCAGCCCCTGGGTGCCTTCCACTAAGCCTCAATGCCTGCCAACTTGAAATTACATTAAAAATATTCTTTGGCCTTGAAACTTGCTTTAAATAACTTGCAGGCAACGTAAAACTATTTGAGAAATTGGCGAGATGGCATTAAGTTAGTCAAAAATAAAACTGCTCTTGGAAAAGACAGTAAAATTCAAATTCAATTTCTAAGATGTAATGTTAAATCCAAAGCTATTTATGTTTTGATTAAGGTAATCTGGCCTCAGTCTGCCACCTTATTAGGTCCCCTTGTTTAGAGGCGACCAGTTGGCTGGCCTCTCCCCCACGTCACAGGGCCTTCCTCCATGTCACTCCCCCATCCTTCTCCCACCTGCCCCAAACTTTCCCATCCATAGAAAACTATTGCTTGATTAAAAATGAGACATCAATGGGCACAGTTAGTTTAAATTATTTTTTAGGAGGTAGAATAGTGTGGTAGTTAAAGGCATGGACTCTGAAGTCAGATTTGGGCTGAAACTACAGCCCTATTACAAACTATCTATATGACCTTTTGAAAGTCACATAACCTCTCTGTGCCTCAGTTTCTTATTCATAAAGTATGGATACTAAAATTTCCCAGTTAGGATGATTGAACAGGAGAGTGTAGAGGAACCTTGTGACATGGCATCTAGTAGCTATTTACTTATTTATACATATTTATAACCTGCTTTGTTCTATAATCACTACTACCTTTACTCTGTCATCCTTCTCATTATCATTATGGTTAACAAATCTCCAGCATTTATAATCAAACTCAGAAAACCTGGGAGAACCTCTCCCCCAGTGACTCAACCTCTTCGGTCAGCAGGGTTTAAGAAGGTGTTTTGAGCAGAGGATTCTGGGAGAAAGATAAACTCTACAGCTAACAGTAAGGGTCATTGGTGGCCCCTTGAAAGAGCAGCAGATGACACACTCAGCTACCAGAAGCCAGAGTCTAAACAATGTGACCCTTGGAGAGGAAGCCAGGCAGATGGTGGAGTCAGGGGACCAGGTGGTGACCAAGGCCTGGCCCAAGGATGCAGAATGAAGCAAGTTCTCCCTGAGGCTTTGCTTTTACTTCTGTCCCCATATACTCTGTCTCCTCTTCTGTGTCCCAACCGTGTTCCCTCAGAGACCCAGTGCCAGCAGGTTGAAGTAAGCCCTCCTGACTCTGATGGGGAGGGTGTGGTGTGTGTGTGGGAGGCCCTCAGAAACTATTTCAGGCTGAAACCTCAAGTTCTTTGTGTGTTCTCTTCCCAGGGAAATGTGTGCCCTCTAACTAGCTGACCCTTCTGCCTCCTTCTTATAAGGACCTTTATGATTATGTTGGGCCCATCTGGATAATCGCCCATCTCAAAATCCTTAATCACATCTGCAAAGTCCCTTTTACCATGTAAGGTAGATAACCCCAAGGATTAGGACATGGATGTCTTTGGGGGACCATTATTCAGTCCAGCACAGTGGGCAATGCTTAACCCAAAATAATACGTGACTAATGGTGGAATTTCAGGCAGTCACATAAGGGAGTTTTGTTGTGTTTTGCGTTACTCTTTATACAAAGGACATTTCTATTTTGGAACAGAATGACAGTGGAGCAGGCCTTACCCAGGGGTCAGGGTCTGAGGCTGGGCCCTCACCAGGCTCAAGCTGACACAGCTGGCTCTTCTCCTCTCTCACCTCTAACAGGAGCCTCTGGGGCTCTTGCTTCAACTTGAGTCAACCTTCTGCAGCTGACAACATTCTCCTGGCACCGGGAGCAGTGCCAGCTGAGGGGCTGCCAGAGCCTCCCCTTGGCCCTGACCCTTCCATTCTGGAGATAGTGGACGAGGATGCGCCCTCAGGTCACAGTTGGCCTCCAAGGATCACGTGGAGGTGTCAGGAGCTTCCTCTTCCTGGACCCTCCTCCCCTCTCAGCCCCCTTCCTTCCACACTCCCTCCCTGCCCCCTCCCCATCCTGACCTCTGGCTGCCCTGTCCTCCTGTCTTATCTGGTGATTAGAGAGGTGATTGTCGGCCCCTGCAGAGAAACACGCTTTGCCTTTTAAAAGAGGATTCAGGGAGACAGCAATGCTTACCTCATGAACAGTGGCTCATAAATGATAAGGTTTAGGCTGAGTAAAAGGCCTGCCAAGGGACGGGGTGGCAATCCCAGTTTTCACCTTATTTCGCCATCCATTCTGTCTCTTTTTAGACTCGCTTCAAGGAGGATTTGGGGCTTTAGGGAGCTCTGGAAAGAGCCTTTCTTAATGAGATTGAGGGAGGCTTCCAGAGCCCCTCCCTCAGGACAGGGCCTCCTGGTGCACACCTCCCCTCACCCTGTGACCCCAAGGGTGAGGGCTTTGTTCCCAGACATGCTGGGCTCAGAGGAACCCTTAAACAACCAGGAATCTCCTAGAAACTCCCTCTCTCTCTTATACCCCCACACACACTGTCCTCAGGAGGAGTGAAGCCCCTGTCACAGGCATTCTCTGGAGCAGTTGTGGAGGTGTGTGCCTTCGTGCCGGGGACAAAGTGATCCTGAGTGAGGTAAGAACTGATCGCTCAGCTCTACTCAAAGGCAGGCCCCACTCAAGCACCAAATCCTTTGTTAAGCACCTGCTCAGCTGTGCACTGGTCTCCCTGAGAAGGCGCTGCCCCTGTATTCCAGGTGCTACAGCCCAGCTGATGAGCTAAAACTACCACCAAACAACCACTCCCTTACTAATCTTCCAGCCAACACAGATTTACTGGGTGCCAGCTGGGTGCCAAGCCCTGCTGGGCCACGAGTGCAGGGAAGTGGGAAGAAGAATGAGAAATGGCCTGTCCTAGGGTGGGCAGCTTCCCGGTGCTCGGCTGGGCGGTGTAGCAGTGTGGCAGCTGGCTGGCAGCAGGTCAGAGCCTGTGCTGCCGATGCAGGGAAGGCGGAAGGACAGGCGGGCTTTGGCCCAGCGAGGACCTCTGGAGGTGGTACTTTTCCACCTCCTCCGGTGGAGCTGGGTCCGAGCCTGCTGGCTCCACTCCCAGCCCAGCGGTGGGGCACCCACCCCCACGCCAACCTCCCCCTCTGCTGGCGGGTGGCTCTGCCTCCTGCCCATTCTCCTCCTGAACCTGTCCTTATAAGGCCACCCGCGCAGGAGACGTGTGTTCTGTGTCCTCTGGGAAGCTGCCCATGCAACGTCATCTGCTGTTTTATTGCTCGAGATTTTTAACCTATGATTTTATTTATATATTTATTTTTTGCCATTAAGAAAATGTTTCCAGGCTGAACAGAGACATTCACCCGAGGGTGGAAGGATGGAAGCCACGGGGCTGGGGAACCAGGGACCCAGGACAGGCCAGCCCAGGGCATGGCTTAATCACAGATTCTGAAACCCTCAGCAGCCAAGCAATGTCATGAACCTCCACCGACCCTGTGCTGGGCACAAGGAGGAGACGGGGGGTGGCGAGGAGAGCATCAGGAGCTCCGCCATGGGGACAGACAGGTCCTAAGCCGCCGATGCTGGTGCAGGGAGGGCAGCCTCCAGGCAGAGGTGAGCCCCCACCTGCAGGAGCTTGAGCCAGGCTGGGAGATGAACCTCAGGCTGGCATGAGGTGTCGTCCAGGAGGGGGCACAACTGAGCTGGGTCTTGCAGGATGGGCAGGAGTTCTTCACATGGAGACGGAGAGGAAGGGCATTCCAGGCCACTGTCACCCAGGCATGAGACCACCTGGGGTGGGAGGGAAGTGGTGAGCTCCTCAGTGTGCCTGGAGGGTTGTGGCTGGGCCTTGAGGAGTTTGGACTTGATGCTGCAGCCAGCGAGCTACAGAGTTGACACAGTGGTGCCAACATGGGGGATGGAAGGGAGACCATAGTGAACACTGCTGTTTTCTGGCCACCCAGCTAGGGGCCATTCTCCCTTTTTTTTTTTTTTTTTTGAGTATTTGGCAGAGTTTATTGATTTAGAAAGCAAACTTGGATAAACTTTGGTTAGCCCCTCCCTTATTTTTAAATGATAACCAGTGAACCTGGAGGAATTACCTCCTCCAGCTGTAGGTCATCTTGTTGTCAAAGTGCCCTGTCCTCTCCTGACCAGGGGGTGGGCACATGTCACCTGCACAGGGCCAGGCCAACTCTGGCGTGTCACCTTGGAACCTTGAGCACACTCATTCTGTCCTTTCTCAGCCAGTGCTCTGACCTTCCCTGGGAGCCTGGAGCTACCCAACGTCCTTCCACTAGAATTCTGCTCTCCTTAACTTAGCCAAAGTTGGTTTCTCTTGCTGACAACCAAAGCACTCTGCTGGATGCAATGAGAGAATACGAGTAAAGGCAGCGCCAAATGGGGCAGAGGGTGTCCTGTCACCTCTCGAATCTAGAGAAAAGTCTAAGACTGTAAAGCAGGATGAGGTAAATAGGGGCCGAGGCGTGGGCAGCCAGGAGGCTTGGAGGTCCTGGGTCTCACCAAGGGGCTTATATCCATCAGAGACACCTTGTGGTCCTGTAACTGCTGAAGAGGCACCTCCGTCATTCCATGTGAAGCCCTGGGGGTGGGGACCAAACCTGCTTTATCTCTCTGCCCCCGTGCCTGGCGCAGCTTGTGGTAGAGGAGGTGCCCCGAGTGTTTGCAGAAGGAAGAGGGAGGAAGGTAGGGAAGGAGGGAAACCATGAAAGTTAGCCCTCTGGGGAGTGGCCATGCCAAAGGTAACTGGCTTCCAAAGAGGTTTCACTGAATTGCCAGGTGAAAGACTCACAGAAAGTATTAAGGGAAGCTCTGGGTACTTGGGATGACACTATCAGCACAGTGGTTTCAGGGGACAAAGGCAACCAGTCCCCATTCCTTAGTGCCCAGCCCCTCAGAGCCTGGAGGGACCACGTGGCTGGGACCAGAGTGAGTAAGGCATCCTTGTGGCTGCTGGGAGGGTGCCAGTGCTAATCTGCACGAGGCCCCTAGTGTTCCGTGGAAGAGACAGAGGTCCAAGTTGGCTCATGATACCTGTGATGTGCTCCTTTGGGGAGCACATGGCCCCTTTTTGATGGCAGCAGGGCTGGACAGAAACAAGCATGGGTCAGTGTCCCTGAGCAGGCTGGAAGCAGTGACCATGCTCTCTGTGGTGGGCCAGGCTGAGCTCTGAGGAGAGAGGTGGGCACTGCTGGTCAAGAAGGTGACCAGCCCTGTCTCTGTGATGAGCAGCTTTGCTCTGCCCACCCCGATGCCAGGCTACGTGGGGGCAGGTGGCCAAGGAAATGGCTGAGTGATAATTGTTCTCGGGGTTCAAGGTAGGTCACTGCTGCTGAAGCTAAGAGAAGTATTTTGAGCTCCCCAAGGGTTCAGTGCCTTTGGGTACAGGGTCTGGGGCCCAAGGATCACAGGGATGACACCGTCTCAGTGTCTGGCGAGAGGACTCACATGCCTGCCCTTCCACCCCACCAGGCCTATGACCCTAAGACAGTGCAGGGTCCCGGGGTTACACTCTGGAGATAATGGCCAAATAGGAAGAATGGTGGAAGATGCCTTCAAGGCCAAAGGCCCTCTTTGAGGTTCCCAACCACACCATGTAGTCATTATTTGCCTTCTCCATCTGAAGCCAGAACGACTGCTACTGGCAAGATGACTGACCTCGCCTGAGGGTGTTAAGTTTTCTGGGGTTTACTGACACTTACTGTGGGCCTGGTACTATCCTAAGCTCCTTCTGTGTACTAGCTCGCTCACCTCCCAACAGTCTTCATTGACAGATGCCACCTGAGGCTCAGAGAGGTTAAGAACTGCCCAAGGTCACCTGGTCAGAAAGTGCTAGAACTGAGTTAGAATCCAGAAAGTCTGAGCTAGAAGCTGGAGCACTGGGTTCCCCTCACCACGGGCCTGCAGACACGTCCCCTCACTTGACCACCAGCGAACATGTGCACACATCCCCTCACTTGACCACACAGCGAATGTGTGCACCAAAGGCTATCATCTTCAGTGACAGATGCAAAGTGGGGCTCAGAGAGGTAGTGCATCGGGCGCGACATCACCCAGCAAATGGGTGGCAGGGCTGGGCCTGGAATAAATGTCTCTAGGGCTCCCTGCTGTCCCCCTCAGGACCCCTTGGTTAAACCTAGTAAAGGTCAGGTCTGACCAGGGCAGTGGAGAGCCAGGCCCTGCCTAGCAGCCAGGACTGTGGACCCGCCTGGTCCCTCACTTGGGAGGAGGCAGCTGAAGCTGTGCTCCCTGGAGCTCATGCATTTGGTTGTTTCATTCCCAGACACTCCTCCAAGAGCTTCTAAAGGTCACTTTTTTCCCCTCAAATTCAAGTGGCTTGGGAGGCAAGGCCCTAGCTTCCGGTCACTGAGGCACCACCCCTTCTGGTAAGACGTTTCTCTGGTTCCCATCACTGTGTAATCAGGCCAAGATACTGAGATGGACATTTTCCAGTACAGGCATATCTCAGAGATATTGTGGGTTTGGTTCCAGACCACTTCAATAAAGCAAGTATCATAATAAAGCGAGTCACACAAATTTTTTGGTTTCCCAGTGCGTGTAAAAGTTATGTTTACACTATATTGTATTCTACTGGGTTGGCCAAAAAGTCCGTTTGGGTTTTTCCATAAAATGTTATGTTATGGAAAATAACATAAAAACTAATGTTATCCATTAAGTTCACAGTCTTATATGAGCACAGTTCATGGCACCCCCAAACAATTATAACAGTAACTGATCTGATCACTGATCACCATAATAAATATAATAATAATGATAATGTTTGAAATACTGTGAGAATTACCAAAATGGGACACAGAGACACAAAGTAAGCAAGTGCTGTTGGAAAAATGGCGTGACACTTGCTCAACGCAGGGTTGCCACTAACTTTCAATTTGTAAAAAAAAGCAACATCTGCAAAGCATGATAAAGCGAAGCGCAGTAACACGAGGTAAGCCTGTATCCTTTGCTGTAGCAAACCAAGCCACTAGGTGACAGATGCCCAGAGAGACGAGAGCCAGAGCGAACAGGACACGTATCATGGCAGGAAAGAGATGGCAAGTCAGATCACGTCATTAGAGGAGACTTGAGGAAAGAGGCTGTTTACCAAGGGCGGAGGTTACTACTATAGGGATAGTGCCGGGCTGGCAACAGTGGGGCTCTCACCACCCTCAGGCCTGCAGCGGGAGGGGAGAGGTGGCCACCACAACCTGGAGACTGAGAGGGCTGCACGGGAAGGGCGACCTGACAGGAGCTGTGACTCTGGTCATTGGAGGAAAAAAAGTCAGTGTGAGGCAGCCCGGCAAGGAGGGAGCCACCAACGAAGCCCCTGGACCTCCCACCCCTCCCTACCCCTCGTCTTCTGCAGGTGCCCCCGTGGGGAGCCAAAATCAAGAGAGCCGGTGATATAACCCAAAGGGCAGCCTCCTGGGGCGGGAGGCAGGAGGAGGGGAGAGTGGATCTAGGGGGGCAGGCAGGGCGGGCGAGGGGCCTGGTATTGGAATTCGAGAAGCACGATATCCGTCTTCCATAGTCCCACGTTCTCAGCCTGGCGTTCAAGGCTCTTCACACTCAGGCTCCAACCTCCCTCCCTCCTGGGAGAGCTACAGGGGCTTCCCGTGATCTACCTGCACAACAACTCTGTAAGGTAAGCCTTATCATCCTCAACATTTTATAAAGAAACCGAGTTTGCCCAAGATGACACAGCTGGCAATTGATGGAGCCGGAATATGAACCCAGGTCTCCTGATGCCAAAGCCGACGCTTACCTGTTCTGCCATCCTGCTTCCTCACTGAGTGATAAATGCGTGGATTGCAGGGCCATGTTTGGCTCATCCCACCCATGCCTGTCTCACAGAAAGGGTCTCAATAAGGAGTGAGGAGGGGGAGGGAGGAGAAAGGAATCTGGATGGTGAGCATAACCTGTGCTAGCCTCTAGGTCATATTTGACTCTCATAACCATCCTCTGGGACAGGAATTACCCTCCCTGTCTAGAGTCGAGACACCTTAATATCAGAAAGGTGAAGAGACTTTCCCATGGTCAGAAGGCAGAGCCTCAGCACCTTGTTTCCACCCCAATCCAACGCTCGCCCCCTCTCTGTGCCCCTGAAATTCCCTCTGCTAATCAGGACTGTGGGGCTAGGCCCATCCATGAAGGCCCCAGTGAGAATGAAAATATGTTACTGGAAAGAAAAGCACAGTGGGCCAATGTCATAAGGCCACCCTTAGAGTTGTCAAAATTGTGAGTGTGTGTGTGTGTGTGTGTGTGTGTGTGTGTGTGTGTGGGATGTGAAGGGCCCAGGTGCCCAAATACCACCATTAGAGACCAAGTCCTTTGTCTCTATCTGCTGAATGAAAGCAGAGCGCTGAATTAATGTGACGCAAGAGGGGTGATATTTACTGTAAAAAGTAAGGATGGAGGTCTGGAATCGGAGGGGGGAAGGCCTGATGGGTCATTTTGGGGAATCTTACTCATGGGTGTCCTGGAAGGCAACACAAGAGATGCAGCATGGTGTGATGGGAAGAGGATTCCACAGATGTGGGTTTTAGCTCAGAGTGGTCCACTGCATTGCTGTGTGTCTCCAGGCAAGTTATTTGCCCCACCCCCTGCCAACTTCCCTTTCCTCCCTGTAAAAAGAGAGGGGTTAGATGAGATGCTTATATCCTGCTCCAAGACCCTGCAGCCCTACAAAAGGACCCCTTTACCTTTTGTTAGTTGCTGAGGTGCCAGAGAGAGAGGCTCCCCACTTCAGCTGGGGCAGAATCATGAGGGTTGCAGAGGACACTGCTGGGATGAGTACCAGGAGACGCCCTCCATGGGGGTCCCGTATTCCATGCCCACAATGGGCCTGCTCAGAGGTGGCCTGTCTGCCGACAGTTGTGTCTCCCACCAGCACAGTTAAACTTGCCACTGTTCCTGGGAAGTGACAGCAACTTGAAGCAAAGCAATTAGGATGAAAAAGAGGCCCAGCTGCTTGGGGCCAAAGGAAAATAAACAGACCAGCCCTGTGTGTATTCCATCGCCAAGAGGAGCAATTCTTCATAGGATGATTAGCACTTCCAATTCCCGTCTCCTCCCCTCCACTGCCGCTGTTCTGAGACCCCACTCTTCCCACGGTGTACTGTGCACCCCACAGCTCAATACCTTCTCATTAAGGTCTCCCCTAGTCACCCACCGACCCCACCCCACCCCCTGCCAGAAATGATACCCCTCTCCTCTGAAATCCGACAGCCTCTCTCTATGGGTTTTTCCTTTGATTGATTGACCATGTGATTAATTCGTTTATTCTTTTGACATCCATTGAGCACCATTCATTCATTCAAAATTTATTAAGCCCCTACTATGTTCTGTTCACTGTCCTGGTGATACAGCAGTGAACAAACAGACAAATCTCTGCCCTCATGGAGCTCAACTTTAGTAGAAGGAAACACACACTAAACAAGTAAAAATAGAGCATAGGAGATGATGCTAGATGCTATGGAGAGAAATAAAACAGGAAAAGGAGTAGGGAATGCAGAGAAGGGGGAGGTAGATTTTACGCAGGGTGGTCAGGAAAGGCCTCAGAATGAAAGTGACATTTGGGCAAAGGCCCATAGGAGGTGGGGAGTGAGCCAGGCGGCTAAGGGAGGGAGGTGTGCCCGGCAGAGGGACACGCTGCAAAGGCCCTGAGGTGGGAGCGTGCTCGGGGTACTTGAAGAAGAGCAATGAAGCCAGGGGGAGAGCGGTGATAGATAAAGTCAGCGAGGAAATGGGCAGGGGATCCTGAAAGGACTTGGGCTTTCACTCAAGGGAGATGAGGAGCACCCAGGGGTCTGAGCAGAAAAGCAACAGGGTCTGGCTGGCATATCATCAGATTGACTCTGCCCACGTGAGCAGGCCGAAGAGAGGCCAGCAGGGAAGCAGGCCCTGGGTAGAGTGTGGGAAGGGCTGCTGTCTCCTTCTGCCTCTGTCAGGCAGGCTATGTAAGCAAACCAGGATAATTCCCAGAGAGAGGAAACCTTGGGGTGCAGGGCATCCAGAGTCAGGGTGAAGGAGAAAGTTTGTAGAAGACTGGAGAGAGCTCCAGAGAGTGGGGCTGCAGGGCTGTCATGGAGGTTCAGGAAGATGCTCCTTGCTGCATTAAGCCGTGTGTGTGTGTGTGTGTGTGTGTGTGTGTGTGTGTGTGTGTAGATCTCTCTGGAAGGACAAACTTCTTAGAGTGTCCCTATGGGCAGGCACAGAGAGATTTCAAACCCAGCCTTCTGGGCTTAGTAACCTCTAAGTATCTCTGTAATTTGCCCTCCTGCAGCTGGCTCGCATCCCTAGACACCTTCATGCAGTGGTCAAGTCTGGATGCCAGGGTATGAGAGGCTGAGAATCCCAAGTCCTGGTCCCAGGTCCTTGCTCTTCCACTTGACTGCCTGTGTGACTTTGGGTGACTCATTTCAGCTTTCTGCTGATTTCCTCACCTGCAAACCAGACATGGTAGCCATCCTTGCTGAGGGTGGCAGGCTATCGGAAGAAACAATGGAGCCTGACCTGTGAGGCCAGAGGGTAAGGTGGGCTGGATTGTGAAAACCTCCCCACACTGTGAGAGGGAGGGAGTATCTGTCAAAGTGCAGATACCCGCTAAGGCCTTCACCAGTCATTAACACCCTCATGAAGGGGGCCATTCCTCTACCAGCTAGATCCTAAGGCAAGAGAACCCAGGACAGTTAGTTTTCCTATCTCAGGAGGTGGAGGGAAAGGGCTGAGTCCAGGGGGGCAGATGAACCCCAAGAAGAAGAGGCACAGAGAGAAGGGTAACAGGGAGGGGAGTGTAAAGGAGACTGGCAGAACCACCCCGTCCGTCCCTGGATGTCAGTCAAGCAGGGAAGCAGCGACAGAAAACAGCACATGGCCCTGGGTTCAAAGCCGGGCTCTGCCACTTCCTACCTGAGCCTCTTCTAGTCACCCATGACCTTTGGGTGTCTGGGTTTTTTTTTCCTTTATCTTCAAGAAGGGAGTGGGGATGTTGCCGAGCTGCCTACCACTTAAAATTCTTACAAAGCTTAAATAAGTCCACTGTGGGAAAGCTCTCTGTGAACACTGTGTTCTTATTACACATAAAAGGCATCTCAGAAAGGGTTGGTCTAGACCTAAGGATGACCGAACGCTGGAGCCAGCAGGCCTGTCTGGGCTGGTCCACACAGCCAGCTCTAAAAGCCAACAAACAAAGCTCTGTGGGTTGAGAGAGTAGATGAGCTAATGGATCTCAAGACTGCAGGTGCGTTTAGCACTGATCAGGAGGAGTGAACAAGGAGGAGAGCGGTCTGTGCTGTTAAGAAAAATTATCTGTAACTTGAAAATAGGCAAAAGGAGGACTGCATGTCCTTTCAGTGTCATTCTGGGGCAGAGTTGAAGCACTAAGAGTTATTTAATTCTCTAGGAGACTGTGCCTTTGTTCTACAATTTACTATTGATTAGGGTCCTAACTTTGTAAAGTTACATGCTAACGTAGCTGCATGTACAAGTATGTATGTGCATGTATGTGAAGATGAAAAGGAATTTAGTCCAGTAGAGAACTACAAAAGTTATGGTTTTATTCCCTGTAAGACACCAACCGGCTTTACCTCTACCTTCGCAAACTTATTTCAGTATATCTTTTCCAACAAAATATACAGATCTCTTGTCTCCCAAATGTGCCTTTGAACCAGCCCTACCATTCTTTTGGTTCCCTTATTAATGAGTTAGATAAATCTTTGACATGTGAATAAAATTACATATTGATAGAGCAAAGAAGTGAGGGGCTCAGTGGCATGGACCAGTCACTTGACCTCTGAACCTCACAAATCTCATCAGTTGGGAGAAGGTACCCAACTCCCATGACTGAGGTAGGGCTGGAGTGGGAAGATGGATGTGAAAGTACTTTGCACATCATCCACAGGATGCAAAAGTCAGGATTTATTATTGTGACTCATCAGATTAGGTTAATCCAGGCCTAAAAGGTCCCAGGCTTCTGAGGGCAGCATTCTCCAGGGCTTGGAACAGGAACATAGGTCAGGGGAAAAGGCAATGAGGGGCAGCCCAGACACTAGGCTCCATGCCCAGGAGGTGCCAGGCTGATGCTGCATTCTCCATTTGTGATGAGGCCAGGATTTCCCACGGCCCTTGGGTCTTAGAGGATGGAGACCACTTAGGACCACTCGGAGAAGTCTGCCCAGAGGCTTGGAGAGGCTGGAGGACTGAGCTGGGCATCTGACCGGAAATCAGGGTCAGGGTACTCTAGAGGCGAGATAAGAGTCCTCATCTAACACCAGAGGTCAGCACCAGAGGTCAGCAGCAGGTCCCTAACTAGTGATCTCTACAGCCTGATGTCTTTCAGGACCTCATGTTTTTTGTTTCTAAAACTATTTTATTTATTTATTTATTTATTTATTTATTTGTTGGCTGTGTTGGGTCTCCGTTGCTGTGCATGGGCTTTTGAGGCGAGTGGGGGCTTCTCTTGTTGCGGAGCGCGGGCCCTAGAGTGTGCAGGCTTCAGTAGTTGCGGCACGTGGGCTCAGTAGTTGTGGCACACGGGCTTAGTTGCTCCACGGCATGTGGGATCTTCCTGGACCAGGGATTGAACCCATGTCCCCTGCGTTGGCAGGTGGATTTGTAACCACTGCACCACCAGGGAAGTCCCAGGACCTCATGTTTTTCTTTTTTTAAAAAAAATTTTATTGAAGTATAGTTGATTTACAATGTTAATTTCTGCTGTACAGCAAAGTGACTCATACATATATATACATATATATATTCTTTTCCATTATGGTTTATCACAGGATATTGAATATAGTTCCCTGTGTATACAGTAGGACCTTGTTGTTTATCCATCCTATATATAATAGTTTGCATCTACTAATCCCAAACTCCCAATCCTTCCCTCCCTGACCCCTCCTCTCCCTTGGCAACCACAAGTCTGTTCTTTATGTCTGTGAGTCTGTTTCTGTTGCGTAGACATGTTCTTTTGTAGGACCGCATCATTTTATTCTGTAGGTGGGAAAGCGTCCCAGCTCAGCTGACAGTACAAAAGGATCTCTGCTCTTGCTATCTGCATATGTGCATGGCTGCACGCATGTGCACATGCACATACACACATAGAGAAGGACGTCAGCCAGGGGTCCAATGAGCAATGCACGCAGCCATGGTTGGGAAAAGCCAACCCTGCACAGAGGAGGTAGGCACAGAGCCAACAGAGAGAGAGGAAGAGGAACGGCATTCCAGGTCCAGGGAATGGCAAGAGTGGAGGCTAGGAGGAAAGAATTAACCTGTAGAATGTAGAGGAAGGGATACAGGTGAGGAAGATGAGGCAGTTAGACCTGCCCAAAATTGGGCTCATACCTTGAGTAACCTGAAGTCATGGAAATTAGTAGTCTATTGCCCTGGAGGGTTGACAAAAAAGGCAGTGGATAAGGGACTTCCAACTGGGTTCTCCCCTGCGGGCCCACATCCCATTAGAGGGTATGGGGAACCCTTTTTCCCTCACAGGTCTCGCTCCAGGTTCAGCTCAGTTTCTGTCTCTACAAGCCAGTGCAGCCTCACTGCCTCCCCAAAGGCCTCCATCTACAGCTGCTCTGCCTTAAAGGCAGGGCTCGCAGACTCTTCCCATCTGCTCCAGCTTTCCCTGTCTCTCCTCTTCTGAACCTCCCCATTTAGCAGCTAATTATCCTGCCTGTCTTCTTCATACAGTTTGTTTACTACCCTTCTGCCTGGAGTAACATATTTTTCCTCTCCTTATTTTCCCTTTGCCCTGATTTCTTCAGTACTTTATTATATTGCAGGGCTTGGGTTTTTTTGTTTGTTTTTGCCCGTTGCCTTCAGCCCGATGTGGATCAAGACAAATGTGTGTAAACCTTTTGTTGTCCTTGGCTAGACTCTAAGTTTTATGGACCCCCGTCTGTCAACTACAGTCACATTAGGTGCAGCACCCTGCTGAGCACACAGTAGGTGCCTAATACTTGCCTGACTAGCAGTTTGATTAACATCGCTTAACTCACTCCCAGCTGGTGCTCAATTACTGGCCCATTCACACACAAGCCTGGATTATTGAAATCCTACCCCCCATCCCTTCCACCGACATTGTGACCCACCAGCTCTCAAGAGAACCCAAGTAATTTGAGGGTTGAGATCCCAGAGTCGTTGCTTCCTGAGATTCTTGGGCATGTTCACACCACCAGAATGCAGAAGGCACAAGGCCCCCAACGTCTCAACTGGGGCAGGGAGAGAGAAGTTCCCAGCAGCTCCTAAGGCCAGTCTCACAGAATCAGCCATGGCTCAGAGAAGACTCTGGGCATCCCCTCCTAAAGCCCAGCCCAGGAGTCACAGTGCTGGCGTCGTCGAGGCCACCTGCCCCCCCGGCACCAGGAGGCAGCCTGAGGAGAACGGTCCGCAAGGAGCCGGGCCGTGGGAAGCCGGCCTTCTCCCTGAGCAGCCGCCAGGTGCCGCCCTCGATGGCATAGAGCAGCGTAAACACGCGGTTGACCGTATAGACGGTGTCGCCGCGCACCACGGCCGTGAAAAGCGCGCCCTTGCTGTTGACGAACTGGCCGGGAAGCGCCGTCCACTGGCCCGTGGCCAGGTTGAGGCAGTCGATGGCGCAGTGCAGGAAGTCATCCTTAGGTCCGTTGCGCACCACGTAGAGACTATCGCGGTGGGCCACCATGCAGTGGCCATAGCTCTGTGGGTGCCGCAGCTCGGCCACTGGCAGCCACGCGTCTGCCCGCACCGTGTACTCCACCACGGTCGTGGTGTCGGCTGGCCGCCACAGACACACGAAGAGGCGGCCGCGGGCTTGGGCACAGGGCACGCCAGCAGCTGGCTGAGGCAGGTTGGCCACAAAGCTCCAGCAGCCCGCGGCCGGGTCGTAGCGCTCCACGAAGCTCATGGTCATCCTCTGGTACTCGCCCCCGATGGCATAGAGGTGGCCGTCAAAGCCGGCCAGCGCCATGTCGTAGCGCGGCTGGCGGGGGCTGGGGAACTCCCGCCACGTGCCGCCGTCGGGGTCGTAGCAGAAGCCCAGTTCCACCACCTCCTTGTTGGGGCCCCGCACTCCCCCCACGATGTAGAGCTTGTTGCCCAGCGTACCCACGCCCGCCAGCAGCGTGCTAGCCTCCAGGGGCAGCGCGGCCAGCGTGTGCCACGCGTCCTCCTCTTCGTCCAGGTAGCACACGGTGCGCGACGCGTCCTCCAAGAAGCCGCGCGCCGGCGCGTGCGTGCTGACGGCCACGTAGCTGCTGGGTCGCAGCGCCGCCACGTAGGCGCGAGCCTCGGGCAGCGCCAGCTCGGCCGCTAGCTCGTGGGCGCCGTCGCGGATGAAGAGCGCGGCGCTGTGGAAGACGTCGTGCAGGCCGAAGGCGGCGGCGGCGTCGCATAGCAGCGCGCAGTTGTCCGACGTGAGGCTGTGCTCCAGAAAGCGCGCCAGCGCCGGCGTCTGCAGGAAGGCGGCGCACTCCACGGCTTGCAGCAGCTCGTCCGGGGCCGCCAGCGCCGGACGTTCGCCATGCAGCACCCGCAGCGTGGTGCGGAAGCCGTCCGGGCTTAGAGCGCCCAGCCGCACCTCGGCCGCGCGCGCCTCCCTCATGCCCGAGCGGAAGAGGCCGCGGAAGAAGCCGCAGTGCTCCACCAGCAGGGCCCGGTCGGCCTGGAAGAGCTGGCTGCCCACCCACACCTGCACCAGGGCCCCAGGGCCCTGCGGCATGGCGGGCCCGAGGCGCGGAGGCCGCCTCCGGGGGCCTGGATGCAGCGGTCACCGACTCCGGGGCTCCCCCGTACCGGCAAAAACGTACCCGGGGTATATAAATATCTTCCTGGCTAAAGATAGTACGGCTCATGTGATGTGGTGGCCAGCGGGCTGGATGGCCGAGGGCCCGGAGGGCATCTGGAGACCTGTCGGGTCACTCACGTACGTAAGAAAAATAGTAATAATAGTGACCGTATACCGGGCACCTACTGCATTCAGGGCATTGTGCGGGCAGTTTACAAAATATCCCATTTAACCTGCACTAAAGCAGCTGTAAGCCCTCGTGCAGGTACCCTAACTCTGACCCTCTGTTTCTTCGAAATGGGGCCAATAATAACATCTATTTCACGGTATTTTGACAATATCTGTACAGTGTTTGGAATGAGGCTCAGAGAATTTACGACTTGTTCAAGGTCATTCAGCTGGGAAAGAGCAAGGACGGGATGAATACCTAGCTCACGCCCTCGGTTGGTGGGGCAGGGGTACTTGGGTGCCGGAGGGAGAGGCAGAGGGGGAGCACGTAGAGTGGGCCGGGCTGGGGTCCAAAGTAGGTTTTCTTTTGACTTGGGCCTCTGCCCCTGACTCTGGGCTAGACCAATCTCTTTTTGAGAGCCTCGATTTCCTTCTCTGTAAAAATGAGTGGGTAACAGGTGAACGTTCAGTAAGTCCCTGAATGTGGAAGTATTCCCTGACTCGGGATGGGTGTGGGAAGCTGGTGTCTCTTCCCCTCTTGCTACTCCCCACTCGTCCATTGCTGTATAGCTCAGATCTTGGGAAAAGGAAAGTGGGGCTGCTGAGGGGACTATATATCTGTGGATGGGAAGGAGACAGGCTTCTTGAAATAATATTTAACACTTAAATTGCACTGTCAGGCATTTTGTGAGCACTTGAACGTCTATAATCCTCGCAACAATCAGGTGAGAAAATAACTATTATTTTCCCTCGTTTGATAGATATTATCCATTTATTGCTTACAACATGCATGAGTCAGATATTATTAAATTCACAGATGAGGAGACTGAGTCACCAAGAGGTTCACTCACATGCCCGAGATGACATGGCCAGAGAGCAGCAAAGCTAGGACTGGAGTGCAGCCAGTCTGACCCCAGAGCCTGCGTCTCTAACCATTGTGCTCTGCTTCCTCCCTGTGCTACAAATGCTGGGCAGTCACTTTGTGCCAGGAGGTCACAGTTGGAAGGAATTTCAGTCTCCTATGGTTCAACCCCTTCACTTACAGTAGAGGATCAGACAGGGAATTGCCCAGGGTCTGGAAGCAGACAGCCCCAGGCCTCCTGCTGCCCACCTTGCCCAGGACTTTCCTGGGTGACCACCTAAGACTCCGGGTTCCAAAATGTCAGCCGGAAGGGAGCTTGGTGATTATCTTCTCCTGCTACCTTGTTCTACAGGTGGGTTAACTGAGGCCCAGCCCTGTGTAGGATGTATCTGCCTTTCAGGAGATGTTCCGCAGCAGGTCTTTTTCAGGAGGGATGGGGTGGCTCAGTGGCTGACAGTGATAAAGCTGTACTTGGGAAGGGAGCAGGGAACTTCCCTCCCCCCAAGACACACGCATGCACAGATCCTCAAGTATGAATCTGCAGACCCAACACGAGGGTGCCTTTCTTGCCGGGGACTCCCACCCAGTTCACCCTATTAAAGCAGGGCTGGGATGTGGGGACCACTTGTGTGAGCCTGGGAAGCCAGAAGCCTGGAGGCGGCAGCCAGAAATATGCAAGTCTCTGCCCCAGAGACCAGACAGGAAGAGGAGGAAGAGATAGAGGGGGTGGGCAGGAGTCCCCACGGATACTATCCCAGGCCCTCTGCCAGCTTTTCTCCTTCCCTGAGGCTAGACGTTGGCTGAAAGCGTGACAGCCCCTCCTTGGAGGAAAGTGGGCTCTGCAGTGCCCAGGCCTGACTCTGTCCTTGCTAGTGGCCTCAAGGATAGGGGGAGCGTCTGACCCTTCTCATTTCACAGATGAGGAAAGGGAGGCCTAGAGATGGAATGGGCTTTGCCTTGGTTATGAATGAAGATGTGGGATGGATTGAACCCTGTCCACTTGACCCCAGGCCCCAGCCCAGCTGCCTCTCCTCACCGGTGTTAGCCTTTTCTTCAGGAAGGGAAGCAGCTGCCTCCTGCCAGGCTCAAATGAAGGGGTGGGTGGGGAAGGGGCTGACCCCCAGGGGGCCACAGTTCCCTCCCCAGATGCCCTGTTCCTGGCACCTAGTAACTGGTAGACAAACAGAACCACCGCCTGCACCTCTCCTGAGAGCAGGAGTGGGAAGGAGCACGAACCCGCTATTGGCTGAAGTTCGCTCCCAGTCCCATTTTTTCACAAGTCCGTCCCTGATTTCAGTGGGTTGGAGGGCTAGTGCACACAGCCGGCTCCCACCCTCAGCAGCCAGGAAGTGGGGAGGGGGTCATCCAAGGTGGGGGGTCACAGCTCTGAGGCTGAGTCCAGGATCAGCCCTTTGGCCCTGTGCCCAAGGCCCCAGTGGGGTGGTTTCTGCAGCTGGTGAGAGTTTCCTCCACCCGGACAACAAATGTCCCTCTGGGACTTGGAGAGGACAAGGAAACTGTCATGGCTGTGGGCAGCCCACGGAGTTCCCAGGCTCTGCCCGACCCCACACCAACCTCCCTCTCTACTTAGCAAGGTTGAGGGTGGAGGCAAGGAAAGGGGCTCTGTGTCAGACCCTGAGCCTTTCTAGAGCACACGCCCCGCCTTGTACATCTCTCTATCTGCAGTGATTGGCACACTGAGGGATCTGGTGGACTCCTGGGCCCTAACCTAAGTAGGAATCCCCAGTCTGATGGAGGAGACACAACCCCTGACCCAGGAGAGCCTGCAATCTGATGGAGGACTGGGCCCAGCTCCACCACCCTGCACAATTCCCTTTCTGACCCTCCACTATAAATGAAGGTGTTGAACCATATGAGACTGAAGTTCCCTCCAACTGTGACCTCCTGGCCCTCCTGCCTGATGGGTGACCCCTGGCCTTTGCCACCCATGGTGGTATTTCTGCACACAGGGTAGTGATGAGCTTGCCTGGACCTGAAGAAGAGCACTGGACTGGGAGTCAGGATTCCTGCTGGGCTTTGATGCTGGTACTACCACTGGCTTGCAAAGCTACCCAACCTGTCCAGGCCTCAGTTCTTTTTTTTTTTTTTTGGCCATGCCATGCAGCATGCGGGATCGTAGTTCCCCAACCAGGGATCAAACCTGTGCCCCCTGCATTGAGAGTGCGGAGTCTTAACCACTGGACCACCAGGGAAGTCCCCAGGCCTCAGTTCTTCATCTGTAAAGTGGAGCTTGGATCTGACTTCTAAGGTTCTGTTCAGTTTTGACATCTGAATTTATAATTGAAAAATCACATAAGTGGTTGTCATATTGTGCCTCCAGGGAATGTAGTGACATGACAAAGGGGTCCCAAAAGGTTAGCTTTATGTGGAATGGCTTCTGGGGGTGGGAGTAGGGGTGGTGGCAAGGGCAGGATCTAGTCCTACCTGTCTAGACCTGTATGTGCCCCCCCACTCACTCCAGAGCCACCTATTGAGCACCTGTTGCAAGCCCACTGCTGGGTGAGGGGCCACATCCTCTGCATTTCGAGGGCCCCAGGGCCCCTTATAAGAGCCTCAAATGTGGGGAGGTGGTGATAAGGAGGGTTGGGATACTGGCCCTAGCAGAATAACCTCTCTCTTGACCCAAAGTGCCCAAATTCCTGGTCGCTGAACAGTTGTGGCTTCTTGGCAGTTGGGTGAGAAGTGTGAGCTATTCATGTCCAGGGGAGTGCAGGGAACTATCATTTGCTGTTTGGGGCTATGGGCCAACCTCTAGGTGGAATATTTTCATGTTATCTCATCTAATACTTAATATCATCCCTATTTTAAAGACAAGGTGTCTCTGTAACTCTTCCACTATGAAATGGGTGTGATAACTACCTCTTAGGATGATAATAAGGAACAGATGGATAAAAAACAGAGCAGTGCATTAAGCCTTGTGAATAATTCAAGGAGATTATTATCATATTGGCTTAGTGTAATAGATATTTAATTATATTGCAGCTCTGGGGATTCTGAATGAATTTGGGGTCTTTGAAAAATAGACCACGAGGGGCACCTGAGAGTCAATGATGATTTCTCATTGGTAGGAATTCCAAACACGTGTATTTCAAATCCTTTAAATCAGAGTCCTTTCAGCTCAACATTATTCATAGATTTTTTAAAAATCCCCAAGACAGGTCAATAATTTGGTGATGGTATTTGTGTATAAAAACAATGACTATTCCTTTCAATAAATTGTACCCCCCAGGGAATGACATAGGTGGAAATGTTGAAATTTTTATATTTTAATCTTTTAGGTCTGATTCAGCACTTCAAATTTCCTATATCAAATTTCCATAATTATTTGACTGTATTTGTTTGTTTGTTTTGTTTGTTTTGGACTCGCCACGCGGCATGTGGGACCCTAGTTCCCAGAACAGGGATTGAACCCGTGCCCCTTCAGTGGAAGCACAGGATCTCAACCACTGGACCACCAGGGAAGTCCTTTGACTGTGTTTTTGGATAGATTTTGGAACTGTTGTTGGTGGTTGAGAATACAGTGATGTGTGAGAAAAAATGTACAGGGAGTAATAAGATGAGGAACTGAGGCCCAGATGGACAAAGTAGCTTATTCCACAGTCTGGCAGTAAGTGACTGATTCCAAGAGCCTTTCTGGTCCACAATGGGCACTTCTGGGTGCTGGACAAGCAGCCCACAGATGAGGAGGCTGAGGATGGGGAATGGGAGTGGTTGCAGCTGTGAGATGGGCACTGTTTTCCTCCCAAGCCTCATAGGAGGGGCATACTTTGGGCACTTAGCGGTCACAGCTGAGGGCCTGAGTAACCAGCTGGCAAGGAATTCAGATAATCTCTTAAATAGAAGTGAGTTAAGATCATCTCGTCCCATCTTGCAAATCACTGTGGTGTCTCCTTACAACACCTCCTTGAAGTGTCACCCCCTTGATTGCCTTCAGTGTCAGGGGGCCTCACTTCTTCCAAAGACAGTAGTCCCTTCTAACTATGGGCAGCTCAGGTGGTTGGAGTTCACACTCACACCGAGCTAGAACCTGCCTCCTTGCAGCTCCCATCTACTGGTTCGTCTGAGTCTTAAAGGAACGTAACTCCTCCAAAATCACATAAGTAGGGAAGTAGCAGAGCCCACGTTTACTCCCAGTTGGGCCTCTGGGGGTCCACAGCTTGCCCTCTCTCCAGCAGTCCTCCAGTGAGACTGAGTCTCCCCATAGCCCCACCCAGAACCAGTCTGTCCTCCCAGGACTAGGGCCAGCCCAGGGATGTGGCTAGAACTTGGCTCCCACTTTTTCTCCTTCTACAACTCAAAGGAAAACCCTTGGCCATTAGCTCTGTGAGCGATTCTGGCCTGTGGGTGTAATCTAAACAAATTCCTCCCAACACCTTAGAGTCTTAATAACACAGCTGGTTTACCATGATCTCCCAGACACACTATTAGGCTGAGTCAGTATTCATGTCCTGTCCTGGAAAATAATTTTCTCTCTTGGTTGAGGAGGAGTTATTACCATCAGGCTCTGACTCCAGACCCTCCGCCTGCTGACCTGGGTTTTCCTGGTTTCTTTTGCGCGTGGGTGGGTAGATCAGCTATGGGAGGATAGGGGTTTGGGGTTGGAGGGGGAAGGGCTGCAGTGAGAAGTCTCTGAGACTCCCATATCTTTCTCCACTCAAGCCTGGAGTGTATTCCAAAAGAGAGGTCCCACAGGGTTCTAGAAAGTACTCAGACATGGAACCCAGGGTTGATTTTGTCAGTCTCCATTAGGCATGAATTGGATTTATTTTCCCCTTCCTTTAGTATTATAGATGGGGACACCAAAGCCCAAAGAAGTGAGATGACTGGCCTAAGGTCACCCAGTGAAAGAGCTGGCACTAGATCCTAAATGTCCAGATTCCTCATGTCAGCCCTTTGCCCTGTTTCCAGCATGACCAGATTTACCCCAGGTTTCAAGGGGAATGACAGGTGACCCCTGCCAGGCTCATCCACCAATCCCAGAATCATAGGCAAGAGGGAGTGCCAGGTTTTAGAATAAAATGCCCCATTTACACACTAGGCCACAAACACATGCGACTCATTAGCTCCCATCAGGGAGAAAACAGTAATCCAGAATGGGTTTGGTTTCTTGAAGCTGGACCCAGATTGGCCATGAAATCTTACTAAGGTCGTCTCCTCCCAAGGCCCCCCCCCCCGCCCCCAGAAGCTAGGATTCTTTATGGGTTCTGCAGTGATGCCTGAGAGTCCCCACACCGAAGGGCAGGGTAATGTGGTCGGGGAAGTTGTGTGCCAAGGCTGAGCTGGCTTGTGATCCAGAGAAAGGACCAGGCTCGGAGTTGGACCCGGCAGGCTCCCCGGAGGAGGAGGCGGGGCCAAAAAGGGAGGGGTGGATCTTCTTGCTGATGGGAAGTGACTGAGTGGAGATTCAGACAAGGCTGGAAATCATCCTTCCCCTCAGTCCCCCTATCCCTGGCCTCCCTCTCTCCGGTACTTGTCCTTTCCCGCCGGGTCTTGGGGGCGCTCCGAAGGGTGACGGCGCCGCCCGGCCCTCGAGGTCCAGCAAGGCCCTGGGGGGCGCGGCCGGCCGGAGATCCTTTCTGCTCGCGGGGGTCTCCGCAGCCCTTACAAGGAGTTTGGCGGCGCTCGGGCGGCCCCGCCCGCCGGGCTCCCCCAGCCCCTCCTCCCCGCACGGTCGGGCCTGGCCGCGGGAAAGCTGCCTGCTAGGCGCGGGGCCCGGGAGGCCGGCGCCGCCGGGGCCGCGAGTGCCAGAGAAGCCGCCACTCGCTCCCGAGGGCCCCGACGGGCGGGCACGCTGCTCGGGGCCCTTAGGCCAGGACCCGTGTCCCTCTCCGCAGCGTCGCCATGTCCTCGGTGTTCGGGAAACCCCGCGCGGGCAGCGGGCAGCAGAGCGCTCCCCTCGAGGTCAACTTGGCCATCCTGGGGCGCCGCGGAGTGGGCAAGTCCGGTGAGTGGGCTGCGGGCGGAAGGGAAGGGGTCAGGTGGGGACGCGAGAGACGGGGAGCGGTGGAGGGAACCGGGCGCTGTGGGCTCGCGGGCAGGCTCTTGCACTGGCTTTCGGGGCTTCCTGCGCCCAGGTGGGTTGGATGAGACACCGTGATGGTATCCGTCTTTGCCTCAGCTTCTCTGTTGCTTGGCTCTCCCTCAGCTTGTTTTCAGCTCCTCCATCTCTCAGCTGTCTTCTCTTCCTTGCCTGTCTTTCCCTCTGTGTCTCCCTACTGGGTCTGTGTCCTCCTTGTCTGTGACCCCAGCTCTCTCCCCTCTGTCTCTGTGTCTCCCAGTCCTCTGCTGGTCTCCCCCTTGCCGTTTACCGCCCTCCATCTCCTCTTCCGGGCCAGCAGTCAGCCCTGGTGACTGGTACCAAAGGGACCTGTTAGGCACTGATCCCCAGCCCAGGGCACCTATGGAACTTAGTCGCAGCTTTGCTGCTCCTTGATTTAGGCCGGGGGAGAAGGGGCCCCAGGCCCCTGAAGGGAGGTGGTAAAAGTCGCTGGCTTTTGGGATTTCCCAGGGGCAGGCTGCTACCCACTCCCCACCCCAGTTCTCTGGGATTCTGGAACGAAGTGTGAATTCTTATCAAATGTATTTGTTTCAAGTCAGACCCCTCTCTTGACTTTATGGAAACACATTGGACTATGGTCTCAGGTGCCTCGGACATGTCCTTGATGAACAAAGCGCTTGGATTTACACTCAGGCCATTTCTATCAACACTGAGCTCTGCCTTCACCACTTTTGGCAGCTGGAACCCAGCTGGAGCCCAGGGTGTGGGGAGGGTGTCACCATAGGCAAAGATCCAGAAAAAGGGTTCACCGCTCTCCCTGCCATTCCCAGTCCCAGGCAGCTGAAGGGGGGAAGGCAGAGGGGGCTCCTCCGCTGGCTGTTTTCCAGTTGCAGCCATTAGTGAATGGCCATCATGGACTCAGCTGTGAGTTTCCTTCTCCAGAGTATTCTTTGAGACTCACTGGGAGCCTACTCTCCACTTTTGAAGCCAGCCCCCTGGCTCAGAGATGGGACTCTGAATCATGCTTTCCTAGAGAAAAGATTTGCCCTCTTCCCTTTGAAAATCAAATTGTTATCTACGGCTCTATCACTGGTACAGTTTAGCCAGTGACTACATGAATGAAAGAATTTAAATTTTAAAATATGTATTCCCAGGGTATTAGTTTGCAAACTGACACTGTTAGGAATCCTGGGAAAGAATTTTAAGGATTTTCTTTAAAATACTGCATTACTTTTTAAGAGTTCAGTATAATAGTGGGCTGGCCCTCAGCTTTATGTGGTTAAATTCTGAACAAAAATCAATCTTGTTAATGCATTCCACCTGGGGAGAACTTCCCCAGGTTTTATGTTCTGTGAGACTCCCATGATGAGTGTGGAGGCCTTAGAGCCAAGACTCGAGGACTGAGGACTAGAGTGTGTTTACTTGGGATTCGGGGGTTCATATCCCTCCCAGAGATCACCCACTGATCAACTCAGCTCTTACTCTCTCTTTGGCTTGTAGCCAAAGCTGGGATAAATGCCTCCACACTTCAGAGTCTTTGTGTCTTGTCAAGGTTGGGGGAGGTCTCTCTTCAGTTTGAGTCTCAGCAAGCTGACCCTAAGGTAACTGGTTGCCTGGGTCCAGACCCCTTAGTTAGGGTCTTCACAAACGTCCCTTAGGCTTGCCTCTCATTTCTTTTCTCGCCGCCATCCCCCTCCAAAAAAAATCCCAGAATGCAACTGGGAAGGACATGGTTCCCCATATTTCTGGTTTCCTCTGAGCCTCTCAAACCAGTTCCCCAGCTCTCCAGAGAGCAGAGGGGTCACAGAGGCTAGATAAGTCCTCCCTAAAACGAGAGGGGCAGGCTCCAGGGCCCAGCAGCCAGACACGATGGGGAGACTGAACCAACTTCTTCTTCTTGCAGCCCTGACGGTGAAGTTTCTGACCAGGAGGTTTATCAGCGAATATGACCCCAACTTGGGTAAGGACCCACTCCTCCCTGTCCCTCTTGCTGTGCCCACTTGGATCTCCCCTGCAAACACACATATGCCGTTGTGGGCCCAGGCCTGACCAGGACCACACATCTGGGGGCCGAGGGGAGGAGCCACCAGGATGACTCAGCCCATGTGACAAAACGTTTTAAGTTCCAAAAATGTACCCTTCCACAGCTCACCCCAGACAACTTGGGGGTTAGCCCAATTAAGAGAACTGAGAGAAGTTGATTTCCCCTAAAATATGAGGTATGATGAAACTTAAAAAAAAAAAAAATCAAGCATTGCAGAATATCCACATCCATTAAGTGTTTTTCTTCCAGATGGTTATTCAGTGTACTTTTCCAGAAAAGCTGGACAAGACATTTGGGAAATTCCCTAGTAATACTGGCTTCTAAACCAGTTTTTTAACCACACAAGAAAACTAGTCTTGTTTGGTAGGTGTATCATGATGGTGTATTGGAAAAAGGGATGCCCTGGTGTCAGAGCTGAGTTTGAATCCTGGTTCTGTCACTTATTGGCTGTGCACCTTTGAAGCAGTCACCTAAGCTCTCTGAGCTTCTGTTTCCTCATCTGTGAAATGGGCATAAAAATACCTATCTCAGAGAATTACTGTGAGGATTAAAGAAATAACACATGTAAAAGATGTAGCGTACTGCTTGACCCACAGAGACATTGAGTGCGTATTCACTTCTCCTTCCTTCTTTCTCCTCAAATGGCTTCCCATCTGTGGTGGCTGAGATTCGCCCAAGTTAATTAGATCACTGTTTCTGAAAATTAATTTTAGCAGCAGGACCTTTTCCTCAAATAACCTCTTACATGGAAGTCCAATATCTAAATACGTAAAAGCAGAATTTTATTAATATAAATGTAACTTAACGCTCACATTTATAGCATTTCTTTATGGTAAACTTTCCACTGAGAAAAATGGGGTGTCTGGATGCTCTTTGCTCTTTGGAAATGGGGGTTGCAGTCTTAGATTATCTTCCCCCTTCATAAGAATTGAATAAGGCGTTTGTGGAACCCCTGAAGGCCCTCTGAGGAAACCCAGGGCTCCGGGAGGACCCTGGGGTCCCACAAATGAAACCTCCACAGTGCAGCACCACGGCAGCAGGCCTCTGATGGAATGCGCCCTTCACGCCTGAAGGAAAGAGCTCCTCAGCCCACTGGTGCCCCTCAGCCCCTCAGTCCAGGCTGGGATGTTGAATCCCAGTGTCAGAGCAGGAAGGGATGTCAAGGCTACTTGGTCCAATGGTTTTTAGAATTTATTCCTTACGTAGCAGAATCCCTTCTTCCACGGAGATCTTACACAGAACCCCAGAGGTCAAGCAGAGGAAGCAGAGGGGGTCCCCTGGCTAAGTCAGGAATGCAGGGCAGGCAACTCGCGGACAGTCCTTAAGGGGTTTGTTCCTCAAAGTTTGGTGTGACCGCCTGTGCTTTGACACAGCCCCTCGGCTACAGAGGAGGAAGAAGGCCCAAGGAGCTTTGTGGGCCAAGGTCACCAGCAGGTCTGAGGGGAGCCCATTGATTAGCAGAGGTCGGTGCCCAGGGGAGTGAGACACAGGAGCATGAAGTCAGATGGGCGGGGTGGGGGAGTGGGTGGGAAGGGAAGGCACACAGCAGGGATGTCTGGGAAGGGAAAGCGGAGATTCTCAAGGACAGTGCCTCAAAAGACAGATTCTGCCTACCTCAAATATTGCACGGAGCATACTTATACTAAAAAGTATTAGCTGTTTATCTGAAATTCAAATTTAGCTGGTTATCTTGTATTTTATTTGGCAACCTATCTCCAGTCTCTCTTCTTCCTGTCCCGCATCCATACCCTTCAGGCAGGGTCCCCCCAGAGGAGCCTATTACCGTGGTGGTTTGAGCTTCCTGGTTGAACGATTTTGGAGTTCTGAACTGGTAGGGGAATGCGTGGTCAGACGGTCTGGGGCGGGGGTGTGGCAGCCCCACAGTGGTTAGTCACCTCAGCCTTTGGTCTCGTACCACACCCTGAGAGCTCCTGAGCTGGAGAGATGGCCAGACGCTCTCCTGTCGGCCATTCTGGGAGGCCAGTGCTGCTCCTTGGGGGTCCTGTCCACTGTCTAAACATTCCCGCCACTATCCCATGGCTGGTTCCAGCAACTGGGGTGGGGGGGACTCTCGGACCAGAGCCTTTCCTTCTGTGGAGAAAGGTCTGAGCATCCAAGGAAGAGTTAGCCATGTGGAGATGTAAAACCACCCTTTCCCCTTTTCAAACACCTTCCAAGAGCTTGAGCTCAAAGGGGCTTCTTGAGGATGGACACCTGCGTTGTTCATTCCTATTTCCAGCTTGGAGTGCAGTACTAAGCACAACACAGATGCTCTTAAACATGGGATTTGAATTTTGGTTTTAGGATTACCCTTTAAAGAAGAGCTCCTGTTATTATCCCCATTTTACAGGTAAAGAAACTGAGGCAGAGAGGGCTCAGTGGTTTGCCTAAGATCATGGAGAACCTCAGGTACAAAGGAAGATGAGACACCACTCCAGTTGCCCTCCACTAAGGGTGGCCTTATGCTATCGAGGACCTGAAGTTAGAAGTCTGTGTGGCACTGGGCTCTCTGAGCCTTGGTTTCCCCATCTGGAAGATAGGACTAATAGACTGTGCTCTGTGTGTGAGCTGTGCCTTGTTATAGGTTGTGACTGTTAGAGTTGGTAGGAGCCAAGAGAGTCAGTGCCTGGGAAAGGGCTTCGCCTGCGCTGAGCGCTCCAGGAAGCGAGCAGGGGTATCCGGGAGAGCGCCCTCCTCTCACAGAGGGATTGGGGGCATCTCACCTGGTTTGCCCAGGGCAGAATAACAAGCTTCCCACCGCTCTTTTCCTCATCCTGCTCCAGCAAGGATACAGGTGCCGTTTCTGAAACATCATCCCATACACACTCTGACGAGAGCGCCTTTGGTGACGTTTTAAAAATTATTACTGTAAATGAGAGAAAAATACTTTGGGAAAGGGGTCTTCTCTCAGCATTGATGTCCTAAGAATGTTATTTAGAACTAGGAGTTAGGAAACCCGAATTTACTAAAGGACTCTAGAATGACCTGAGGGCAGGCACTTTGTGATGGGGAGGCAGGACATTACTGTGACTTGGAAAGGAGCCCCCACTGCACCCCCAGCCCCTGGAGTCACCTCACTTGCAAAGGGGGAGGAAGCTGGATAAGATGATTTCATGACCTCTGAGCCTTCTCCACTGTGCCCATGCATGTTCCATGGCCTCAGCTGGATGGGGAGCTTCTGCTCTTTCCCTGTACTATGCACAGATAGAGCTGGAGAATTGGCTTGTCCACGGAGCAGAGGGAGTGAGGGGGTCCCACTGTAGAGCCCCAAGTTCAAGTTCCTTCTGATAGGGTGCTGTGTGGCTGTGGGAGAGTTCGCTCCTTTTCTGGGCCTCACCTTCCTGTCATCTCTATGGAAGAGCTAACAGCAACCTCAAAAAGCTGTTGCATGTAAGGGACTGTAAGAGACCAAGGTTGGGCTAATATATTTCCTTGGGCTGGGCACAGCATGGTGCCTGTGCAAAGGCATGCATCAGACAACTCTGGCAGGAAAATAAAGAAAAATCTGAAGGAGACGTAGGTATCCAGGGGCAGCTCTTCTTGCACCAAATATAGTTAAACATTTGGGGCATATTTTCCATTAGATTTTTTTTTTTTTTTTTGGTCTTTGAACAGGAACGGCTATTTATCCAAGTCCCCACAGCAGGCTGGGGATGGGAGCTGTCTATGATTCCTGCTGGCTGCTAGTGGACCTGGCGTGTGTCCAGGCCTGGCTTGGCTGCCAATGGCCCTCAGAGAGAAGTGTTTGTGAATTCCGCCACGGCTGGGGGGTACTCTTTTCACAGTGGCTGCTACCAACAGGCAGAGAGGGCTCCAGTTCTGCCCAGAGGGTTCTTCTTTGGGGTCACTTGGGGCACAGGGGCACCCCCCCCCCAGGGAAAGGTGAGGGCCAAGTGCACTCACACGTGTGGGCCAGTGGCACAGGGGAAAGTTGGGGGTAGGGAGAATGATTGTGACAGCGAGGTCCTCCTTGCAGGCCTGGCCACTTGATACTTTCTCAGGTTTGAGGTCATGAGAACTTAGAAAAAAAAATTTGTAAAAACTTATGAAATCCAAATAAGGTCAGTGGTGTAGTTCATAGTATGGTACCAATGTCAATTTCCTGGTTTTGACTATTGTACTATGGTTATGTAAGGTGCTAACATTGGGGGGAGAGGGGGGGAAGAGTACACAGGAACTCTCTGTACTATTTTGCAACTTCTATATGAGTCTAAAATTATTTCAAAATAAAAAGTAAAAAAAAAAAGAAATCACCTAAGAATGTGAACCTGCCCTGGAAACTTTGGAGCACTATGTCCCCACTGTCCTTTCCCAGGCATTTGTGGAGGGCCAGGCCCCATGCCTAGGGGCCCATCCAGTCCTCATGCAGCCCTGTGAATGGTGCAGGGACAAGCATTTAGCAGAGCGCCTGGCACGGAGTAAAAACCTGAAAACTGTTAGCCAGTGTTATCACATCATCCATATTTTAAAATGAGGAAACAGAGTCTCAGAATGCTGAAATGACTTGGCCAAGGCACACAGCTAAAAAGTAGCTGAAGTTGGGTTTGATTCCCATCTCCAACCTAAAACTTTCAACCATCCTAGATTCCTCTGCTATTATTTTGACCAGGATTATTTGTAAAACCTTCTTGGGATTTCTTTTTCTTTATTGAAATACAGTTGATTTACAACGTTGTGCCAGTCTCTGCTCTATAGCAAAGTGACTCAGTTATACACATAGAGACATATTTTAAAATATTCTTTTCCATTATGGTTTATTACAGGATATTGAATATAGTTCCCTGTGCTACACAGTAGGACCTTGTTGTTTATCCATCCTGTATATAATAGTTCACCTCTGCTAATCCTAAACTCCCAATCCTTCCCTCCCCCACCCCCTGCCCCTCCTTCTCGGGTCTTCTCAACAGGGTCTGACCCACCTCCCCCCTGCCTTAGTCATGTTGTGTGTTTCTCCTTTCTTGTCCCTTCCCCACCGGGGGCCAGAGGGTTGTCCTGATTGTCCTTGGGGTCTTCCTGTGGGCCAGGTACTGTGGTTGGAGGAGAAGGGGGTGGAGAAGCTTGGGGTTCAGGTGGGAGGGGCTGGCAGTGCAGCTCCTGAGGCCTCGCTGCCCACTGGGCCCGTGAGCCACACACTCCATCCTGCAGGTGTGGTGGGTGGACCCAGAACACAATCCCGTACCCTGTGGCATGTTCTATGAGTGCCCCCTGGTGCTCTGAGCCATGACAGTTGGAACAGCATCTCCTTGGTGGGAGGGTCTGCCCGTGTCCTCCATGTGGGTGAGAGCCAAGGTCTCTCCAGTGGTCCTGGCTCAGCCGGCCCCAGAGCAAGTCCCCCAGGGGTGCACAGGGGTCCAGCAAAGGGAAGCTGGGCCTCAGACCCAGCCTACCATCGAGTGGCCTGCCCTGCCTCTGACTGGGCTGACCGTCTGTGTTGCAGAGGATACCTACAGCTCCGAGGAGACCGTGGACCACCAGCCTGTCCACCTGAGGGTCATGGACACTGCAGACCCGGTAACATTACCCCCATGACCCATGAAGAGCTGAGAGTCAGTGCAGCCTCTTGGGAGGTCCTGCTTCCAGAGTGTGGGCCTCAGATGGGAATCTGTAAACCTTTTAAGCTCCAATTTGCTATGCGTCCCTGATTGAGGTGCTGACCTCTCTGGGCCTGAATCTATTGATTTGCCAAATGAGAAGGGATAGGAAGGGGCCTGGGGAGACCTGATGATTGTTGGTATCAGCTCTGAGATTCTGTGCTCTGGGGCTTGATGCCTGTGTACACATGGAGACAGGTGCACACACGTGTTTACACAGAGGCTCCCCTGGCCCAACCCTGCCCCGCCGCCCAGTACATACATCTCCCTGTGTCCTCACCACCCCCTACCAAGGCTGGATGCCAGTTCTTCTCAGAAGCTAAAGGGGCACCATGAACCTGACCCAAAACCAGCAGTGCCCAGGCACAGCCAGGTCTCTGTAGGGGCCATGCCAAAGTCTTGGCTCTGTGCCCCAGAGGCCAAGGTCTCCAAGTCTGTGGCTGGGTGGTGGGAGTGAGGCTCAGAAACAATGTCTCCTTTCACAACAAGCCAAATCCACACTCAAGTGCCCCTTTGAAAAGGGCCCTGCTGGGGAACAATATACAGAGATGCAGGGAGCGGGGAAGTGGGATGAGGCAGCTCAGGTGAAGGCCTTTACCCTGGCCTCCTCTGCCCCTCACAGAGGCTGCCCTCCTTTGCCCCAGGACACCCCCAGGAACTGTGAGCGCTACCTGAACTGGGCCCACGCCTTCCTGGTGGTGTACAGCGTCGACAGCCGCCAGAGCTTCGAGGGCAGCAGCAGCTACCTGGAGCTGCTCGCTCTGCATGCGAAGGAGACGCAGCGCAGCTACCCTGCTCTGCTGCTGGGCAACAAGCTGGACATGGCCCAGTACAGGTGAGTGCGGCGCTTTGTCCCACATCCTAGAGCTCGCTTTCTCCTTTCTCGTAAAAGCAGTGTCATCTTCAAGGATTATTTGGCTGCTAAGAAGAGTAATCCCCTTGGATGTAGATAGAAGGGGGTGTGTTGTAAGGGTACAATGGGCAGGGCTTCCGGGCAGCCAAGGGCAGGAAGGGAAGAGCATCTGGGTTGCACAGGGGCTGGACCCTGAAAGTCAGAAGAGAGGCCACTCCTCCCATCCTCCTGGGGCTCTGAGGTCTCTCTCAGCCTCACCCTTTCTTTCCTGAGACTATATGACCTTCTATTTCCACTCCCCACAGCTGGCTGGTCATCCAGTGCCCAATTCCAATTCTGGGGAGCGAGGCTCTGATTGGCCACCTGGGTCAGGTGTCTGCTCTTGTCCAACCAGCTCTCGCCTCACCCAAGCGTGGCCCCCAGGCTCATTCCCACAGTTGGCTGTGCTGAGGGCAGGTTCTCTTAGAAAGAGTTGGAGTTGAATCAGAGACCACAGACTGGGCCAGAGGGCAGATGACCACTGAGTGCTGCAGCCGTATTTTGCTTGGCTGGCACAGCGTTTTAAAGGACCCGGAATTGGAATGCTTTGAGGCGGGGCATGCCCCCTCCAGCTGAACACAGGCCTCACACTCCCCGTGGCGTACCTCCACCCACCCCACACATTCAAGTTGCCCGCCTGGCCCCTGAGGCGTTTGAGACTGTGATGCCTCCACCTGATGAGTGGCCCCACTGACCCTCTCCAGCACATCCGTCCTGTGTGGCCAGCCCACCTGCGAGGTAGGGCACCTCCCACCAGCCTTCCTCCCGTCCCTTCCTTCTCAGGGCTGGTCACTCCTGCTTCCCCAGGCCCCAGAGGCCCACTGACTGATGTTAGGAGGGAGGGGACACTTAATATAGATCAGGGCTGATGGGCAGTGGGGAAAGGGGGTGTGGTCTCATGAAGGGGGCTCACGGTAGGAGCCTTCAAAGGTGGGCAAACCCTCAGACCCAGACAAATTCCATCTCAGGGAATGAGGAAAGCTGTGTGATCTTAAAGCCAAAAGGTAGTCTTTGAGGAATCACAGATCCCGCAGAGCCTAGAACAGGGATCAGAAGACTGGATTGTGAATAAACCAGTTTTAAATATGAGGAAAAAAACTAGGCCACTGTTTTGGTCCCAATATTTGCCAGTGGGATTGTCTGAAAGTGGTTCGGGGGCAAAGAGCAAAGCAGCGTCGTTTCCCTAAGAAGGAGTCATGAGATTTATCCCCACTTCCTTCTTTGGTCAAGTCCCGAGGTTGGTAGGTCAGGATTTGATGGGCACAGACAATGTAATTTTTAGCTGAGCATTGGTCAGTGTCTCCCATGATTGTCTTGCAGCTAAAGGGTAAAATATGGGTTAGAGCAGTGATAACCACTGATAATATTTTCGCTAGGCTACGCCAAAATAAGAAAAAGGGTAATAATGTTATATGCCCGGCTCATCCATTCACGCATACACATGCACGTATGGGGTTCTTGTTTCTGAAAGCTCATTATTCAAGCCCCACAATGACAAAGTTTCAGATTCAAGTTCATCACAAAGGCACATAATACTTTCAAAAGGAGTTCCTCAGGAATCTGTGAGCTGACAGTCAGGACACCAACCCTGGGTGGGGAATGGATTAGGCGCTCTGTCCCTGACCCTTTTCGTCCCAGTCCTTCCCTCTGTCTGTTGAGCTAGCCCATTTCCAGCCTTTGCTCCTGCCAAATTAACCTTGGCTCAGAAACCTTTTCCCACCATACCCACCCTGGTGTCCCCTCTCAGCTCCCAGGCTGTGCCACTGTCCTCAGGAATGGCAGGTGAGGCAGCTCAGCAGTGAGATTTAGCCATTGAAACCTTGGCCTCCAGCCCTCAGGGACCCCTCCTCCCACCCACCCGCTGCCTCTTCTGGACATCTGACCTATCCAAGGGCCAGTACTTTTCTCTCACCCTGATTCCCATGGCTTTCAGGACCTTCCTAGTTACAAATACTCGATCCCATCATCGTGGGAGGTGGTACAGGATGAAGCTGGGAATAGGGCTGCTCCCTCTCTCGTGCTGTCACCCTTGCTCCCTCCTGCCTCTCTCCTGGGCAAGCAGACAAAACTCCCTGCCACGAGCCCTGAGACCTCTGCCGACCACAGGCGTCCTGAGTCAGGACCTCGGCCCACCAGGCCTCTGTGGACACTGTGGTCTCACATCCTTCCAGCCAGACCACCGCCTTTTCCCAGAGCTGATCCCACATGCCAGGGCTGAGGGTGGCTCATTTCCTGACCAAGGGAGTCAAGGAGATGTGGGGCTGGGAATGCCCATCTTCCTCTGGCCACAGGCAGGGACTTTGGGCCAACTTCTCCCTTCCCCTCAGCCTCGTTCTGAAATTCTGGCTTCGGTGGCATCAGCCGCCATTTATTAAGCAGGGACTGTGCTAGGCACTTGACACAAATCGTCTTTCTTAATCTTAACAACCCTGAGAGGCAGCTCTCATTATCCCATTTTACTGATGAGAAAACTGAGCCTCAGAGAGATGAAGATGGTCACCGAGCTAGTAAGTGAGGATCCAGGTGTAGGCCTGGGCCTGCCTGACTTGGATGCACGCTCCTGACCCCGCCTCACCCTGCTTCCCCGCCAGGCAGGTCACTCAGGCAGAGGGCATGGCCTTGGCGGGCAGGTTCGGGTGCCTGTTTTTCGAGGTCTCTGCCTGCCTGGACTTCGAGCACGTGCAGCACGTCTTCCACGAGGCAGTACGGGAAGCACGGCGGGAGCTGGAGAAGAACTCCCTGGCCAGGCCCCTCTTCATCTCCGAGGAGAGGGCCCTGCATCACCAGGCCCCACTCACGGCCCGGCATGGGCTGGCCAGCTGCACCTTCAACACACTTTCTACTGCTTGCCTGAAGGAGATGCCTACCGTGGCCCAGGCCAAGCTGGTCACTGTAAAGTCATCCCGGGCTCAGAGCAAGCGCAAGGCGCCCACCCTGACACTGTTGAAGGGCTTCAAGATCTTCTGAGGGCCCCTGCTCAGGATTCCAGGCTCAGCGCTGGGCAGTCTGCAGGGCCGGAGCTGGCTTCTCACCACCGGCTTTCCTTCTGATGGAACAGCAGCCCTCACCCTCTGGTGGACAGCTGACCCCTCCTCCAGCACCAGGCAGTGTCCCTGACACCCAGTTCACTGTAGGAGCAATAGGGACAGGCAGAAATTCTGCTCCTATTCCCTCCAGACCTTGGTTTCCATGGTAACCACCGCATCCCTCACCCTGAAGGAAACAGCCACTGTGACAACGCAGAGACCTGGGGTCAGCCTGAAGTGGAAGAAAATTGCAGCGTCCGTCATGGCGCCATCACCCCTTCCTGCTCCATCTACAGCCAGGCCTGATGTGGCCCCTGGTGGACAGCTCTGGGTGGACAGCTTCAGGAGGCACTGCATAAGTGTGGGCCTGAGAGGTGCTGAGAGGTCCCAGCACCTCCTGGTGGACGGGAAGGGCAGGGCAGCTGCAGGTTTTGAGGGGGCCAGAGCCTGGCCCTCCTCTTGCCTTCTGACCTCACAGAACCCCCAGGCAACAAACCTCACAGTTTATCCAAGTAAAATCTAGTTGCAGTAATCCTACGGGACAGCCTGTGAGAAGCATAGGTGTCCCAGGAAGGCCTATTTCCAGTCCTTTGCCTCTCAATGAGGGTAGAGGGAGAGGGCCGTGGGTAGGCCAGGGAAGGGAGCCTCCTGTGTGTGTTTCCACCAGGAGGCAGGGCCCCCGTATTTTCCAACCTTAAATCAAGGACTCTGTCCGCAGGCCCTCAGGACCAGCCTTCTCAAGTTTACTGATCAAAACTGCAGAACAAAGTCATTCTCTCCCGTGACAATCACCCAGGACTCCAGGGAGCCCACAGCTGGCTGTATCAGACATCCAGTAGGGAGAAACACAGTTTTCTGTTTGTAGTCTGGTGCGGCAGGACCTAGTACCCTTGGCAATGGGTCTGCGTGTTCAAAGTCCACTTTTGTAAGATACCACCTAAAGCATTTTTGGTTCATAAAGCAAATTTTTGTATCAATTATTTGGGGTTGCCACCACAGCTTATACTGCAACACGGTGGCTCAGACGTGGGATCGCGACACTCCTTTGGGATCCCACGGTTAGCAAGAGAAGGGTCTCAGAGGCAGGGAGTTTCTTAGTTTTCTAGCTCTGTTTACCACAGGGCCCCTGGCCCAAAGGAAGTCTCTCACGGACCCTCAGCAGATCAGCAGGTAGAGGAGAGGCCTGTGGTGGGGGAAGGGAGGGGGAGGGGATTCTGAGTCCAGAATCCTGCCCCTTCCTCACTCAGCCCTTCCAGGAGCTTGGATTGAAAACAATAGCTCTTGCCCAGACTTCAGCCACCTTCTGCAGACAGAGAAGCCGAGGTCAGAGGGAGGCTGTGAACTCCTCAAGGCCACGTGAGGAGTCCTGGCCAGGCTTCCTGACCCACAGGCTCGCTCTGGATTTTGCACTTTTGCTTCAAGCCGCTTGTGTGTGGACCACTGCCATTTGAACAAACTATGCAACTCCAACTGCCCACATCCAGAAGCTTTTTAATAAAAAGGTTTTGTTCGTTTTTTCCTAACAGGGTTTTAGTTTGATTGCCGTTCACTCACTCTGTCTGCTAACACCACGGGGGCACTGCCCTGCACCCTGACTAGCTCTCAGGTTCTCGTGGGTCTGGAAGAATGGCTGGCGGCACATCACTGTCTTTTACCTCCATTTCCACCTGGGCCAACTTTGGCTTTTCTGAGAGCAAAGTCTCTCTTAGGGTGGTCAGGTTGTCGTCATCTTTGTTTCTGGCCTCGGCCAAGTACAGGACTTCTGGAGTTTGTTTTTCCGGTGGCAGCCTCTTTTGATTTCTGGGAGGAGAGAAAACACTATGGAATGTGAGTTCCCTGAGTTGGGGTGCCGAGTGTTTGGGGTAAGACTGGGTCTCCCAGGTGGGTTAGTGAGTTTGAGGTAGAAATCCAGTACACAGTTCTGGGAACAGTTTCGGGAGAAGCCGAGATGGTGCCATGGTTTTTGGCAGAGAAACATCTTATACTTGTCTGTGTGTCACCTTACCAAATCCTCAGTGCCACCTGTGAGCTCAACTACTATTGCTCCCCTTACAGGTGATGTAATGTGGCTCAGAGGGGCCAAAGGAGCACATGCCTGGGACGTGCGTTTAAGTTTCCTGACTCTGAGTCCCGTGTTCTTTTCACCAAACCACATTTTCTCGTCGCAGGGCTGTCATCCTACTTAGTGCAAGTCCTTGTCACCCCACACCCCATCCCCACCCTCATTCCACCCCATCTCTAGACAAACTACCTCAGGAAATTCCTAACTTATCTTCCTGCCTCTAGGTGCTTACTTCTCCAAACTGGCCTACACACACCAAATCATGATTGTAAAGTCCCTGTGCGTACACATCACTCCCCAGCTCAAGCACCTTCAGTGGCTCCCCACTCCCACTTCCTTAACCTGGCATTCAAGATCCAGTCTTCCTTCCAATAACTTTCCCAAATGTCTTCCCTCTGAGGTGGTTCTACTCAAAGTACCCACCTCTAGATTTCCTGGCCATAGTAGAGGGACCCGGCTGTGGTTAGAGCTGACCGCCCAATCTGCTTGGGCCATAGGGGAGTATCTCAGTGTCTGCTGCTTCTGAGGACACCTGCCTTGTCTCTAAAGTGACCTTCTTGAGGGGGATGCTTCCTGACAGGGTGAGAGAGGAAAGGTCACCTTCTTAGAGGCTATACCCTCTGGGTCTTTTTATATCCTGCATCCAGACTGATCTTGCTAAAACATAAACCTTTCATGTCCCTGTGCAAAGCTCTTCTTTGGCTCCCCAGTGCCCATGAGCTGGAACCTGAACTCCTTCGGATGGTCCCCAGGGCCTGTTCACTCCGGGCTCTGCTGCCTCTTGTCGTCCTCCTCCCCCTGCCCTCCTCACACTCCACGCTGCAGCCCCTCGGGCCCTCCTCCTCCCGCCTCGAGCTTGGTGTGTGCTGTCCCTTGGTCTGGAAGGCTTCCATAGCCCACCCTCTCTCTCTCTTTTTTTGCCCCGCAGGCCCCAGATCCTATCTCTGTGCTCCCACAATACTCTATATGTCCCACAGTCGCCACCTGTCACTCTAAACTACACTTACCTCCCCACCAAAGTGTAAACTCCATAAGGCCAGGGCTGAATCTATCTTGCCCAGCCCTGCGGCCCCCCGCTCTCAGTGCGGAGCTTAGCGCAGAGCAGGTGCTCAGCTTATTCTGTGGAATGAATGATGACTGGGCCGTAGCAGTTCATAACGACTAGTTACCAATGTGAGCCAAGGGCACTGGGTTATTTCTTTCTGGCTTTACAGCAGAACTGTGAGGAGGATTCATAGATGACATAAAATATAGCCCAGAAGGAAGAGCGTGGAGGTTAGGCCAACCCTTCCATGGATCCTCAGGGACCTTATTCTGTACAGTGGGAATAGGTAATTTGTGCCAGCCCCACCTTACAGGGCTGTCTTGATCAAGTGAGAGAATGTGAAGGTGCCTTTAAAATTGTAAAACATGATACAGATCTGAGGGAGAGATTCTCATTATTATTGTTTAAAAGTTAGTACTAGTTACTAGGGCTATAGTAATTATTGAATGAATGGGAATGAGTGAACCAAGCATTTATTGAATAACTTCTAGAACCAGACTTTGTGCCAGTTGCTTGGGGAAACAAAATTGAGTCAAATGTGGTCCCTGCCTTCAAGGAGCTCTCAGAAGTTAGCCCTGGAATCATCCAGAGAGTTTATCAAAATGCCAATGCCCATGTCCCACCCTACACCCTTTGTGTCAGAATCTCCAAGGCAAGGTACAGATTTCTGTGTTTTTAATATTCCTTCTCAGGTGATTTGGTTGTGTATCCAGGGTTAAGGAGTATTGTTGTTATAAAGATGTCAAAATTACCCCAGGAGCCCCGACTGATCTCAGGTCTCTTTCCGTGCCCTGCATTTGGCCTTGGAGCAGCACAAGGCTTTCCCCTTTAAGAACAGCCCTAACTCTGCAAAAACCCCCACTGTGCACTCGCCACAATCCTAGGAGGAGGGAATCCGTTATTACTGCCACTTATAGAAGAAGAAGCTGGCTTGGAGATATTGAGTGTCTTGCCCAGCTACTGAGTGGCAGAACTGGAATTTGAACCCAGCTTGTGTGACTCCAGAGCCAGAGATCCTGACTTCTGAGATACACCAGCCCGTGCCCTGTTTGCTGGCCAGGGCCAAGGAGTGGTCATCGGGGACAGTTGCCAGTTTTTCAGCAGCTTTGGGTTCTCAAAGGACCCTAAAGGATGCATTTTGCTGTCCCAAAGGGTGGACAGCCAAGGCCCCTAGATGACCCCTCTCTAGGTTTCCTTTGGGAGGGTAGGGCCCCCCCCTCCAGAGACCACCCCCAGACCAGCTCCTCACCTGTTTGCCTGGATGTTCCTTCCCAAGAAGACGATGCTTATCACGACCACCACGACCACCAGGGCAAACATGGAACCAGTCCAAGGAGTTGCTGGGGAGGGACACACAGGACAGAGCCTTGAGGAGAGGCTGGGTGCCCTTCAGGCCCCTAACAGACCAGCTCACAGCATCAACCGTCCTGTGCTGTGGGCCAGGTATTGTAGAGAGACTCTAACTAAGCTGAAAATGTGCCCCCTGCCCTGCGGGAACTCCCAGTCCTGTGTGGGGGGGAGAGGGAGATAAGATCTCTGCTCTGAAGAAGCTCTCATCTACCTGGGGGAGACAGCACTGCAGCTGGGTAATAATAGTGGGCAAAGGAGGAGTGTGGGTGAAGATGAACTTCACAGTCTTCAGAGTTTTGCTAGGGGCTAGCCAAGTGCAGTACAAGGGGAAAAGGAAGGAAGGGAGGGAGGGAGGACAGAAAGAAGGGGCGGCAGTTAAATTGGATTCAACACACTGCCCACAGACAATACGTAAAGTGGCTAATCTGAACTTGGATAATCAAGATTGGTCCACACTGTACCCAAGTGAGGCAGGATCTAGCTTCAGAGCTTTTGCGTTTGCTGTTCCCTCTACCAGGAATGTTCTTCCCCCACATAATCTGCATGGCTAATTCCTTCACCTCCTGCAAGCTTTATTCAAACACCACCTTCTTAGGGATGCCTTCCTTGACCACATTATGTTCCCTGCGACACACTTCCTATTCCCTTTCTCTGCTTAATTTTTCTCCGTATTATGCATCACCAGCACACTATGCATTTTAGTCATTTGTTGATTTTCTGTCTCTTTCACTAGAAGGTATGCTGCATGAGGGCGGAGCTTTTTTTTTTTTTCCCCTTCTGTAACCCCAGTGCTGAGAACAGTGCCTGGTGCACAGAAGGAACTTAATAAATATTTGTGAATGACAGGATGGATGAGTAAATGAGTGGCCAGCCCTGAGAAAAGGAGGGTGCAGTTTAGCCAGACCCCTCTGGGTAGTGAGACCCCTCAGCCTCAGTCCCTGGCTTGGAGGAAACGTGCAGCCTGCTGCAGAGGAGGGGACCATGAAGGGGGCTTCAGCCAGATTCCTCTCTTTGTGTTGTGTCCACCACTTACCATCTTCTACGCGAAAAAACCAGAGCATTTCTTCCAGCAGCTCCTGAGGCACCTCGGTGCCAGGTGGGGTTCCAGTAAGCTCCTCATTGTAGCCCATGCCACTGCTCCTGGTTGGGATATGTTTCTGACAACAAAGTCCTTAGGCCCCTTCGCCCCCAGGTGCTCTCCTGGCCTCCTAGGTTCTGGCTCTTTGCAAAGCCCCAAAGCCTGCTGGAGACAAAGCAGAGAGCATGACTGGATATCTCACCCCAGTTTACTGTCCCCTCCCTGCCCAAACCCAGCTCTCCTCAGGCCCAAAGTTACAGGACCAAAACAGCTGGAACTCCCGGAACAGGTGGGGCCTGGAGAAGCAGAGACCGTAGAAGTGGGAGTCACTCAAATCTTTATGAAAACTCATCATGTGTGGGGAAGAGCACTGACCTGGGAGTGAGGAGGACTGAGCCACTGATGGGCTGTGGGACTCTTGCAGGGGACTCCCGTTCTCCAAGAAGAAACCGATATCTAGACTATACAAAGAATTCTCGCAAATTAAGAAGAAAAAGACTAGAATCCTAATAAATGTGTAAAGGATATAAACAGGCAGTTTACAAAATAGGAAACCCAAAAGGCTAGCAAGAATATAAAAATAAACTCTTTGGAAATAACAAGAATGAAAATTAAAACAAAATGAAACACCACTTGACATCTATTAGATTGGCATAGTTTGGAAAGTGGATAATGCTGTGTGTTGGCGGGGCTCTGGGGCTATAGCCTTACGCACTGCCAGGGCGTGTAGACTGGGGCAGCCATCTAGGGAGCAAATTAGTCAAAGTAAGTGTACACATGACCCAGCAGTTCTACTCCTGAGTGTATTTATATCTCAAAGAAAGTATCCCTGAGGATCATAAGGGGGCATGCCACACCATTTATGAAAATTCACATATGCACACAAAACAACAACACACATTTTACAAAAACACATTTTTAAAAAGACCCATTCAACACATTTGGATAATTATCACTGGGTGTGGGGAGAAGAAAAAGGTAACAGAAATGGGGATCCAAGTAAAGAAATAAAACAGGAGAAGGGTTTTGAACAGACCAATCATGAAATCATGTCATAGGGCTAAGAAGACAATGAGGCAAAGAGAGAACAAGAGAGGCCAGAGGCCTTCTCAAGTCCCCCCGCTCTGACACTGCCTTCCAATCCAAAATAGCCTTTGGAGGCTCAGCCAGGAACATCCGAAAACAAATGGATGGCGAACAGCCAAACAGAAGAACAAGGTACTAATAAAAAGATTGCCATCAGAGTTTTCCCCAACTCTCCAGCTTTGAGAAAACTGAAGAAACATCTACAGATTTTGAGGGAAAATATTTTGACACAAATATAATATGGAGCTGAGTTTTTCCTATGTGAATGATCATTCATGGGTCAAGATAGAGATGGAAGTCAGGGAGAAAGAAAGACTTTTTTTTAGACTTTCAGAGACTCAGATGCCTACTACCTGCTTACTCATTTGAAGGATATAATATATATACTGAATAATGGAAAGACAGAGTTACAGGAGTGGCGAATCGATGTGATCTTGTGTTCCAGCTCCAACTGTCCAGAGCACTTGCTAAGAAGGGCTGTGAGTTTCTGTCTAGTCTCAGATGCAGGAGTACCTGGATTAATTAGTAACATTGGCCACAGGCCCCTGTTGCATATGCAGAGCCCCCCTGAATACCCACAGAGAAAAGAGCATGGAGGTCAAGACACCGAACACCAACTCCCTTTGGGGAAGTGGGATGGGGCCTAAACCCATGGGACATCCACTTTGAACACTTCTGTATTGTATACATTTCTTGTGAGCACATACTACCTTCGTGAAAACAATACATGTAATTACATTTTTTAAATGTATGTATTTTGTATGTATATTCTAAATATATATTTTGTGTATTTGTATGTATTTTAAACGTATGTATATACTATCCAAAGAAAACGGAAACACAAATTCGAAAAGATAGATGCAGGGACTTCCCTGGTGGCGTAGTGGTTAACGATCCACCTGCCAATGCAGAGGACACGGGTTTGAGCCCTGGTCGGGGAAGATCCCACATGCCACGGAGCAACTAAGCCCATACGCCACAACTACTGCGCTCTAGAGCCCACAAGCCACAACTACTGAGCCCATGTGCCACAGCTACTGAAGCCGCGTGCCTAAAGCCCATGCTCTGCAACAAGAGAAGCCACCGCTCGCCGCAACTAGAGAAAGCCCGAGCACAGCAACGAAGACCCAACGCAGCCATAAGGAAATAAATAAATAAATAAATAAATAAATTTATTTATTTAAAAAGAAAAGATAGATGCAACCCAATATTCACAGCAGCATTATTTACAATAGCCAAGATATGGAAGCAACCTAAGTGTCCATCAACAGATGAATGCATAAAGAAGATGTGGTATATATACATACAATGGAATACTACTCAGCCATAAAAAAAATGAAATTTTGCCATTTGCAGCAACATGGATGGACTTGAAGGGTATTATGCTAAGTGAAATAAGTCAAAGAAAGACAAATACTGTATGATATCACTTATATGTGGAGTCTAAAAAATAAAACAAAAAAAAAATAGTGAATATAACAAAAAAGAAACAGACTCAAAGATATAGAGAACAAACTAGTGGTTACCAGTGGGAAGAGGGAAGGGGGAGGGGCAATATATCAGGGTAGGGGATTAGGAGGTACAAACTACTATGTATAAAATATATAAGCTACAAGGGTATACTGCACAACACAGAAAATATAGACAATAGTTTATAATAACTATAAATGGAGTATAACATTTAAAAATTATGAATCACTATGTTATACACCTGAAGCATATAATATTGTAAATAAACTATACCTCAATAAAAAAAGTATGTATATATTGTATTTATACCTTTTGAGACAATTCCAATTTTGGATGTTTAATTAGTGGAACTAATCAAGATGTGAGTTCTTCCCAATTTGATCTATAGATAGAGTGCAACCCCAGTCAAAATCCCAGCAAGTTATTTTATGGATATTGACAAACTGGATTTAAAGTTTATATGGAGAGGCAAAAGACCCAGAATAGTCAACACAATATTGAAGGAGAAGAACAAAGTCAGAGGACTGATGCTTCCCAACTTCAAGACTCACTTTGAAACTACAGTAATCGGGCTTCCCTGGTGGCGCAGTGGTTGGGAGTCTGCCTGCCGATGCAGGGGACGCGGGTTCGAGTCCTGGTCTGGGAGGATCCCACGTGCCGTGGAGCAACTGGGCCCGTGAGCCGCAATTACTGAGCCTGCGCGTCTGGAGCCTGTGCTATGCAACAGGAGAGGCCGCGATGGTGAGAGGCCCGCGCATCGCGATGAAGAGTGGCCCCCGCTTGCCACAACTGGAGGGGGCCCTCGCACAGAAACGAGGACCCAACACAGCCATAAATAAATAAAAATTAAAAAAAAAAAAAAAAAACTACAGTAATCAAGATAGTGTGATACTGGAACCAATCAGATAAATGTACACATTTGCTTGTGGGCTGATGGCCAGAGTGGAATGTGTGTTTTAAACATGTATAATATTGTTATAATAAAAATATACCAACAAATGAAACAAACAAAAAGATAAGACGGATACAAGTCAGCCCTCCCTGACTGTGTTAGATGCCACAGAAACAAAGGACACAGTTCCCTCAGAGCACTTATCCAGTTTTCTTCTAGAGTGAGCATGGTATTAATATCTCTGCTTTTTAAAAATTATTAACTAGGGGCTTCCCTGGTGGCGCAGTGGTTGAGAATCTGCCTGCCAATGCAGGGGACACGGGTTCGAGCCCTGGTCTGGGAAGATCCCACATGCCGCGGAGCAACTGGGCCCGTGAGCCACAATTACTGAGCCTGCGCGTTTGGAGCCTGTGCTCCGCAACAAGAGAGGCCACTATAGTGAGAGGCCCGTGCACCGCGATGAAGAGTGACCCCCGCTTGCCACAACTAGAGAAAGCCCTCGCACAGAAATGAAGACCCAACTCAGCCATAAATTAATTAATTAATTAATTAAAAAAAAAAAAAGAAAAAAAAAGATGTTCACATTTGTATTCACTAAAAAAAAAAAAAAAAAAAAATTATTAACTAAACTTCATGATTTATTTGCATTTCATTTTTCCATTAATGTCTATTTGCTGCTCCAGGTTCCCATCCAGGATATCATATTGCATTTAGTTGTCATGTCTCCTTAGGCCCCTCCAGGAGATTTCTGCATTTTAAACAGGGCTTAACCATCTGTCATTAGACAGTGATTCCTGCCAAAGAACCTGGGCCACCCATCCCCATGGGAGGTTGAAGACACTCACCCTGGGTCCTGGGTTCCGAGGACTTGTCTGATCTGCTGCTGGGAGCAGCACCGATTTCTCTGTTCCTCTTCCTCCTTTCTGGGCAATACTGATGGTCTTTGCACCTGAGCTTTCGCACAGCTGTCACCTAGGGGGCAGCGCTGCAGAGCCTGGGGCAGCGAGGCCCATCTGGTAGCTCTGCATTTAGCACACACCTGGAGCCTTCTCTGTCACTTGGCGGTGACTGACCTCTTGAATGAGAGGCCTCAGATGGCAAACAGGCTCCACCTGACTTTCACAATCAGCAAGAACCAGGAGCCCAGTGCTCTCCTTCTTATCTGTTGGCCTCAAGTAAAAAGAAAACATCCAGACCCTCTTGCCAGCCCAGGGGAATGGGCTGGCGAGGACCCTCCATCTGAAGGTCCCGTCATTGCAGGGGGCTGTGTGGTGTGCCCACTCCAGGCCTCTATTTCCTGGTATTATCAATATTTAACCACGGAGCAGGGAGCCAAGCCTGGCCTTTTACAGCCTCTGCTTTCTCCCAGTGAGGGTCATGGCCTCCTGTGAACTCCTCACAAGAAGCTATAAAATAAGACCTTTGGAGGGTCAGGGGTGGGGAAGGCAAGGCACGTGAGGCTGTGTGAGTGACCCAGAGAGGAGGAAGCGGGCCAGGTTGAACAGCGTTGAGTGGGAAGGGTTTGGTGGGGAAGCAGGAGTGAGGTGCTCCCCCCACCAGGCCACATGTATTCAATTCTGATCATCAGTGGGCTTTTCTACCCACCCACCCCCAGGCTCCTTGCATCTCCAGCAACCCTTGGAGTTGGCTCAGTAAGGAGTAGGGTTCCCATTTCCCAAGTGAGGAAACAGGTTGAATGAAGTCACATGACAGGTGCAAGCTCCTCTACGAGTTAATATTGGTCAGCGGTGTGAACGACAGAGAAAAGGAGATGCAACAGGGAACCTAGGGCCAGAATGGACTCCAGCTCCTCATCGTTTCGTAACTCATTCATTCAATAAATATTACTTGAACACCAACTGTGTGGACACAAGGTAAACAAGACAGGCAAGGACCCTGGTCTCCTGAAGCTCATACTCTAGGGGACAGACAGGCAACAAAAAAGTAAGTAAAACATAAATAATTTCAGCTAGTGACAGTTTCTGTGAATAATTTAAACAACGAAATGATACAGAAATAGATGGGGGGCTATGATTACTATATTACTTTACTAAAAACTGAATGACAAAGAATTAACTATGCAAAGACCTGGGGCGGCAAGTGCAAAGGCACTGAAGAAATAATGAGCTTAATTAGTTTGAGAAACAAAAAAAAGGGCAACATAGCTGAAGCACAGTGATATGGGGAGGTGGCATGGAATAAAGTTGGAGGGTAGACAGAAACAGAACATGCAGTAAAACAGAATAAGGAGTATGGATGTAGAGGGAAGCCACTGGAGGTGACATGATCTGACTGACATTTATCCAAGATCACTTGGCCTGCTGGGTGGGGAATGGTTTGTAAGGGAGCAAGAGAGGAGATGGGAGACATTAGGAGGCTCTTGCATTCATCCAGGCAAGAGACAGCGGTGGTTTGGACCAGGATAATGACAGCAAAGATGGGGAGAAGTGGTCAGATTCAGGGTACATTTTGGAGAGAAAGGCAGCTGATAGATTTCGAAAGAAAGGAACTCAACTCTAGCTCTCTTAAGCACAAAAGGAATTCGAAAGGAATTCATTGGCTCATATAACTGGGAAGAGCAGAGTGGAGCTGTCCTTAAGGATAGCTGGAACCAGGAGTCTGAAGATCCTTCGTTCTTTCTCTCTAGGTCTCTTTCTTTTTTTTTTTTTTTGTAATTGCACTTTAAAAAAAAAAAATTCATTTATTTATTTATTTTTCGCTGTGTTGGTTCTTCGTTTCTGTGCGAGGGCTTTCTCCAATTGTGGCGAGCGGATGCCACTCTTCATCGCGGTGCGCGGGCCTCTCACTGTCACGGGCCTCTCGTTGCGGAGCACAGCTCCAGACGCGCAGGCTCAGTAGTCGTGGCGCATGGGCTTAGTTGCTCCGCGGCATGTGGGATCTTCCCGGACCAGGGCTCGAACCCGTGTCCCCTGCATCGGCAGACAGACTCTCAACCACTGCGCCACCAGGGAAGCCCTCTAGGTCTCTTTCTGCTTCTCTCTGGGTATCAGGCTCATTCCCACAGGCTGGCCATCTCCTGGTAGCTGGACCAGGCTGCAGGAAATCCAGGCTCACACCCTTACAGCTAGAGGAGGAAGGAGTCCCTCTTCTCAACTCCAGTTTGGCAGTTCCTGGGACAGGACCCTAATTGTCCTGGCCTGGGTCACATACCCACATTTTGGATCAGTTGTTTTGGCCAAGGGTGAAGTACTATGGATGCTAGCTCAAATCTCATACCCATTGAGTAGCCAAGAGAGAAAGGCTGTGAGCTGGATAGCCATGCCAGTGTGGGTCCCTAAAGTGACCCCTTGACTACAATCCTCCCAGTCTGCCCTGGGGGAGTGTCACTGGGCTCTTAAAGGGGATTGTGTCCCCTTCAAGAGGTGCCTGCCCCATCCAAGGTTTTCCACTCTTCTGCCTGTTTCTCTTTTCTTCTTCCTCTTACTTTAGTTCTCTCTGCTACAGCTTATCCAATAACTATTATTCCGTATCTGCTCTGTGCCAGGATTATGCTACTGATGAACAATCACAGTCATTGTTCCTGACTTCATGGAGACTGCAGTCTCATGGGAGTCACACAGGTGGTCACACCAGGGATCACGTAATTGATTGCTGTGTGATAAGGGCCATGACGTACACACAAAGACGAGAGAACATTACCAAGCCCTCCCTTCCACATAGCTTCAAATATCACTTCTGGACAAATCAGTCCTACCTTGGACTCTCCTTTCTTGACCTCTCCAGTTCCTTGTCTCCCTCCCTGGGCAATTAGTAGTGGAGTGGAGTAGAAAGAGCTTTGGACTTTCCCCTGCTATTCTAAATCTACCACCTCATAATCCTTCTAATCTCAGTTTAAATATCATCCTGTCAGGGAAACCTTCTATATCAGTTAAGACTTGTGATTGGTTCTGGGTAACAAAGACCCAATTTCAATGGTTTAAATACATAGGGTTTATTTTTTCATATAAGAGTTTCAGAGGTAAGGACTTCCCTGCTGGTCCATTGGGTAAGACTCCACACTCCCAATGCAGGGGGCCCGGGTACGATCCCTGGTCAGGGAACTAGATCCCACATGCATGGTGCAACTAAGAGTTCACATGCCACAACTGAGAAGCCTGCATGCTGCAACTAAAAAAAAAAAGATCCCACATGCCGCAACGAAGATCCCGCATGCCACAACTAAGACCTGGTGCAGGCTAAATAAATAACTAAAAAAATTTTTTTTTTTTAAAGAATTTCAGAGGTAGACAGTTACTGATGTCAAAAGCTCAAGGAAATCAGTGCTGATTTCTGAGAATTCCCTCATGGTCCCAAGAAGGCTAATGCAGCCCCTGCCATGATGTCCAAGTTCCAAGCAGATAAAAAGGAAAAAGGGAAGAAGGACAAAAAGATGTGGCTATCAAGTATTATGGACAAATAACCTGCCAGAGAGTAAATCCAGACAACACGGAGAACTACAGAGAAAGACGGCATTCCCATAGAACAGTAGCAGGGCAGCCAGTGGGCTAACCAGGAAACTTTATTGCCAGGAGATCGTCACAGGTCATGCCCAGCAGGATTTGATAACCGTCATGGACCAGAGATGGCTACGCAGACTGTAACAGAGCCTGCTAATCGTCCCCTAGAAAACATTCTTCCCTTCCTCCTTTTTATAAAAGAACCCTCTGAATTTCAGCGTCATATGGCCACCCAGCTAGAGACTGCATTTCCCAGATCGCTTGCAGTTTGGGGTGGTCCTTTGACTAAGTTTTGGACAAGAGATGAGAGTAGTATACTACTTCTGAATTACTCTCTCTCTTTTTTTTTTTTTTTGCAATTATGTAAACTTTTAAATTGAAGTGTAACCTACATGCAGAAAAGTAAACAAATATTAAGATCTGGCTTAGTGGATTTTTACATGTGAACACACCCATGTGTGGGAACATACACCCTCTAGATCAAGAAATAGAACATTGCCAGAACGCAGAAGTCTTCTTGTGTCCACTTCTGCTTACTACCCCCCACAAAGACAACCACTGTCCTGACTTTTAATACCATAGGCTAGTTTGCCTGTTTTTGTATTTTATGTAAATGGAATCAATCGATATGTAATCTTTTGTGTCTGGCTTCTTTTGCTCAACATTATATTGTGGTATTCACCCATGTTGTGTGTAGTTGTGGCTCATTCATTCTTGTTTTCAGAATATTCCATTGTGTGACTATGCCACACTATTTTTATCTATGGATCCTATTTTTATAAGAGAAATTTCAACCCATCCCTTCTTTCCTTTGCCTGGAACATGAGTATGATGGTGGAAAGAACATCTAAAGGCAAGAGTCATTAAATTACAACGTATGGGCCAAATCTAACCTGCAGCCTGTTTTTGTAAATACAGTTTTATTGGAACATGGCAGTGCTCATTTGCTTATGTAATGTCTATGGCTGCTTTTGCATTACATTAGAAGAATTGGGCAGTTGTAGCAATGATTGTATTGTCTGCAAAGCCTAAAATACTTACTATGTGGCCCTTTACAGGAAAATTTTGTGGACCCAGACAACAAGTTAGAAGGGCCTGGTTCCCTGGATGACCTCATGGAGCACAGCAGCCTACCTGCCCTGGAGCTGTCCACCTCTGGAGTGTTATGTGTGAGAGAGGTAAACTTTGGTATGATTTGAGGCACTGTGTTTGAGATCTCTTTGTTACAGAAACTTAGTCTGTACTGTAACTAATACATACATTGTTTATGCTCAGTGACTGCTGAATTAGTGAATGCCATGGTATCAGAAGAACTAAGTTCTAGTCTAGTTGACCTTTGCTATGACCAGCCATAGCGCCTTGGACCTTGAACCTCTTTTTCTTATCAAACCATATAAGCTTCAAAGGGGAGTAAAAAGGAAACGTATATAAGAAATTATTACCAGGAGGGGTCAATTGTGTAATGACAAAATCCAGGCCCTTTAAACTCAGGAGGTTTTTCACCTGGGGTTAACCAGTTAGCTTTTCTGCTAAATAAATAATAGGTAAAACCCAATATGAAGGGAGGAACCCTTTTCCTAAGAAAAGGTAGGGAAACACCCATTGAGCTGTCCAGGGTCTTGACCTCTCAGTTCAGGGCACTTTAATCTGAGCCCAGGGTTAAAGTGCCAGGTAGGAACCTACCCTGAGCTCCAGGGACCTAAGGGTAAGCATCTTCCTGCTTCTCAACCTCCTGCCTCCCCACATCGAAGATGTGATGCTTGCTAAAGCTGACAGCCAGCAAAGGCTTCAAGGTGCTGGAGACTGCTCTATATTTCCAGGTCAGGCTGTTCTGTTCCTTGGGGTGGGTCATTCACTGTCAGCTGATGCCAAGTGGGTGGATAAGCCCTTGGCTTACTGTTTGTTCTTTCCTTCATTTTCACAAACATCACTTACACTCAGAAGCCAATTTAATCATTCAGTTTGAACAATAATTCTGCCAAGTTCCCCAAAGCAGCACATTCTCTTCTCAGTAAACTTCACAGAAAGTGAAATGAAATCCAAAAGTGGTGATGTAAGAAAATGATAACACACAGGATAACCCAGCAGAGATATATGTACAAGGATGTTCACTGGAACATTGTTTAAAGAGGTTAAAAAAAAAATCTAAATATCCAAGAACAGGGGAGGGGTTAAATTATAGTACATTTGGAACCAGTATTTCTTCTAGGGGCCAATTTTTATATTAAACCCAGAGGAGGGAAACATATAGTAGAATTAGTGAGGAGATTTTCTGAAAAGGTGTGGCAATTTAGTCCAAAATTATTGGTGCTTAAGCACTGACTTGATGCCTCCATCTGTGATAGGGTGGTTGAGAAAAAAGATGGGTATCCAAAGGGAAGACATCGTTATACTGAAATAAAATCATCTCAGTGATCAGATGCATTTTCAACAGACATAGATTTTGCTGGAAGCATTTCAGGAACATTTGCAAAGTATTGGAAGTTTGGGCAGAAACTGGTGTGAAACAATGGTACAAAGTATGTACTTTCTCCAAGAAAGGACATTCTGTAGCCATCACTTTTATCTTAGTTATAACATTAGAAACGTTCTATGTCATTGACCCTTATTTGCAATCCTTAATTCTATGTCTTTGACCCCTTGCTCCTGGTTATAGGATAACCAAATATCTTCTTCAGTCCCTGACTAAATCAAAGTCCAAGAGTAGAATAAAATCAGTCTATCAGCCTTCCATTTTAATTATATGAGGTACTTGAAGTTTAATCATTCCCCTACACATCACTCTTTGAATAGCTTTGTCTTGAAGAGAGTTGCTCAATAATGTGTTTGAGGAATGTCTAACAACTTGGTCAATAAGCACTGTGTGTTACTTTGTCTGAATTTTGTTGTTCTCACCTTTACAAGCAAGTAAGCATTCTTTCAGAGGAACTAAGTGGCATACAACTGACCCCACTGAAGTGTTAACGAGAACACTTCAGACAATTTAGTTAGGACTACAGTTAAAGTTTTATCACAATCTTGCTGTAAGGGGAAGGGCTTCTGGTAGTCCCAGTTTAGAAATTTACTTTTGGTGGGTGATTAATCATTGTGAGACTAGATTTAAAACAAAAACAAAAACCATGTACAATTAAAAAGTCACTAAGACTCTTGACTGATGTCAGTCGGGTGGGTGGGTGACTAAGGTTTTCAGAATAAGTCTTAATCCTCTTAAATGTATCAGAAAAATTTCTGAGCATTTTAATCAGGAATCATAATTTCTTTCCAGAAGGAGGTTATGAATTAAATCATTCAAAAAGAAAAAAAATTCTGTCCTGGACCAGATTTGGGACAATTTTTCTTTTGAACAACTCCTCCTTTGGTCTCAGATAATTTTTAAAGATCTGTCTTCATCAAAAAAGGGACTCTATTTTCATTAAATTTCTTGCCTAGTTGATCACTTTTTACTTTTTTTAAAAACTGGAGGCAAGTAGCCATACAAGAAAATATATAATCATCATTGACAGAAGTATTTATATCCACATTAATATTATTCCTTTAAACCAGCTTCCTATATTTGGAAAGAATTTCTTTAAAAAAATCTTTTTTCGTCAACATATAATTGATTTTTAAAAAAATTTTTATTGGAGTATAGTTTTTTTTTTTTTTTTTGGCTGCCTTGGGTCTTAGTTGCGGCACGTGGGATCTTTTGTTGCGGTGTGCACACTTCTCTTTAGTTGTGGTGCGTGGGCTCCAGGGCGCGTGGGCTCAATAGTTGGGCACGCAGGCTTAGTTGCTCCGCGCGGCATGTGAGATCTTAGTTCCCTGACCAGGGATCGAACCTGTGTCCCCTGCATGAAGGTGGATTCTTAACCACTGGTCCACGAGGGAAGTCCCCTCAATGTACAGTTGATTTATAATGTTGTGTTAGTTTCTGCTGTATGGCAAAGTGATCCAGTTATACAAATACGTATATATTCTTTTTCATATTCTTTTCCATTATGGTTTAATCACAGGATACTGAATATAGTTTCCTGTGCTATACAGTAGGATCTTGTTTATGCATTGTATATATAATATTTATCATACACACACATACACACTACATCTTTTTATTTTCATTTTTGAATTTTATTTTATTTATTTTTTTATATAGCAGGTTCTTATTAGTTATCCATTTTATACATATTAGTGTATATATGTCAATCCCAATCTCTCAATTCATCACACCACCATCTCCCCTGCCACTTCCCCCACCTTGCTGTCCATATGTTTGTTCTCTACATCTGTGTCTCAATTTCTGCCCTGAAACCAGTTCATGTGTACCATTTTTCTAGGTTCCACATATATGCGTTAATATACGATATTTGTTTTTCTCTTTCTGACTTACTTCACTCTGTATGACAGTCCCTAGATCCATCCACATCTCTACAAATGACCCAATTTCGTTCCTTTTTATGGCTGAGTAATATTCCATTGTATATATATACCACTTCTTCTTTATCCATTCGTCTGTTGATGGGCATTTAGGTTGCTTCCATGTCCTGGATATTGTAAATAGTGCTGCAGTGAACATTGGGGTGCATGTGTCTTTTTGATTTATGGTTTTCTCTGGGTATATACCCAGTAGTGGGATTGCTGGGTTGTATGGTAGTTCTATTTTTAGTTTTTTAAGGAACCTCCATACTGTTCTCCATAGTGGCTGTATCAATTTACATTCCCACCAACAGTGCAAGTGGGTTCCCTTTTCTCCACACCCTCTCCAGCATTTGTTGTTTGTAGATTTTCTGATGATGCCCATTCTAACTGGTGTGAGGTAATACCTCATTGTAGTTTTGATTTGCATTTCTCTAATAATTAGTGATGTTGAGCAGCTTTTCATGTGCTTCTTGGCCATCTGTATGTCTTCTTTGGAGAAATGTCTATTTAGGTCTTCTGCCCATTTTTGGATTGAGTTGTTTGTTTTTTTAATACTGAGCTGCATAAGCTGTTTATATATTTTGGAGATTAATCTTTTTTTTAATTTTTTTTAATTTTTTATATATATAGTGAAAACTTTTATATTTAGAATTAGTCAGCTGGACTCAGTTTAGATGATCCCAATTTTGTTGGCAACATCCAAAGCGTCATAGTCAGGAGCCAGTCGAACATATGCCTTCTTCTCTCCATCAGGCCTGATCAGGGTGTTGACCTTAGCCACATCAATGTCATAGAGCTTCTTCACAGCCTGTTTAATTTGGTGCTTGTTGGCTTTGACATCCACAATGAACACCAGTGTGTTGTTGTCTTCTATTTTCTTCATGGCTGACTCGGTGGTGAGGGGGAACTTGATGATGGCATAGTGGTCAAGCTTGTTTCTCCTAGGGGCGCTCTTCCGAGGATATTTGGGCTGCCTCCTGAGCCGCAGTGTTTTGGGCCGTCGGAAGGTGGGTGACGTCCAGATCTTCTTTTTTTTGTGGCTGTGTACGCCTTTCAACACTGCTTTCTTGGCCTTCAAGGCCTTTGCTTTGGCTTCGGCTTTCGGAGGGGCAGGGACTTCCTTCTTCGCTTTCGGCGCCATCTTCGTGAAAAAGGTGGAGATTAATCTTTTGTCTGTTGATTCGTTTGCAAATTTTTTCTCCCATTCTGAGGGTTGTCTTTTAGTCTTGTTTGTAGTTTCCTTTGCTGTGCAAAAGCTTTGAAGTTTCCTTGGGTCCCATTTGTTTATGTTTGTTTTTATTTCCATTACTCTAGGAGGTGGATCAAAAAAGATCTTGCTGTGATTTATGTCAAAGAGTGTTCTTCCTATGTTTTCCTCTAAGAGTTTTATAGTGTCCGGTCTTACATTTAGGTCTCTAATCCATTTTGAGTTTATTTTTGTGTATGGTGTTAGGGAGTGTTCTAATTTCATTCTTTTACATGTAGCTGTCCAGTTTTCCCAGCACCACTTATTGAAGAGACTGTCTTTTCTCCATTGTATATCCTTGCCTCCTTTGTCATAGATTAGTTGACCATAGGTGCGTGGGTCTATCTCTGGGCATTCTATCCTGTTCCATTGATCTATATTTCTGTTTTTGTGCCAGTACCATATTGTCTTGATGACTGTAGCTTTGTAGTATAGTCTGAAGTCAGGGAGTCTGATTCCTCCAGCTCCATTTTTTTTCCTCAAGACTGCTTTGGCTATTCAGGGTCTTTTGTGTCTCCATACAAATTTTAAGATTTTTTGTTCTAGTTCTGTAAAAAAATGCCATTGGCAATTTGATAGGGATTGCATTGAATCTGTAGATTGCTTTGGGTAGTATAGTCATTTTCACAATATTGATTCTTCCACTCCAAGAACATGGTATATCTCTCCGTCTCTTGGTATCATCTTTAATTTCTTTCATCAGTGTCTTATAGTTTTCTGCATACAGGTCTTTTGTCTCCCTAGGTAAGTTTATTCCTATGTATTTTATTCTTTTTGTTGCAATGGTAAATGGGAGTGTTTCCTTAATTTCTCTTTCAGATTTTTCATCATTAGTGTATAGGAATGCCAGAGATTTCTGTGCATTAATTTTGTATCCTGCAACCTTACCAAATTCATTGATTAGCTCTAGTAGTTTTATGGTGGCATCTTTAGGATTCTCTAAGTATAGTATCATGTCATCTGCAAAGAGTGACAGTTTTACTTCTTCTTCTCCGATTTGTATTCCTTTTATTTCTTTTTCTTCTCTGATTGCCATGGCTAGGACTTCCAATACTATGTTGAATAATAGTGGTGAGAGTGGACATCCTTGTCTCATTCCTGACCTTAGAGGAAATGCTATCAGTTTTTCACCGTTGGGAATGATGTTTGCTGTGGGTTTGTCATACATGGCCTTTATTATATTGAGGTAGGTTCCCTCTATGCCCACTTTCTGGAGAGTTTTTATCATAAATGGGTGTTGAATTTTGTCAAAAGCTTTTTCTGCATCTACTGAGATGATCATATGGTTTTTCTTCTTCAATTTGTTAATATGGTGTATCACATTGATTGATTTGCATATATTGAAGAATCCTTGCATCCTTGGGATAAATCCCACTTGATTATGGTGTATGATCCTTTTAATGTGTTGCTGGATTCTGTTTGCTAGTATTTTGTTGAGGATTTTTGCATCTATATTCATCAGTGATATTGGTTTGTAATTTTCTTTTTTTATAGTGTCTTTGTCTGGTTTTGGTATCAGGGTGATGAGAATGAGTATTCTCATAGAATGAGTTTGGGAATGTTCCTTCCTCTGCAATTTTTGGAAGGGTTTGAGAAGGATGGGTGTTAACTCTTCTCTAAATGTTCGATTGAATTCACCTGTGAAGCCATCTGGTCCTGGACTTTTGTTTGTTGGAAGATTTTTAATCACAGTTTCAATTTCATTACTTGTGATTGGCCTGTTCATATTTTCTGTCTCTTCCTGGTTCAGTCTTGGAAGGTTATACCTTTCTAAGAATTTGTCCATTTCTTCCAGGTTGTCCATTTTATTGGCATAGAGTTGCTTGTAGTAGTCTCTTAGGATGCTTTGTATTTCTGCGGTGTCTGTTGTAACTTCTCCTTTTTCATTTCTAATTTTATTGATTTGAGTCCTCTCCCTCTTTTTCTTGGTGAGTCTGGCTAATGGTTTATCAATTTTGTTTATCTTCTCAAAGAACCAGCTTTTAGTTTTATTGATCTTTGCTATTGTTTTCTTTGTTTCTATTTCATTTATTTCTGCTCTGATCTTTATGATTTCTTTCCTTCTGCTAACTTTGTGTTTTGTTTGTTCTTCTTTCTCTAGGTCCTTTAGGTGTAAGGTTAGATTGTTTACTTGAGATTTTTTGTGTTTCTTGAGGTAGGCTTGTATAGCTATAAACTTCCCTCTTAGAACTGCTTTTGCTGCATCCCATAGATTTTGGATTGTCGTGTTTTCCTTGTCATTTGTCTCTAGGTATTTTTTGACTTCCTCTTTGATTTCTTCAGTATCTCTTGGTTATTTAGTAACATATTATTTAGCCTCCATGTGTTTGTGTTTTTTACGTTTTTTCCCCTGTAATTGATTTCTAATCTCATAGTGTTGTGGTCAGAAAAGATGCTTGATATGATTTCAGTTTTCTTAAATTTACTGAGGCTTGATTTGTGACCCAAGATGTGATCTATCCTGGAGAATGTTCTGTGCGCACTTGAGAAGAAAGTGTAATCTGCTGTTTTTGGATGGAATGTCCTATAAATGTCAATTAAATCTATCTGGTCTATTGTGTCATTTAAAGCTTCTGTTTCCTTATTTATTTTCATTTTGGATGATCTGTCCATTGGTGTAAGTGAGGTGTTAAAGTCCCCCACTATTATTGTGTTACTGTCGATTTCCTCTTTTATAGCTGTTAGCAGTTGCCTTATGTATTGAGGAGCTCCTATGTTGGCTGCATATATATTTATAATTGTTATATCTTCTTCTTGGATTGATCCCTTGATCATTATGTAGTGTCCTTCCTTGTCTCTTGTAACACTCTTTATTTTAAAGTCTATTTTATCTGATATGCGTATTGCTACTCCAGCTTTCTTTTGATTTCCATTTGCATGGAATATCTTTTTCCATCCCCTCACTTTCAGTCTGTATGTGTCCCTAGGTCTGAAGTGGGTCTCTTGTAGACAGCATATATATGGGTCTTGTTTTTGTATCCATTCAGCAAGCCTGTGTCTTTTGGCTGGAGCATTTAATCCTTTCACGTTTAAGGTAATTATCGATATGTATGTTCCTATGACCATTTTCTTAATTGTTTTGGGTTGTTGTTTTTTTTTATTAATAGACTTTACTTTCTATTTTTTTTTAAGTATTTGTTTATTTATTTATGGCTGTGTTGGGTCTTCGTTTCTGTGTGAGGGCTTTCTCTAGTTGTGGCAAGCGGGGGCCACTCTTCATCGCGGTGCGCGGGCCTCTCACTATCGCGGCCTCTCTTGTTGTGGAGCACAGGCTCCAGATGCGCAGACTCAGTAATTGTGGCTCACAGGCCCAGCTGCTCCATGGCACATGGGATCTTCCCAGACTAGGGCTCAAACCCGTGTCCCCTGCATTGGCAGGCAGATTCTCAACCACTGCGCCACCAGGGAAGCCCTTGGGTTTGTTTTTGTAGGTCCTTTTCTTCTCTTGTGTTTCCCACTTAGAGAAGTTCCTTTAGCATTTGTTGTAGAGCTGGTTTGGTGGTGCTGAATTCTCTTAGCTTTTGCTTAACTGTGAAGCTTTTGATTTCTCCATCGAATCTGAATGAGATCCTTGCCAGGTAGAGTAATCTTGGTTGTAGGTTCTTCCCTTTCATCACTTTAAGTATGTCATGCCACTCCCTGCTGGCTTGTAGAGTTTCTGCTGAGAAATCAGCTGTTAACCTTATGGGAGTTCCCTTGTATGGTGTCATTTTTCCCTTGATGCTTTCAATAATTTTTCTTTGTCTTTAATTTTTGCCACTTTGATTACTGTGTGTCTCGGCGTGTTTCTCCTTGGGTTTATCCTGTATGGGACTCTCTGTGCTTCCTGGACTTGGGTGGCTATTTCCTTTCCCATGTTAGGGAAGTTTTCGACTATAATCTCTTCAAATAGTTTCTTGGGTCCTTTTTCTCTCTCTTCTCCTTCTGGGACCCCTATAATGTGAATGTTGTTGCGTTTAATGTTGTCCCAGAGGTCTCTTAGGCTGTCTTCATTTCTTTTCATTCTTTTTTCTTTATTCTGTTCCGCGGCAGTGAATTCCACCATTCTGTCTTCCAGGTCACTTATCCGTTCTTCTGCCTCAGTTATTCTGCTATTGATTCCTTCTAGTGTATTTTTCATTTCAGTTATTGTATTGTTCATCTCTGTTTGTTTGTTCTTTAATTCTTCTAGGTCTTTGTTAAACATTTCTTTCATCTTCTCGATCTTTGCCTCCATTCTTTTTCCGAGGTCCTGGATCACCTTCACTATCATTATTCTGAATTCTTTTTCTGGAAGGTTGCCTATCTCCATTCATTTAGTTGTTTTTCTGGGGTTTTATCTTGTTCCTTCATCTGGTACATAGCTCTCTGCCTTTTCATCTTTTCTATCTTTCTGTGAATGTGGTTTTTGTTCCACAGGCTGCAAGATTGTAGTTCTTCTTGCTTCTGCTGTCTGCCCTCTGGTGGATGAGCCTATCTAAGAGGCTTGAGCAAGTTTCCTGATGGGAGGGACTGGTGGTGGGTAGAGCCGGCTGTTGCTCTGGTGGGCAGAGCTCAGTAAAACTTTAATCCACTTGTCTGCTAATGGGTGGGGCTGGGTTCCCTCCCTGTTAGTTGTTTGGCCTGAGGCGACCCAACACTGGATCCTACCCAGGCTCTTTGGTGGGGCTAATGGCGGACTCTGGGAGGGCTCATGCCAAGGAGTACTTCTCAGAACTTCTGCTGCCAGTGTCCTTGTCCTCACAGTGAGACACAGCCACCCCCTGCCTCTGCAGGAGACCCTCCAACACTAGCAGGTAGGTCTGGTTCAGTCTCCTATGGGGTCACTGCTTCTTCCCCTGGGTCCCGATGCATACACTACTTTGTGTGTGCCCTCCAAGAGTGGAGGCTCTGTTTCCCCCAGTCCTCTCGAAGTCCTGCAATCAAATCCTGCTAGCCTTCAAAGTCTGATTCTCTAGTAATTCCTCCTCCCATTGCTGGACCCCCAGGTTGGGAAGCCTGACGTGGGGCTCAGAACCTTCACTCCAGTGGGTGGACTTCTGTGGTATAAGTCTTCTCCAGTTTGAGAGTCACCCACTCAGCAGTTATGGGATTTGATTTTATTGTGATTGCGCCCCTCCTACCATCTCATTGTGGCTTCTCCTTTGTCTTTGGATGTGGGGTATCTTTTTTGGTGAGTTCCAGTGTCTTCCTGTTGATGATTGTTCAGCAGTTAGTTGTGATTCCGGTGCTCTCGCGAGAGGGAGTGAGAGCACGTCCTTCTACTCTGCCTTCTTGAACCAATCTCCCCCCATTCTATATATAATATTATAGTTTGCATCTGCTAACCCCAAACTCCCACTCCATCCCTCCCCCAGCCCCTCCCCTTTGGCAACCACAAATCTGTTCTCTATATCTGTGAGTGTGTTTCTGTTTCATAGATAAGTTCATTTGAGTCATATTTTAGATTCCACATATATGTGATATCATATGGTATTTGTCTTTCTGACTTACTTCACTTAGTATGATAATCTGTAGGTCCATCCATATTGCTGCAAATGGCGTTATTTGGTTCTTTTTCATGGCTGAGTAGTATTCCATTGTATATTTATACCACATCTTCCCTTTTTTTTAAAAAATTTATTTTGTTTATTTATTTTTTTGGCTTCGTTGGGTCTTCGTTGCTGCATGCGGGCTTTCTCTAGTTGTGGTGAGCGGGGGCTACTCTTCATTGTGGTGTGCAGACTTCTCATTGTGGTGGCTTCTCTTGTTGCGGAGCATGGGCTCTAGGTGCACGAGCTTCAGTAGTTGTGGCACAGGGGCTCAGTAGTTGTGGTTTGCGGGCTCTAGAGCACAGGCTCAGTGGTTGTGGTGCATGAGCTTAGTTGCTCTGCAGCATGTGGGATCTTCCCGGACCAGAGATTGAACCTGTGTCCCCTGCATTGGCAGGCGGATTCTTAACAACTGCGCCACCAGGGAAGTCCCGACATCTTCCTTATCCATTCGTCTGTTGATGGACGCTTAGGTGGCTTCCACGTCTTGGCTATTGTGAATAGCACTGCTATGAATATAGGGGTGCATGTATCTTTTTTTTTTTTTATAAATTTATTTATTTTTACTTATTTATTATTTTTGGCTGTGTTTGGTCTTTGTTGCTGTGCACGGGCTTTCTCTAGTTGCAGCGAGCGGGGGCTACTCTTCGTTGTGGTGCGCAGGCTTTGCATTGTGGTGGCTTCTCTTGTTGCAGAGCACAGGCTCTAGAGCACACGGGCTTCAGTAGATGTGGTGCGTGGGCTCAGTAGTTGTGGCTCATGGGCTCTAGAGTACAAGCTCAGTAGTTGTGGCTCACGGGCTTAGTTGCTCTGCGGCATGTGGGATCTTCCTGAACCAGGGCTTGAACCCGTGTCCCCTGCATTGGCAGGCGGATTCTTAACCACTGTGCCACCAGGGAAGCCCTGCGTGTATCTTTTTGAATTATAATTTTATCCAAATATATGCCTGGGAGTGGGATTGCTGGATCATATGGCAACTCTATTTTTAGTTTTTTGAGGAATCTCCATACTGTTTTCCATAGTGGCTGCACCAACTTACATTCCCACCAACAGTGTAGGAAGGTTGGGAGGAATTTCTAAACAAATATTGTATGGTGTTTCAGTCTGGTGGTAACTATCTCATGCAGTTTATGAGCCTGAATTATGTAAGTGTTATTCTGTGTGTCATGTTTTAATTCAGGGGTGCAACGAGTGGCATCTATAAATGCACAAAGCCTCTTTGCTGAAAGGTGAACAAAATTAGACCTATAAGGTTCGAAGCAGAAAGTTAACTTTTGCCTGTAAATGTTACAAAGCCATAGGGTTGAGTTTCCATTTCTTCCACCAGAAGTGCTTTCTACTGAACTTGTCCGTGTGTTTGCTCTGAGGACAGAAACCAAGCACGATCTAATTCACCTCACCAGGTTTGGTCATCAGTTTCCACATCTCTTCTCCAGCTCCCTGAAGTTTGTCAATGTTTCTGGCCTGCCTAGAAGTGTCAGCCTTTACTACCTGTAAGGTTGTGACTCCATAAGCCATTTCCTTGAAGGGTTTTACAGCATCATTTCCATATATAAAATGCAGTCCTTGTTTCCTATCCATGGGAAGGTTTAAAACTCATAAAAAGAAATTCATCTCTAAATATGACCCTTCTGGCTGGACTTGGTTACACATTTGGATTTTCCAATCATACTTTGGTGGAAGGAGAACCAATTCTTATTGAACTTATGCCAATAACCTCCCTGGAAAGCAGGGGCCTTCCTGACCTCCATTCTGGATAGTGCTACAGAGAAGGACATTTTATACCTCCTGGACTCTAATAGGGTATGACAATGTGGGCAGGTATTCAGAGGCATTTAGTCCCTGGCTTCCAAAAACTGGATGATCTGAAGTACACAATATTATTTCTTTCATGAATCTTGAGGGATCATCTGAAATAAAATACCAGCTAAGGGGAAGGATTCACAAAGCTAATAATCAAGGATATTTAGGGTAATAGTTCCTTTAACTACGCGTGTTAAGAGAGAGAGAGTTTCTTTCAGTTTGAACAGTTAAAGCCTGCTAAACTGAAGGTTAGAGATGCAATAAAAAGGCCCTTAATCAATCATATGCCTAGCAGAATATAGAACAGTAGAAAAGTACCAAAAACATTCCAAGACAACGCCATCTACATTCTGTCACTGGTTTCATTCAGTCCTACATGATGAATTCTCTGTAGGCAAATATTGGGTCAGCTGTCCATGTTTAAAATTTTATCTGCTTCTAGATAAAGGAGTTCCAGAAATTCTGGTATTTAAGTGCTCTGGTACAGCCTGCCAGGCAAAGTCAACTCACACCAAAAGGCCAGAACTCATGAGTTAATTCCCTGAAGTATCAACAGTTAAGATTGCTGGCACACTGTCATACACTGCTGGTGGGAATATAAAATGGTGCAGCCACTTTGGAAAACACCTTGACAGTTCTTCTAAAGGAAGAATGTGAAGTTACCATTTGACCCAGCGATTCCACTCCTAGGTCTATACCCAAGAAAACTGAAAACATATATCCACACAAAACCTTGCACATGAATGTTCGTAACAGTATTATTCATAATAATTAACAAGTAGAAACAACCCAATGTCCCTCGACTGATGAATGAATATTAATCAGCTATAAAAAGTAGTGAAGGGCTTCCCTGGTGGCGCAGTGGTTAAGAATCTGCAGTGCAGGAGACACGGGTTCGAGCCCTGGTCGGGGAAGATCCCACATGCCGCGGAGCAACTAAGCCTGTGTGCCACAACTACTGAGCCTGCGCTCTAGAGCCCGCGAGCCACAACTACTGAGCCTGCATGCCACAACTACTGAAGCCCGCGCACCTGGAGCCCATGCTCTGCAACAAGAGAAGCCACCTCAATGAGAAGCCCACACACCGCGATGAAGAGTGGCCGCCACTCACCACAACTAGAGAAAGCCCACGCGCAGCAATCAAGACCCAACACAGCAATAAATAAATAAATTAATTAATTAATTAATTAATTAATTTTAAAAAAAAAGCAATGAAGAACCGATATATACAACACAGATGAACCTTTAAAACTATATAGTGAAAGAAGCCAGTCACAAAAGACCACATCTGATATGATTCTATTTACATGAAATGTCCAGAATAGGCAAATCTATAGAGACAGAAAATAGATTAGTGGTTGCCTAGGGGCAATGGGGGAGGGTTGGAGAGGGGTAATGGAATAGGATTTATTTGGGAAGTAATGAAAATGTTCTAAAATTGACGGAAGTAGTTGGTGCACAGCTCTGTGAATATACTGAAAGCCACTAACTTGTACATTTTAAATGGGTGAATTGAATAATATGTGAATTATATCTCAATAAAACTGTTAAAAATAATGAGTATCTGATACAGTCCTTACCACCAAGATTATATGATTTTCCTTTGATATTTCTTCCAGAAGCCATGATCTCTGACTTATGTACAAGGGCATTTAGGCAAGTGTGAAGAGAGAGCAAAAACCACCTGTTGATGACAAGACTAGGTAGCTCTGCTTTAATTTATTACAGTGTCAACTGAATACATCAGAATGGAAGAGAGTGGAATTCCCTACTGGAGAGCAGGATAGAAGCAATGGGCCTTTCCATAACTCTTAAAAGACTTAATTGATCATCACTCCCAGAGGGAAGGATGTAATATTACAGACAGTGAAGGTTTTGACAAATCTCCAGGGCATGACACTCTGTCTTGTAAAGTGTAAAGTGGGTACCAAAATCACCTCCAACTGACAAAGTTATTATAATTCTAGGAGAAATCTTCTTAGAAGTAAATTTATTGACAGCCTTTATACATGAACAGAAATATGCTACTATCCAACACAAGCTATATAATAATATATCCACAGTGACACTTTACCTATAGAAACGAATAGGGTAGCTTGCTCTTCTCTTTTTTAATTCGACAACTTTCCCCGTACTCTGAACCCAATAAGTAGAGAAGCTTGCTATTGAGGTAACTGAAAACTATGGAGTGCGTCAATCACATGCAACTGTTTCTCGCATCCCTCTTCTTTGTGAGTGCTACATGAGGTGAGGGAGCGAGGCTTTAGTGCTGTCTGTAGCTGTCTAGGAAATAGCAAAGATGGTTTGGGTGTAAAAGTCAGGCTAGCTATTCTTTTACTTCAGACGTGGGGCCCAATTTCAGAGAAAAGCAGCATCAGTAAGGGCTTTCAGATAAGAACCCAGGTGTCCGAAACAAGAGATGGCCATGGCTTTAGCTATTTTATTAACCAGAGTTTTGCAATGCTTTGTAATACCAGAGCAGAAGGCAACACAACAAACAGGAATTCCAGCTGCGCTAGAAGCAAGGAATCCTTTATAGTTCTGTTTGCTTACAGTCATTTGCAGGTTTTATATTTCCAAAAGCGTCATGAAAGTTAATAGACCCTTTTAGTAGTATACATTAAAAATACAAACTTATTTCACTACCTCACATTGAGGACAACTGTATACTCACGACCAGGCATATGATCGATGTGTCAAGTTGGATTTTTAGTACTTTACTGTACATAAGCTTACCAGTTATATTATTAATTTTAATATAGCTCGATACATATATATTTTGAATGTGCAGCCTAAATAATGATAGGTACAGTGTTATTTAAAGCTTAAAATTTTTGCTTTAAAAATAAAATTAGCCTTATAAACATATTTTAGGATACTTTTTACTGCATTGATTTTATTCTTGTAATTTGAATCTGATGAAAAAAGTACATTCCATACAGACAACAGTATGTAAAAAAATATATGTTTTAACAGTTTTATTGAAATATAATTGACACACCATACAATTCACTCATTTAGAATGTGTGCAATTCAATGGCTTTTAGTAAGTTCATAGAACTGTGTAACCATCAATGCAACCAATTTCAGAGTGTTTTTATCATCCCCAAAAGAAACCCTGTGCCCCTTGGAGGCACCCCTCAACTGTTCAAACACCCACCCCTGCCCTACTTTCTGTCTCTAGAGATCTGTCTTTTCTGGACATTCATATAAATGGAATCATATACTTATTTGGTCTTTTGTGATCTTTTGTGACTGGTTGTAAAAAGGATCCCATAGTCTTCAAGAACTTGTATGCTTTCTGTCTCTGTTCCTTTTAATTTCTTAATTTTTTTTCAGATAACCAAAAATCATTTATTAATTACTTTTAATTAATATGTCTAAGCTCTTAAAATTAATTAGTGACCTTGGGATTACTATTTAAACTGACATTAAATAATTAATCACTGTTAATATTAAATACACACCCTAACTTTTACTCAGGTATTGCAAGCAAAGCAATTCTGTGGTTCTACATGGTTTGCAATGTTGCCTGAATTTTACATATCTCACTAGTTTTTATAGTTACATTTAGTTGAGACCCCACGTTTATGTCTACATAGTTTTATATTCTTGGTGTAAAGAATGATTACCTATGTAATCTACAAGACAAGCATGAGGAATTTAGAAAATTCCAAATAATTAGGTTTATCAGACTATAAATCCAAGCCTTACGAGTTAAAATGGTATGTTGGCATTTTACCCACATTGTGATCAAATAAGAGCCTTTTAAAAAATTGAAGTATACCACACACACAGAATCCAAAAATCATAAATGTAGAGCTTGATGAATTTTCACAAACTGATCACACCCGCGTAATCAGCGCCCAGATCAAGAAATGGAGCCTGACCAGCTACGTAGAAGCCCCTCTTGTGCTCCTTGCAGTCACCACCACCAAACCCCCTCCAAGGGCAACAACTATCTTGATTCTAACACCATGAATTTGTTTTGTGTGTTTTCAACTTTATGTAGGTGGAAGCACTTTTGTGTCTGGCTTCTTTCACTTGACACGATGTTAGTGATATTTATCTATGTTGTTGCATGCAGGTATAGTTGCTATGTGGTCTTCCATTTGTGACTAGTCTTACATTATTTATCCATTCTATTGCTGACAGCTTTGGGGTTGTTTCCAGCTTGGGGATATTATGAAGAGTAGTTCTATGAACATTTGTGAGCTTGTCTTTTGGTGAACATGTGTACACTAGGAGTAGAATTGCCAGGTCACAGGGTAGGCTTATGTTCAGCCTTAGTAGATACTGTCAAATGATTTTCCAGAATGACTCCCCCACCAACACTGTATGAGAATTCCAGTTGTTCTGCATCAATGCCAACATTTGGTATTGCCTGTCTCTTGGTTTCAGCCATTCTGACAGTCATGTGTTTATATCTCACTGTGGTTTTAATTTGCATTTCCTTGATGACTAATATGCTTATTGGTTCTTTGAATATCCTCTTTCATAGAGTGTCCAACTCTTTTTTCCATTGGGTTATCTGCCTTTTTAAATTGATCTGTGGGAATTCTTTATATACTCTGGATACAAGCCCTTTTTCAGAGATACACAATAGCTTTCTCTTAAACCATATTTAACACAAACATATTTAACTTGTCCAGGTATTTACCATGATCAAGAGTATTAGAAATTGTAATTGTATATAATTCTCTTTTATTTGTTTATCAATTATTGATACAACTTTTATTTTTGTAATATTTATTTATTTATTTGGCTGCACCGGGTCTTAGTTGTGGCACGTGGGATCTTCGTTGCGGCATGTGGACTCTTAGTTGCGGCATGCAAACTCTTGGTTGCAGCATGCATGTGGGATCTAGTTACCTGAGCAGGGATCGAACTCAGGCCCCCTGCTTTGGGAGCGCAGAGTCTTAACCCCTGGACCACCAGGAAAGTCCCTTGATACAACTTTTAATATCTTGGTTAAAAAGTCTTATACAGATGGACTTCCCTGGTGGCGCAGTGGTTAAGTATCCACTTGCCAGTGCAGGGGACACGGGTTTGATCCTGGGTCCGGGAAGATCCCACATGCCACGGAGCAACTAAGCCTGTGCGCCACAACTACTGAGCCTGAGCTCTAGAGCCCTCGAGCCACAACTACTAAGCCTGTGTGCCACAACTACTTAAGCCCTCGCGCCTGGGCCCGTGCTCCACAACAAGAGAAGCCACTGCAATGAGAAGCCCGTGCACGGCAACTAGAGAAAGCCCGCACAGCAACGAAGACTCAATGCAGCCAAAAATAAATAAATAAAAAATAAACAAATTTATTTTTTTTTAAGTCTTACATAGAAAGATTTCTTAGGGCTAGTCTAATATCTATTTGGATATCTTTCATTCCCTATGTTGTCTTAGTAACCAGACACCTTTTTTAAAAAAAGTTTATTTATTTATTCATTTTTGGCTGGTTGGGTCTTTGTTGCTGCGCGCGGCCTTTCTCTAGTTGCTGCGAGTGGGGGCTACTCTTCGTTGTGGTGCGCGGGCTTCTCACTGCAGTGGCTTCTCTTGTTGCGGAGCACGGGCTCTAGGCGCGTGGACTTCAGTAGTTGTGGCGCACGGGCTTAGTTGCTCTGTGGCATGTGGGATCTTCCCAGACCAGGGTTCGAACCCATGTCCCTCGCACTGGCAGGTGGATTCTTAACCACTGCACCACTAGGGAAGTCCCAGACACCTTCTATTAACTAAAATATATTTTATTTTTTGAACACTTGTTTCTTTCTTCCTCCTTTTATTTTCCCAAGAGTTCTTGAAACCCTTGTTCTAAATTTATGTAGGTGATTACCAGTCTCTAGACCAGTCAAATTATGAGCTCCATTAAATGTGAGAGGCTTTACTATCTTGTCAGTTTCCTTTTGGATAGGCAAAGGTAGTTTATAAAAAGAAATTGTACTCTCCCTTTGTTAATATAGCACAGCTCTTTTGCTTGGGGGGAAGGGGCTGAGAAACAACCAAAGATTTTATGACTTGATCTCTTTAAGCCTATTTTGATATTTCCCTTGGTTTACTAGGTTGACTGTGGGCAGCAAAAAGAAACTTTCTTAGCCCTTTCTCTTATCCCTAGACTGCTTCTCATTCCTATAGTACCACATCTGGCTTCCCTTCCTGGGACTGTGGCATCCTTCAGCTGTCATGTAACCTCTCCAGTCTCTCTCCTCAAGGACACCCAGTCCTGTGGGCCCACACTGCCTCTTAAGCTCTTCCCTGGGACGGAAAGGTATCCCAGGCCCCTGGTGGGAGAGAGCCTGTTGCATAGAACTGCCTCTTTAACATTTGTGTATTATCTGTAAGAGCTGAGGCGGGTGTTAAGAGTTGGGAGTGGCCAGCATGTCCCGGTCCTTCCCTAGCGGGTGGCCTTGCTGCTTTACAGAGCAGCTGGACAAATTAGGAATTGATATGTACTGAGACCACAAAGGCCCCTAACAACACAGACAGCCAGACAGACAGATGGGAGTCAGAAGCTCTGAAGCGTGTAATTAATTGTCCACCACGCTCAGTGATGGGAAATTAGTGCGCAGCGCCCCCTTGTGGGCTTCTGATGCAACCACAGGCAGTAGATAGCCGTATATGGAACTTCGCACTAAGGGGCCGTATCCCAGAAGGCATCACTGGCCTGCGTCCCTCCGTTCAGTTCCTGCCGCTGACATTGGCGCGATGCCTGTGTATGGCAACTCTCCCCCTGGTCACATGTGGCATTACCTCCCAGGGCACATGCAGGAATTCTGTGGACTCAAGCATCAGCCACATACCAACCAGAATTTCCATCCCCCCCGCCCCCTTTTTTGGCCTCACCGCTCGGCATGCGGCACTTCCCGGACCAGGGATTGAACCCTTGCCCCCCGCAGTGGAAGCGCAAGTCTTAACCACTGGACCATGGGGGAAGTCCTTCTGACCACTTTCCTCTCATGCCCCTGCTCCATCTTTCCCAGGGCTCCGGCTGCTCCCCTTTTTGACTCTCAACACCAAGGGGCTAATTACACACACACACACACACACACACACACACACGCACTCTCTGTGGCAGGTCTCCCGACTCCTCAGAAATCATACACACATAGGTTTAGGGTGGGATGATGGGGAATAGGGAGAGGGGATGTTTCCTGCTTCCTCACACTCCAGGATCAGCTCTCTCACCCGCCCTAGTCATGGAAGCCAGTCCCACATTCTAGATTTCTACCAAACATCTCCACTTGCTTGTCTCATCACTTCAGTTTCAAAGCAGAGCTGAAAGACATCATGGTTACCACCAAGCAGTTCTTCCTCTCTGTCAACCTCTTGTCTTGTCACCCAGACTCAGAAACTGGAGTAATTTCATTGATTCAAATGCACACATACTCCATTCATCAGGGGAGAGAAATTTCTGGAAACTGGAGCACCAGCCAAATTAGCATTATCTGGGTTCTATTGTAGCCCAGCCCTCTTGGATGTGCTTTCTGGGCGTCTTAACTTATCACCTAAAACTCCTTGCCATTAGGAGCTAACGTCCTCATTTTCTCTGTGTGCTGTATAGTAGCTCCAGACGTGGATTTGTCTGGGCTTGGAAATGGACTCCCCCACCCCCAATACAACCCCAATTTACCACCAAGAGTTTCAGAAAGATTTCCATTTTAGCATCCTGGGAAAACTTAAGCCGTTACAATAATATCATGTTCAGTTTTTTAAAAAATAAGTTTGCTAAAAATCAAAAGACCATCCACTAGAAAATTAGATGTCGGTGGAAGGAGCCAACTCTGTGGAGGAAGGAAAACAGATTGGCGTTGGCCCTTCAGACTGAGCCGTCTCTATGTGCTCGGCAGAGGGCGCTATGAGTGGCTCAAGGCAGCTCTGTGGGGCGGGGCTACCTGTGGAGAATTTGGGCTGCCAAAAATAAATTGTAGCATAATGCAGGCTCTCTAACTCAAGGAGAGAAATTACATGAAGACAAATACGAAGAGTCACTCTTTAGACAGCAGCCAGAGTCTAAGGCGAAAACCTAAATGAGTATTTGGGTTGTATTTATAGATTATGTTGTATGGGAAAAGACCATTTTAAAAATATTAGAGTCATATTTCACTTACCCTAAGAGAGGATACTAGAAAAGAACTTGATTGTAAGAATAGAAGGTTGGGATCTCAGTTAGCTCCTCATCTCATATATGATCAGATGAACAGAATCACTGGAAATACACTCCCTCCCTTCCTCTTTGTCTCTCTCTTTTCTGTTCAACACACAGGTGAATTTGTCAATGTGTATGCATACATTAGACAACTTCCCTCAGTAATTCCAAATTGTGTGAAAAGCAGAGGTCCCCACAGAGCATTAAAAGGGCACATAGAGAAAGACATTAAGTCCATGCAGGCAAGAGCTCAAGTCTTCAGGAAGGATGTCTGACCTTGGCATTGAAGAATGGATAGCATTTAGAGAGGAAGAGAGGTGGGGAGGGCAGTAAGACTAGAAGAGAATCTGGTCTCCACTCAACAGCCAGGATGTGTGACCATCCTCAAGGAGAAGGCCACTGCATAGGCCTCAGGAATACAGAATCTAAGCACTAAAGGTCTTTAGAGGTCTTCTGAGGACAGCTTCCCCTGCCCATTTTCCTTAAGAGTCTCTTCTATGTTATCCCTCGGTGTGGGAGGGAACCCACGGGGTACGGGCAAGAGCGGGCCTTTGATTCACCAGAGTGACTACGAGCAAGAATTAAGCCTCCGTTTCCTCAGGGGCAAAATGGGGACATTGACTTCCCTAGTACATAGGATTGCTATGAAGGCCAAGTGGTTAGGATCACAGAATTTGGAGCTACATGGGGCTAAATGTGAGGATCCCACATAGGTAATTACCTTAATTTCACGGAGCCTCAGATCCTCTTCAGTAAAATGGTTGTAATAATATCTACCTGGTATAGTTGATATGAGGATTAACTAAACTAACGGATATATAAAATGCTTAGCCAAAGCACGGCTTCTAGTAAATATTAGTTATAATGGCTGAGAAAATGATACATAAATAAATAAATAAATGAGATTTCGTCGTCTGAAAACACATATGATTTGTTCCCAAAAGAGTTGTTTGGGGAGATTGGCTAAATCGTGCAAACAAATGCAACAAAAGTCACGGGGACGCTTGAACCGGCAAATTCCTTCATCTGCCGCGCTTGCAATCAGGCAAGCCCCGCCCCAGTCGCTGAAAGACCTCGCCCATCGGGTTTCCTCCCCGGCCCCGCCCCTCCTGCCAAGCTCCCTCTACCCCACCACAATGCGCCTGCGCAGGGTGGGCCGCCCGCGCAGGCCATGAGGGTTCTGGTACGGTGCTGCTGGGGGCCCCTGCCAGGCGGCGGCTGCGCGGGCAGGAGGCAGAGCCCTCAGTGGCGATCCCTGGTCGGCCTGAGCGGGTCTTCTGGCGGGGAGGACGGCCGGGGCGCTCGAGTCCGCGAGAAACCGCCTTGGCGGGTGCTCTTCTTCGGCACTGACCAGTTCGCCCGCGAAACGCTGCGGGCGCTGCACGCCGCCAGGTACCGGGGCCAGCGACTGGGAGGCCCGGGTGTCGAGGACGCGGCTGTGGAGCCACTGCGGTCGGCCTCGAGGGTTTGGACTCCTAGTCGGGGAAAGCAGCTGCGCCGGAGGGGTGTGGGCCCAGATCTCGGCGTCTCCGGGCGCCCGGAAGGTGCACCACCCCCTCTCGGTCAGCCCTTGGGCGCCTGCCTGGTCCCGTGCGGTCTACACGCCCGACTCTTTCCGCGCTCTGAGCGCCACCGGGCGCCCTGCGGTGCCAAGGCCGCGCTGGTTGCTTTACCTGCATCACCTCCGTCCAGTCCCACCACCTCCCTGCCCGTTTAGCATGTAAACCGTAGCTCAGAGAGGTTAAGAGATTGCCCAAGGTTATCAACTGAGCAGGTTGGGACTAAAATGGGCTCTGACTTAAAGGACCTCCCCTTTCCACTTCCTCCTACTGCCTCTTACTCACCTGATTTGTATCATCTAATCCTTTGGGCTTCTTCCCAGGCACAGGCATCCCTCTGCACACGCTTGCCTCATGCCTTCGCTCCCCATCGCTTCTCTGTATACAACCGGATCCAGTTTTCTGAGACTGAAATGAAGACATAGTCCAAAACCGAACTGTCTTCCTATGAATAAATTTATAAATCAGAACTCTTAGGTATACATTTAGTATTTCTAAAATTTAACAAATTGTGTTTCCTGGAAAAAAATAATTGAGATCCAACCTGTCCTGAAAGTCCATGGTATGTGGTGGCTATACCCATATATCCTGCTCTGTCTCCTTTCCCCAGCCTCCATTTTTTATTTCCCCACTCCGTTTTTTCCTGATGCACCCTCACATTCATTTCTGTCATCTCCCTCCATCAAGTCTTCTCTACAAATACTTCCCAGCAGACCCTGATGCTGACTCATTCATGAATCCCCTTGTATTCCCCTCTTCACACACTCTCCTCTATAACACACCCTGAAACACTTCCTTCACACATGTTCCCTTTGCACACCTCCGTAATACACTCTATACATGCTACTTTCCGTGTATGGCCTCCTGCATCTCTCACTGCATGCACCCTGACGCTTCTGCTGATGCTTCACTTGGCAGCTCCAGTACTTCTGTACTTTTTCTTTTGGGCCCTCCTGTCTGTTCCTTTTCTTATAAATCCTCAACATGTGATGCAGTACCTGCTAAATAAATAAATAAACAGCCCCAAGCACTGGAATACTTTGCAGCAGGTAAAAAAAAATGAGGTAGTGCTACATATAATGTCATGGAATGACGCCCATGGTGTGTGTGTATATTTATGTATGTATATATATATATATTTTAAGTATTTATTGTTTGAATAACATGTGGTTATAGTAAAAAATTCAAAAGATTCAAAAGGTATAAAATGAAAAGTCAGTTCCTTCCATCTCTTTCTCCCAGTCCCCAGTTCTTCTCTTCAAAGATAGCCACTGTTTTCAGTTTCCTATTCAAGAAATGTTTGATGCATATACAAGCAAATGTATATTTAACCCATTTTTTAAAAAGACTCACATAATAGCATACATAGTGTTAAGAGAAAAAAACAAAATGCAGGACAGTATATATAATATTACAGTTGTGTAAAATGTCTGTACTGTATATGTTTCTGCATGCACAGGAAATTTCTACAACCATAACAGTCCAAACAGTAGCCAGTAGCCACTTGTGGCTCTTTAAAATTAAAACAATTAAAATTGAATAAAAATAAAACTTTAGTCTCTCAGTTGCACTAGTTTTAATCATTTACCTTTAAATGCTTCGTGAATTTAATCATAAAAATGCCTTAGAAATGTGTGAAGTAGTTTAGCTTTCCGACATTGTCTTAACACTGTCACATTTTCTTCTAATCTTTCCAACTTAGGGAAAACAAAGGGGAAGAGTTAATTGAAAACTTGGAGGTGGTCACAGTGCCCTCCCCATCACCAAAAAGACTGCCGGTGAAGCAATATGCTGTCCAATCTCAGCTTCCAGTGTATGAGTGGCCAGATGTGGGATCTGGAGAATATGATGTTGGAGTGGTAGCTTCATTTGGCCGACTTTTGAGTGAGGCTCTTATTCTTAAATTTCCCTAGTAAGTTTTATTTGTAAGGGAATACAGTGTAGAGACCTCGGTCTTTATATATGGACCTGGTATCTAAAGTGCAATAACTTGAACTTAATTCTGCTTTCTTTAGTATTTTCTCTTAAAATAAAAGATTTTATTAGTGGCATGAATTGTTAAAATGTGTGATGCTCTTTATCACTATCTATGGGCTCTCACCCACCCTTATTTAAATTCCACGTGTATGCCGACAACTCCCAGATTTGTCCCTCCAGTTCAGATCTCTCCCTGAACTCCAGGCCTCTGATACCCACTGCCTCCTCCGCAGCTCTGCTTGGATGTCTGATAGGCACCTTACATGTAAGATGTCCAAAACAACATTCCTGACATTTCACCCCAAAACCTGCTCCTTCCCAAAATCTTCATCTCAGTACATGGTAGCTCCAGCCTTTAAGTTGCTCGGACCCAAAGCCTTGGCATTATTCTTAATTCCTTATCTCACACCACGCATCCAATCCATCAGGAAATCCTATTGGCTCTGCCTTTGAAATCTCTCTAGAATGACTGATTCTCATCACTTCCGCTGCCACCACTCTTGGCTGTCATACTGCAGTAACCTCCTAAGGGGTCTCCACTTCTGTCTTTGGCCCTCTCAGTCTTTTACCACCCAACACCAAAGTGATCCTTTTAAAACATAAGTCAGATCATGTCACTCTGCTCAAAATTCTCTGGTGGTTTTCCATCTCGCTCAGAATAAAAGTCAAGTCGTTATATTGGCCTAAGAGGGCGGAATTTTTTTTTTTTTTTCTGTGTGGTTCACTGTTGCTTATATCCCCAGCACTTAGTGCCAGAACATGGATTGTGCTCAGTAAATATTTGTTGGATGAATGAGACTGGGCTGAACAGTGGAATTTAGAATATATATATACACATACACACTCTCAAGTGCATACTCATGCTGATGGAGACATTAAACTAATGACAGATTAGTAAATTATTAAAATTGCTCTTTAATGGGTGAAAGGTGTATAGGGATAAACAGCAAAGGTGAATAAATCATTAGATGGGGATTTAAGAAGCTTGTTTTAGGAACTCTATATACAAACTAAGTGAAGTGAGGGTAATTATGTAACTAAACTATACGTATAATTCACATCATCCATGAGATGCACGACTGGATTTGAGTGGTTCTTCTCATATAGTAAAAAACACATTTTTTGTTTTTATTTAAAAACTCCCAGACATTGCGAGCTATGTCTTGAATTGCGAAGCTGGAACATCTTTGGAACAATGAATAGTTGTTCCTGCTCTTTTTTTAATTGAGTTTCATTGGTCTCTTATGGTAAGAAAGTTGAACTTAGCTCTGACTCCTGCTTAAGTTGGTATGAGACTAGATTTAACTGTTTTTCAAAATTTCTGGGCAAGTTTAATGATGAAAAGTAGCATATTAATTTAAGTAGCAGTAAACTAAATGGTAAAAAGCCCACTTGCATACTAATTTCTGCCTTTTCTAACTCAGTGGCGTCTTGAATGTCCATCCCAGTTGCCTCCCGAGGTGGCGTGGTCCAGCCCCTATAATCCATACGGTCCTGCACGGAGACACAGTTGCTGGAGTAACGATTATGCAAATTAGACCTAAAAGGTAGAGCATATTTTCTTGAGACTTTTTGTGATTTTGAATGTTGATATCAGTCTGCCTGGGGGGAAGTAGAGGTGGATGAGTGGGTACTAATCACTAATTTCTCTAACTCCTGGGAGCTTTATCCTTCTGTTTCTTCCTGGTTTCTAACATAACCACATGTGATTTGGCATTTACACAGGGTCTCTTTAAACTTGTTAATTGAAATAAATTATTAACAACTGGATTTCTATAAACGATGTTGTGTAAATGAGAGATGGATTTTTGTATATTAGTTATGAATCTCTGTTCTGCTGGCTTTGGTTTCTATGGTCAAAAATTTTTTGGAACCTGAAGTAAGAATACGTTGTATACCAATGTGTTATATAATTGTCTTAAATGTTTAATTTTTTTAATTATACCTACAATCTAAGAAACAATTATTTTAAATTGTTTTAGGAGTATATTATGCCTCTGCCTATTATCACCTAACATCCCCATAGAAAAGAAAAATTCACAAGTTCACAAGACCAAGTCAACATCTGGGATTTGCTTTAACTTACTTCAAAAAAAAAAAGAGGGGAGGGGCAGATGAAACAAGAGTGGCGAAACTTTGGTAATTCTCACATCTGGGAGATGTGTATATGGGGATTCCTTAGATTGTTCATTCTGTTTTGGGAATGTTTGTCACTTTTCATAATAAGCATTTTATTAAAGCTCACAGGTTAAAAATAGAGTTAACAGACCACAAAGTTAAGTATTTAAAACAAAATATATTTCTAATAAAAGCTGATGGCCAATATTTGCAGAGCTTGATATAAAATATTGAATATAACACTTGTGGGAATGCAAATACACTTGCACCTACTTATAATCACTATTGATTATAATTCAGGCAAAACTCTTGTCCTTTGAGAAAAGAAATACAGGAAGGAATGATTGTAAATTCCTAGTTGTACTTCCTTGGAAAATGTATTCTTTGCTCTGTACTTTCATTATATAATTAGAGATTTTTTTCATACTATTTACTACTAATGATAGAATTATTTGTAGTTGCAATTAAATCCCTGATATGCAACTTTTTTCCTTTGTGAAAAAATAAACCTAAAATCTAAATATAGGCCAGATTTTGCTCTCCCTTCTTTTTTTTTTTTAATTTTATGGATTTTAATTTTTAAAATTTTAATAGTTTAGTAAAATGACTGTATTAGAATTTAATTTTGTTAAGCTCAAGTATTGACTCCATAAATGACCAGAAAATGGTACTTAAGAATAAAGCAGATGAAAATGCAGAGAATGGTGAAAAGTTAACGCACTTAAGCTATCGAGTTGATAGACTAAAGCGATATTAGTAACATACTAATGTTGCTCTCCCTTCTTTCAAACTGACATTTCTCCCTGTCCAGTGGCTAACAGTCACATTCATGGCCACGGTTAAACTATCCTTGTGGGGGAATTTCCCGGCCTTCCAGTGGTTAGGACTCTGCACTTCCACTGCAGCAGGCCCGGGTTCGATCCCTGGTCAGGGAACTAAGATCCCACAAGCCGCACTGTGTGGCCTAAAAAAACAAAACAAAACAAAACCCACCCGAACAAACAAAAAAAACTGTCCTTGTGGTATATACACATTCATGTAGACAAACATATTGATCTTAAGAAATAGTCAGTAATCATGTTATTATTTGCTTTTGATTTTTTGGTAGGTTTGATGTAGGCCCAATTCTCAAACAGGAAACGGTTCCTGTACCACCCAAGAGCACCACAAAGGATTTGGAAGCAGTGCTGTCGAGACTGGGTGCCAGCATGGTACAGTTTTCCAATATCCCCGTGCTTGTTTCCTAAGTGGTTATGAGGAAAAGAACAGTTTTATGATGTATGATTTTAAGCTTCTTTTTAAAAAGTGGTTTCTATCCCTGGCTTCCTAAAAATTAGCATGGCTTTTGTGATCTTATGTTAGTCTTTGAGAATTTACACAGAGTATGTACTTAATCAAGGCTTTTGAATGAAATATGTGATTTTATATGGTCTATTACATTTCATGGTGAGGCTTTTAGACTGTTCTTCCCATTTTCACTCTCCTTAGTCTCATAGACGTACCATTCACCCCTGTCGAACTGAACCAACAGCATTTCCTAAGTAAGTCTCTGTTTTCCTCCCACTTATGTGCCTGTGTTCCAGTCATTTGCATCTGTACACATTGGAATTCTGCTGACCCCCTAGCGGAAAATGAACTCTGAGACTTTTTTTTGAGTCTGCATACAATGGGGTGTGAATAAAGGCTTAATGACCCAATTAATGATTTTCATCTGAACTAAATTTTCTGTTCTGTTCTGGAGGAACCCCCCTCCACCCCACCCCCCGCCGTATGGCTGATGCTTCCCATTCTAGGCACTCACCTCGGAAATGCTGTTATTATAGTGTCTGTCGTTTATTGAGCACTGGCTTGTGTGCCAAGACTGTTCTAGATACTTTCATAGACTTATTTTTTTTTTACCTTCACAAGAAACTTTTGAGGTAGCTATTGCTTTCAACTGTTTTATAGATTATGACATTGAAGGCCACAGACAAGTAAAATAACTTTTCCACAGTGACACAGCTAGCAGGTGGTAGAACTGGGATGTGAATCCAGAACTATGTGACTCCAGAGTACGAAGTCCCCACTGCCTTCCTTCAGAGTGAGAGTGAGAGTGTGGATGGCCGAGCACAGGCTGTTCTGACAGCCAGTCGAGGCTCAGTGTTCTCTGGAAGGAAATCAATGACCTGTACTCTACAGAGAGCAACATCTCCACTGAAACTCCACCAAGTAGATGGATCCTCACAGCTTAAGCCAATTTACTGCTTTACCCTGCCACACTGCTCTTAAAGCTGTAGTTTCATGGTACTGAATTGTAATGTATTTCTGCTTTCGTTCTTTTCATCTTGAATATATTACTCTCCTTTTTTTTAAGCTTATTTCAGTTTTGAAAAATTTGCCTGAAAGTTTGAACAATGGAAGGCAGCAGCCAGCCGAGGGGGTGACACATGGTAAGTGCAGACGGCAGAGGCTCTTACATCTTTCCTAAGGTTTTGTTTGTTGTGATGGCATCTGAACACTGTGGCTTCCTCACTTGCAAGTTTCCCTTAATTTTGACCAAAGATTGAATGTCCACTTGCATGTCCTTTTCCAGAGAATGATTGTTAAGGGGTCTCTCTCCCTCTTCACATTTAGCCTTATGAAAGATTAGAACAATTTTCTCTATTCTTTATATTGAAAAGTACCAAACACAAAGGTAAGTTGAAAGACAGTGAATACCTGTTTAACCCAGAGTCAACAATTATTAATGTTTGGCCATATTTTCTTTATATATGTGTTTATGTGTTTATGTAGCATATATATTTTAATTTTTGCTATACCATTTGGAAGTATGCATCACGACCTTTCATCCCTAAATATTTCAACATGCATCTCCTAGGAAAAATGAACAGTTCCCTAATAGCATTGAATAGCCAGTCCATATTTAAATTTTCCTAACACTCTAAAAACATATTTTATAGCTGTATATTTTTTCAAACTAGGATCCAATTATAATTAGTCGTATGTCTCTTTAGTCTCATTATAGATTATAGTAATTCCTCCACTATTTTTCTCCCTCCATGTCATTAACTTTTTGAAGAGACCAGGCCAATTGTCTCTTTCCTTCCAGTGTTGTTTAATGTGTTTTTCTAGCCCTTAAAGTTCCTGTAAATCAGAAGTTCTAAAGGCTTCATGAGATTCGGGCTTAAAGTTTGTGGAAAGAGTATTTCATAGAATATATTGTGTTCCAGTGATATTTGTTTCAGTTTGTTTTTTAACCTTAAGGGTTGCTTTTTATTTTTATTTATGATGTAATTTTATTTCTTGACTATGTAAGACATTTACATGACTCAAAAGTTAAAACTGTTTAAAGGATCTACTCAGAGAAGCCCCCGCCTCCGTCCCCTACAGTCTTAGGGAGTCATATCAGTAAGCCATAATACCAGGTTGCATCAAGACTAGTGAAGCTAAATTTGATCACTTGATGGAGGTGGTGACCACCAGATCTTGCCAGTGTGAAGATGTGTTTCTCCCTTTGCAAATGGCAGGTAATCCATGGGGTAATACTTTGGCACCATGCACGTATCCGGTTCCCTACCAGCCTTTCATGTAACAGTTTTAGCATGGATTGATGCTCCTTCCCTGAATGAATTATTTCAGTGAAAATCAAAATGGTGATTTTCCAGTTCCTTTTATATTTAATAGTTGGCGTTGTTCTGTAAAGAAAAGCTTTTCCTCATTAATTGTGGGTGAATTTTAATTCATCCTAAAATGGCAGGATAAATGCTTAATTCCTTCTCTAATTATCAATTTTTAAAATAGGGAGTTGGTGCCATGATCACCTTCAATTTTGGTGGCAAGTGAGTTTTTTTAGTCATTTGACTTGTGGATTTTTATTTACCGTGTTTTATAGTTAATTACATTCATAATGCTTTGTGCTGCTCAAGTTGTCCCAAATTTGGCCAGTGGTAGCCTCTTAAAATTGGCTCCTGAATCCTTTTGACATCCCTCCACCCCCAGCTAGTTTTTGAGCACTTCCTTGTTTCTATCACAAGATGTCCCAGGCTCACCTTGTAAATTCTCTGTCCCATGTTGGAATCAGCCACCTCTCCCTTGTTTATTTTAGTTGGGGGGTAGTATTTAGAAACCATCTAATACAATGATGTGTTCCAAAATGAAATGTTAGTGGAGAAGGGTAGGCATTATATTTTTTAAAAATATTTGAGTTCAGGGACTTCCCTGGCTGTCCAGTGGTTAAGACTTCACATTCCAATGCAGGGGGTGCAGTTTCAATCCCTGGTTGGGGAGCTAAGATCCCACATGCCTCGGGGCCAAAAAAACAAAACATAAAACAGAAGCAGTATTGTAGCAAATTCAATAAAGTCTTTAAAAAAAAATATTTGAGCTCGTATTGTTTCTGATTCAAATTTTAAAGTACAGGGTTTTTCTGGTATTTTCTCTTACACAGAAAATCCTTTTTAAATCAATGCTGACCTGTTTTTTATTTGCTGTGCATAAAATAATTTCAAGATTACAACACCAGTATCACTACAGAAAGTATAACTACTAAGTAAGAGTTAAGATTTTTCTGCAGTTTTTTTTTTTGTCTGCAGTTTTTTTTTTTTTTTCCCTTAAAATATATCCTACGAAGGGTATATAGTCAGAGTACTGTGTTCAAAACTTAACTGGAGATAATTATTTTTTCCATGTGGTTTTGTTATCTAGTTTGATATATAGTTAAGTTTCTTTGTTTCAGATTGTTTTTAATTTTCAGGGTTGCATTTTCCTCTTTACAACTAAATCTTATTTTTGAATATATAAAATACTTACATGATTCAAAGTTAAAACTATTTGAAAAGGTTATACAGAGAAGTCTTACTTCCATCCCATTTCTATCTCTTCCAATCCTGTTTCCCTCCCTCTAGAGTTAGTAGTTTCTGATTTAGCCTTTCAGTTGTTTCCTTTTATGAAAATAAACAAAAACACATACTTTAAAACTGATTTTTCCTTTTTTCTTCCACAAAAGGTGGCATAAAATATACACTCTTCTGCATCTTTCTTTTTTTCACTTTACAGTGTATACTGGTGATCATTTCCTATCAATAAGAAGAAATTTCCTGTTCTTTTTTATGGCAGTATAGTTCTCACTTGTATGGGTAAAACATAATTTAATCAATAGATCCCCTATTGGTGGACATTTGGATTGTTTCTAATCCTTTGCTATTTCAAATAATGCCACTATGAATAACTTTATGCATATATTACCTCCTAATCTAATAGATAAAAAATTGTGTCTTGGAGTAGTTTTAATTTACATTCCTCCTTGAGTGAGGCTGAGGAGCTTTTTATATGTTTAAGGACTATTTGCATTTCTTTTTTTCTGAGAAGGGTCTGTTATATCTTTTGCCCATTTTTCTATTCGGTTTTTGGTCTTTTTTGTCTCAGTTTTTAGGAGTACTTTGTGTAATAGATATAAATAAATCTATATAATAGATACAAAGTACTCCTAAATATTATATAAATATACATAACACATATATATAGTAATTATATATAAATATTTATATTTATTATATAGATACATCTCTCATGGAATATATATAAACAGATATAAAGTACTGTGATATAAATTGCAAATAACTTGTTTGTCATTCGTTTTTTGGCTTGATTTATGGCATTTCTTTTTGTCTTACAAAAGTTTAATTTTTTGTAGTCACATTTATCATTCTTTAATTGCTTCTGGATTTTGAGTCATAAAAGGACTTTCTATTCCTAGGTTATAAAGAAATTTACCCATGTTTTCTTCTAGTACTTTTATTTATTATGTATGTATGTATGTATATATTTTTACTTTATATTATGGAAAATTTAAAACATACAAAAGTTGAGACAATAATATAATGAATTCTCTTGTAGCTGTCATTCAGTATCAGTAATTACCAATTTATGGTCATTGATCTGATATTCATTCTTGCTATTGGCTTTATCTTATAGCCCCTAAGATTTCTGCTGCTACCAGCTGTATAAAATGGGAGGAACAAACTTCAGAGCAAATATTCAGACTTCATTGTGCCATTGGAAATATAGTAAGTTGGAAGTCAAATTGCAGTTTTACCTAATTGTGTGTGTGAGTGTGTGTGTGTGTGTGTGTGTGTGTAATTTACTTTTGAAATATTTTAATTTAGGAATAAATCTCATAAAACCAAAGGATCCTGAAATTCATTTTTTTAAAAATAACTATTTTTTGGTTCTTTTGAACCTAGGGGCAGGACAGGAATAAAGACACAGATGTAGAGAATGGACTTGAGGACAAGGGAAGGGGGACGGGTAAGCTGGGACGAAGTGAGAGAGTAGCATTGACATATATACACTACCAAATGTAAAATAGATAGCTAGTGGGAAGCAGCTTCATGGCACAGAGAGATCAGCTCTGTGTTTTGCGACCACCTAGAGGGGTGGGATAAGGAGGGTGGGAGGGAGATGCAAGAGGGAGGGGATATGGGGATATACATATGCATATAGCTGATTCACTTTGTTATGCAGCAGAAACTAACACAACACTGTAAAGCAATTATACTCCAATAAAGATGTTAAAAAAAAGAAACTTTTTTTATTGGGGTAAAATATATATAACATAAAATTTACCATTTAAACCATTTTTAAGTGTATAGTTTAGTGGCATTAAGTACATTTACATTGTTATGCAACCATCACCAGTATCCACTTCCAGAACTTTTTCATCATCTCAAACTGAAACTCTATACCCATTAAATAACAACTCCTCATTCCCCCCCGCCCCACAGTCCCTGGTAATCACTATTCTACTTCCTATCTCTATGAATCTGCCTTTTATAGGTACCTCATATAAGTGGAATCATACAATATTTATCCTTTTGTGTCTGGCTTATCTCACCTAGCATAATGTTTTCAAGTTTCATTCATGTTGTACCATGTATCAGAATGTCATTCCTTTTTTACTCTGAATAATATTCCATTGTATGTATATAGCACATTTTGTTTATCCATTTGTCTATCAATGGACATTTGGGTTGTTTCTACCTTTTAGCTAATATGAATAATGCTGCACGAACATGGGTGTACACATATCTGTTTGAGTCCCTGTTTCAGTTCTTTTGTATATATGACATTCATTTTTTAAATATTCTTTAAACTTCAAGATTTCATAGGGGCCTTAGAATTCACAAAGTACTTCAAAATAGATATTTTGCCATCTCCCATAACCAAATTTTATTATCCTGTTTCATAGATGAGGAGAATGCCCAGTCACTGAATAATGAACCTAAATCTTCTAACTCCTAGTCCAGTGCTTTCACTAGTATGTCTTTCTGCCTTTGGCCCGTTTTTTACAACTGAATTATTAAATCCTTGATTGCTACATATGGCATACAAAATCTAGTTGTAATAACTCGTTAAAATATCTGAATTAAATTCTCAGTTCTTTGACAAATTTATTGGGGTTTTTTCCCTTCATTTTGATAGCATCTTATGTTGTTTGAACTCTTAGTCTACCAAGTGTGGGGTTTTTAATGGACCTCCTCTGTAGGTTAAAATGGAGAACTGCCATTGAATATCTGTAGCATGCCAGGTTCTTCGGTGAGGATTACAGCCTCATGTTGTGGGTATTATCCCATTTTAAGTTGATGAAATTGAGGCTTAAAGAAGATACTCAGTGAATGGCTGTTGAATGTTGCTCAAGGTCACATTGCTAGTTAGTGAGAGTCAGGTTTTGAACCAGATCTGCCTGACGTCAAACCCTGTACTTTCCCCACTGTAAGAGAATGGCATAGGGCAAGGAACATTGACGTTAGAGCCAGACAGAGCTGGGTTCCATCTTCTCTCTGCTACTTCCTAGCTTTGTAGACTTGAGAAGGTTATTTAATCTCTGAGCTTTAGTTAGTTCATTTGAAAATTAGAATGATATAATGTATATAAAGCATCTAGTACAGTGTCTGAGTAGGTACTCATTAAACGATGTCTGCTCTTATTCATTCATTAAACAAAATATTTATTGACAGCCTATTATATGTCAGGCATTGTTCTAGGTATTAGAGGTGATGTGAGAAGATGGAAACAAATAAGCAAATAAATAAGAAAAATAGCAGATGGTGTGATAAGCTCTTTGATGAAAATTAAAATAAGATAATGTGATAGATTAACTGGTGGCTATTTTAGACTGGATATCTAAATGGGGAAGGCCACTTTGAACTGACATTTAAGCTGAGGTCTGAAAGACAATAAGGAGCAAGTCATGCCAAGATCAGGAAAAGAGCATTCCAGGCAGAGGGAGCAGCTAGTACAAAAGTCAAGTAAGCTAAACCAGATACAGATTTTACAAGAAAAGAAAACTACAAATCAATAGCCCTTATTAATATAGAGGCAAAAATCCTTAACAGAATTAGCAAAGTGAATCAAACAACATGTAGAAAAGTATTATACACTTTGACCAAGTGGGATGTAGCCCAGGAACATAAGGCTGGTTCAACATACAAAAATCAATCCACGTAATATACCATATTAATAGAATAAAGGACAAAAGCCACATAATTATCTCAGTAGATGCAGAAACAGCATTTGAAAAATCCAATACCTTTTCATGATAAAAATGTTCAACAAACTAAGAATAGACAGGAACTTCCTCAACCTGATGAATATCTACAAAAAAATCCAAATCTAACATCATATTTGATGGCCGAAGATTGAAAGTATTCCCTCTAAGATCAGGAACAAGACAAAGATGTCCACTCTCACCACTTCTGTTCAACATTGTACTGGAGGTTATAGCCAGGGTAATTAGGCAAGAAAAAAGGAACAATGTAAAACTATATTTGCAGGTGGTGTAATCTTATATATAGAAAATTATAAATAATTCTACCCCCCAAAACTAATAGGGCTAATAAACAGTAAAGAAGACCTAAGTAAATGGAAGGGCCTCTGTGTTTATGGATTAGAAGACTTAATATTGTTAAGGTGGCACTATTTCCCAAATTGATATACAGACTCAACACAATTCCTATAAAAATCCTAGTTGACTTCTTTGCAGAAATTGACAGGCTTATCCTAAAATTCATATGGAATCCCAGGAGGCCCAGAATAGAGAGAAAATCTTGAAAAAGAGGAACGAAGTTCCAATTTCAAAGTTCCTATGAAATCAGGACTCATAGTTCCTGATTTCAAAATTTACTACAATGCTACAGTAATCAAGGCAGTGTGATACTGACAAAGACATAAAGCTCAATGGAATAGAATTCAGAGTCCAGAAATAAACCCATACATTTATGGTCACTTGATTTTTGATAATGGTGCCAAAGCAATTTGATGGGGAAAGAATAATCTTTTTACCACATGGTGCTTGGACAACTGGATATCCACAATCAGAAGAAATAGATTTGGATCCCTACCTCATACCACATATAAAAATGAACTCTAAATGGATCAGAAACCTAAATGTAAGAGCTGAAACTATGAAAACTCTTGGAAGAAGACATAGGGGCGTATCTTCATGAACTTGAAGTAGGCAGTGGTTCTTAGATATAATGCCTGAAGCATAAGCAATGAACTAAAAATAGAGAAATTGGACTTCAAAATTTAAAACTGTTGGGCTTCAAAGAACACTATCAAGAAAATGAAAAGACAACCTACATAATAAAAGAAGATATTTGCAAATCATATATCTGATGAGGGTCTAGTATCCAGAATATTATAAAGAACTTTTATAGCAAAAAGATAAATAACATGATTAGAAAATCAGCAAAGGATCTACATAGACGTTTATCCTAAGAAAATATATAAATGGCCACTACGCATATGAAAAGATAATTTCATTAGTCATTAGGGAAATGCAAATCAAAACTATACTGAGATACCACTCATACTCACTAGGATTACTGTGATTTTAAAAAACAGACAATAACAAGTGTTGACAGGGATATGGAGAAATTTGGAACCCTCATTCATTGTTGGTAGAAATGTAAAATGGGGCAGCTGCTTTAGAAAACAGTTTGACAGTTCCCCAAAAAGTTAAACACTACATAATAATTCTTATCTTCTGCAATTCACCTTTCCTCTCCACTGAGAAATTCTTGTGCTACAACAGAAGGAGTGCGTATCTTGGAGCCAGAAGGTGAAATTTGATTCCTAGAGCTGCCGTGTATTAACCAAGAGCAAGATCCTCATCTTCTCTGAGCTTCTGCTTTTCTATCTCTAAAATGGGGTTCATGACCTGGTCCACAACTGTCAAGATCAAAGGAGATAAACTGTGAATTTAAATCCACGCCAACATATGATTTTGACAGTAATGACGGTGGACACAGAAATGACTATTTTCTTACCATCCCTTTCCTTTCTTCAGTGTTCTGATGATAAGGTGAAGATGAGCTTTACCTCCTCAAGAACAAGAAGGGTATATTCTGATTCTATACCTATCATATTTATACCTCTTAGTAAATATAAACATTTTTCAAACAGTAATCATGTTTCAGAAGTATTTTGAGTTCTTTGGAAGAAAAAAGTTACACACATGAAAGTCATTTCATAACTTTTATTAGAAGCAGATGAAAGAAAAATAAGCAAATTATAGAAGAGGATATTTTACCAAAATATGACATATATAAGGTTGTGAATACTTTTCTTCAAATTTACTTAATTCTCTGATTTAATTGTTCACAACTTTGAAACAACCTATAACTGTTCTGAAAGTTAAATGTCCTTTTTAGAGGATGTCATCAAAAGAGCACTGAGCTGAGAATGAGAAAGCATAGATTCTGATCCTTGGCTCTGCCACTAACTAGCTGTGTCTAAACTTGGGAAAACAGCTGCATTTCTCTGGGCCTCATTTTCCTCGTCTATGAAATAGAGGACTGAACTGCAGTCTGAAAATCCGTTTATTTACTTCAGAAATTTGAGAGAACTTATTTCCTGGTGTGTGTTAATTTCTGTTAGCCTATTTAAATCAAAATGTAATAAAGGTAGCATTTCACACTGAGGGGAAGGGTGAGATGGATTATCCAATAAACAGTGTTGGGACAGCTGGTTAGCCGTTAAAAGGGGGAGCCCTCAAGTCTCACCTTTTCAAATCAAAATAAAATCTAGGGCTTCCCTGGTGGCGCAGTGGTTGAGAATCTGCCTGCCAATGCAGGGGACACGGGTTCGAGCCCTGGTCTGGGAAGATCCCACATGCCGCGGAGCAGCTGGGCCCGTGAGCCACAATTACTGAGCCTGCGCGTCTGGAGCCTGTGCTCCGCAACAAGAGAGGCCGCGATAGTGAGAGGCCCGCGCACCGCGATGAAGAGTGGCCCCCACTTGCCGCAACTAGAGAAAGCCCTCGCATAGAAACGAAGACCCAACACAGCCATAAATAAATAAATAAATAAATAAATAAAAATTTAGGAAAAAAATAAAAAATAAAATAAATAAAATCTAGATGGATCAAGGATTTAAGTGTTTTCAAAAAATAAAACCACAAAGAACTGGGAAAAAGAACAGTTGAATAATTTTATAATATTTGATAAACGTGGATAGGCCTTTTTAAGCATGACATGAACCAATGAAGTCATGAGAGAAAAGAGTGATAAATATTACTCCATAAAATTAAAAAATTATGCATGGAAAAAAATTACCCAATATTTAAAGTCAACAAACTAGAAAAATATTCATAATATATCTGAGAACTAATGGGCTAATTTCCTAAAAATATAAAAGCCTTTCACAAATTAATAAGAAATAGATGAATAACTCAGGTTTTTTGTTTTTTTGTTTTTTTAATGGGCAAAGGGCATAAATAGGCCTAAGAAATAAATAAAATGTGCAGGTAGATATGGACTGCTCCTCGGCCTCACTAATAATAAACAGCAATAGACTGCCATTTTTTTTCTCTTATCAAGGCAGTTTAACAATAAAATGTTGATACTCTTTAACCCAGGTGGTCCATTTAAAAAACAACTATTCTCCAGAAATATAAAAGTCCTCAAAGATATATCTACCAGACTATTTGTTATCACATTTAAAATTTTTCGTAATTTTGTAATGTGTTATGAAATATCCATCATAAAGACATTTGTTGCATAAACTATGGTACATTTTATAAAATGGAATACTGTGCAGCAGATTAAAGAGTGAAATAGATAAGTGTGTACTGATGAAAATTTGTCCACAGTTTATGGTTAAGTAAAAAAAGTTCCTTGTCAAACAGTATGTTCTAGATTTTTGTGATAATTATATTTGTAGGAAAAATACAAGGATATACACATTGAACTATTAACAGTGGTTACCTCTGGGGATGGGAGTACAGAATACTTTCACATTCTAATTTTTTTTAACATAGTTGTCGTAATGCTTGCATTTTTTAAAATGAGCATGATTTTTAACTAGAAATATTAATAAAGATATAAACATTGATTTTAAAATAGTGTTTAATTTTAAGATCTAATGAATCCTGGAGACTGATGTAGAGGGTCATGCTATGTTCTGTTCCGTAAGGTTTAGAGACTGAGTTCCCAATTCCTCTGTAATTGGGAGAGAAGTCAGACCAGATTAACACAAAATAGTAGTTGAAAAGGGTTTCAGGGTTGAGTGTATTTATTTATCATCCTTCTTTCATTTTATTTGCAGATTCCGTTGCAGACACTCTGGGTGAATAGTACCATTAAACTTCTGGATTTGGTAGAAGTTAATAGTTCAGTCCTCACTGGTACTTATTTTTGAATAGCTGACATGGAAAATGTTTTCAGTAAAAAATGTGTCTGTTTTACCATAGATCCCATTTACTAAAAATAAGGATTCTTTTAGCTTGTTTCAGTTCAATAATGGTAATACTTTACATTCATTTATAGTCTTATTGTTTACAGTATCCATTCACGTGTATTTTCTCTTCTGATCATCATAAGAACCTGAGAAGTAGGCAGATCAGTGTTAACTATCCCATTTTAAGCTCTGTGATTTCCTATATTAAGGTTTTCAGGGAATGCAGAGTGCCTAGGTTGACTTCATTCTGGTGAATATCATAATGAAAATCTCTGGGCACCTCAGTGAGAATCTTAGGCCAGGGTATAGCATTTCATGACCGTGGTCCATTCAGAGGCCCATCAGTGCCCTCCCATCCTGGTGGACTGAAGGAGTGTGAGCCACAAAGGCAGAGAGTTCCCCAGAAATCTGGGAATTGGGACTTGTTTAGTCATGGATGGAAGGGCCAGCTTAGATCCTAAGTCTCCTGTATGTCTCTCCACTGGTAGCTAGTTATTTCCCCGAAATGGTCAAAACTTCTAGATTCAACATTTTAGGTTGATCTCTGGGACACTGGATAAAGGACTCATAGCTTCCTGTGTGTATGGAAAGCTTCCCTCTGGGTTCAAGATACACACAGAGCACCACAGCTCTATCATAAGTTTTAGATTACAAAGTCAGTGCATCAGCAGATGTGTACTCTCCGGTATTAGTACTGTCTTACAGGATGCTTTTTGATTTTTAAGAAGCATCGTGAAGTTGCATAATTATTTATTCTCTCTCTCATATCCCTCTTTTCTCCTCCCCTGTCTTTAGATCCAAAATTAACAGGACAGGCTGTTATTCCAGGATCAGTAATATACCACAAACAGTCGCAAATACTGCTGGTTTGTTGCAAGGTAAATTTTCCTTTAGTTTCACATTATCACGTTTGTTTTACTGAGTTTATAGTTGGTATCATTTGTCATTTTTAGCTGAGACTTCACTCAACTGCCTGTCCATCAGATTGAGCCAATGGACAGTTTAATTTTCTTAAGAAATAGTAGAATCTCTAGTATAATTTTTTTCAAGAGATGAAGTTTTACCAAGGTGTTATATTATTACTCAGACAATGAAAGAAGATTCAGTAACTTTAGTTCTTTCTCAAAAGAAACTTGTATATTCTCAGTAATCCAATTTAATTAGCAAGTCATCTTGTTAATTGGACTTTCACAAAAAAATAGTAATGTCAAAGTATCTCACTGAACTACAACAGTGCCTGTATCCTACTTGCTTCGACTGTTTAATGTGGTTAGAGAAGAGATTTCTTAACTATTTAAAATGACTTTGAAACCATTATCATTTTTAAGACAATGGCATTATCCTGAGAAGTGTTCCATGTTCCTTCCATTTCCTGAGTATTTTCCTTCATGTGGTATTTATGTGCGATGTTCCATGCTCAAGAAAGAGTATTTAAAATGTGTGATAGATTGATCTGACCTACACAGACTGTAGATACAGAATGCCTACAGCAACCTCTCTTCACCTCTCTTCAACTTATTCTGGAATAGCACTGGGTGCATATGTCTGGGTCTGTATACATCTATACTGCAAATGCACAGTTTGCTCTCATAGAAGAAGTGGGTTGTCTCAACATGTGAGTTTGAGTCCCACCAGTTATGTCACCTTGGACAAATCACTCACACTCTCTGGGCATCAGTTTTCTCTTGTAAAATCAGTTTTCTCGGGGGATAATATTGGATCTGCCTACTTTTTAGAGTGTTTGTATTTTGACAACCAGTAACAATAAGATACATGGACATACTCTGAAAACTGTCAAGCACCACACAAATACAACGTACCTTTTTATTCTGCCCTGTCTATGTTTAAATAGATTTAAATAGGTCTACACATTTGTTATCACTCCTCGGTAATAAACTTTTAGAGTCAAAGAATCATATATGTTACTTAGTGCTATTTGTAGCCTGGCATTTAGTAAAGATTTGTTGGTTTATTTTTTTTCATGATAAAAGTTTTATAAACTAAAATTTACCACCAGTTTTGCCAGCACCGCGTATTCACTATTTGTCTTTTTCCCTTTAGGATGGCTGGATTGGTGTTCGATCAGTGATGCTCAAGAAAACACTAACAGCTACTGATTTCTACAATGGATATTTACACCCCTGGTACCAGAAAAATTCACAGGCTCAACCAAGCCAGTGCAGATTTCAGACTCTCAGACTTCCACTGAAGAAGAAGCAGAAAAAAAAAATTGTTGCTGTGCAATAGTGCACCAAGTAGTTAGGAAGACGATGGACAAGTACCTACTACATACTTGTAATTTGTTAAAAGCCTTATTTACAAGGAATTACCTTGACTTTCAAAGAAGATGACACTGTTGGAAGGAAAGATTATTGTCAAAAAGATGAATTACCTCACTTTTCACTTTTCATTTAACAGTAGTTAAAAACAGCTTTTTCTATTTCAATAACAAAAGAAACTTTAAATTAAATTTTTATTTATAATATCAGATTCATGGAGATTGTATCTTTCCCTAAGAGCAAGTACAACTAACTGTTATGTGTATATACTGAAGAGAGGTTCTTTTAAAAAGTGCATCTATTAAATTTTTAAAATCATGTGTCCCCATTGACTATGTTACCATTTCAGTAGTATTTAATCTACATTTTGGATTTTCAACAAGGAGTAAAGTCAGCTCTTTAAATTTAGCTACCATCTAGTTCTCACCAAGTCATAAACATTCATAATGTGTAATAATCTGTGTCACATTGATCTGTCCAATAAATTCAGATTTTACATCTAGATTTTCTTAAAGTAGGAATACAGTAACATTCTTCAACGTATTTGTGCAGTAAAGGTTATTGAGCATCTGGTCTGTGCAAACTCATCTTCTCCGTCTCCAGGAGAGTCAGGCACTTCTGGAGGAGGAAGGAGGTGCAGTGGCCAGCTGTTGAATTTTTTAATATCTTTACATAATCAGCTTTTCCTGCCTAGATTCTATCAGTTAAAATCTTTCTGCAATCATTAATTCATCCATTCAACAACATTTATTGATAGCGTGATCAGGTAATTGGTCATCTAAATTAGGACATGTTCATGAGTAAAAAGAAGCACTTATATTAATTATTTCTGGACAACAGGCATAAACAGGACTCTCCCAGGCAAACCAGGTAGTGTAAACATCCTATTTATTGAACACTTGCAGTGTAACCAGGCTTTATGCTGATTGCTGGAGATTCAGAGATTAAATAATATTTCGTGTGTTCAATCTACCGGGGAGGCAAGCATAAGCAAATATAATACTGTTATAAATGCCATAATGAAGGTATAGTGGAAGCAGTAAGTCACCCTCAAGGGAGTCATTGGAGGCTTCCCAGAGGAGGCAAAGCTGAATCTGAGGTTCCAAATGATGAGTTCATTATGCAGACTAAGGCCTGGAAGAACATTCTAGCATGTGCAGAGGAACAGAGGCATAAAAGAACACTATCCCGTAGGGGGTTGGTAACGTGGTTCTTAAACTGGGAGCATGATTGCCTTTTATTATCATTCTTTAAACCATAAATTTGCTATGCACTCTCTTCTGCGTATGAGCTAGTTATACACTTACGTAAGTGTATATATCGATGGCTTGGAGAACGCTAACGGTGGATCATGGAAGAGAAACAAATGGCATGTTAAAACAGGAAAAAAGAGCTGTGTTTTAAAGAAACTGGAAGAATTGATAGAAATGGAGTAGAACGATGGAGATGAGTCTGGAAGACCAGATCATGGAGGGCTTGAAGACCATGAGAATTTGGACCTTTGTCTTGTAGTGCAATAGACAATCAAGGAAGTGACACGACTACAGATTTGCATTTTGGTAAGTTAACTCTGGTGGTGGGGTGGAAGGTAGATTAGAGGTAAAACCGGGGGCAGGAAGATCTGTTGGGAGGTTAGAAACGTGAAGATACGAACTATGGCAGCAGGTAATGGGGGTGGGGGAAGTGGTTTAAAAGATTTTGGTGTGGAAGTAAGAACTTGAGTTATCAGTTGGTTATTATATTCTTATGGAGAGTTTTGGCTTCACCACTGATTAGCTCTTTGATTTCTAACAAGTTACTAAACATCACTGAACTTTAGTTTCCTCATATGTGAAATGGGGCTGAAGATAAAAAACAGCACTCCCAAAATAGTTTTGAGAATCAATGAGTGTGTGAAAGTGCCTTTTTGTTGTTGTTTGTCAGTTAGTGTGTATTGAGCACTTACTCCCCTCTCCAGGCACTAAGCTCATGTTATGGAATTCAGAGAGAACGAGAGTCAGTGTCCCCTGGGAGCTTACTGGAGATTTCTGCAGGGAATCGCAGGAGGTACCCACTCAGACATTGCCACGGGGAGTGGGGAACCTTAGTGAGGGCACAGATTTCTGCTATAAGTTCTCATCTCTTACTACATGGTGGTAAATGGTCTCAGGTCTGCCTCCCTGCATTCTGGATGGAGCCTGTCTGATTGTTTAGCCTATTACCATTGCCCTCGCTGGGCAGAATCTTTTGTGCCAGACCACCCCTAGCCCTTGGCCAGACAGTGAGTCAAGGCCTACCTCAGTCCAGTGATGCCACCTGCACAAACCATTCAGCCTAATGCCAAGTAGGGGGCTGTGGGTGAGGCTGTGTGAGCTGGAAAGGGAAGCTGGTCATCATGATTGACATGGTTGGTACACTTAGGACAACATGAAATACCATTTATACATATGAAATCTTGAGGCACTAGTGCAAGGCCCATCTCACAGAGGGCAGTTTCCCATCCAGGGAGCCTCAAGCCCATCATGGGACTGGAAGACAAACACCAGGTTTAGAATGCCATCTCTATGTTAACAGCCCATTTTTTGAAAAATTAAATGGTGCACATCCCAGATAGGCCTCAGGAAATGAGGTGACCCACTCTTTCAGGCCCCCTGTAGAGACCACAACCCAGTATGACTGAGCAGTTTCTCATCTGAACCAGAATCATCTGGAGTACTTGTTTAAAATGTAGATTCCTGCGCCCTACTCCAGCGCTTGAATCAGAATGTCTGGATATGGGAATCTGCATTTGATCACACTCAACAAATAATTTGTATGTTAGAGCAGTAACAGCTTTAACTAGCAAGAGGTACACATGGGGCCACATGTTGGGTCTTAGATCCGGGGTCCTCCCAGAAAGGGTGGAACACAGCCTTTTCTGCACTCTGGCTGAAAGGATGGATTTGCAAACACATTGCCTCCTTGTGCAAGATGCTTCTATTTTGATTCTTGTCATTGCTGAAAAAACATCAGACTCAAAACAGTTCAGTTACTCATGGCTAGTTGGGTGACCCAGGACAAATTTTAAAAATTTTAAATTCTGGGAATTTCCTGGTGGTCCAGTGGTTAGGACTCCGTGCTTCCACTGCAGGGGGCACGGGTTCAATCCCTGGTTGGGGAACTAAGATCCCACATGCCTTGTGTGGTGCAACCAAAAAAAACTTTTTTTAATTCTGATTTCTCAGTTTAAAAACAAGGGTAGAATGTAAAAACATTCTATCTTGCAGAATAGAAATACATATAGAATATGCCCAGGGAAGCACGTGGCAAACAGTAGACAATAAATGGTAGCTACTTTTGTCACCACAGTCTAACACTGCTATAATGCCTTCTTTGGGCCTGCAACAATATTTTCTCCTCTGGATGGCAGCAGCAACTTGCTGAGATGCCTTTAGACTAACAGGAGGAAAAGAATTTTAGATCAGGAAAGGCTCAATGATTTAGTACTCAAAATTTCAGTTTGGAGATGATGAAACAGGGGTCCAGCAACAGCTAGCTAGTGACAATATTAGAACCCGAAGACTACTGTAGGTTTTGTTTAAAAAGGATTTTATTCTTGGTTCGATTTGAGGGACAAAAGAAATGTTCCTGAGCATAAAATTGAAAAAAGCCTACTGAAAGAATGTTTATTGCTTTTAAACTTTGTGTTAAAGGAAGTACAACCTATTTTCACCATTTTTCTTTATATTTATCAAACAATTGCAAGGTAAAGAGTTATGATCTTGAGAGGTAGAGTCTTAGATTCAACAAACATGGCATGAGCCCTGCCACTGACCTTAAGCCGAGGCTGATTACACACCCTCTCTGAATCTATTTCCTTATCTATGAAATGAAAATTGTACCTCCTTTGCAAGGACTCTCATGAGGAATAAAAATAGTATATGTAATGTACCTAGCACAGTGCCTGGAACACAGAAGGTTCTCAATACCATTATTATTAGCCAACATTTATTGATTGCTAGTCTCGTTGCTAAGGACTCGACCTGAACTATCTCATTTTATATTTACAGTAACCCTATGAGGCAGGTAATGTTATTGATCCTCATTTTTCCGGACTGTTAGATAGCTAATAAGTGGTAGAGCTAGAATTCACACTCCAGTAGTCTGACACCAGTCTGTGGGCCTAACCACTTTGGTACCCTACCTCTATTGCAAATGTTTTTATCCTTGATCAAGGAATTTAATGTATTAGGCTTTTGTGCTCAGAAATGTAGAAGTAGGAGCACATGTTAATTGAGTGCCCATCATATGCATGCACTAGGCTAGACAATTTCAAAAAGATTTTCCCATTTTAGTTACTATTTAATCACTGTCTTTATTACCTAAGAATTCATAAAGTTTTCTAGAACCCTACAGATAGAAGCTGCTTTATTTTGTAGTATAATAGTGCAGCTCTTGTTTCCCAGGATTTTTTAATTGCAGCTCTTTTTCCGGAAGGTTATTGCATTGTTATTTATGGAAGAAACATTAATGAGATGCTAGGTTGGCAGATGATACAAAAGATGTGGTACCTTTGCTTAGGAACTTTTATTTTACCAAGTTAATAATGGTCAGACATTAACTTATCGAAGAAGTCAAAATACCGTTTCCATAAGCAGGCATTTTTGTGTGCAGGATACTTTTTTTTTTTAATATTTATTTTATTTGTTTATTTATTTGGTTGCACTGGGTCTTAGTTGTGGCAGACGGGCTCCTTAGTTGCGACTCACTGGCCAGGCTACTTTTTTTTTAAGTTTGATTGGAAGGGAGTGACGGTGGGGGAATTATCAGAGAAGAGCAGCTTTGAGGAAAGGCTGTTGTAAAGATTCTGTAATATAGCTCTCATAAATACATAGAATCTAAAATCTTAGAATTGGAAAGAACTTAGAGATCATTTAGTCTAACTTTGGACTCATTTTACAGAAAAGAAAACCACACCTAGAGAGAGGAAATGTCTTGCCCAAGGATAGAACTCAGGTTTCTTAACTCCTGAATGATAATAAATTATTAATTATAAATAACTGTATATAACTTGTTTGGTAGGACCTTTAGGTAGCAAACTATAGAATAGTCATGTCGGTATCTTTCTTGGGCAGTTTTAGAATCCCCACTCTGTGTCTGATCCCTATAATCCAGTATAGTATGTGTATGTCACAGACTGGGTCTGGCAATGAGGAAACAGCATTCATTTTCAATCTTGGTTCTTAGCATAATTTGATATATAACACTGCAGTCGATTGTACCCTGGAAAGCTTAAAAGGATGGTATTCCAAGAATTGGTATTAGTATGAAAAACTAAGTGTTCTGCTCCTCTTTTACTTTTTCACACATGGTTCCTGGGAGCAAAATAGGGGAAATTCACTCTGGTGGAGGGGGGACACTCTGAGTGGAGGGAAGAGCATACACAAATGCCTAGAGGTTTGAGACCTCATAGGGTGTAATGGGCCCTTTGAGAGAGTCAGACCTGCTGTAGCCCATACACTTTGGACTTTAGCTTGAAGGCAATGGGGAGCTATTGAAGGATTTAGAGCAGGTTTACAGCAGCATTTTAAAGCATGAATATAGTTGCTTTTAAGTAATTTTTTGTCACACCATAACATATGGCTACATGCTTATATAAATTCAAATACTAAATCTAAAGCCAGCTTCTCCTTCAACACCCCTTTTATTCCCAGTTTCCCCTCAGAGGTAACCACTACTCTGTTTGGTATGTATATGTGCATAAGAGAGATATCTAGGATTATTTTGCACATGTGTTTTAAAACAAATATTATCCTGTCAAAAAGATAAATTTGAGGAAAAGAGCTTGGGTTTGGGCAATTTTGAGAACCAGCTGGCCACCTGTTTACTTTGCTCGGTGTTCACAGAGTATTTTGTGAGCATTCCAGTTTGTAAAGTGAGATTCTCACCCAGGGACTGGTGCTGTGGGAACCATCTAGCAGACCCCCAACCATGACAGCTGCAAACCCTTCCAGCCATATCCACCAGGTCTGCCTGCACCGTGGCCTGCCCTGGGTTAAAAGTTTGCTTCCTGCAGTTGTGCAATTACAGGACAGCTGGAATTCACAGATACTAAATGTTTCTTGTTCAGATTAGGGAATGGACAATGTGCTTGCTATGTGTTATGGACCGACTGAAGATCCAAACATGACCATGGGTTCCTTTTCTAAGGGAAACAAAACATTCATTATTTTGGGTTTGATCTTTTAATAAAAGTATACATGTAACAAAACGTATCTACATAGTGAAATAGTTTTCCATTATCAACAGTCAAGTTAAAAATTATTATTACCAAACTAACAGAAAAAGGACTTCTAATACATTTGGGCACAACCATAGTTCATGTCTCTTAAGGGCTGATACTCAAGTGAGGTCTGGGAGTATGGGATATAAGGAATACAGCTTTAGGAATACAAGCGGATAGATTTCTTTATTTGCTAATTAGTTCATTCAATACACATTTAGTACTTATTATGAACCAGGTCATAATAGCTAAGGCACTGGTTAAATCACTCTGTTCACTTTCCTCTAAATTAAAGCTCCCAGCCCACTGGGGGAGACAGATAAACAATGTAATGAGTACCCATAATGGATTTTACATAAATACAACCAGTGATTTGCCAGGTATTCCATTCATTAAACCTCTCCAAGTTTTTTAGAAAAAGTCCCAAAGTTAAAAATCTTCCACAAAAACATTCCCTATATAGCACCAATGTGGTGCTTATAATAGAAGACCATTTTCTGTTACTGACTCAAAATTCCAAAAAGGTGATTTGGGGGGAAAAAAGGCGGATATGTTACTGTGCTCTTGGGAAATTCGTTTGGGATTTGCCCAAGTTCTAGACTGGGAACCAAGGCTCCTGAGCAGGAGGGCAGAGGTGATGACTTAGGATGCAGTTTACTTGGATTCTCCCCTGACCTTAATCCCCAAAACAGTTGCCAGGGTAAAGGCAAAGGCCTTTAATAGGGTACAAGTTTTCCCTAACACAGATTAGGGAGAGGCATTTTCAGCAGGATCTTGTTGAAGGATCACTAAAAAACTTACAACAAGGAAATTTACATGTTATTCAGCCTTTTCATACCTCCAAATATTTTACTGAAAAAGAGAGTCATGACCTCTGCAACATCTTAAGAAAAATGATTATAAATAGATTAATATTCTCTATTCCTTTAAGGGAAAGTGATGAAGGAGCTGGAGGCTCAGTGGGAGCTGTTCCCCGAAATCCCCAGGACCTCAGCACAAGTCTGGGAAGGGAGGTGGGGGCGTTACAGTGGAGGATTAGGGAGGGCGTCTGTAGCTGTGCCAAAGGAAAAAAATCTTGCCAAGAAAAGAGAATATACAAAGCCCTGTTCATCAAAGCCTGTAACCCAAAGGGATCCCCTCAAAGCTTTACACGGCGGAGAGAAAAGGTCGGCATCTGCTTCCTCCAAGAGGGCGCGAACTGCAGGCGGAGGCAGATCTCAAGGGTCAGGCGCCCCTTTCTTCCAGCCCCACGACCTCTCCCTAGGTGTTCACGTCACAGGGGTGACCTAGAGCTGACCCAGAGGCTCCTCGGACCTCCGCCCCGCGCCCGCCGCCACCGCCAGAGCGGATGCCGACTCCGCACCCGGCAGGATGTACATAGAGCGCCGGAGTCTCACCCTGTGGTCCAACCCGCCCCGTCGCCATGGTGACCGCCGTAGTCACGCAGCTCCACCCCTTCCTCGCGGCGTGGCCCCGCCCCTCCGAACCCGGAAACGCGAGGCTCGAGCCAGCTGCGCGAGCGCTTCAGGAGGAGGGAGGGCGGTGGCCGAGGCTCGCTTGGCTGCGCTCCCCGCCCCTCGGAGGCCGGCCCTCCAGCGCTCCCCCAAGGTCCACAGCGCTTGCGGGTACTGAGCGCTCAAGCCGCCGGCCCCGACCTGGGCCCAGCAGCTTCCCAGGCCAGCACCCGTAGTGGAGGGAAGAGCCGCCTTGGGGAGGAGGGAAAGGGACCTGGGGGCGGCCACGGCAGGTGAGGGGTGGGCGAGGCCCTGGGAAGCGGGGGATGTGGGTGTGTGACGCGTTTGTGGCTGCAGGTGAGTATGGTTTGCAGTGTGCGCGGCTGCCTCTGTCGGTGTGACTTTGTGTGGCCCTGAGTGGGTCGGTTCATGTGACCATGCACGTGATTGCATGTCCCTGTGTGTGTCTGAGGTCGAGTCTGAGTTCACGGGGGTGATTGGTGTGCCTGTGCCCCTGCCTTTGTGTAGCTGTCATCAGTGGGACTGGGAGAAGGTGGAGGTCTGTGTGTGGGTCGCCTGGGGTGGGCAGTGGGGCGCTTGACCTGGGCATACAACTGTAATACCATTTTGGGGCTACAGTGCTGCAGCCCAGGAACATGTTTTTCCTGTAAACTTTTAAGAACTCTGAGCAGACTAGTTATTTTGGAGATTGCACCTCAGCCTGAAAGTGATAAATGCCTTTGTCATTGCTGAGTACGGGCCAGGTGTGAGGCTTGTGAAGGAGGCATGAGGAAAGTAGGGCTAGGCTGTCTCACTTTCCCTAGGGAGTCATAAGTTCTGCATTTATGCTGCTGCTTTGTCTCCACCTACAGTGTTCCAGCTCCTGTTGGCATAAAGCTTCAAGAGACTGAGGGGTGATAGCATAGCGGTGTGCAAATTTCCAAAAGCTTTTATACTAAGACAGAGTACAAGATGAGGTGTCACCGTCGAAATGTCAAGTAGTCAGCTTTTCCTCCCATGAGGTTTAGAAGATAATGGAATAAGTTTCTGAAGAAAGAAGGGGTAAATCTTCCCCTGAGGAAACCTAAAAAAAGAATAGCTCTGTACTGGTGTGGTGAGGTATGGAGGCTTGCGTTAAAAAGCCAATGGCATTGCCCAGAGACTCTCAGGTTCTAATATTTCGTTATTGCTGGTGTTAATAATAATCACAGATTGTCCATATGAAGATCATATGATTGAGATAAAGGATAAGAAAACATCTGACTAGTTAAACTGGTTAGATGACAAACATTTGTGAAGGCAATTTCACTGACTGTAAATTGGCAGGGTCTGTTGAAACCCTGAGGGATAAGTGGGCTGTAAACTAGCTGGTTCTGCTGAAACCTTGAGGGATAAGTGCACGTAATTCTTGGTGCACATTCACAACTAGCAGTTTAATTGTCGAGCAGTACAAGGGCCAGAGAGGCCCCAATGTCCAGAGCACTCCCTGAGGAGGGGTTTCCTTAGGCAGGATTAAGGCAAAATTCCTGCAGCCCTTTTCCCAGCAACATGAACAGGTGCTTTTGTTTTTGTGAAGAATTGTGAGAGATCAAATCAGCATTGAGTTCGTGGTCTACATTCTTTCTTATTTAATACTGACCAGTTGAGTTACAGTCTCAGTGAACCTTTTTTTTTTTTTTTTCTGCCCTATGCAGAATGTTCCCCTTGTGACTTGGAAAAGTATTCCCCTGAAGTGGATGAAAGAGAGCTGGGAGAACAAACTTCCTTTTCATACCACTCACAGCTGCTTTCCCTTTGGAGCAGTTTTTTTTTTTTTTTTTCACTTAAACGTCAGTTGGTCAGATGCAACATTTGGTATCTATCTTAGCTTTCATGTACTGCCAAACTAGCACAAGTGTTAAAATCACTTGCCTCTACAAAAATTTAGTCACAGTTGGGTGGAATCTCTCCATCCAGCAAGATTAGTTACAAAATATTATAATATTGGGTGGTAGTGGATAATACTGAGGATTGTGGTGAGGAACATCTTTCTACTTACTGCTGAGGGAAGAAGTGGATGACAGTGAATGTGTGTGCCTGGGAATGATGTGTGTATGTGTATTTGTATGGTAGTTTGGTTTGTAGATTGCAACTGATTCAAACTATGAATACTTTATTTTATCCCAAGTTTGGTGAATCTAGAAGCATACTTTCTGGCTTTAATTAGCTAAAGTGTTTTATAAATCTGTTGAGTAGGGTTTTTTTTCTAAACAATGTTTTTGATATTTCCTCCTGTAGAATAGTGATTGTTTATAGTATTGCAATACTAGAAAATGTCTCCATTAGGCAATATGTAGATGATATAGGAATATTTCAAGTCTGTCCAGGTAGAAAATATTCTGGAATTAACTATATGGGCTAGTTGCTTTCAATTAAAAGCAGTGACCAGCTTAGAGAAAGGCTGTAGTTCAAATGGCTTCAATTTTTTAACATGTTAATATTTGTTAAGAGAAAATGAATATGCAAAGAATGATTTTCTTTATTTCAGTATGAATAAGAACTACATCTGTGCACACTGATTTTCAGCATAAGACTGGCTGATAATTTTCTTGATATTTTAGAGTCACTTAAGATTTTAATAAACTTTTCTAAGTACCATCCTAGCCTTGAGAGAAGAGACCATTATTACAGTGTCAAGGTTGTAAACCTAGTTTAATACTGGATGTCTACATTTACCATCTCCTTGGGGTTCAGTTTGGTAACCCCCAAGGTTAGAGGTAGCAGTTGAGATTGCTCAGTGCCCTGTGTTCTTGAGGGAGAAGATTTGGAAGGCCAAGGAGGAAGATTTGTTGGTTTTAGAATCCCCAGCTCCTGACCAGTCCAGAGAAGCCCCTCTAAAATGGCAGTTCAGAGTCAGCCCAGGAGTTAAGTCCTAGGGTCTCAAACTCATCCTAGCCCTGCTAGGAAAACCCAGGCTTGTGCTGGGGTAGAGGACATGATGCAAACAAGCATTTGAATCCTTCCAGACTGATGGGTGGAAGTTCTTCATTGGGCAATAAGAATCTGCAGCAACTATAATTTTCAGGTTCCTGTTACAACACAACACAGATCCCTGAGCAAAGAGGGGTAGCCTTTAAGTTGAAGATGCCCAGCTAATGGAAAGCTCGTAGGTACCCGGGTTAAAAGGGACTCTAGGATTGCCTAGTTTGGCCTGCTTAGGATATAGTCATTTATTTAGTCAACAGATAATGCCTGCTGTGTACCAAGCACTGTTCTATGCTTTGGAGAGAGAGTGGTGAAATAGTCACAGATGAGAAAACAGCCCAAAACGGGTCAGTGACTTTTCCAACGTCACAGAGCTATAAAAGCTGGAAATCACTAATCTCACAACAGAAGACCACACATTTTTTCTAAGGGCACATGTTTTGTTTTGTTGCTAGTTATTGTGCCTTCAGGTCTATTCTGGCATCTTATCATGGATCTTTCAGAGTACATTATATCACTTTTAACCACATCCATATGAACAGCAAGTTTTCCTGTATTTTGCATTAAAAACTATGTGTGAGTTTCTGAAACTATGTTCCCCTAGAGTGAGATTTATAGCATTTTATGAATTTATGAGGAAGCAGGCTTACATTAACTCCTTTTTCTAGTGTGGACTGTTCTCTAGAATTTTATCAGACAGGAATATCTTTATTAACATAGATTCTTAAGATTTTGTCAAAAGATAGGTTATGCTACTGCATTTGGAATCATTTAACTAGGACAGACAGTCAGGTGTCAGAAAAGGCTGTCCTGCGTCTGGTCCTGGTTTTGCAATAGCCATGGGATCTTGGGTAAGTTATTAAAATTTTCTAGACCAGATTCTTCTTCTGGAGGAACTAAGAGGGTTGGAATAATTCTCTCTCGGGGCCCTTCCTGCTCCATGATTATAGGTTTTCACCAAATTGTTTCCTGTAGTTTAAGTATATGGCGACAAGGTGAAATAGCCCATTTCCTCAGTTTTATCCTTTAAAGTATTGTTGGTAGAGCTAGACCAGACTCTACATTTAGTGCTGATATAAACATGAATTCTTGACATGAAACATCACATGCTTTTATTTCAGGGTTAACCTCCATTTCAGCTAATCATGGGAGAGATTAAAGTCTCTCCTGATTATAACTGGTTTAGAAGTACAGTCCCCCTTAAAAAGGTATGTATGGTTTTACTACACCTCTTATTTGCAAAATCTTGTAATTGTTTTTATGTGTGATTTAGATGTTACGTCTTAGTAGTGTTTGAGAGTAAAGGTTATTGCCAAGTATTGTGACTGGCTTGCAGAGCCTAAAGGTCACCCCTTCCCTGTCAAGTACAATCAACTTTTGAGACTCATTCAAGAGTAAAAGTGAGAATAATTGTACTCATTATTTTATAATTGTTTTTACATATTCAAGCAAGCAGGAATATGTGTACTCCTCTGTATAGTTTAGTAGAAAGCTTACAGCAACTGCAACTGTACAGTAAGTGCAGTTAGATTCTATTAGAAAGCATTTTCCTGTTCCTCAGATTTAAGATTTACAGTGAGTCACATTATAGATCCTCTGTTTGCCATGATATATATACTCATTCTGCCATAGTCATCTTTTGGAAACTTTATATGCCTGGGATGTCTAAAAATGCTAAACACTTATATTGAAGCTTGTTGACTCTGAGTCCCAGTTTAATCCCAAATGTTTGGGGATCACACTAGACAAAAGTTGTGTCAGAATAAAATCTTTGCTGATCCCCTTGCAGAAATATTAGAGTACTATGATCTGAAGAACATCTGTGTCTCTGTTGTAATTAATTTGTCAGGATAGATAGCTGTGGAAGTATCATGCAAGTTTGAATTGGTAACAGAATTACTCTTCATATAGAAATTTAAGATACAGTCTCCAAGTATAGACAGAATACCTGCTATATACCTGGCACTGTTGTAGGAAGTCCCCAAATATCTTATTTAATTCTTTCAACAGTTTAACAAAGTGGATAGTGGTGTGCCCACTTAGCAGATGGGAAAACTGAGGTTCATGGAGGCTAACATGTTAAAGTCACACAGTCTAGTTGAGTTTGAATTAAAATCAAATTAATCTGGCTTCAAAGCCAGAACTGGGCTTCCCTGGTGGCACAGCAGTTAAGAATCCGCCTGCCAATGCAGGGGACACGGGTTCGATCCCTGGTCCAGGAAGATCCCACATGCCGCTGAGCAACTAAGTCTGTGTGCCACAACTACTGAGCCTGCATGCCACGACTACTGAGGCCCGTGCGCCTAGAGCCCATGCTCCGCAACAAGAGAAGCCACGGCAATGAGAAGCCCGCGCACCACAACAAAGAGTAGCCCCCGCTCGCCACAACTAGAGAAAGCCCACACTCAGCAACAAAGACCCAACGCAGCCAAAAATTAATTAACTTTTTTAAAAAAAGAAAAAATTCCTTAAAAAAAAAAAAAGCCAGAACTAATTGGCAGCTTACCAAAGGGAACCCACCTTTCTTCTTGCTACCCCAGGAACTGCCCATGCTAGGAGAATTGCCCCCAGAGTCCCTCAACACAAACTTATCTAAATATTCTTGGAAGTAGTAGTTTCATTGATGTAATTTTCTCCTTTGGTCAGCTTGGTCCACAAGTCATGAAAAGTTTGCTTGAAATTTCGTAGTGCTAGATTTTCATTTCAGAGATCTGAATATCTTAAATGAATTTTATTACTATAAGGTTGGAATTTACTGTATGCACTGTCAGAGGTTACTGAGGTTTTTTTTACTACAGTCATAGCAAAAAGAAACAGGAAAAGCAAAAATGTGAGTGGCAAATACAAAGGGCAAAAACATAATCATGAGGTATATTGTCACCCGGGGGAGTCCAGAAGGTGTTGGTTAGGGCCCTCTGGACTTTGCCCTGTTTGTCTGCTCCCAGTGATGCCAGTGACCCCGGTTAGTGTGTCGCCACCCACATTGACACCATGGGCCCCACAGCACTACCAGCTAGGAGCTCTCAGAAAATAGAACCTTGAACTTTTTAATGTAAAAAGGATAAGTGTTGATTTGCATTGGCAAAAGTTCAAGCAGTTAATGTACTTTTCCAAATACCAAAAAGTCAGCCAAAGAGAACAGAAATTAAACGATCATGCAGTGCATACTGTAGCTAACACTCTTGACACTGAACACTCAATACCTGCCAAACTCTGTGCTAAACACCTGATTTGTCTCAGCTCATGGAATGCTCACCTGTTTCCCTTGTTGGGTCAAGAACCACTAAATCAGGAAGGTTTCTGATGACCTTCCTCCTTCTTACCCCCTTTTCCCCAAAAAGCCAGTTTTTCCCTGAGGCCATTCCCCACACTGACTGAATGGTTTGAAACATTCTCTGGGGACAGAGATGCCTATACCTGCCTCGTCCCTCCTCTCTAGCAGAGGTCTCCCCCTCAGAGGCTTGGTCTAGATCAGGCTCCTGAAGCATCTCTTGAGAGGTCCCATCTCTACCCAGTTTCTCCCCGGAGCCTGGAGTCTTTTCTTCCCCTCACCTCCCCTGGTCACACACTGACCCTGCTGATCCCAGCCCGCCCTCTGGGCCAGCACCCGAGAATGACTCTGCAAATTGTCCTCCTCCTATGTGCACACACGCATGCGCACATACACACGTGCGCACACACACACACAGGCAGAAGTATGAGGAAGAAATAAGATGCCATGTACAGAGTTTACTGTTTAATGGTAAACAAAATAAACTTCATATAATCACGGCTGGGGAGGAAAATTCAAAACTGATAGAAAAAACAGCTCTTGGGAGAAGTATAAAGCAGTTCCGTGGACTATGTCAGCACTGAAGAAGGAAAAGGAGACAAAGCCGTTTTTTATATGTGCTAGTCTGGTGTGATCCCCGCATTAGCTTGTAACAACCAAGGCAGTGGTATTAAAATTGTCAGTGAAATTATAGTGCTGAAATAACTATATAAAACCCAATCCATGAGGTTTTTCATTTTTTTTCTTATAATTTTCCCTCCAGATTATTGTGGATGATGACGACAGTAAGATCTGGTCGCTCTACGATGCCGGCCCCAGAAATATCAGGTGTCCTCTCATATTTCTCCCTCCCGTCAGCGGAACTGCTGATGTGTTTTTCCGGCAGATTTTGGCTTTGACTGGATGGGGTTACCGGGTTATAGCTGTAAGTATTATTGATTCAGGATTAAAATTCAAGTCCACATTTTCTGGTTTTCTCTGTGTGTGTGTGTGTGTGTGTGTGTGTGTGTGCGTGCGTGCGTGTGTGTGTGCATGTGTGCTTCTGTTTCTGATTAACTGTAGTAATAGGCATGTTTTTTATTGAGGTAAGATACTGTTTTCCTTTGTTAAAATGTGAAAGGGAGTTTTTTGAAGGAAGGTGGTGTGGTTCACCAACATACAGAGGCTCAGAGGGGACAAACCTCTATTGGAAGCCTTCTCTACCCTCAGCTTGAACGTGCATTTTCTGAATAAGTCTGACCAGCAGGAAGCATTGTCCTTGTTTATAGATAAGGAGACTGAGGTCCGGACCGTTTTAGTGATCACCGAGGGTCACACAGCCAGTAGGCCATGGAGGGAGAGCCCAGCTCAGTCTTCTGACCCCATTTACCCTCCCCTTTTATTACATCACTGCTTCGGGGGCAGCAGAGGGATCAGCTGACATCCAAGGGACTGAAAGCTTGCTTTAATGTGAGTCTTTGACAGGTGAGGTGAGGCTCATTAATTAGCTCATAGCCTTCGCATTTGGTTAAGTTTTTTGTTTCTAATCGTTATCACTGAGTTCGGTCCAAATCTAGTTTTGCATTGATCATTCTCTAAGCTTCCTCTCTGGGAGGTGGGCGTAGGTGGGAAGGCACTGTTTGTTTTTTTGTTTTTGTTTTGGCCACACGGTGTGGCAGCGGGATCTTAGTTCCACGACCAGGGATTGAACCCATGCCCCATGCAGTAGAAGCACAGAGTCCTAACCACTGGACTGCCAGGGAATTCCCAGGAAGGCACTGTTGCTCACAGTGGAGTGTTTGGTGTGCCTCGATCGGGTCAGGACAATGGACGTTGGTTTCCTAACTTCCCCTGGAAAGAGGGGCTCTGGCTTTGGAGCCAGCAGTTGTTTCTGGGACCTGGAATGTTAACATGTAAACAGTACTCCCCTTGGGAGTACTGCCGTTAGTATACATTTTATTTACTGCCTAGAAGAGAGAAAACGTGGACCAGATCTCTTCTCTTGGATGATAACTGAAAATTCCAATGGGGTTACCACTAACTGGGGTCATACAAGACAAATCCAATTCCTCTTCATCCAGACAGCCCTTCTCTTTCTTGAAAAAACTAGTTATTATCGACGGCCTACTGCCTTCCGCCTCCAGGTCTTTTCTTCTGCAGCTAAATTTCTCCAGATTCTTTAACCATTCCTCGTACGGTGTGTTTGAATCCCTGCAACATAATCCTCCCTTGTTCTGGGTGTTCAGTAATCCCTCTCAGTGGACAGCATTGCAGGAGAGCAGAGTGGTAACCGCCCTCCTCCCAGTCCGCTGCAGCCTAAGTCGTGACACTTTCTGTCCTTGTGGTCACTGTTGATCAGCCAGGGAGGGGGAACCTGAGCAGCTCCCGGGTGTCTGTCTCACTTTAGAGTGCTGTCCAAAGCGAACAGTGTGGTTATCACTCCAAACTGACAGGGCACATAGCCTTGCCTTCTGGCTGGATATTTCTTCTTGCTTCATGATGCGGGCTTTCGCTATTTCTTAGCTAGATAATGAATCAAGAAAAAAGCCAGCAATGTCTTCAAAATTACTTTGTCCTTCTTAAGATTTGATCAGAATGCCCAACCCCAGGAGGTTCTGAAATCTACTAGGTATTTGTTAAATACCTAGCAGTTAAAATGCATGGATCCTCTTTTCATTTACATATTTATTGAGATAATTATAGATTCACATGCAGTAAGAAATTATAATAGAGAGATATCCCTTATATACTTTGCCCAGTTTCTCCCAATAGTAACATTTTATAAAACTTTAGTAGGATATCACAACCAAGATATTGATGTTAATGTAATCCACCAGCCTTGTTCAGATTTCCCAGTTTTACTCGTACTCAGTTGTGTGTGTGTGTATCAAGTCATATACAGTTTTATCACCTGTCTAGGGCACAGACTTTTTAAATTTAATTTTTATTTTATATTTATATTTATATTTATATTATTTTATATTATAGTCAATTTACAATGTTGTGTTAGTTTCAGGTGTACAGCAAAGTGATTCAGTTATACATATACATATATCCATTCTTTTTCAGATTGTTTTCCCATATAGGTTATTAGAGAATATTGAGTAGAGTTTCCTGAGCTATACAGTAGGTTCTTATTGATTATCTATTTTATATATAGTAACACTACTATATATATATATATATATATATATATATATATATATATATAATCCCAAACTTCTAATTCATCCCTCCCCCACCATTCCCCTTTGGTAATGATAAGTTTGTTTTCGAAGTCTGTGAGTCTGTTTCTGTTTTGTAAATAAGTTCATTTGTATCATTTTTTAAAATTCCACATATAAGTGTAATCCTATGATATTTGTCTTTCTCTGTCTGACTTACTTCATTACTTCACTTAGTATGATAATCCCTAGGTCCATCCATGATGCTGCAAATGGCGTTATTTCATTCATTTTTATGGCTGAGTAGTATTCCATTGTATATATGTACCACATCTTCTTTATCCATTCCTCTCGATGGACATTTAGGTTGCTTCCATGTCTTGGCTGTTGTAAATAGTGTTGCACTGAACATTGGAGTGCATGTATCATTTCGAATTATGATTTTTTCTGGATATATGCCCAGGAGTGAGATTGCTGGATCAAGTGGTAGTTCTTAGTTTTTTAAGGACCCTCCATAGTGTTCTCCACAGTGGTTGTGCCAATTTACATTCCCACCAACAGTGTAGGAGGGTTCTCTTTTCTCCACACCCTCTTTAGCATTTATTGTTTGTAGACTTTTTGATGATGGCCATTCTGACTCATGTGAGGTGATACCTCATTGTAGTTTTGATTTGCATTTCTCTAATAATTAGCAGTGTTGAGCATCTTTTCATGTGCTTTTTGGCCATCTGTATGTCTTCTTTGGAGAAATGTCTAGTCAGGTTTTCTGCCTATTTTTCAATCAGGTTGTTTGTTTTTTAATATTGAGCTGCATGAGCCGTTTGCATATTTTGGAGATTAATCCCTTGTCAGCTGCTTCGTTTGCAAATATTTTCTCCCATTCTGTGGGTTGTCTTTTCATTTTGTTTATGGTTTCCTTTGCTGTGCAAAAGCTTTTAAGTTTAATTAGGTCCCATTTGTTTATTTTTATTTTTATTTTCATTACTCTAGATGGTGGATCCAAAAAGATACTGCTGTGATTTATGTCAGAGTGTTCTGCCTATGTTTTCCTCTGAGAGTTTTACAGTATCCAGTCTTCATTTAGGTCTTTAATCTATTTTGAGTTTATTTTTGTGTATGGTGTTAGAGAATGTTCTAGTTTCATTCTTTTACATGTAGCTGTCCAGTTTTCCCAGCGCCATTTCTCCATTGTATATTCTTGTCTCCTTTGTCATAGATTAATTGACCATAGGCACGTGGGTTTATTTCTGGGCTTTCTATCCTGTTCCACTGATCTATATTTCTGTTTTTGTGCCAGTACCATACTGTTTTGATTACTGTAGCTTTGTAATCTAGTCTGAAATCAGGGAGCCCGGTTCCTCCAGATCCATTTTTCTTTCTCAGGATTGCTTTGGCTATTTGGGTCTTTTGTGTTTCCATACAAATGTTTAAATTTTTTTGTTCTAGTTCTGTGAAATATGCCATTGGTAATTTAATAGGGATTGCATTGAATCTGTAGATTGCCTTGAGTAGTATAGTCATTTTGACAATATTGATTCTTCTAATCCAAGAACATAGTCTGTCTTTCAATTTGTTTGTGTCATCTTCAATTTCTTTCATCAGCGTCTTATAGTTTTCAGAGTATAGGTCTTTTGCCTCCTTAGGCAGGTTTATTCCTAGATATTTTATTCTTTTTGATGCATTGGTAAATGGGATTGTTTCTTTAATTTCTCTTTCTGATCTTTCATTGTTAATGTATAGAAATGCAACAGATTTCTGTGTATTAATTTGGTATCCTGCAACTTTACCGAATTCATTGATGAGCTCTAGTAGTTTTATGGTAGCATCTTTAGGATTTTCTGTGTATAGTATCACGTCATCTGCAAACAGTGACAGTTTTACTTCTTTTCCAATTCGGATTCCTTTTATTTCTTTTACTTCTCTAATTCCCATGGCTAGGAATTCCAAAACTATGTTGAATAAAAGTGGCAAGAGTGGACATCCTCGTCTTGTTCCTGATCCTAGAGAAAATGCTTTCAGCTTTTCACCGTTGAGTATGATGTTAGCTCTGGGTTTGTCATATATGGCCTTTATTATGTTGAGGTAGGTTCCCTCTATGCCTACTTTCTGGAGAGTTTTTATAATAAATGGGTGTTGAGTTTTGTCAAGAGCTTTTTCTGCATCTATTAGATGATCATATGGTTTTTATTCTTCAGTTTGTTAATGTGGTGTATCACACTGATTGATTTGTGGATATTGAAAAAGGCTTGCATCCCACTTGATCATGGTGTATTATCCTTTTAATGTATTGTTGGATTCAGTTTGCTATTATTTTTTTTGAGGATTTTTGCATCTATGTTCATCAGTGATATTGGTTTCTTTCTATTTTTGTGGTATCTTTGTCTGGTTTTGGTATCAGGGTGATGGTGTTCTCATAGAATGAGTTTGGGAGTGTTCCTTCCTCTGCAGTTTTTTGGAATAGTTTCAGAAGGATAGGTGTTAACTCTTGTCTAAATGCTTGATAGAATTCGCCTGTGAAGCCTTCTGGTCCTGGACTTTTGTTTGTTGGAAGTTTTTTAATCACAGTTTCAATTTTAGTACTTGTGATAGGTCTGTTCATATTTTCTATTTCTTCCTGGTTCAGTCTTGGAAGATTGTACCTTTCTAAGAATTTGTCCACTTCTTCTAGATTGTCCATTTTATTGGCATAGAGTTGCTTGTAGTAGTCTCTTATTATCCTTAGTATTTCTGTGGTGTCCATTGTAACTTCTTCTTTTTCATTTCTAATTTTATTGATTTGAGCCCTCTCCCATTTTTCTTTTTTTTTTGTTTTTTTAAATTTATTTATTTTATTTTTATTTTTGGCTGTGTTGGGTCTTTGTTGCTGCACGCGGGCTTTCTCTAGTTGCGGCAAGCGGGGGCTACTCTTCGTTGCGGTGCGTGGGCTTCCCATTGCAGTGGCTTCTCTTGTTGCGGAGCACAGGTTCTAGGTGTATGGGCTTCAGTAGTTGCGGCACACAGGCTCAGTAGTTGTGGCTCACAGGCTCTAGAGCACAGGCTCAGTAATTGTGGCGCACGGGCTTAGTTGCTCCTCGGCACGTGGGATCTTCCCGGATCAGGGCTCGAACCTGTGTCCCCTGCATTGGCAGGCAGATTCTTAACCACTGCACCACCAGGGAAGCCCTCCCTTTTTTTCTTGATGAGTCTGGCTAAAGGTTTATCAATTTTGTTTATCCTTTCAAAGAACCAGCTTTTAGTTTCATTGATCTTTCCTATTGTTTTCTTCATCTCTATTTCATTTATTTCTGCTCTGATTTTTATGATTTCTGTCCTTCTACTAACTTTGGGTTTTGTTTGTTTTTCATTCTCTAGTTGCTTTAGGTGTAAGGTTAGGTTGTTTATTTGAGATTTTTCTTGTTTCCTGAGATCAGATTGTATTGCTATGAACTTCCCTCATAAAACTGTTTTTGGTGCATCCCATCGGTTTTGGATCATCGTGTCTTCATTTTCTTTTGTCTCTAGGTATTTTTTGATTTCTTCTTTGATTTTTTTCAGCAATCCATTGATTGTTTAGTAACATATTGTTTAGCTTCCATGTGTTTGTGTTTTTCAGTTTTTTTTCTTGTAGTTGATTTCTAATCTCATAGCATTGTGGTTGGAGAAGATGCTTGATATGATTTTAGTTTTCTTAAATTTGCCAAGGCTTGCTTTGTGGCCCAGCATGTAATCTGTCCTGGAGAATGTGCCATGTGCACTTGAGAAGAATGTATATTCTGCTTTCAGATGGAATGTTCTATAAATATCAATTAAGTTCATTTGCTCTAATGTGTCATTTAAGCCTTGTATTTCCTTACTTGATTTTCTATCTGGATGTTCTGTCCATTGATGTAAGTGGGGTGTTAAAGTCCCCCACTATTATTGTGTTACTGTTGATTTCTCCTTTTATGGCTGTTAGCATTTGCCTATATATTGAGGTGCTCCTATCTTGGGTGCATATATATTTACAATTGTTATATCTTTTTCTTGGATTGATCCCTTGATCATTATGCAGTGTCCTTCTTTGTCTCTTGTAACAGTCTTTATTTTAAAGTCTATTTTGTCTGATATGAGAATTGCTACTCCAGCTTTCTTTTGATTTCCATTTGCATGGAATACCTTTTTCCATCCCCTCACTTTCAGTCTGTATGTGTCCCTAGGTCTGAAGTGGGTCTCTTGTAGACAGCATATATACGGGTCTTGTTTTTGTATCCATTCAGCCAGTCTGTGTCTTTTGGTTGGAGCATTTAATCCATTTACATTTAAGGTAATTATCGATATGTATGCTCTTATTGCTGTTTTGTTAATTGTTTTGGATTTGTTTTTGTAGGTCTTTTTTCTTCCCTTCCTCTTTTGTTCTCTTGTGATTTGATGACTATGTTTAGTGTTTTGTTTGGATTGCTGCTTCTTTTTTGTGTGTGTATCTATTGGAGATTTTTGGTTTGCAGTTACCATGAGGTTTTGTTATAGCAGTCTATATATACAAGATTGTTTTAAGTGCTGGTCTTTTAATTTCAAATGCATTTCTAACATCCTGCATTTGTACTCTCTTCTCACGATTGCTGGTGTTATCTATCTATCTATCTGTTTATTTATTTATTTATTTTGGCTGTGCTGGGTCTTAGTTGCAGCATGCAGGATCTTTGTTGCAGCATACAGGATCTTTTAGTTGCAGCATGCGGACTTCTTAGTTGCAGCATGCGGACTCTTAGTTGCAGCATGCTCTTAGTTGCAGCATGCATGCAGGATCTAGTTCCCCAACTAGGGATCGAACCCGGGCCTCCTGCATTGGGAGCACAGAGTCTTACCCACTGGACCACCAGGGAAGTCCCATGATTGCTGGTTTTGATATCATATTTGTGTGTGGATGATTTCCTACCTTTACTGTATGTTTGCCTTTACTGGTGAGCTTTCCCGTTTGTAACTTTCTTGTTTCTAGCTGTGGCCTTTCTTTCCCACCTAGAGAAGTTCCTTTAGCATTTGTTGTAAAGCAGGTTCGGTGGTGCTGAATTCTTTTAGCTTTTGCTTGTCCATAAAGCTTTTGATTTCTCCGTCGAATCTGAGCGAGAGCCTTGCTGGGTAGAGTATTCTTGGTTGCATCACTTTAAATATATTGTGCCACTCCCTTCTGGTCTGCAGAGTTTCTGCTGTAAAATCAGCTGATAACCGTATGGGGAGTCCTTGTATATAAATTGTTGCTTTTAATATCTTCTCTTTGTCTTTAATTTTTATAAATTTGATTAATACGTTTCTTGGTGTGTTCCTCCTTGGGTTTATCCTATATGGAACTCTCTGGACTTGAGTGTTTCCTTTCCCATGTTAGGGAAGTTTTTGGCTATTATCTCTGCAAATATTTTTTCAGGCCCTTTCTCTCCCTCTTCTTCTGGGACCCCTATAATGTGAATGTTGGTGCGTTTAATGTTGTCCCAGTGGTCTCTCAGACTGTCCTCATTTCTTTTCATTCTTTTTTCTTTATTCTGTTCTGCAGCAGTGATTTCCACCAACCTATCTTACAACTCACTTATTCATTCTTTTGTCTCATTTATTCTGCTATCGATTCCTTCTATTCTATTTTTCATTTCAGTTGTATTGTTCATCTCTGTTTGTTCTTTAAAGCTTCTAGCTCTTTCTTAAACATTTCTTGTATCTTCTCGATCTGTGCCTCCATTCTTTTACCGAGATCTTAGATCATCTTTACTATCATTACACTGAATTCTTTTTCAGGTAGCTTTCCTATCTCCACTTCACTTAGTTGTTCTTCTGGGGTTTTGTCTTGTTCTTTCATCTGGAACATATTTCTCTGCATCTCATTTTGTCTAATTTTCTGTGTTTGTGATAGGCGTCTCGTTATGGCTTCTTTGTCTTTGGGTATAGAATATCTTTTTTGGTAGGCTCAAGTTTTTTTTATCAGCAGTTAGTTGTGATTTTGGTGTTTTCATGAGAGGAGGTGAGCTCAAGTCCTTCTACTCCACCATCTTGTCTCCAGCTTTTTTTTTTCCCTTTGTGCTTCCAGTCTCACTTGCTCATAGAGTCCTGCATGCAGAGGCCTTCCACCTGGCACTTCAAGCCAGAGTTTCTAGTGTGAAATGGCTGTGCTTGACACCTCAGCTCTGCTACAACGCATAAGGCACAGGCATTTTTAAATTAAAGGATTCATAAAAATGTCATCTCCTTCCTTTTAGGCTGTCATCTGACTCAAATTCTTAAATTTGCAGCTAGGGAGAGTCTGTTCTCCATCCTGCCTCAGAAAAGTGGAATCCTATCCACAAGTGGAATTTTAATAGTAAAAGTAACATATTACATCATATCTGAAATTATCCCATAATTTACATGGCAGTATCTATCCCAGTGATTTGTCAATGGCAAAATGAATCTAAGTGCTTAAAACAGCAAGCCTTTAAGATGGGTTTTACATGTATTAAAGAGAGCGGAACTCTTAGGTGACAAGCGTGAGTCTCCTAGAAAGGAATTAATGACTTGTGTTTCTTTTTCTTCATTATTGTCAACATTAATAGGCTACTTAGGGTCAAGCACCTGAAATTTTTGGTCACAAACAAAAGTACTACAAGAAATCAGATAGAATGACTAAGTCATTAAAAGTAGAGGAACAATTTTATTGAATATTCCCTTAAAGAAATGCTACCAAAAAGAGAGGAAACTCTCCTTAGAACAGATTTTATTTCTAGTTCTCCTGAGCCATAATTCAGAATGAAATTGGTTTAAAGGGAAAACAGAATTTCTTTATTTGAATGGGTTCTGCTGTGTTCATCCTTAACCCTCAGTTTCTTAGCTATTTGGAAAGGAAATTGATGTGAATTAAAATTGTTGTGTACATAATATCACTAAAGTGTGCTTTTTTATTTTTTAAATTGTTCTATTAGATAAAATGTGAATTTTGAAGTTTAGGATAAGATGAGAGCTTATTTTCCACATATTTTGAATAAGGAGCAGAGATTAAGCAAATGAGAAATGCTATTATGAAAGTCCTAAATTTTTCAGATATATATGAGTTGTATTTTACCTCTACAGTTTTTAAAATAAATTTTAAATTTATTGTTATTATTCTAGTTGCAGTATCCAGTTTATTGGGACCATCTTGAATTCTGTGATGGATTCAGAAAACTTTTAGACCATTTACAGTTGGATAAAGTGAGTCCCTTGAAACTAATTACTCACATGTGATTTTAATGCAACATTTATTGATACATTGTTAAGTCTGGTGTTGTCTTTTATTTATTTATTTTTTTTAAAGAACAAACTCTTTTTCTTTTTTTTTTTAAATTAATTAATTTATTTATTTATTTTCGGCTGTGTTGGGTCTTCGTTTCTGTGCAAGGGCCTTCTCTAGTTGCGGCAAGCGGGGGCCACTCTTCATCGCGGTGCGCGGGCCTCTCACTGTCACGGCCTCTCCCGTTGCGGAGCACAGGCTCCAGACGCGCAGGCTCAGTAGTTGTGGCTCACGGGCCCAGTTGCTCCGCGGCATGTGGGATCTTCCCGGACCGGGGCACGAACCCGTGTGCCCTGCATTGGCAGGCGGATTCCTAACCACTGCGCCACCAGGGAAGCCCTTGTCTTTTATTTTTTAATAACAGCTCTTTTGTGATAGAATTCACATACCATACAGTTTACCCTTTTAAAGTGTATAATTCACTGGTTTTTAATATATTCACAGTATGTACAACCATCACCACAGTCAATTTTTGAACATTTTTCCACCCCAGAAAGAAACCCCATACTTAGCAGTCACTCCCCACCCTTCCTCCCTGGCTGGAGCCCTGTTTCTATGAATTTGCCTATTGTGGATATTTTATGTAATGGAATGATGTAACTTGTGGTCTTTTGTGACTGGCTATTTTCACTTAGTGTAGCATTTTCAGGGTTCATCAATGTTGCAGATTATATCAATATTTCATTCCTTTTTATTGTCAAGTAATATCCCATTGTATGGATATAACACATTTTATTTATCCATTCATCATTTGGTTTGTTTCCATTGGTTAGTTATTGAGTAATGTTGCTATGAACATTCTTATACAAGTTTTTGTGTAGACAGATGTTTTCAGTTCTCTTGGGTACATGCCTAGGAGTGGAATTACCGAATCATAGTTTTCTTAAACAGAAACTACAAAGTAGTTTAATTTTCTAATGTAATCTATGAATAATATTTTTTAACTTGTGTAATTTATATACACAGTTGTATTTTTTCTTGACAGGGTGTAGACACTGCATTTAAATACAATATTTCCTAAATTTCTAACTGCTATAAATATTTCAGTCTAATGACTGGTGATGACATTGTATTCTGTAGTTGGTGATAATTAAAACAATTTTTTTTGATACTTCAAGATTGATCATTGTTTTTAGGATCCTTGTGTTTGTTTCCAATTAGGTTCATCTCTTTGGGGCTTCTTTGGGAGGCTTTTTGGCCCAGAAGTTTGCTGAATACACTCACAAATCTCCCAGAGTCCATTCTCTCATCCTCTGCAATTCCTTCAGTGACACTTCTATCTTTAACCAAACATGGACTGCAAACAGGTAAGAATGTAAACATTCAGCCAACATTTTTTTATTTTCAGTGGAATTTTGAAAATGTTGGCTTTTGGTTTTTCGATGCATTAGGGAGGGAGGGGCCATGTATACTTGTGTCTTTTGAAACCACCCTGGCTTTTAAAATTAGAAACAATCACCTTTGGAAAAGAAAAGAATTGAAAGACTTCTAAATTCAGTTGTTTCCATTACTCTAAATCATTGTCTAGCTTTGTTTACTATACGTTCACATGCCTTTACAGTTTAGTGCATATGTAACTGATACTGTGTTCTGCTTGCTCCACTTAGTATTTTGTGTACACAGTCCTGTTATAGTTTTTTAAGGCCTTTGGCTTCTCCCAATTTTTCATCATGTTCTACTGTAAATCTTTGTATAAATTACTTTTGTTCCTTCCCTTTCTGGGTTATTTTCTTGAGATATGTTCCCCAAAAGGGAGAGATTAGAGCATTTAGTCTGTCAGCAGATGTTCTGCACATCTTGACACTTTTACAACGTTAGTCTGCTTTTTAGAAAGATGGAAATGGTGGAATGCTTTGCGGGGCAACTAGTGGGGTACCTGTTTCCTCTGAGCCATCCCTTTATTGATTTTATCATTTTAATTAACTTGATAGATGTCTAATGGTACCTTAAAGCTGACTTCATGATATTTCTTTCATTGCTAGCAAGGCTAGGCTCTACCCCAAAAAGCAGCCTAGTAACTAAACCTACCTGTGTGATCAGATTGGTTTTCACATAATGTTCTAGGTAAACATTGTTTTCATGGTTTTCACATCTACTCAGCATTCACTCTGATTTTTAAAATATTTCTCCTGATATTTTCTCAGTTGTTTACTCAGCATTCATGCAGCAATTTCTTGTATACATCACACACAGATACTTCATGTCCAGATGATGCACTAAGTCATTGATTATTTTTGATGATTTTTCATGTTGTTTTAATTGTCAGAAGCCAAGACTTCCCCCACTTCGTTCGTGCTCTTGCATATCAGCTACTTTTTATCAAATGTCTGAGTGCTTACTCTGTGCCACACAGAGGCTGCAGGGGCAAACAGAGCCAAGAGGAGGCACCCTCTACAGGGCACACCAAGGCAGCATCACCTTTAGAAGATAAGGAGCTGTGGGGCAGAGAACTTAGAAAGATCACTGAAGGTGACTGAAAGATGGCTGTCTGGTCCTTGTGAGGGAAGCCCACTGAGAATATGCATCAGAAGGTGGTCTGCACGTGTTTTTTGTGTTTTTTTTTTGGCCGTGGCCTGTGGGATCTTAGTTCCCCAACCAGGGATCGAACCCACGTGCCCTGCATTGGAAGCATGGAGTCTTAACCATTGGACCACCAGGGAAGTCCCTGGTCTACACCTTTTATAAGTCATTTTCAGCATAGGGTAGAGAAATTCATGTTTACCCTGTATAATGGCTCTCAGTGTAATTAGTGGAGTAAATACTCATGACAGATCACATATAGAAATACATAAAGATTGAATTGCCTTGAATTAGCCCAGCTGAACCCAGTAGTAGCAATAGGAGGTATAATAACTCTGATTTTCCTATTTTGAAATCTATCTTTAATCAAGAGGTGATATAAACCTGAAGGTTGATATGGTAAGTGTTCAGTTTACCGCAAATAGGTTAGCCAGTGGAAATAAGACCAAATAGAAAATAAAATCTTGGAATCATCAGAATGTCTACCTCTGTAAAGGCATTTTGAAATATTGCTTATAATTATTCCAAATCCCCAAAAGTTGGATCATATTAAACCATAACTCTTTCAGAGCTTGAGAAAATGTATACAAAAACTAGATGCTTCAAAACTAGCTCTTTAAAGGAAGGGACTAGGTCTTTTTTAATCTCTAGGTCCCAAGTACCTAGCTAATACGAAGCTTCAGTGTTGAATGAATATTTGCTATTTATGTGTAGTCTTGGAAATTTAAATTATCAGGTCTTTTTTTTTTTTAAACAGCTTTTGGCTGATGCCATCATTTATGCTCAAAAAAATAGTTCTTGGAAACTTTTCATCTGGCCCAGTGGACCCTATGATGGCTGATGCCATTGATTTCATGGTGGACAGGGTAAGGATCATGGCCTTGGGGTGGGGACACCTTGTACTCGGAATTTTCATGTCTGCTTGGTTCCTGAAGAAATACCTGTCTCACTGTGTACTAGAGGTATTTGTTAAGCGTTCTTCCATATTAACTTTACTACATCCAGACAGATATTCCTGCTGCTAAGTAATTCATCAGAATCACTTGGGGGAGCTTTTAAAAATACAGATTCTAAGGCCTCACACCAGACCATTGAACTAGAATCCCTGGCCGAGGGCGCTGGGAATCTGTGTTTTTACCTCACTCCTCTTCCACCTCCCCAGGTAATGTGTGATGGAGCAGGTCTGTGGACTTGCATTTAGGAACTACTGGGATAGACGTTTTTCTTCGGAGGCCTCTACTTAAATGTCTATCTATCTGTCCTCTTTGAGCTGCTGGAATTGGCTTGGTGCCCACAGGCACCTGGTGGAAGAGTCGGCTCAGGTTGAGGGCTGTGGAAGGCCAGGTGCCCAGAATAGAAAAATGTCACCACTTGCAAGGCCCAGTTATGGTCTCAAATACACTGTTTCCTCAGTGGTGACCATACTGGCCCCACCACACATAATACCACCTTTCTGAGCACAGGTATTATCTGTGGATTTAATGTAAATGTGAAAAACAAAATTAATTTTTTAAAAATTCACCTTTGTTTCTTTCTGCAGCTGGAAAGTTTGGGGCAGAGTGAACTGGCTTCAAGACTTACCCTGAATTGTCAAAATTCTTATGTGGAACCTCATAAAATTCGGGACATCCCTGTGACCATCATGGACGTAAGTTTTAAGTAAAATAGATGCTTTGCCTTTTCTATATGTATATGTCAAGATCCACCTTATAATTATTTTATGATTTTTCAGTGTGCCTCTTCAAATACTGCCTTGGATTTTCTTTTTTTTACCCCCCAGCTTTCTTAAATCCAAAATAATCTTTTATTGCTTATCCTGTATTTTTTCTGGCAGGAATAACACCATTGAAATCAAAGTAAATTTAAACAAACATGGTAGTCCTTACCCATTTTGGTTTGCTTTGCTATTCTCATCAACAGATATTGCTCTTTAGCCTAAATTACAAATCTGGGCAGTAAAGTGAAGGTGCCTTATGAGTGCAGAGAATCAAGAATTCCATAAAGTCTAACACAAAAACTTGCTTCTTATATATTTTTTAATTGTAGTGAAATATACATAACAAAATTCACCATTTAAACCACTTTTAAGTGTAAAGAGCAGTGGCATTAAGTACATTTACAGTGTGGTCCAACTGCCACTGTTACCCATCTCCAGAACTTTCCATCATCCCAAACTGAAACTCTGTACCCATTAAACAATAATTCCCCATCCCCCTCAGTCCCTACTAGTAACCTTTATCTTACTTTTTGTCTCTATGAATTTGCCTATTCTAGGTACCTCATACAAGTGGAATCATATAATTATCCTTTTGTATCTGGCTTGTTTCACTTACTTAGCATAATGTTTTCAAGGTTCATCCATGTTACAGTGTCATTCCCTTTTACAGCTGAATTATACTCCGTTGTACGTATATACCATCTCTTGTTTATCTTCTCATCTCCTGACAGACATTTGAGTTGTTTCCACCTTTTGGCTGTTGTGAACATTGGTGTACAAATACCCATTTGAGTTCCTGCTTTCAATTCTTTTGGGTAGTGCATACCTAGAAGTAGAAATGCTGAATCATTTGGTAATTCTATATTTAACTTCTGGAGGAACTGCCTTATCGCCTTCCACAGGGGCTGTACCATTTTACATTCCCACTAGCAATGCATAAGGTTTCCAATTTCTCCATATCCTCTCCAACACTTGTTATTTTCTGGTTTTTTTGATAGTAGCCACCCTAATGGTTGTGAAGTGGTATCTCACTGTGGCTTTGACTTTTTATTTTAATCATATAACTGTTCTGTCTCATAATGGATTTATTCCTAAATGCAAGTAACATGGTATTTTTAAGAACTGATTTTTATCAGGAAATTATCCATTACAAACATGTACAATAACTTATCATTCTCCACTATAATTCCTATATTCCAACATTTACCATGACCCAGAGCAAGCTTTTCAACACTCTCAGTGAAATACATGGTCCTCGCAGTGCATTTGCTCTGCCTGCTCTTTCAAAGTTGTGTTCACCACTTAGGTACATGGTCACTTAAAACTGTCTGCAAGTTTTAGCAAGGTGGAGATACACCTATTTTTATTTTCATGGGTTTTTTTGTTTCTTTTAAATTACTTTGAATAATTTGTTGCATGTGCATAAACATAAATTTGTATGAGTACTGAAAGATTCTAGAGTCATATTCCAAGCTTCTAACAGTGGCTCCCCCAGAAAAGGGTGTGGACTTCTCATCTTATACTATAAAAAAATTTTTTTGAATTCATATGCTACTTGTATAACTGTTTCTATTTTTTTAAAAAAACTTTCTTTTTTTTATAAATTTATTTATTTAGTTGTTTATGGCTGCATTGGGTCTTCATTGTTGTGCCCGGGCCTAGTTGTGGCAAGCAGGGGCTACTCTTTGTTGCAGTGCGTGGGCTTCTCATTGCAGTGGCTTCTCTTGTTGTGGAGCACAGGCTCTAGGCGCGTGGGCTTCAGTAGTTGTGGCTTGCGGGCTCTAGAGCACAGGCTCAGTAGTTGTGGCGCATGGGCTTAGTTGCTCTGCGGCATGTGGGATCTTCCCAGGCCAGGGCTTGAACCCATGTCCCCTGCATTGGCAGGCGGATTCTTAACCACTGTGCCACCAGGGAAGTCCCTATAACTGTTTTCAAATTAATAATAAGTTCTTTTAGGGTTTCGTGATCTTTTTGAAATTGGTATTTTCAATGATTGTTCATAGGACTTCCCTGGTGGCTCAGTGGTTAAGAATCCGCCTGCCAATGCAGGGGACATGGGTTCGAGCCCTAGTCCGGGAAGATCCCACATGACACGGAGCAGCTAAGCCCGTGCACCACAACTCCTGAGCCTGTGCTCTAGAGCCTGGAAGCTACAACTCCTGAAGCCCATGCGCCTAGAGCCCGTGCTCCACAAGAGAAGCCACCACAATGAGAAGCCCGCGCACCACAACAAAGAGTAGCTCCCGCTTGCCGCAACTAGAGAAGGCCCACACGCAGCAACGAAGACCCAACGCAGCCCCAAAAAAAAAAAAAAAGATTGCTATTAATACTCTGGTTATTTAGTTAACTATGTTTGAGGACAAAGGAAATTCATGGTAGAATTTTTTCCCCTAAACAATGCAAGAGACATTTGGCAGTAAAATCTGTAAATGTTTTACATTGGAGTTAGAGTCACCAGGGATGAGCAAGAGGGGGTGGGGTGGCCCAGGCTCTAGAAGGGTTCAGCCATGTCTCTTGAAAGGAATGCTTGGTTGTGGGGGGCACTTTGCTGAATGTGAAAAGAACACATTGAAATAACAGTTTGGGCCTCATGTTCTTTTAAAGGTGTTTGACCAGAGTGCACTTTCAACTGAAGCTAAAGAAGAAATGTACAAACTGTATCCTAATGCCCGGAGGGCTCACCTGAAAACAGGAGGCAATTTCCCATACCTGTGCAGAAGCGCAGAGGTGAATCTCTATGTACAGGTAGGTCCTAGGTTGGAACCCAGAGCACTTTGAACCCAGAGTCTATGGTTTGAAACATAAAGCTTTCTTTTTTTTTTTTTTTTTGGTGGTCGAGTAAGAGAACTACAGAATTCTCTGTAGGAATGAAGCATTGACTTGATAAAGGTGGTCTACATTAATAACTTACAGGAGAATTCAAGCATATTAGAGACGCCTGGGGACTCTCTGCCCACTATCCCTTTTCTAAGAACCACAGGCCTGAACTCACACAGGGAAGCAGCCGTTTGGTACGATGGGACCTTGGCTCCTGGATGCAATGAATTTCAGCCAGAGCAGGATACCAGACTTAAATCGAGTCGATCTGAATCCCATGAAGTGACTTCTTGGTCTAATTTTATGCATTAAAACACACCACACAAACAAGTAAACACCACTTCTTCTAATACTTGCCTAAATGGATATTAGAATAGTGGTGAGAAATGGTTGCTTTGCAATTTGGCAAGTAGTATCAAGAGCCTTAAAAAACCAGTCACGTTCTTTGATCCTGTTGTCCACGTGTGGCAACAGATCCTGAGGAGAGGATCATAAATACAAAAAAACTTGATTCCCAGAGATAGTCATTACAGTGTTAGAACAGCAGAGGATGGGTAGGACCCGATTCGTAGCAGCAGAGGGGAAGGGTAAACACCTACTAGTGAAGAAGCACGTGGCAATTTAAGATGTTAATAACAATTTGTAGTTACCTGGAAAGACTGGTTACATATTAAGTGAGGAACAAAGATCCCAAATTGTGGTTTTGGTTTGTTTGTTTTTTTTCTTTCTTTTGGCTGCGTTGGGTCTTCATTGCTGCACACGGGCTTTCTCTAGTTGCAGCAAGCAGGGGCTACTCTTCATTGTGATGCGTGGGCTTCTCATTGAGGTGGCTTCTCTTGTTGCAGAGCACAGGCTCTAGGCACGCAGGCTTCAGTATTTGTGGCACATGGGCTCAGTGGTTGTGGCTTGCAGGCTCTGGAGCACAGGCGCAGTAGTTGTGGCGCACAGGCTTAGTTGCTCCACAGCATGTGGGATCTTCCCGGACCAGGGCTCAAACCCATGTCCCCTGCATTGGCAGGCGGATTCTTAACCACTGCATTGCCAGGGAAGTCCCCAAATTGTGGTTTTTAAAAATTTTTTGACTTTTCTGTTTTCTAATTTTTCTAATTATTATGTATTACTCTAATTTTTTAGTGTATATATTTATTTTTATTGAGGTATAGTTGATTTACAATATTAGTTTCAGGTGTTCTATATAGTGATTCAACATTTTTATAGATTATACTCCATTTAAAGTTACTATAAAGTATTGGCTATATTCCCTGTGCTGTACAATATATTCTTATAGCTTATTTTATACATAGTAGTTTGTACCTTTTAACTCCCTGAGCTTATCTTGCCCATTCCCCCAGTACTCTGTAATTTTAGAACTAGGAACCATTAATACACGACAGTGATGTTTAAAATAATTATTCTGCATTTCTGCAGATACATTTGCTGCAATTCCACGGAACCAAATATGCGGCTATTGACCCATCGATGGTCAGTGCTGAGGAACTCGAGGTGCAGAAAGGCAACCTTGGCATCAGTCAGGAGGAGCAGTAGCTGTTAGTGTTGGCTGTTAGTGATGAGGGATCCAGTGTGTTCATACAATCAGTGACATCAGTGCCCACCAGTCGGCCTCTCTCTTCGGTTCGTCAGGTTCACCGGTTATCACTGTGTTTGGAACTAGGACTGATTGTCATCTTCGTGACAGGCGGCAGCTCTTCTAAGCCAGTGTTAACTATTCCCTCTTCAGTTTTTTTAGCTTTTGAACTTAAAGAAGTACTTTTGAAGATTCCCATTTTAAGAATTGTGAAAATTTTGCTACCAAAAAAAGTCTTCACCACTGTGTTGTTAAGTGAATGTTAGTTTCTGAATTTGGGGATTCTGTGGATTTTTTTCCTTTCTTTTCTTCCTTTCTTTCTTTCTGTTATTTGCTGTAAATGCTGCACATCCACATTGTGTATCAGAAGGACATTGATAAGTTATAACCAAGAAAGCATAAAAATAACCAGAGTGCCAAGGCTGTCACCCACTGTTTGCTCTCCTGCAAATGAACTACTTCTAATTTCCAGTTAAGCAAATTGTTTTCAGTTTTGGCTGTTGTCTGTCTTTCTACCCATTACAGTCTTTGGAATAAAAATTCAATTTGAGTGAGTGGCTTTTGTGATTATCATAGCTGCCAACTGGGCTACCTACACATAGGACTCTCTGAGAAGCAGAGTTGTGTTTGCCAAGCCTGTGTGTCTTTCTTTAGGTTAAGTTACTTAATCTCTCTCTCTAAAGCGCAGTTTGCTCATTGTTTGTTAGATTACAGAAACAATCCTTTATTGAGCTGCTGCTATGTGCAAGGTACTTTTCATACCTGCTTTTTTTTCCACCTCAGTGGAAGATTTTAAACAAACACACATAAAGTAGAGAAAATAGTATAATGAACTACATCCCCATTACCCAGTTTCAAAAATTATCAACTCATGGACAGTGTTGTATCATCTCTTACCCCACCCTCACTTTTTCCACACATACTCCTATGACTGAATTATTTTAAGGCAATTTCTGATACCTTATTTCATCTGTACATTTCTATATGTACCTTCAAGAGATAAAGTAATGCCATTATCACACTAAAAAATTCACCAATAATTCCTTCATACTGTCTAACATCCAGTCAATGTTCTTATTTGTGATTATCTCATAAATGTCTTTTCACAGTTGACTTGTTCTAATCAGCTTCCAAAGTTCACGCTTGGAAAGACCAGAACCTACCAAAAAGCTCTTCTACAACTAAAGATAATATAAAGAAGGAACCACAACAAGACAGGCAGGAGGGGTGGAGTCACAATATAGCCAAGTCCCATACCCCCAGGTGGGGGACCAACATACAGGAGAATTGCAATTGCAGAGGTTCTCCCAAAAGAGGGTTCCAAGCCCCAAGTCAGGCTCCCCAGCACAAGGGTCCTGCACTGGCAAGATGAGCACCCAGAGCATTTGGCTTTGAAAGGCAAGAGGGGCTTACTTGCAGGAGTACCAGAGGACTGGCGGAAACGGAGACTTCACTCTCAAAGGGCTCACGGAAAATCTCACATGCTCCAGGACCCAGGGCAGGAGCAGTGATTATATAGGAGCCTGGGTCAGACCTACCTGCTGCTCTTAGAGAATCTCCTGGAGAGGCAGGAGGCAACTGCAGCTCACCCTAGGGACACAGACACTGGCAGCAGCCATTCTTGGGAGCTCATTCTACCACGTGGACACTGGTGCTGACAAGTCATTGTGGAATCCTCCCTCCAGCTTATTAGCCCCAGCACCCAGCCTGGCCCTGGCCCAACAGTCTATAGGCACCACTGCTGGGACACCTTAGGCCAAGCAACTAACTGGGTGGGGACACAGCTCCACCCACCATCAGATAGGCTGCCTTGAGACCCCCTGAGCCCCCAGCCACCTCTGGACATGGCCTTGCCCACCATAGGGCCCAGCTCCACCCACCCATGGGCAGGCACCAGTGCCTGGGCCACAGTCCCACATTCTAAGGAGTCTGCTCTAGCCTCCAGACCAGTCTCACCCACCAGGGAGCAGACACCAACAGCAAGAAAACCACAGCTCCACGGCCGATGGATCCGGACACGCCACCAGCAGGCCAGATCCTGCACTAGGACCAGCTGGGCCTGGCCCCACCCACTAGCAGGCCAACACAAACTTCAGGATGCTCTGGACTCTGCACTCAACCATGTCAGGAATGGGCCTCACCCACCAGCGACCTGACACCAGCTCAGGGACCCCTGGTCACTGTGACTAGATTCCAGGATCTGGCTCTGCCTACCAGTAGGCTGGCACTAGCCCCAGGACCTGGGTTCCCCCACCAGTGGGTGGGCAACAGCCCCAGAGTCTCCTGGACCTTGACTCTGCCCACCAGTGCCTAGCACGAGTCCCAGGCCTCCTGGGTTCCACAGTCAGCCACCACGTGACCTGGTCCCAGCAACCAGCAGTTAGCACCCCCCACACAAGGCAAGGCCTGGCAACCAACTGAACCGGGGGCCAATCAAGCCTACCAAACTACCCACACAGCCTGCCGCAACAGAGGGACCCATGCAGCCCTGATAGGGTGAACCCCTAGAGGACATACAGCTTGGGTAACAAGAGGGGGATGCATTGCTGGGATGCATAGGACATCTCCTACAAAAGGCCGCTTCTCCAGGGTGGGGAAATGGAACCAACCTGCCAGATACATAAAAATAAAAGCAACAACTTGGCAAAATGAGGCAACAGAGGAGTATTTTCCAAACGAAGGAACAAGATAAAACCCCAGAAGAAAAACTAAGCAAAGTGGAGATATGCAGTCTACTCAAGAAAGAGTTCAGGGTAGTGATCATAAAAATGATCAAAGAACTCGGGAGAAGAGTGGATAAACAGAAAAGTTGGAAGTTTTAAACAAAGTGTTGGAAAATGTAAAGAACCAAACAGAGATGAAGAATACAATAACTGAAATGAAAAATATACTAGAAGAAACCAACAGTAGACTAAATGGGACAGAGGAATGGATCAGCGAGCTGGAAGATGGAGAAGTGGAAATCACTGAAGCTGAACAGAAAAAACAATGAAAAGAAATGAGGACAATTTAAGAGACCTCTGGGACAACATCAAGTGCACTAATATAGAGGTCCAAGAAGGAGGAAACAGAGAAAAGGGAGCTGAGAACAAACTTGAAGACATAATAGCCGAAAACTGGCCTAAAATGGGAAAGGAAGCAAACATCCAATCCAGGAAGTACAGAGTCCCCACAGGATTAACCAAAGAGAAACACACCAAGACACATTGTAATCAAAATGGCAGAAATTAGAGATGAAGAGAGAATATTAAAAGCAGCAAGGGAAAAACAACAAATGAAATACAAGTCAAGTCCCATAAAGCTATCAGCTGACTTTTCAGCAGAAACTCTGTAGGCCAGTAGGGAATGGCACAATATACTTAAACTGATGAAAGGGAAAAACCTACAACAACCAAGAATACCCAGCAAGGCTCTCATTCAGATTTGATGGAGAGATCAAAAGCCTTACAGACAAGCAAAAGCAGAAAGGGTTCAGCACCACCAAACAAGAAATGTGAAAGGAACTTCTCTAAGCAAAAAAGAAAAGGCCACAACAGGAAACCCAAAAATCATGAAAGGAAAAAAATCTCATTGGTAAAGGCAAACAGTAAAGGCAGGAAGTCACCCACGCACAAAGCTAGTAGGAAGGTTAAAACACAAAAGTAGTAAAATCTACATCCACAGTAAGCAGAAAAGAGATACACAAAACAATTAGATGTAAAACATAATACCAGGCCGGAGAGAAGATGGCGGAAGAGTAAGACGCGGAGATCACCTTCCTTCCCACAGATACAGTAGAAATACATCTACACGTGGAACTGCTCCTACAGAACACCCACTGAACGCTGGCAGAAAACGTCAGACCTCCCAAAAGGCAAGAAACTCCCCACGTACTTGGGTAGGGCAAAAGAAAAAATAAATAACAGAGACAAAAGAATAGGGATGGGACCTGCACCAGTGGGAGGGAGCCATGAAGGAGGAAAGGTTTCCACGCACTAGGAAGCCCCTTCGCGGGCGGAGACTGCGGGTAGCAGAGGGGGGAAGCTTCGGAGCCACGGAGGAGAGCGCAGCAACAGGGGTGCGGAGGGCAAAGCGGAGAGATTCCCGCACAGAGGCTCGGCACCGAGCAGCACTCACCAGCCCGAGAGGCTTGTCTGCTCACCCGCCGGGGCGGGGCTGGGAGCTGAGGCTCGGGCTTCGGTCGGATCGCAGGGAGAGGACTGGGGTTGGCGGCGTGAACACAGCCTGAAGGGGTTAGTGCGCGACAGCTAGCCGGGAGGGGGTCCGGGAAAAAGTCTGCAGCTGCCGAAGAGGCAAGAGACTTTTTCTTGCCTCTTTGTTTCGCGGAACGCAAGGAGAAGGGATTCAGAGCGCCGCCTAAACGAACTCCAGAGAAGGACGCGAGCCACGGCGATCAGCGCGGGCCCCAGAGATGGGCATGAGACGCGAAGGCTGCTGCTGCTGCCACCAAAAAGCCTGTGTGCGAGCACAGGTCACTCTCCACACCGCCCCTCCCGGGAGCCGCTGCAGCCCGCCACTGCCAGGGTCCCGTGATACGGGGACAACTTTCCCGGGAGAACGCACGGCGTGCCTCAGGCTGGTGCAACGCAGGCCTCTGCCGCTGCAGGCTCGCCCTGCCTCCTCTGTACCCCTCCCGCCCCCCGGCCTGAGTGAGCCAGAGCCCCCGAAGCAGCTGCTCCTTTAACCCCGTTCTGTCTGGGCGGGGAACAGACGCCCTCAGGCGACCTACACGCAGAGGCGGGTCCAAATCCAAAGCTGAACCCCGGGAGCTATGCGAACAGAGAAGAGAAGGGGAAATCTCTCCCAGCAGCCTCAGAAGCAGCGGATTAAAACTCCACAAACAACTTGATGTGCCTGCATCTGTTGAATACCTGAATAGACAACGAATCATCCCAAATTCAGGAGGTGGACTTTGGGAGCAGGATATATTAATTTTTCCCCTTTTCCTTTTTTTGTGAGTGTATATGTATATGCTTCTGGGTGAGATTTTGTCTGTATAGCTTTGCTTTATAATAGCTTTATTTTACTTCACTATATTATATCCTCTTTCTTTCTTTCTTTCTATTTTTTCTCCCTTTTACTCTGAGCCGTGTGGATGAAAGGCTCTTGGTGCTCCAGCCAGGCATCAGGGCTGTGCCTCTGAGGTGGGAGAGCCAACTTCAGGACACTGGTCCACAAGAGACCTCCCAGCTCCACGTAATACCAAACGGCAAAAATCTCTCAGAGATCTCCATCTCAACATCAAGACCCAGCTTCACTCAACGACCAGCAAGCTACAGTGCTGGACACCCTATGCCAAACAACTAGCAAGACATGAACACAGCCCCATCCATTAGCAGAGAGGCTGCCTAAAATCATAATAAGGCCACAGACACCCCAAAATACACCACCAGACGTGGACGTGCCCACCAGAAAGACAAGATCCAGCCTCATCCACCAGAACTCAGGCACTAGTTCCCTCCACCAGGAAGCCTACACAACCCACTGAACCAACCTTAGCCACTGGGGACAGATACCAAAAACAATGGGAACTACGAACCTGCAGCCTGTGAAAAGGAGACCCCAAACACAGTAAGATAAGCAAAATGAGATGACAGAAAAACACACAGCAGATGAAGGAGCAGGGTCAAAACACACCAGACCTAACAAATGAAGAGGAAATAGGTAGTCTACCTGAAAAAGAATTCAGAATAATGATAGTAAGGGTGATCCAAAATCTTGGAAATAGAATAGACAAAATGCAAGAAACATTTAACAAGGACGTAGAAGAACTAAAGAGGAACCAAGCAATGATGAAAAACACAATAAATGAAATTAAAAATACTCTAGATGGGATCAATAGCAGAATAACTGAGGCAGAAGAACGGATAAGTGGCCTGGAAGATAAAATGGTGGAAATAACTACTGCAGAGCAGGATAAAGAAAAAAGAATGAAAAGAACTGAGGACAGTCTCAGAGACCTCTGGGACAACATTAAACGCACCAACATTCGAATTATAGGGGTCCCAGAAGAAGAAGAGAAAAAGAAAGGGACTGAGAAAATATTTGAAGAGATTATAGTTGAAAACTTCCCTAATATGGGAAAGGAAATAGTTAATCAAGTCCTGGAAGCACAGAGAGTCCCATACAGGATAAATCCAAGGAGAAACACACCAAGATACATATTAATCAAACTGTCAAATATTAAATATAAAGAAAACATATTAAAAGCAGCAAGGGAAAAACAACAAATAACACACAAGGGAATCCCCATAAGGTTAACATCTGATCTTTCAGCAGAAACTCTGCAAGCCAGAAGGGAGTGGCAGGATATACTTAAAGTGATGAAGGAGAAAAACCTACAACCAAGATTACTCTACCCAGCAAGGATCTCATTCAGATTTGATGGAGAAATTAAAACCTTTACAGACAAGCAAAAGCTGAGAGAGTTCAGCACCACCAAACCAGCTTTACAACAAATGCTAAAAGAACTTCTCTAGGCAAGAAACACAAGAGAAGGAAAAGACCTACAATAACAAACCCAAAACATTTAAGAAAATGGGAATAGGAACATACATATCAATAATTACCTTGAATGTAAATGGATTAAATGCTCCCACCAAAAGACACAGACTGGCTGAATGGATACAAAAACAAGACCCATATATATGCTGTCTACAAGAGACCCACTTCAGACCTAGAGACACATACAGACTGAAAGTGAGGGATGGAAAAAGATATTCCATGCAAATGGAAATCAAAAGAAAGCTGGAGTAGCAATTCTCATATCAGATAAAATAGACTTTAAAATAAAGACTATTACAAGAGACAAAGAAGGACACTATATAATGATCAAGGGATTGATCCAAGAGGAAGGTATAACAATTGTAAATATTTATGCACCCAACATAGGAGCACCTCAATACATAAGGCAAATACTAACAGCCATAAAAGGGGAAATCGACAGCAACACAATCATAGTAGGGGACTTTAACACCCCACTTTCACCAATGGACAGATCATCCAAAATGAAAATAAATAAGGAAACACAAGCTTTAAATGATACATTAAACAAGATGGACTTAATTGATATTTATAGGATATTCCACCCAAAAACAACAGAATACACATTTTTCTCAAGTGCTCATGGAACATTCTCCAGGATAGATCATAGCTTGGGTCACAAATCAAGCCTTGGTAAATTTAAGAAAATTGAAATCGTATCAAGTATCTTTTCCGACCACAACACTATGAGACTAGATATCAATTATAGGAAAAGATCTGTAAAAAATACAAACACATGGAGGCTACACAATACACTACTTAATAACGAAGTGATCACTGAAGAAATCAAAGGGGAAATCAAAAAATACCTAGAAACAAATGACAATGGAGACACGACGACCCAAAACCTATGGGACGCAGCAAAAGCAGTGCTAAGAGGGAAGTTTATAGCAATACAAGCCTACCTCAAGAAACAGGAAACATCTCGAATAAACAACCTAACCTTGCACCTAAAGCAATTAGAGAAAGAAGAACAAAAAAACCCCAAAGCTAGCAGAAGGAAAGAAATCATAAAGATCAGATCAGAAATAAATGAAAAAGAAATGAAGGAAACAATAGCAAAAATCAATGAAACTAAAAGCTGGTTCTTTGAGAAGATAAACAAAATTGATAAACCATTAGCCAGACTCATCAAGAGAAAAAGGGAGAAGACTCAACTCAATAGAATTAGAAATGAAAAAGGAAAAGTAACCACTGACACTGCAGAAATACAAAAGACCATGAGAGATTACTACAAGCAACTCTATGCCAATAAAATGGACAACCTGGAAGAAATGGACAGATTCTTAGAAATGCACAACCTGCCGAGACTGAACCAGGAAGAAATAGAAAATATAAGCAGACCAATCACAAGCACTGAAATTGAAACTGTGATTAAAAACCTTCCAACAAACAAAAGCCAAGGACCAGATGGCTTCACAGGCGAATTCTATAAAACATTTAGAGAAGAGCTAACACCTATCCTTCTCAAACTCTTCCAAAATATTGCAGAGGGAGGAACACTCCCAAACTCATTCTACGAGGCCACCATCACCCTGATACCAAAACCAGACAAAGATGTCACAAAGAAAGAAAACTACAGGCCAATATCACTGATGAACATAGATGCAAAAATCCTCAACAAAATACTACCAAACAGAATCCAACAGCACATTAAAAGGATCATACACCATGATCAAGTGGGGTTTATCCCAGGAATGCAAGGATTCTTCAATATATGCAAATCAATCAACGTGATACACCATATTAACAAATTGGAGAAAAACCATATGATCATCTCAATAGATGCAGAGAAAGCTTTCGACAAAATTCAACAGCCATTTATGATAAAAACCCTGCAGAAAGTAGGCATAGAGGGAACTTTCCTCAACATAATAAAGGCCATATATGACAAACCCACAGCCAACATTGTCCTCAATGGTGAAAAACTGAAACCATTTCCACTAAGATCAGGAACAAGACAAGGTTGCCCACTCTCACCACTATTATTCAACATAGTTTTGGAAGTGTTAGCCACAGCAATCAGAGAAGAAAAAGAAATAAAAGGAATCCAAATCAGAAAAGAAGAAGTAAACATGTCACTGTTTGCAGATGACATGATACTATACATTGAGAATCCTAAAGATGCTACCAGAAAACTACTAGAGCTAATCAATGAATTTGGTAAAGTAGCAGGATACAAAATTAATGCACAGAAATCTCTTGCATTTCTGTACACTAATGACGAAAAATCTGAAAGTGAAATTAAGAAAACACTCCCGTTTACCATTGCAACAAAAAGAATAAAATATCTAGGAATAAACCTACCTAAGGAGACAAAAGACCTGTATGCAGAAAATTATACGACACTGATGAAAGAAATTAAAGATGATACAAACAGATGGAGAGATATACCATGTTCTTGGATTGGAAGAATCAACATTGTGAAAATGACTCTACTACCCAAAGCAATCTACAGATTCAATGCAATCCCTATCAAACTACCACCACTGGCATTTTTCACAGAACTAGAACAAAAAATTTCACAATTTGTATGGAAACACAAAAGACCCCGAATAGCCAAAGCAATCTTGAGAACGAAAAATGGAGCTGGGGGAATCAGGCTCCCTGACTTCAGACTATATTACAAAGCTACAGTAATCAAGACAGTTTGGTAGTGGCACAAAAACAGAAATATAGATCAATGGAACAGGATAGAAAGCCCAGAGATAAACCCACGCACATATGGTCACCTTATCTTTGATAAAGGAGGCAAGCATATAAGTGGAGAAAAAGCCTCTTCAATAAGTGGTGCTGGGAAAATTGGACAGATACATGTAAAAGTATGAAATTAGAACATTCCCTGACACCATGCACAAAAATAAACTCAAAATGGATTAAAGACCTAAGTGTGAGGCCAGACACTATCAAACTCTTAGAGGAAAACATAGGCAGAACACTCTATGACATACATCACAGCAAGATTCTTTTTGACCCTGCTCCTAGAGAAATGGAAATAAGAACACAAATAAACAAATGGGACCTAATGAAACTTAAAAGCTTTTGCACAGCAAAGGCAACCATAAACAAGACCAAAAGACAACCCTCAGAATGGGAGAAATATTTGCAAATGAAGCAACTGACAAAGGATTAATCTCCAAGATTTACAAGCAGCTCATGCAGCTCAATAACAAAAAAACGAACAACCCAATCCAAAAATGGGCAGAAGACCTAAACAGACATTTCTCCAAAGAAGATATACAGATTGCCAACAGACACATGAAAGAATGCTCAACATCATTAATCATTAGAGAAATGCAAATCAAAACTACAATGAGATATCATCTCACACCAGATGGTCAGAATGGCCATCATCAAAAAATCTAGAAACAATAAATGCTGGAGAGGGTGTGGAGGAAAGGGAACACTCTTGCACTGTTGGTGGGAATGTAAATTGATACAGCCACTATGGAGAACAGTATGGAGGTTCCTTAAAAAACTACAAATAGAACTACCATACGACCCAGCAATCCCACTACTGGGCATATACCCTGAGAAAACCATAGTTCAAAAAGAGTCATGTACCAAAATGTTCATTGCAGCTCTATTTACAATAGCCAGGACATGGAAGCAACCTAAGTGTCCATCGACAGATGAATGGATAAAGAAGATGTGGCACATATATACAATGGAATATTACTCAGCCATAAAAAGAAATGAAATGGAGGTATTTGTAATGAGGTGGATGGAGTTAGAGTCTGTCATACAGAGTGAAGTAAGTCAGAAAGAGAAAAACAAATACAGTATGCTAACACATATATATGGAATCTAAGGGAAAAAAAAAAAAGGCCATGAAGAACCTAGTGGCAAGACGGGAATAAAGACACAGACCTACTAGAGAATGGACTTGAGGATATGGGGAGGGGGTGGGGTGAGATGTGACAGGGTGAGAGAGTGTCATGGACATATATACACTACCAAATGTAAAATAGATAGCTAGTGGGAAGCAGCCGCATAGCACAGGGAGATCAGCTTGGTGCTTTGTGACCACCTAGAGGGGTGGGATGGGGAGGGTGGGAGGGAGGGAGATGCAAGAGGAAAGGGATATGGGAACATATGTATATGTATAACTGATTCACTTTGTTATAAAGCAGAAACTAACACACCATTGTAAAGCAATTATACTTCAATAAAGATGTTTAAAAAAAAACAATATCAAAAACAGTAAACATGAGGGGAGGAGAGTACAAATGCAGGGTTGTTAAAAGGCATTGGAAATTAAGAGATCAGCAACTTAAAACAATCACATATATATATCAATTGCTATATAAAAACCTCATGGGGGACTTCCCTGGTGGTCCAGTGGCTAAGACTTCATGCTCCCAATGCAGGGAGCCCAAGTTCAATCCCTGGTCAGGGAATTAGATCCCACATGCATACTGCAGTGAAGATCCCACATGCCACAACTAAGACGTGGCACAGCCAAAATAAATAAATAAATATTAAAAAAAAAAAAAAACCTCATGGTAATCACACACAAGATCTGTAATAGACACACACACTCAAAAAGAAAAAGGAATCCAAACATAACACTAAAGATAGTCATCAAATCACAAGAGAACAAAAGAAGAAAGGAACAAAAAAGACCTATAAAAATAACCCAAAACAATTAACAAAATGGCAATAAGAACATACATATCTGTAATTACTTTAAATGTAAATGGACTAAATGCTCCAATCAAAAGACAGAGTAGGGGCTTCCCTGGTGGCACAGTGGTTAAGAATCCACCTGCCGATGCAGGGGACACGGGTTCGAGCCCTGGTCTGGGAAGATCCCACAGGCCGCGGAGCAACTAAGCCTGTGCACCAGAATTACTGAGCCTCTGCTCTAGAGCCCACGAGCCACAACTACTGAGCCCGTGTGCCACAACTATTGAAGCCCGTGCGCCTAGAGCCTGTGCTCTGCAACAAGAGAAGCCACCGCATTGAGAAGTCTACACACCACAACAAAGAGTAGCCCCCGCTCGCCACAACTAGAGAAAGCCCGCGTGCAGCAATGAAGACCCAACGCAGCCAAAAATAAATAAAATAAATAAATTTATTAAAAAAAAAAAGACAGAGTAGCTGAATGAATAAAAAAACAAGACCCACATATATGCTGGCTACAAGAGACTCACTTGAGATGTAAAGACACACACAAACTGAAACTGAGGGGATGGAAAATGGTATTCCATGCAAATGGAAATCAAAAGAAAGCCAAGGTAGCAATGCTCATATCAGACAAAATAGACTTTAAAATAAAGACTGTTACAAGAGATAAAGAAGGACATTACATAATGAACAAGGGATCAATCCAAGAAAAAGTTATACCAATTGTAAACATATATGCACCCAACATAGGAGCACCTAAATACATAAAGCAAATATTAATGGACATAAAGGCAGACATTGATAGTAACAATAATAATAGGGGACCTTACCACACTTACATCAATGGACAGAACATCCAGAGAATCAATAAGGAAACACTGGCCTTAAATGACACATTAGACCAAATGAACTTAATAGATATATATAGAACATCCCATAAAAAGCAGTAGAATACACATTCAAGTGCTCATGGAACATTCTCCAGGATAGATCACATGCTAGGCCAGAAAACAATCCTTGGTAAATTTAAGGAAATTGAAATCATATCAAGCATCTTTTCCAACCACAATGCTATGAAACTAGAAATCAACTACAAGAAAAAAAAACCTGCAAAAAACACAAACAGGTGGAGGCTAAACAATATGCTACTAAACAAGCACTGAATAAATCAAAGAGGAAATTAAAAATACCTAGAGACAAATGAAAATGAAAACAAAATGATCCAAAAATCTATGGGATGCAGCAAAAGCAGTTCTAAGAGGGAAGTTTATAGCAATACAAGCTTACCTCAGGAAACAAGAAAAATCTCAAACAACCTGACCTTACACATAAAGGAACTAGAAAAAGAACAACAAACAAAACCCCAAGTCCATAGAAGGAAAGAAATTGTAAAGATCAGAGCAGAAATAAATGAAATAGAGATTTTTAAAAAATCAGTGAAACTAAGAGCTAGTTCTTTGAAAGGATAAAATTGATAAACCTTTAGCCAGACTCATCAAGAAAAAAGAGGGAGGGCCCAAATCAATAAAATCGGAAATGAAAACGGAGAAGTTACAGCCAACACCACAGAAATACAAAGGATCATAAGAGACTACTACAAACAAGTATATGCTAATAAAATGAACAACCTAGAAGAAATGGACAAATTCCTAGAAATATACAACTTCCCAAGACTGGACCAGGAATAAAAAGAAAATATGAACAGATCAATTACCCATAATGAAACTGAATCAGAAACTTTAAAAAATCCCAACAACAACAAAAAAAAGTCCAGGACCATGTGGCACAGGAGAATTCTACCAAACATTTCTACAAGAGTTAACACCTATCCTTATGAAACTATTCCAAAAAACTGCAGAGGAAGGAATACTCCCAAACTCATTCTATGAGGCCAGCATCACCGTGATACCAAAACCAGACAAAGATACCACAAAAAAAGAAAATTGCAGGCCAATATCACTGATGAATATAAATGCAAAAACCCTCAACAAAATATTAGCAAACCAAATCCAATGATACATTAAAAGAATCATATAACATAATCAAGTGGGATTTATCCCAGGGATGCAAGAATTTTTCAATATTCACAAATCAATCAATGTGATACACCACATTAACAAACTGAAGAATAAAAACCATATGATCATCTCAATAGATTCAGAAAAAGCTTTTGATAAAAACTCAATATCCATTTATGATAAAAAAAAAAAACTCTCCAGAAAGTGGGCATAGAGGGAAACATAACTCAACATAATAAAGGCCATATATGACAAGCCCACTACTAACATAATGCTCGACAGTAAAAAGCTGAAAGCATTTCCTCTAAGATAAGGAACAAGACAAGCATGCCCACTCTTGCCACTTTTATTCAACATGGTTTTGGAAGTCCTAGCCACAACAATCAGACAAGAAAAGAAAAGTAATCCAAATTGAAAAGGAAGACGTAAAACTGTCATTGTTTGGAGAAAACATGATTCTATACATAGAAAATCCTAAAGACACCACCAGAAAACTAACAAGGCTCATCAATTAATAAACTAAAGTTACAGGATACAAAATTAATATACAGAAATCTGTTGCATTTCTAAACACTAAGAACGAACTATTAGAGAAATTAAGGAAACAATCCATTTACTGTCACATCAAAAAGAGTAAAATAGGAATAAACCTACCTAAGGAGGTAAAAGACCTGTACTCAGAAAACTAACTGTAAGACACTGATGAAAGAAGTTGAAGATGACACAGACAGATGGAAAGACAGACCACATTCATGGATTGGAAGAATTAATATTGTTAAAATGACCATACTACCCAGGTGATCTACAGATTCAATGCAAACCCCATCAAAATACCAAGGGCATTTTTCACAGAACTAAAACAAATACTTTTAAAATTTGTATGGAAACACAAAAGACCACAAAAAGCCAAAACAATCTTGAGAAAGAACAGAGCTGGAGGAATCATGCTCCATGGCTTCAAACTATACTACAAAGATACAGTAATAAAAACAATAAGGTACTGGCACAAAAACCAAACACATAGATCAATGGAACAGAATAGAAAGCCCAGAAATAAACCAACACACCTATGGTCAATTAATCTATGCCAAAGGAGATAAGAATATACAATGGAAAAAAGTCTCTTTAATAAATGGTCCTGGAACAAATGGGACCTAATGAAACTTAAAATCTTTTACACAGCAAAGGAAACTATAAACAAGATGAAAAGACAACCCTCAGAATGGGAGAAAATATTTGCAAACGAATCAACGGACAAAGGATTAATCTCCAAAATATATAAATAGCTTATGCAGCTCTATATTAAAAAAAAATAAACAACCCAATCAAAAAATGGGCAGAAGACCTAAATAGACATTTCTCCAAAGAAGACATACAGATGGCCAAGAGGTACATGAAAAGCTGCTCAACATCACTAATTATTAGAGAAATGCACATCAAAACTACAATGAGGTATCACCTCACACCAGTTAGAATGGGCATCATCAGAAAATCTACAAACGACACCGCGGAGCAACTAAGCCCATGCGCCACAACTAAGCCTGCGCTCTCAACTAAGCCTGTGCTCTGAAGTCTGTGAGCCACAACTACTGAGCCTGTGTGCCACAACTACTGAAGCCCTCATGCCTAGAGCCCGTGCTCCACAACAAGAGAAGCCACCGCAATGAGAAGCCTGTGCGCCACAACGAAGAGCAGCCCACACTCACCGCAACTAGAGAAAGCCCACATGCAGCAACAAAGACCCAACGCAGCCAAAAATAAATAAATTAATAATTAAAAAAAAGAATATCTATGATTTACATGGATAACAGAGTCACAGGTTCTGCTAATACTATTGTGGTTTGCTGCCTACATTCATAATAGAAGGAAGTGCTAATTTTCAGTTTGACAAGTATACATTTTTTTCCCACTCAAGTTCATGGACCTGCTGCATTACACCATAGACTCGAGTTCAAGAACTAATGAAGCCTTCTCCTGTCAGCACCAGATCAGATGAACCACTCTGGGCCCCAGCCACACTCTGTTTAAAATGCTGGCTTAGCACCTTTCACACAGCCTGCCTTGTTAACATCTCTAAATCACTGAGGGACTCCAGTCTTCTTCCTTTATTTATCTTCACTATCTTGGACAGGTGTGGCCCCTCAGATGCACTTAGCAAATCCCATCAACAGTCTGTGATGCACACAGACAAGCAGAACTCTCAAAATCAGCCTGGAGCTAGTGAGTAGGTAGTGCAAAGACACTGACCGGGAACTTCTGCCTTCCCTTACCTGTTTTTCCCTTAGATCCAAGCCCCAGGGCAAATTCAGACAAACAGATACACCCGCTTGGGATGTCCACTCTAAGATGCACCCTGGACTGTGGTGCTTCAGGAGCTCAGGTGTCCTCCTTTCCTCTAACCACCTGTCCTGGACCTTTGCACAGCCTGCTCTGCCAGGCACCTGTCTCACACCATGTATGCCCTGCCCTGCACTAGGATCACTCTCTCTGAAGCAAGTGTGGAAGACTGGGTCACCTGCTGACCTCCTATATGGAGGATAAAGGGCAAAGGAAAGCAGAGGCCAGATCTGTAACAAGTCCTCCACAACAATGCCTTTCAAACTCGACTCTTCAGGATCCTCCAGGACTGCGCTTTGCAAACTTTAGAGTTTTAAAAAATCACCACAAGAGATTGCTAAAACAGACTGCTGGATGCCACCTCCAAAGATTCTGATGCAACAGCTCTGCAGTGGAGCCCAGGAACCTGTATTTCTAACAAGTTTCCAGGTGATGCTGATACAGCTGCCCCAGGGACCACGCTTTAAGCAGCACATGCTAAGATACTCTTTGCTGATTTCCAAGGTTTCCAGGGGCTTCTAGTTGGTACAGAATTTCCTTGTGGTTCCTCCTCATGTCCCTGACCTCCAAGAGTTAGGGCTGCCTCATGATTCAGTCCAGAAAGTTCTTCTCTATCTCGACTCATCACTCACTTGGTGAACACATTCAACTTCATGACTTCAAAGTGCATCCATATGCTGACGACTCAATGCCAACTTGACGGCTCCACTTGGGTGTCTCAAACATGCCCCAAACCAAACTCCAGATTTGCCTCTAGAGGTCCCTCTACCCTTTCAAATGAGCAGGCAATATATTCTGGAGCAATCCTTGATTTCTCTCTTTTTCACACTCCACATCCAATCAGCAGCAAGAACCTTCAAATTATAGCCAGACTCAGACCAATTCTTCTTGCTGTCACCATCCAAACTACCATCTTCTCTGCCTGAAATACTCCAGTAGCCTCCTAACTGGTCTCTCTGATTCTATTCCAGTCCCGCCTGCAAGTCTGTTTCCTACAAAGCAGCCTGAGTGGTCTCTCTCTTTTTTTTTTAATTAAAAAATACTTGATTGTTAAAAAGTGCTAGCCATCATAAAAAAAAAAAAAGAAAGAAAAGAAAATCTACAAATGACAAATGCTGGAGAGGGTGTGGAGAAAAGGGAACCCTCTTGCACTGTTGGTGGGAATGTAAATTGATACAGCCACTATGGAGAACAGTATGGAGGTTCCTTAAAAAACTAAAAATAGAACTACCATACGACCCAGCAATCCCACTACTGGGCATATACCCTGAAAAAACCATAATTCAAAAAGACACATGCGAAGATTACAGAACCAAGATGGCGGAGTAGAAGGACGTGCTCTCACTCCCTCTTGCGAGAGCACCGGAATCACAACTGGCTGCTGGACAATCATCGAAAGGAAGACACTGGACTTCACCAAGGAGGATACCCCACGTCCAAGGACAGAGGAGAAGCCACAGTGAGACGGTAGGAGGGGCGCAATCAGAGTAAAATCAAATCCCATAACTGCTGGGTGGGTGACTCACAGACTGGTGAACACTTATACCACAGAAGCCCACCCACTGGAGTGAAGGTTCTGAGCCCCACGTCAGGCTTCCCAACCTGGGGGTCTGGCAATGGGAGGGGGAATTCCTAGAGAATCAGACTTTGAAGCCTAGTGGGAATTGATTATAGGACTTCGACAGGACTGGGGGAAACAGAGACCCCACTCTTGGAGGGCGGACACAGAATAGTGTGCACATCGGGACCCCGGGGAAGGAACAGTGACCCTGGGGGAGACTGAACCAGACCTACCTGCTAGTGTTGGAGGGTCTCCTGCAGAGGCGGGGGCTGGCTCTGTTTCACCGTGGGGACAAGGACACTGGCAGCGGAGGTTCTGGGAAGTACTCCTTGGCGTGAGCCCTCCCAGAGTCTGCCATTAGCCCCACCAAAGAGCCCAGGTAGGCTCCAGTGTTGGGTTGCCTCAGGCAAAACAACCAACAGGGAGGGAACCCAGCCCCACCCATCAACAGTCAAGTGGATTAAAGTTTTACGGAGCTCTGACCGCCACAGCAACAGTCAGCTCTACCCACCACCAGAGCCTCCCATCAAGCCTCTTAGATAGCCTCAACCACCAGAGGGCAGACAGCAGAAGCAAGAAGAACTACAATCCTGCAGCCTATGGAACAAAAACCACATTTACAGAAAGAAAGACAAGATGAAAAGGCAGAGGGCTATATACCAGATGAAGGAACAAGAAAAAACCCCAGAAAAACAACTAAATGAAGTGGAGATAGGCAACCTACCAGAAAAAGAATTCAGAATAATGATAGTGAAGATGATCCAGGACCTCGGAAAAAGAATGGAGGCAAAGATCGAGAAGATGCAAGAAATGTTTAACAAAGACCTAGAAGAATTAAGGAACAAACAAACACAAATGAACAATACAATAACTGAAATGAAAACTACACTAGAAGGAATCAATAGCAGAATAACTGAGGCAGAAGAACGGATAAGTGACCTGGAAGACAGAATGGTGAAATTCACTGCTGCGGAACAGAATAAAGAAAAAAGAATGAAAAGAAATGAAGACAGCCTAAGAGACCTCTGGGACAACATTAAACGCAACAACATTCACATTATAGGGGTCCCAGAAGGAGAAGAGAGAGAGAAAGGACCCAAGAAAATATCTGAAGAGATTATAGTCGAAAACTTCCCTAACATGGGAAAGGAAATAGCCACCCAAGTCCAGGAAGCGCAGAGAGTCCCATACAGGATAAACCCAAGGAGAAACATGCCGAGACACATGGTAATCAAATTGGCAAAAATAAAGACAAAGAAAAATTATTGAAAGCAGCAAGGGAAAAACGACAAATAACATATAAGGGAACTCCCATAAGGTTAACAGCTGATTTCTCAGCAGAAATTCTACAAGCCAGAAGGGAGTGGCATGATATACTTAAAGTGATGAAAGGGAAGAACCTACAACCAAGATTACTCTACCCGGCAAGGATCTCATTCAGATTTGATGGAGAAATCAAAAGCTTTACAGACAAGCAAAAGCTAAGAGAATTCAGCACCACCAAACCAGCTCTACAACAAATGCTAAAGGAACTTATCTAAGTGGGAAACACAAGAGAAGAAAAGGATCTACAAAAACAAACCCAAAACAATTAAGAAAATGGTCACAGGAACATACATATCTATAATTACCTTAAACGTGAATGGATTAAATGCTCCAACCAAAAGACACAGGCTTGCTGAATGGATACAAAAACAAGACCCATATATATGCTGTCTACAAGAGACCCACTTTAGAACTAGGGACACATACAGACTGAAAGTGAGGGGATGGAAAAAGATATTCCATGCAAATGGAAATCAAAAGAAAGCTGGAGTAGCTATATTCATATCAGATAAAATAGACTTTAAAATAAAGAATGTTACAAGAGACAAGGAAGGACACTACATAATGATCAAGGGATCAATCCAAGAAGAAGATATAACAATTATAAATATATATGCACTGAACATAGGAGCACCTCAATACATAAGGCAACTGCTAACAGCTACAAAAGAGGAAATTGACAGTAACACAATAGTGGGGGACTTTAGCACCTCACTTACACCAATGGACAGATCATCCAAAATGAGAATAAATGAGGAAACAAAAGCTTTAAATGACACAATAGACCAGATAGATTTAATTGATATTTATAGGACATTCCATCCAAAAACAGCAGATTACACGTTCTTCTCAAGTGCGCACGGAACATTCTCCAGGATAGATCACATCTTGGGTCACAAATCAAGCCTCAGTAAATTTAAGAAAATTGAAATCATATCACGCATCTTTTCTGACCACAACGCTGTGAGATTAGAAATCAATTACAGGGAAAAAAACGTAAAAAACACAAACACATGGAGGCTAAACAATATGTTACTAAATAACCAAGAGATCACTGAAGAAATCAAAGAGGAAATCAAAAAATACCTAGAGACAAATGACAATGAAAACACGACGACCCAAAACCTATGGGATGCAGCAAAAGCAGTTCTAAGAGGGAAGTTTATAGCTATACAAGCCTACCTCAAGAAACAAGAAAAATCTCAAGTAAACAATCTAACCTTACACCTAAAGGAAGTAGAGAAAGAAGAACAAACAAAACCCAAAGTTAGCAGAAGGAAAGAAATCATAAAGATCAGAGCAGAAATAAATGAAATAGAAGCAAAGAAAACAATAGCAAAGATCAATAAAACTAAAAGCTGGTTCTTTGAGAAGATAAACAAAATTGATAAGCCATTAGCCAGACTCATCAAGAAAAAGAGGGAGAGGACTCAAATCAGTAAAATCAGAAATGAAAAAGGAGACGTTACAACAGACACGGCAGAAATACAAAGCATCCTAAGAGACTACTACAAGCAACTCTATGCCAATAAAATGGACAACCTGGAAGAAATGGACAAATTCTTAGAAAGGTATAACCTTCCAAGACTGAACCAGGAAGAAATAGAAAATATGAACAGACCAATCACAAGTAATGAAATTGAAACTGTGATTAAAAATCTTCCAACAAACAAAAGTCCAGGACCAGATGGCTTCACAGGTGAATTCTATCAAACATTTAGAGAAGAGCTAACACCTATCCTTCTCAAACTCTTCCAAAAAATTGCAGAGGAAGGAACACTCCCAAACTCATTCTATGAGGCCACCATCACCCTGATACCAAAACCAGACAAAGATACTACAAAAAAAGAAAATTACAGACCAATATCACTGATGAATATAGATGCAAAAGTCCTCAACAAAATACTAGCAAACAGAATCCAACAACACATTAAAAGGATCATACACCACGATCAAGTGGGATTTATCCCAGGGATGGCAAGGATTCTTCAATATACGCAAATCAATCAATGTGATACACCATATTAACAAACTGAAGAATAAAAACCATATGATCATCTCAATAGATGCAGAAAAAGCTTTTGACAAAAGTCAACACCCATTTATGATAAAAACTCTCCAGAAAGTGGGCATAGAGGGAACCTACCTCAACATAATAAAGGCCATATATGACAAACCCACAGCAAACATCATTCTCAATGGTGAAAAACTGAAGGCATTTCCTCTAAGATCAGGAATGAGACAAGGATGTCCACTCTCACCACTATTATTCAACATATTTCTGGAAGTCCTAGCCACGGCAATCAGAGAAGAAAAAGAAATAAAAGGAATACAAATTGGAAAAGAAGAAGTAAAACTGTCACTGTTTGCAGATGACATGATACTATACATGGAGAATCCTAAAACTGCCACCAGAAAACTGCTAGAGCTAATCAATGAATTTGGTAAAGTTACAGGATACAAAATTAATGCACAGAAATCTCTTGCATTCCTATACACTAATGATGAAAAATCTGAAAGAGAAATTATGGAAACACTCCCATTTACCACTGCAACAAAAAGAATAAAATACCTAGGAATAAACCTACCTAGGGAGACAAAAGACCTGTATGCAGAAAACTATAAGACACTGATGAAAGAAATTAAAGATGATACCAACAGATGGAGAGATATACCATGTTCTTGGATTGGAAGAATCAACATTGTGAAAATGACTATACTACCCAAAGCAATCTACAGATTCAATGCAATCCTTATCAAATTACCAATGGCATTTTTTACGGAACTAGAACAAATCATCTTAAAATTTGTATGGAAACACAAAAGACCCCGAATAGCCAAAGCAGTCTTGAGGGAAAAAAACGGAGCTGGAGGAATCAGACTCCCTGACTTCAGACTATACTACAAAGCTACAGTAATCAAGACAATATGGTTCTGGCACAAAAACAGAAACACAGATCAGCGGAACAGGATAGAATGCCCAGAGATAAACCCACACACCTATGGTAAACTAATCTATGACAAAGGAGGCAAAGATATACAATGGAGAAAAGACAGTCTCTTCAATAAGTGGTTCTGGGAAAACTGGACAGCTACATGTAAAAGAATGAAATTAGAACACTCCCTAACACCATACACAAAAATAAACTCAAAATGGATTAGAGACCTAAATGTAAGACCGGACACTATAAAACTCTTAGAGGAAAACACAGAAAGAACACTCTTTGACATAAATCACTGCAAGATCTTTTCTGATCCACCTCCTAGAGTAATGGAAATAAAAACAAAAATAAACAAATGGGACCTAATGAAACTTCAAAGCTTTTGCACAGCAAAGGAAACCATAAACAAGACGAAAAGACAACCCTCAGAATGGGAGAAAATATTTGCAAACAAATCAACGGACAAAGGATTAATCTCCAAAATATATAAACAGCTCATTCAGCTCAATATTAAAGAAACACACACCCCAATCCAAAAATGGGCAGAAGACCTAAATAGATATTTCTCCAAAGAAGACATACAGATGACCAAGAAGCACATGAAAAACTGCTCAACATCACTAATTATTAGAGAAATGCAAATCAAAACTACAATGAGGTATCACCTCACACCAGTTAGAATGGGCATCATCAGAAAATCTACAAACAACAAATGCTGGAGAGGGTGTGGAGAAAAGGGAACCCTCTTGCACTGTTGGTGGGAATGTAAATTGATACAGCCACTATGGAGAACAATATGGAGGTTCCTTAAAAAACTAAAAATAGAATTACCATATGACCCAGCAATCCCACTACTGGGCATATACCCAGAGAAAACCGTAATTCAAAAAGACACATGCACCGGAATGTTCATTGCGGCACTATTTATAATAGCCAGGTCATGGAAGCAACCTAAATGCCCATCAACCGACGAATGGATAAAGAAGTTGTGGTACATATAAACAATGGAATATTACTCAGCCATAAAAAGGAACGAAATTGAGTCATTTGTTGAGACGTGGATGGACCTAGAGACTGTCATACAGAGTGAAGTAAGTCAGAAAGAGAAAAACAAATATCATATATTAACGCATGTATGTGGAACCTAGAAAAATGGTACAGATGAGCCGGTTTGCAGGGCAGAAGTTGAGACACAGATGTAGAGAACAGACATATGGACACCAAGGGGGGAAAACTGAGGTGGGGTGGGGATGGTGGTGTGCTGAATTGGGCGATTGGGATTGACATGTATACACTGGTGTGTATAAAATTGATGACTAATAAGAACCTGCAGTATAAAAAAACAAACAAAACAACTAATACTAAACTTTCATTGGGTTATTTGTATGGAAATATGTTAATATAAATGTTTCAGACATTACATGAAATTTCTAAAAATCTTATACGTTCTGGTATAATGTTATAAGTCATAATCCTAGTTATTACTTTAAAATGTGTATCTCAGAAATAACTAATTTTCTTGTCAACTGCATTATCATGAACTTTCATCAAATCTTTAACTGTGGTCATTTTTAAGTCTTTTGTCATTTACAGACAGTTCTGGGTGTACTCTGATGCTTTTGCAAATATGTTCCTATAAAAGGGTTTCATCTTCAAGGAATTCATGGAAAAGACTCTGACAAGTACAGGTTTCTGGTAACTGACTGTACTGCTGAACTGAATGAATAAGCATTTTCAGAACTCTAATGAAAAACTGACGAACTCATAAAAGTGGTAACAAAACATCAAGATGAAAAAAAAATAATTACATGGGACTGAGTGAACTGATGAGGATGATTATAATTTTTGTGACTTTCTGTTTGAATTAAAAAAAAAAATCCCACAAGGACTCAGAGGCAAAGAATATACAAATCAATTTTCACTGCAAAGTAAAGGAGCTGTTACAGTGGAGGATTACTGGACTGAATGTCAATATTATGACACAGTATGAGTGTGTTTCATGTTTGGTAATTGCAATCATTGTTGCTTTTGTTGTGGTCATCCATGTACAATGCTTGGTGTCAGTCTATTTATCTCTTGTAAAAATAAAATACAGTGTGTGTGTGTGAAAAAAAAAAACAGCAGTGAAAATCAGCTAAACCCCATTATAAAAATAAATTACAAAAAAAAACAAAAACAAAAACAAAGAAACAAAAAAAAACAAAAAGACACATGCACCCCAGTGTTCATTGCAGCACTATTAACAATAGCCAGGTCATGGAAGCAACCTAAATGCCCATCGACAGACGAATGGATAAAGAAGATGTGGTACATATATACAACGGAATATTAGCCATGAAAAGGAACAAAACTGGGTCATTTGTAGAGCCATGGATAGACCTAGAGATTGTTATACAGAGTGAAGTAAGTCAGAAAAAGAAAAATATCGTATATTAACGCATATATGTGGAATCTAGAAAAATGGTACAGATGAACCAGTTTGCAAGGCAGAAATAGAGACACAGATGTAGAGAACAAATGTATGGACACCAAAGGGGGAAAGCGGGGGGCGGGGGTGGTGGTGGTAGGATGAATTGGGAGATTGGGATTGACATATATACACTAATATGTATAAAATAGATAACTAATAAGAACCTGCTGTATAAAAAAATAAAATAAAATTCCAAAAAAAAAAAAAAAAAAGGAACAGGGCAAAGTGAAAAAATAAAAATAAATGGTCCTGGGAAAACCAGGCAGCTTCATGTAAAAGAATGAAATTAGAACATTGTCTAACACCATATACAAAAATACACTCAAAACGGATTAAAGGCCTAAATGTAAGGCGGGAGGCTATAAAACTCCTAGAAGAAAACATAGGCAGATCACTCTTTGACATAAATCGTAGCAATATTTTTTTGGATCTGTCCCCTAAAGCAAAGGACAAAAAAGCAAAAACAAACAAATGGGACTTAAACTTAAAAGCTTTTGCACAGCAAAGGAAACCATCGACAAATTAAAAAGACAGCCTACTTAATGGGAGAAAATATTTGCAAACTGTGCAACTGATAAGGGCTTAATATCCAAAATATTTATACAGCTCAGACAGCCCAACATCAAAAAACAACCAGATTGAAAAGTGGGCAGAAGACCTGAATAGACATTTTTCCAAAGAGGACATGCAGATGGCCAACAGACCCAGGAAAAGATGCTCAAGATCATTAATTATCAGAGAAATGCAAATCAAAACCACAATGATGTATCACACTTCACTCCTGTTAGAATGGCTATCATCAAAAAGAACACAAATAACAAATGTTGGTGAGGATGTGGAGAAAAGGGAACCCTAACACACCGTTGGTGGGAATGTAAATTGGTGCAGCCACTGTAGGAAACAACATTGAAGTTTCTCAAAAAACTAAAAATAGAACTACCATATAATCCAGCAATTTCACTACTGGGTATCTACGTGAAAAAACAAGAACATTAATTTGAAAAGATACATACACACAATGTTCATAGAAGCATTATTTACAATTGCCAAGATATGGAAGCAACCTAAATGTCCATCAACAGACAAACGGATAAAGAAAATATACACACAGTGGAACACCACTCAGCCATGAAAAAAAGAATGAATTTTGCCATTTGCAGCAACATGGATGGACCTGCAGGGTATTATGCTTAGTGAAATGAGTCAAAGAAAGAAAAATACTGTATGATATCACTTACATGTGGAATCTAAAAAATAAAACCACCTACTGAATATTACATAAAAGAAAGAGACTCACGGATATAGAGAACAAACTAGTGGTTACCAGTGGGAAGGGGCAGGATAGGGGTAGGGGATTAACAGGTACAAACTACTATATATAAAAATAAGTAAGTTATAAGAATATACTGTACAGCACAAGCAATATAGCCACTATGTTATAATAAGTATAAATGGAGTATAACTTTTTAAAATTGTGAATCATTATATGTACACCTAAAAGTTACATAATATTGTACATCAACAATACTTCAATTAAAAAAAGTTACCTCAGCTCTGTGCTGCCAGTCCCTCCACCTCCCTCCTCAGAGACAGAAAGGGGGATCAAGATGGCGGAGTAGGAGGACACAGAGCTCACCTGCCCCCCACAAACACATCAAAAATACATCTACATGTGGAACAATTCTTGTGGAAAACCAACTGGAAACTGGCAGAAGAACTCCTATGTAACCAAACCTGCAAGAAAGATTTCCATGTAACTGGGTAAGACAGGTAAAAAAGCCATTGGATTGGGACCTGCACTCTTGGATTGGAACCCTCACCCTGGAGAGCAAGCAGGTTGAGCCACAATCTGGGTATCCCAGTCCTGGGGGTCTTGCATGGAGGACACAAGCCCACTTGCCTGCTGGGAAATCCACTGGGATAGACAGAAGGGCTGGAGAAGCCTAGACTCCACTCACAAGGAGTATGCCCATGCTGGCTCACTAACAATCAGGGCAGAGAGAGCCTTGCACTGGCTGCTGCCACCTCACCACACTTTCCAATCCAAAGGGGTCAACACCTCAGCTCTGCCCACTCCACACCACAGCTTAGTGCTGGATCTGGTAGACATGTCCTGAGAGAAGTCTGCCACAGAGGCAGCCCAGATCTCTGGTGGGCAGTGCAGCCACCTCAATTCCTGCAGCCACACATCACAACCCCCAGCCTCAGCCTGCCCCACAGCATAGCCTTGCACTAGATCTGAGACGAACACAACTGAGAAAGGGACACGACCTTGGGCTGCTTCTGAGCAGAACTGTGGATGCATACACAGGTAGCACATAGGTCCCCTGTGACTGCATGGGCCTCACTTCCCCCAGCAACTACCTCATTTGCAGCAGGGCACGTGCCCAAAGGCAACAGAGCCTGACTGAACCCAACCCTCAGGGCTTCTACTTCAACAACTGAGGAGCAGACCCCACCCCTGACAGCTGTGACAGCCGTGGAGCAGAGGGGAAGTCCTGCCTCACACCCTGCACAGGCTTTAGATACTCCAACACCAACCACACACCCATATCAAGGGGATGACGGCCAGCACTTCCTGAGGGAAGATGTGGCTGTCATCCATACCGAAACCAGCCCTCGCACCAAAAATGCTGGACACACACAGTCTACACATGGACACTCCCACAAAAAAATGCCTCTTCAAGACCACAGTAGATAACTGTTTCTCCTAAATTCATAGAGACAGAGAACGTTAAGTCAAATGAAAAGGCAGAGGAATTACTCCCAATTAAAAGAGCAAGAGATATCCTCTGAAAGAATAATGAAACAGAGCTCACCAGTCTACTAGACACCGAGTTCAAAAAGGTGGTAATAAAAATGCTCACTGAATTAAGAAAGATTATCAATAGAAACACAGATCACTGTAACAAGGAACTAGAAGCTATAAAGATGAACCAATCAAAAATAGACAATTCTGGCCTTCCCTGGTGGCGCAGTGGTTGCGAATCTGCCTGCCAACACAGGGGACACGGGTTCGAGCCCTGGTCCGGGAGGATCCCGCATGCCGCGGAGCAGCTAAGCCCGTGCGCCACAACTACTGAGACTGCGCTCTAGAGCCCGCGAGCCACAACTACTGAGCCCGCGTGCCACAACTACTGAGCCCGCGTGCCACAACTACTGAAGCCCGTGCACCCTAGAGCCCGTGCTCCACAATAAGAGAAGCCACCACAATGAGAGGCCTGCGCACTGTAACGGGGAGTAGCCCCCGCTCGCCGCAACTAGAGAGAGCCAGTGCGCAGCAATGAAGACCCAACACAGCCAAAAATAAAATAAAATAAAATAAATTAAAAAAAAAAAATAGACAATTCAGGGACTTCCTTGGTGGTGCACTGGTTAAGAATCCTCCTGCCAATGCAGGGGACACGGATTCAAGCCCTGGTCCGGGAAGATCCCACATGCCACAGAGCAACTAAGTCTGTGCACCACTACTACTGAGCCTACGCTCTAGAGCCCGCGTGCCACAACTACTGAAGCCCACGCACCTAGAGCGCATGCTCTGCAACAAGAGAAGCCACTGCAATGAGAAGCCTGTGCACCGCAAAGAAGAGTAGCCCCTTCTCACCACAACTAGAGAAAGCCCGCGTGCAGAAATGAAGACCCAACACAGCCAAAAAATAAATAAATAAAATTTTAAAAAACAGACAATTCAATTGCTGAGATGAAAACCAATGTTGAAGCAATCAATAGTCAACTAAATGGCACAGAAGAATGAATAAGTGATTTGGAAGACAGAATAATGGAAATCTCCCAATCAGAACAGCAGACAGAAAGACAAATAAAAAAAAAAAAAAAAGAAAGCGACATACAAGACCTATATAATATACAACATGCCAACCTACACGTAATAGGGGTTCCAGAAGGAGAAGAGAGAGAGAAGGGGATCAAAACTGCATTTGAAGAAATTATGGCTGGAAACTTCCCAAACCTAAAGAAGGAAACAGATATCCAGGTACAGGAAGCACAGAGGCTCCCAAATAAGATAAACCCAAACAGACCCAGACCAAAACATATTATAATTAAAATAGCAAAATTTAAAGAGCAGATTCTAAAGGCAGCAAGAGAAAAACAAAGAATCAGTTAAAAGGGACACCCCCCCCCCCACACACACACATAAGGCTATCAGTTGATTTCCCTGCACAAACTTTGCAGGCCAGAAGTGGGTGGCATGAATGTAGTCAAAGTACTGAAAGGGAAAAACTTGCAACCTAGGATACTCTACCCAGCAAGAGTATCATTTAGAATAGAAGGAGAGAGAAAGAATTTCTCAGACAAGCAAAAACTAAAAGAATTCAGCAATACTAAGCCTACCTTAAAAGAAATATTGAAGGGTCTTCTCTAATAGAGGAAAGGCAAAAATCTATAGGAAAGGGAAAATCATAATAGGAAAGGCAAATATGTAAAAAGATTGAAGATCACTTAAATAAGCCAGTACATAGATTAAAAAACAATTTAAAAAATTGTAAAAGTGACTTTAACTATCAATACAATAAACAGTAAAAGGATAAGCATGAAGATGTAAAATAGGACATCAAAATCACAAAATGTGGGTAAGGGGAGTATAAAAATGTAGATCTTTTAGAATGTGTTTGAACTTGAACAACTATCAGTTTAAAGCAAGTAGATTTAGTTATGGGTCAACATACTTGACCCCATGGTAACCACAAATCAAAAATATACAACAGATTCACAAAAACCAAAAATAAAGGAACTCAAACATACTACAAAAGAAAATCATCAAACCACAAAAGGAAAAACAAACAAAAAGAAATGAACAAAGAAGAGCTACAAAAACAACTGGAAAACAAGGATTAAAATTCCCTGCAAACAAAAGTCCAGAACTGGAAGGCTTCACTGGGGAATACTACCAAACACATAAAGAACTTATACCTATCCTTCTCAAACTATTCCAAAAAACTGAAAAGGAGGGAACACTCCCAAATTCATTCTATGAGGCCACCATCACCCTGATATCAAAACCAGACAAAGATACTACAAAAAAAGAAAATTACAGGCCAATGTCTTTGATGAATATAGATGCGAAAATACTCAACAAAATATTGGCAAACTGAATCCAACAATACATAAAAGGGATCATATACCATGATCAAGTTGGATTCACTCCAGGGTTGTGAGGATGGCTCAACATATGCAGATCAATCAATGTGATGCACCACATCAACAAAAGAAAACACAAAAACCATGACCATCTCAATAGATGCAGAAAAAGCATTTGACAAATTCACCATCCATTCATGATAAAAACTCTCATCAAAGTGGGTATAGAGAGAACATATCTCAACATAATAAAGGCCATTTACAACAAACCCACAGCCAACATAATACTCAATGGTGAAAAGCTGAAAGTCTTCCCACTAAATTCAGGAACAAGGCAAGGATACCCACTCTCACCACTGTTATTCAACATAGTATTGGAAGTTCTAGCCACAGCAATCAGACAAGAAAAAGAAATAAAATGTATCCAAATTGGAAGGGAAGAGGTAAAACTGTCACTATTTGCAGATGACAAGATGCTCTATATAGAGAACCCCAAAGTCTCCAAACAAAGACTACCAGAACTAATAAATGAATTCACCAAGGTAGCAGGATTGAAGATTAACATACAGAAATTTGTTGCATTTCTTTATATGAACAATGAAATATCAGAAAGTAAAAAAAAAAAAAAAAAAATCCCATTTATTATTTTTTTAATTTATTTTTATTTTTATTTTATCTGTGGCTACGTCAGCTTTTTCTTTTGTTTTGTTTTTGGCTGTGTTGGGTTTTCGTCTCTGTGCGAGGGCTTTCTCCAGTTGCAGCGAGCGGGGGCCACTCTTCATCACGGTGCGTGGGCCTCTCACCACCGTGGCGCACAGGCTCCAGACGCGCAGGCTCAGTAGTTGTGGCTCACGGGCCTAGTTGCTCCGCGGCATGTGGGATCCTCCCAGACCAGGGTTCGAACCCGTGTCCCCTGCATTGGCAGGCAGACTCTCAACCACTGTGCCACCAGGGAAGCCCCCAAAAAATCCCATTTAAAATCATGTAAAAAAAATACCTGGGTATAAACTTAACCAAGGAGTTGAAAGACCTATATGCTGAAAACTATAAGATACTGATAAAGGAAACTGAAGATGATTCAAAGAAATGGAAAGATATTCCATGTTCGTGTATTGGAAGAATTAATATTGTTAAACTGGCCATACTACCCAAGGCAATCTACAGATTTAATGTGATCCCTATCAAATTACCCATGACATTTTTCACAGAACTAGAATAATCCTAAAATTTATATGGAACCACAAAAGACCCAGAACTGCCAAAGCAATCCTGAGGAAAAAGAAAAAGCTGGATGTATAACCCTTCCAGGCTTCGGACTATACTATAAAGCTACAGTTAACAAAACAGCCTGGTATTGACACAAAAACAGACATATAGATCAATGGAACAGAATAGAGCACCTAGAAATAAACCCACACACCCACGGTCAATTAATTTATGCAAAGGAGGCAAGAATATACAATGGAGAAAAGACGGTCTCTTCAACAAGTGGTGTTGGTAAAGCTGGACGGCTACACGTGTATCAACTGAAATTACAACACTCCTTCACACCATACAAAAAATAAACTCAAAATGGTTTAAAGACCTAAATGTAAGACATGACAGCATAGAACTCCTAGAAGAGAACATGGGCGAAATACACTTTGACATAAATCGTAGCAATATTTTCTTACATCAGTCTCTCAAGGCAAAAGAAATAACAGCAAAAATAAACAAATGGGACCTAATCAAACTTAAAAGCTTTTGCAGAGCAACGGAAACCATCGAGAGGAACCAAGATGGCAGAGTAGAAGGACGTGCACTCACTCTCTCTTGCGAGAACACCAGAATCACAACTAGCTGCTGGACAATCATCGACAGGAAGACACTGAAACTCACCAAAAAAGATACCCCACATCCAAAGACAAAGGAGAAGCCACAATGAGACGGTAGGAGGGGCGCAATCACAGTAAAGTCAAATCCCGTAACTGCTGGGTGGGTGGCTCACAGACTGGAGAACACTTATACCACAGAAGTCCACCCACTGGAGTGAAGGTTCTGAGCCCCACGTCAGGCTTCCCAACCTGGGGGTCCGGCAATGGGCGGGGTAATTCCTAGAGAATCAGACCTTGAAGCCTAGTGGGAATTGACTGCAGGACTTCGACAGGACTGGGGGAAACAGAGACTCCACTCTTGGAGGGCACACACAAAGTAGTGTGTGCATCGGGACCCAGGGGAAGCAGCACTGAGCCCAGGGGAGACTGAACCAGACCTACCTGCTAGTGTTGGAGGGTCTCCTGCAGAGGCAGGGGGTGGCTGTGTGGCTGTGGCTCACCGTGGGGACAAGGACACTGGCAGCAGAAGTTCTGGGAAGTACTTCTTGGTGTGAGCCCTCCCAGAGTCTGTCATTAGCCCCACCAAAGAGCCCAGGTAGGCTCCAGTGTTGGGTCGCCTCAGGCAAAGCAACCAAGAGGGAGGGAACCCAGCCCCACCCATCAACAGTCAAGCAGATTAAAGTTTTACTGAGCTCTGCCCATCAGAGCAACAGTCAGCTCTACCCACCACCAGTCCCTCCCATCAGGAAACTTACACAAGCCTCTTAGATAGCCTGATCCACCAGAGGGCAGACAGCATAAGCAAGAAGAACTACAGTCCTGCAGCCTGTGGAACAAAAACCACATTCACAGAAAGATAGACAAGATGAAAAGGCAGAAGGCTATGTACCAGATGAAGGAACAAGATAAAACCCCAGAAAAACAACTCAATGAAGTGGAGATAGGCAACCTTCCAGAAAAAGAATTCAGAATAATGATAGTGAAGATGATCCAGGACCTCGGAAAAAGAATGGAGGCAAAGATCAAGAAGATGCAAGAAATGTTTAACAAAGACCTAGAAGAATTAAAAAACAAACAAACACAGATGAACAATACAATAACTGAAATGAAAACTCACTAGAAGGAATCAATAGCGGAATAACTGAGGCAGAAGAACGGATAAGTGACCTGGAAGACAGAATGGTGGAATTCACTGCTGCGGAACAGAATAAAGAAAAAAGAATGAAAAGAAATGAAGACAGCCTAAGAGACCTCTGGGACAACATTAAACGCAACAACATTCGCATTATAGGGCTCCCAGAAGCAGAAGAGAGAAAGGACCTGAGAAAATATTTGAAGAGATTATAGTCGAAAATTTCCCTAATATGGGAAAGGAAATAGCCACCCAAGTCCAGGAAGCACAGCAAGTCCAATACAGGATAAACCTAAGGAGAAACACGCCGAGACACATAGTAATCAAAGTGGCAAAAATTAAAGACAAAGAAAAATTATTGAAAGAAACAAGGGAAAAATGACAAATAACATACAAGGGAACTCCCATAAGGTTAACAGCTGATTTCTCAGCAGAAACTCTACAAGCCAGAAGGGAGTGGCATGATATACTCAAAGTGATGAAAGGGAAGAACCTACAACCAAGATTACTCTACCCGGCAAGGATCACATTCAGATTTGATGGAGAAATCAAAAGCTTTACAGACAAGCAAAAGCTAAGAGAATTCAGCACCACCAAACCAGCTCTACAACAAATGCTAAAGGAACTTCTCTAAGTGGGAAACACAAGAGAAGAAAAGGACCTACAAAAACAAACCAAAGCAATTAAGAAAATGGTCATAGGAACATACCTATCAATAATTACCTTAAACGTGGGGCTTCCCTGGTGGCGCAGTGGTTGAGAATCTGCCTGCCAATGCAGGGGACACGGGTTCGAGCCCTGGTCTGGGAAGATCCCACATGCCGCGGAGCAACTGGGCCCGTGAGCCACAACTACTGAGCCTGAGCGTCCGGAGCCTCTGCTCCGCAACAAGAGAGGCCGCAATAGTGAGAGGCCCACACACCGCAATGAAGAGTGGCCCCCACTCGCCGCAACTGGAGAAAGCCCTCACACAGAAACGAAGACCCAACACGGCCAAAAATAAACATAATAAATAAATAATAAAAAAAAAATAATTACCTTAAACGTGAATGGATTATATGCTCCAACAAAAAGACACAGGCTTGCTGAATGGATACAAAGACAAGACCCATATATATGCTGTCTACAAGAGACCCACTGCAGACCTAGGGACACATACAGACTGAAAGTGAGGGGATGGAAAAAGATATTCCATGCAAAAGGAAATCAAAAGAAAGCTGGAGTAGCTATACTCATATCAGATAAAATACACTTTAAAATAAAGAATGTTACAAGAGACAAGGAAGGACACTACATAATGATCAAGGGATCAATCCAAGAAGAAGATATAACAATTATAAATATATATGCACCCAACATCGGAGCACCTCAATACATAAGGCAACTGCTAACAGCTATAAAAGAGGAAATCGACAGTAACACAGTAATAGTGGGGGACTTTAACACCTCACTTACACCAATGGACAGATCATACAAAATGAAAATAAATAAGGAAACAGAAGCTTTAAATGACACAATAGACCAGATAGATTTAATTAATATTTATAGGACATTCCATCCAAAAATAGCAGATTACACTTTCTTCTCAAGTGCGCACAGAACATTCTCCAGGATAGATCACATCTTGGGTCACAAATCAAGCCTCAGTAAATTTAAGAAAATTGAAATCATATCATGCATTTTTTCTGACCACAACACTATGAGATTAGAAATCAACTACAGGGAAAAAAACGTAAAAAACACAAACACATGGAGGCTAAACAATACGTTACTAAATAACCAAGAGATCACTGAAGAAATCAAAGAGGAAATCAAAAAATACCTAGAGACAAATGATAATGAACACACGACGATCCAAAACCTATGGGATGCAGCAAAAGCAGTTCTAAGAGGGAAGTTTATAGCTATACAAGCCTACCTCAAGAAACAAGAAAAATCTCAAGTAAACAATCTAACCTTACACCTAAAGGAAGTAGAGAAAGAAGAACAAACAAAACCCAAAGTTAGAATTAGGAAAGAAATCATAAAGATCAGAGCGGAAATAAATGAAATAGAAGCAAAGAAAACAATAGCAAAGATCAATAAAACTAAAAGCTGGTTCTTTGAGAAGATAAACAAAATTGATAAGCCATTAGCCAGACTCATTAAGAAAAAGAGGGAGAGGACTCAAATCAATAAAATTAGAAATGAAAATGGAGAAGTTACAACAGACACCGCAGAAATACAAAACATCCTAAGAGACTACTACAAGCAACTCTATGCCAATAAAATGGACAACCTGGAAGTAATGGACAAATTCTTAGAAAGGTATAACCTTCCAAGACTGAACCAGGAAGAAACAGAAAATATGAACAGACCAATCACAAGTAATGAAATTGAAACTGTGATTAAAAATCTTCCAACAAACAAAAGTCCAGGACCAGATGGCTTCACAGGTGAATTCTATCAAACGTTTAGAGAAGAGCTAACACCTATCCTTCTCAAACTCTTCCAAAAAATTACAGAGGGAGGAACACTCCCAAACTCATTCTATGAGGCCACCATCACCCTGATACCAAAACCAGACAAAAACACTACAAAAAAAGAAAATTACAGACCAATATCACTGATGAATATAGATGCAAAAGTCCTCAAAAAATACTAGCAAACAGAATCCAACAACACATTAAAAGGATCATACACCATGATCAAGTGGGGTTTATCCCAGGAATGCAAGGATTCTTCAATATATGCAAATCAATCAACGTGATACACCATATTAACAAATTGAAGGAGAAAAACCATATGATCATCTCAATAGATGCAGAGAAACTTTCGACAAAACTCAACACCCATTTATGATAAAAGCCCTGCAGAAAGTAGGCATAGAGGGAACTTTCCTCAACGTAATAAAGGCCATATATGACAAACCCACAGCCAACATTGTCCTCAATGGTGAAACACTTAAACCATTTCCACTAAGATCAGGAACAAGACAAGGTTGCCCACTCTCACCACTATTATTCAACATAGTTTTGGAAGTGTTAGCCACAGCAATCAGAGAAGAAAAAGAAATAAAAGGAATCCAAATCGGAAAAGAAGAAGTAAAGCTGTCACTGTTTGCAGATGACATGATACTATACATAGAGAATCCTAAAGATGCTACCAGAAAACTACTAGAGCTAATCAATGAATTTGGTAAAGTAGCAGGATACAAAATTAATGCACAGAAATCTCTTGCTTTCCTATACACTAATGATGAAAAATCTGAAAGTGAAATTAAGAAAACACTCCCATTTACCATTGCAACAAAAGAATAAAATATCTAGGAATAAACCTACCTAAGGAGACAAAAGACTTGTATACAGAAAATTATAAGACACTGATGAAAGAAATTAAAGATGATACAAATAGATGGAGAGATATACCATGTTCTTGGATTGGAAGAATCAACATTGTGAAAATGACTCTACTACCTAAAGCAATCTACAGATTCAATGCAATCCCTATCAAACTACCACTGGCATTTTTCACAGAACTAGAACAAAAAATTTCACAATTTGTATGGAAACACAAAAGACCCCGAATAGCCAAAGCAATCTTGAGAACGAAAAATGGAGCTGGAGGAATCAGGTTCCCTGACTTCAGACTTTATTACAAAGCTACAGTAATCAAGACAGTTTGGTACTGGCACAAAAACAGAAATATAGATCAATGGAACAGGATAGAAAGCCCAGAGATAAACCCATGCACATATGGTCACCTTATCTTTGATAAAGGAGGCAAGCATATACAGTGGAGAAAAGACAGCCTCTTCAATAAGTGGTGCTGGGAAAATTGGACAGATACATGTAAAAGTATGAACTTAGAACACTCCCTGACACCATACACAAAAATAAACTCAAAATGGATTAAAGATCTAAGTGTAAGGGCAGACACTATCAAACTCTTAGAGGAAAACATAGGCAGAACACTCTATGACATAAATCACAGCAAGATCCTTTTTGACCCACCTCCTAGAGACATGGAAATAAAAACACAAATAAACAAATGGGACCTAATGAAACTTAAAAGCTTTTGCACAGCAAAGGGAACCATAAACAAGACCAAAAGACAACCCTCAGAATGGGAGAAAATATTTGCAAATGAAGCAACTGACAAAGGATTAATCTCCAAGATTTACAAGCAGCTCATGCAGCTCAATAACAAAAAAACGAACAACTCAATCCAAAAATGGGCAGAAGACCTAAATAGACATTTCTCCAAAGAAGATATACAGATTGCCAACAGACACATGAAAGAATGCTCAACATCATTAATCATTAGAGAAATGCAAATCAAAACTACAATGAGATATCATCTCACACCGGTCAGAATGGCCATCATCAAAAAATCTACAAACAATAAATGCTGGAGAGGGTGTGGAGGAAAGGGAACACTCTTGCACTGTTGGTGGGAATGTAAATTGATACAGCCACTATGGAAAACAGTATGGAGGTTCCTTAAAAAACTACAAATAGAACTACCATACGACCCAGCAATCCCACTACTGGGCATATACCCTGAGAAAACCATAGTTCAAAAAGAGTCATGTACCAAAATGTTCATTGCAGCTCTATTTACAATAGCCAGGACATGGAAGCAACCTAAGTGTCCATCATGGGATGAATGGATAAAGAAGATATGGCACATATATACAATGGAATATTACTCAGCCATAAAAAGAAATGAAATGGAGGTATTTGTAATGAGGTAGACAGAGTTAGAGTCTGTCATACAGAGTGAAGTAAGTCAGAAAGAGAAAAACAAATACAGTATGCTAACACATATATATGGAATCTAAGGAAAGAAAAAAAAAAGGCCATGAAGAACGTAGTGGCAAGATGGGAATAAAGACACAGACCTACTAGAGAATGGACTTGAGGATATGGGGAGGGGGAGGGGTGAGACGTGACAGGGTAAGAGAGTGTCATGGACATATATCCACTACCAAATGTAAAACAGATAGCTAGTGGGAAGCAGCCGCATAGCACAGGGAGATCAGCTCGGTGCTTTGTGACCACCTAGATGGGTGGGATGGGGAGGGTGGGAGGGAGGGAGATGCAAGAGGGAAGAGATATGGGAACATATGTATATGTATAACTGATTCACTTTGTTATAAAGCAGAAACTAACACACCATTGTAAAGCAATTATACTTCAATAAAGATGTTTAAAAAAAAAATCTTCCAACAAACAAAAGTCCAGGACCATATGGCTTCACAGGTGAATTCTATCAAACATTTAGAGAAGAGCTAACACCCATCCTTCTCAAACTCTTCCAAAAAATTGCAGAGGAAGGAACACCCCCAAACTCATTCTATGAGGCCACCATCACCCTGATACCAAAACCAGACAAAGATACTACAAAAAAATGAAAATTACAGACCAATATCACTGATGAATATAGATGCAAAAATCCTCAACAAAATACTGGCAAACAGAATCCAACAACACATTAAAAGGATCATACACCACAATCAAGTGGGATTTATCCCAGGGATGCAAGGATTCTTCAATATATGCAAAGCAATCAATGTGATACACCATATTAACAAGTTGAAGAATAAAAACCATATGATCATCTCAATAGATGCAGAAAAAGCTTTTGACAAAGTTCAACACCCATTTATGATAAAAACTCTCCAGAAAGTGGGCATAGAGGGAACTTTCCTCAACATAATAAAGGCCATATATGACAAACCCACAGCAAACATCATTCTCAATGGTGAAAAACTGGAAGCATTTCCTCTAAGATCAGGAACAAGGCAAGGATGTCCACTCTCACCTCTATTATTCAACATAGTTTTGGAAGTCCTAGCCACGGCAATCAGAGAAGAAAAAGAAATAAAAGGAATACAAATTGGAAAAGAAGAAGTAAAACTGTCACTGTTTCCAAATAACATGATACTATACATAGAGAATCCTAAAAATGCCACCAGAAAACTACTAGAGCTAATCAATGAATTTGGTAAAGTTGCAGGATACAAAATTAATGCACAGAAATCTCTTGCATTCCTATACACCAATGATGAAAAATCTGAAAGAGAAATTATGGAAAACACTCCCATTTACCATTGCAACAAAAAGAATAAAATATCTAGGAATAAACCTACCTAGGGAGACAAAAGACCTGTATGCAGAAAACTATAAGACACTGATGAAGGAAATTAAAGATGATACCAACAGGTGGAGAGATATACCATGTTCTTGGAATGGAAGAATCAATACTGTGAAAATGACTATACTACCCAAAGCAATCTATAGATTCAAGGCAATCCCTATCAAATTACCAATGGCATTTTTTACAGAACTAGAACAAATCATCTTAAAATTTGTATGGAAACACAAAAGACCCTGAATAGCCAAAGCAGTCTTGAGGGAAAAAAACGGAGCTGGAGGAATCAGACTCCCTGACTTCAGACTATACTACAAAGCTACAGTAATCAAGACAATATGGTTCTGGCACAAAAACAGAAACACAGATCAGCGGAACAGGATAGAATGCCCAGAGATAAACCCACACACCTATGGTAAACTAATCTATGACAAAGGAGGCAAAGATATACAATGGAGAAAAAACAGTCTCTTCAATAAGTGGTTCTGGGAAAACTGGACAGCTACATGTAAAAGAATGAAATTAGAACACTCCCTAACACCATACACAAAAATAAACTCAAAATGGATTAGAGACCTAAATGTAAGACCGGACACTATAAAACTCTTAGTGGAAAACATAGGAAGAACACACTTTGACATCAATCACAGCAAGATCTTTTTTGATCCACCTCCTAGAGTAATGGAAATAAAAACAAAAATGGCACCTAATGAAACTTCAAAGCTTTTGCACAGCAAAGGAAACCATAAACAAGACAAAAAGACAACCCTCAGAATGGGAGAAAATATTTGCAAACGAATCAACGGACAAAGGATTAATCTCCAAAATATATAAACAGCTCATTCAGCTCAATATTAAAGAAACAAACAACCCAAGCCAAAAATGGGCAGAAGACCTAAATAGACATCTCTCCAAAGAAGACATACAGATGGCCAAGAAGCACATGAAAAGATGCTCAATATCACTAATTATTAGAGAAATGCAAATCAAAACTACTGGTAGTTTTCAAAACTACTGGTATCACCTCACACCAGTTAGAACGGGAATCATCAGAAAATCTACAAACAACAAATGCTGGAGAGGGTGTGGAGAAAAGGGATCCCTCTTGCACTGTTGGTGGTAATGTAAATTGATACAGCCACTATGGAGAACAGTATGGAGGTTCCTTAAAAAACTAAAAATAGATTTACCATATGATCCAGCAATCCCACTACTGGGCATATACCCAGAGAAAACCATAATTCAAAAAGACACATGCACCCCAATGTTCATTGCAGCACTATTTACAATAGCCAGGTCATGGAAGCAACGTAAATGCCCATCAACAGACGAATGGATAAAGAAGAAGTGGTACATATATACAATGGAATATTACTCAGCCATAAAAAGGAACGAAATTGAGTCATTTGCTGAGACGTGGATGGATCTAGAGACTGTCATACAGAGTGAAGTAAGTCAGAAAGAGAAAAACAAATATCGTATATTAACGCATGTATGTGGAACCTAGAAAAATGGTACAGATGAGCCGGTTTGCAGGGCAGAAGTTGAGACACAGATGTAGAGAACAGACATATGGACACCAAGGGGGAAAAACTGCGGTGGGGTGGGGATGGTGGTGTGCTGAATTGGGCGATTGGGATCGACATGTATACACTGATGTGTATAAAATTGATGACTAACAAGAACCTGCAGTATAAAAACAAACAAACAAAACAACTAATACTAAACTTTCATTGGGTTATTTGTATGGAAATATGTTAATATAAATGTTTCAGACATTACATGAAATTTCTAAAAATCTTATATGTTCTGGTATAATGTTATAAGTCATAATTCTAGTTATTACTTTAAAATGTATATCTCAGAAAGAAAAAAAAGATTAACTATGAGTTGAACCTGGATGATGGATACAGAAGAGTTCATTATACTGCTATTTTTGTTTATATTTTATTGTTTTTATTGTTTTCTATAATAAAATGTTTTTAAAAATTAAAAAAAAAGTAATGATATGAATTAGGACATTGAAAGTCTCTACATATGTGTGTGTGTGTGCATCTGTGTGTTAGGAAGGTTGATGCAACATCTACATTGAACCTTATAAAGAAGGAAAGTGAGTATGAAGTTGGTCCAGTGACTGAGGTGATCTTCCCCTCTGCTCCCTACCTAAGAAGAGGAAATTCTCTCCTCAAGAAAATATAGTTGACCCTTGAACAATGTAGGGGTTAGAGACGCTGACTCCCTGTGCAGTCAAAAATCCACATATAACTTTATGGTCGGCCCTTCTTATCTGTGGTTCTGAATCTGAGGATTCAACCAACCACAGATCATGTAGTACTGTATTACTTATTGAAAAAAACTCCATGTATAAGTGGATCTGTGCAGTTCAAACCCAGGTTGTTCAAAGGGCAACTATAAAAAAAAAAAAAAAGCGAAGATAATTCAGCACCACCAAACCAGCTCTACAACAAATGCTAAAGGAACTTCATTAAGTGGGAAACACAAGAGAAGAAAAGGACCTACAAAAACAAACCCAAAACAATTAAGAAAATGGTCATAAGAACATACCTATCGATAATTACCTTAAATGTGAATGGATTAAATGCTCCAACTAAAAGACACAGGCTTGCTGAATGGATACAAAAACAAGTCCCATATATATGCTGTCTACAAGAGACCCACTTCAGACCTAGGGACACATACAGACTGAAAGTGAGGGGATGGAAAAAGATATTCCATGCAAATGGAAATCAAAAGAAAGCTGGAGTAGCTATACTCATATCAGATAAAATAGACTTTAAAATAAAGAATGTTACAAGAGACAAGGAAGGACACTACATAATGATCAAGGGATCAATCCAAGAAGAAGATATAACAATTATAAATATATATGCACCCAACATCGGAGCACCTCAATACGTAAGGCAACTGCTAACAGTTATAAAAGAGGAAATCGACAGTAACACAATAATAGTGGGGAACTTTAACACCTCACTTATACCAATGGACAGATCATCCAAAATGAAAATAAATAAGGAAACAGAAGCTTTAAATGACACAATAGACCAGATAGATTTAATTGATATTTATAGGACATTCCATCCAAAAACAGCAGATTACACATTCTTCTCAAGTGCACACAGAACATTCTCCAGGATAGATCACATCTTGGGTCACAAATCAAGCCTCAGTAAATTTAAGAAAATTGAAATCATATCAAGCATCTTTTCTGACCACAACACTATGAGATTAGAAATGAATTACAGGAGGAAAAAAACGTAAAAAACACAAACACATGGAGGCTAAACAATACGTTACTAAACAACCAAGAGATCACTGAAGAAATCAAAGAGGAAATCAAAAAATACCTAGAAAAAAAAAAAAACAAACCTAGAGACAAATGACAAAGAAAACACGACGATCCAAAACCTATGGGATGCAGCAAAAGCAGTTCTAAGAGGGAAGTTTATAGCTATACAAGCCTACCTCAAGAAACAAGAAAAATCTCAAGTAAACAATCTAACCTTACACCTAAAGGAACTAGAGAAAGAAGAACAAACAAAACCCAAAGTTAGCAGAAGGAAAGAAATTATAAAGATCAGAGCAGAAATCAATGAAATAGAAACAAAGAAAACAACAGCAAAAATCAATAAAACTAAAAGCTGGTTCTTTGAGAAGATAAACAAAATTGATAAACCATTAGCCAGACTCATCAAGAAAAAGAGGGAGAGGACTCAAATCAATAAAATTAGAAATGCAAAAGGAGAAGTTACAACAGACACTGCAGAAATACAAAGCATCCTAAGAGACTACTACAAGCAACTCTATGCCAATAAAATGGACAACCTGGAAGAAATGGACAAATTCTTAGAAAGGTATAACCTTCCAAGACAGAACCAGGAAGAAATAGAAAATATGAACAGACCAATCACAAGTAATGAAATTGAAACTGTGATTAAAAACCTTCCAACAAACAAAAGTCCAGGACCAGATGGCTTCACAGGTGAATTCTATCAAACATTTAGAGAAGAGCTAACACCCATCCTTCTCAAACTCTTCCAAAAAACTGCAGAGGAAGGAACACCCCCAAACTCATTCTATGAGGCCACCATCACCCTGATACCAAAACCAGACAAAGATACTACAAAAAAATGAAAATTACAGACCAATATCACTGATGAATATAGATGCAAAAATCCTCAACAAAATACTAGCAAACAGAATCCAACAACACATTAAAAGGATCATACACCATAATCAAGTGGGATTTATCCCAGGGATGCAAGGATTCTTCAATATATGCAAATCAATCAATATGATACACCATATTAACAAATTGAAGAATAAAAACCATATGATCATCTCAATAGATGCAGAAAAAGCTTTTGACAAAATTCAATACCCATTTATGATAAAAATTCTCCAGAAAGTGGGCATAGAGGGTACCTACCTCAACATAATAAAGGCCATATATGACAAACCCACAGCAAACATCATTCTCAATGGTGAAAAACTGAAAGCATTCCCTCTAAGATCAGGAACGAGACAAGGATGTCCACTCTCACCACTATTATTCAACATAGTTCTGGAAGTCCTAGCCACGGCAATCAGAGAAGAAAAAGAAATAAAAGGAATACAAATTGGAAAAGAAGTAAAACTGTCATTGTTTGCAGATGACATGATACTATACTTAGAGAATCCTAAAAATGCCACCAGAAAACTACTAGGGCTAATCAATGAATTTGGTAAAGTTGCAGGATAGAAAATTAATGCACAGAAATCTCTTGCATTCCTATACACTAATGATGAAAGATCTGAAAGAGAAATTACGGAAACACTCCCACTTACCACTGCAACAAAAAGAATAAAATACCTAGGAATAAACCTACCTAGGGAGACAAAAGACCTGTATGCAGAAAACTGTAAGACACTGATGGAAGAAAGTAAAGATGATACCGACAGATGGAGAGATATACCATGTTCTTGGATTGGAAGAATCAATATTGTGAAAATGACTATACTACCCAAAGCAATCTACAGATTCAGTGCAATCCCTATCAAATTACCAATGGTATTTTTTTTACAGAACTAGAACAAAAAATCTTAACATTTGTATGGAGACACAAAAGACCCCGAATAACCAAAGCAGTCTTGAGGGAAAAAAGCGGAGCTGGAGGAATCAGACTCCCTGGCTTCAGACTATACTACAAAGCTACAGTCATCAAGACAATATGGTACTGGCACAAAAACAGAAACACAGATCAATGGAACAAGATAGAAAGCCCAGAGATAAACCCACGCACCTATGGTCAACTAATCTATGACAAAGGAGGCAAAGATATACAGCGGAGAAAAGACAGCCTCTTCAATAAGTGGTGCTCGGAAAACTGGACAGCTACATGTAAAAGAATGAAATTAGAACACTCCCTAACACCATACACAAAAATAAACTCAAAATGGATTAGAGACCTAAATGTAAGACCGGACACCATAAAACCCTTAGAGGAAAACATAGGAAGAACACTCTTTGACATAAATCACAGCAAGATCTTTATTGATCCACCTCCTAGAGTAATGGAAATAAAAACAAACATAAACAAATGGCACCTAATGAAACTTCAAAGCTTTTGCACAGCAAAGGAAACCATAAACAAGACGAAAAGACAACCCTCAGAATGGGAGAAAATATTTGCAAACGAATCAACAGACAAAGGGTTAATCTCCAAAATATATAAACAGCTTATGCAGCTCAGTATTAAAAAAACAAACAACTCAATCCAAAAATGGGCAGAAGACCTAAATAGACATTTCTCCAAAGAAGACATACAGATGGCCAAGAAGCACATGAAAGGCTGCTCAACATCACTAATTATTAGAGAAATACAAATCAAAACAACAGTGAGGTATCACCTCACACCAGTCAGAATGGCCATCATCAGAAAATCTACAAACAACAAATGCTGGAGAGGGTGTGGAGAAAAGGGAACCCTCTTGCACTGTTGGTGGGAATGTAAATTGATACAGCCACTATGGAGAACAGTATGGAGGTTCCTTAAAAAACTAAAAATAGAATTACCATATGACCCAGCAATCCCACTACTGGGCATATACCCAGAGAAAACCGTAATTCAAAAAGACACATGCACCCGAATGTTCATTGCAGCACTATTTACAATAGCCAGGTCATGGAAGCCACGTAAATGCCCATCAACAGACGAATGGATAAAGAAGTTGTGGTACATGTATCCAATGGAATATTACTCAGCCATAAAAAGGAACGAAATTGAGTCATTTGTTGAGACGTGGATGGACCTAGAGACTGTCATACAGAGTGAAGTAAGTCAGAAAGAGAAAAACAAATATCGTATATTAACGCTTGTATGTGGAACCCAGAAAAACGGTACAGATGAACCGGTTTGCAGGGCAGAAGTTGAGACACAGATGTAGAGAACAAACGTATGGACACCAAGGGGGGAAAACCACGGTGGGGTGGGGATAGTGGTGTGCTGAATTGGGCGATTGGGATTGACATGTATACATTGATGTGTATAAAACTGATGACTAATAAGAACCTGCAGTATAAAAAAACAAACAAAAAAAACTAATACTAAACTTTCTTTGGGTTATTTGTATGGAAATATGTTAATATAAATGTTTCAGACATTACATGAAATTTCTAAAAATCTTATATGTTCTGGTATAATGTCATAAGTCATAATTCTAGTTATTACTTTAAAATGTGTATCTCAGAAATAACTAAATTTCCTTGTCAATTGCATTATTATGAACTTTCATCAAATCTTTAACCGTGGTCATTTTTAAGTCTTTTGTCATTTACAGACAGTTCTGGGTGTACTCTGATGCTTTTGCAAAAATGTTCCTATAAAAGGGTTTCATCTTCAAGGAATTCATGGAAAAGACTCTGACAAGTACAGGTTTCTGGTAACTGACTGTACTGCTGAACTGAATGAATAAGCATTTTCAGAACTCTAATGGAAAACTGATGAACTCATAAAAGTGCTAACAAAAGATCAAGATGAAAAAAATAATTAATTACATGGGACTGAGTGAACTGATGAGGATGATTATAAATTTTTGTGACTTTGTTTGAATAAAAAAAAAAATCCCACAAGGACTCAGAGGCAAAAAATATACATATCAATTTTCACTGCAAAGTAAAGGAGCTGTTACAGTGGAGGATTACTGGACTGAACGTCAATATTATGACATAGTATGAGTGTGTTTTGTGTTTGGTAATTGCAATCATTGTTGCTTTTGTTGTGGTCATCCATTTACAATGCTTGGTGTCAGTTTATTTATCTCTTGTAAAAATAAAATACAGTGTGTGTGTGTGTGTGTGTGTGTGTGTGTGTGTGTGTGAAAAAAAAAAAAAGGAAACCATCGACAAAACAAAAAGACAACCTACGGAATGGGAGAAAATATTTGCAAATGATGCAACATACAAGGAGTTAATATCCAAAATATACAAACAGCTCATACAACTCAATGTCAAAAAACAAACAACCCAAACAGAAAATGGGCAGAAGATCTAAATAGACATTTTTCCAAAGAAGACATACAGATGACCAATAGGCACATGAAAAAATGCCCAACATCATTAATGATTAGAGAAATGCAAATCAAAACCACAATGAGATGTCACCTTACACCTGTTATAATAGCTATCATCAAAAAGTCCACAAATAGCAAATGTTGGAGAGGATGTGGAGAAAAGTGAACCCTAATACACTGTTGGGAATGTAAATTGTTCAGCCACTATGGAAAACAGTATGGAGGTTCCTTAAAAAACTAAAAATAGGGACTTCCCTGGTGGTCCAGTGGTTAAGACTCCATGCTCCCAAGGCAGGGGGCCTGGGTTTGATCCCTGGTCAGGGAATTAGATCCTGCATGCTATGGCTAAGATCCCCGGCACAGCCCAAATAAATAAGAAGAAACAAACAAATAAATAAATATTTTTTAAAAACTAAAAACAGAGCAGCTATATGATCCAGCAATCCACTCCTGAGGATGTATCCAGAAAAGATGAAAATTCTAATTCAAAAGGACACATGCACTATGAATAGTGCTGTTCATAGCAGCACTATTTACAATAGCCAGGACATGGAAATAACGCAAGTGTCCATCAACAGGTGAGCAGCTTAAGAAGATGTGGTATATATATACAATGGAATATTACTCAGCCATAAAAAATAATGAAATATTGCCATTTGCAGCAACATGGATAGACCTAGAGAATATTATATTTAGTGAAGTAAGTCAAACAGAGAAATACTATATAATATCACTTATATGTGGAATCTAAAAAATAGTACAAATGAACTTATTTACAAAACAGAAACAGACTCACAGACATAGAAAACAAACCTATGGTTACCAAAGGAGTGAGGGAGGTGGGGAGGGACAAATTAGGAATATGGGATTAACAGATATAAAGTACTATACATAAAATAGATAAGCAACAAGGGTTTACTGTATAGCACAGGGAACTATATTTAGTATCTAGTAAATACTTATAATGGAATATAATCAGAAAAAAAACTGAATCACTATGATGTACACTTGAAGCTAACACAATATTGTAAATCAACTATAATTCAATAAAAAATTATTGATCTAAATATTTTTAAAAGTTAAAAAAATTTTTTTTAAGTTTAAAAAAATTGTTTACAGGTTGATTGAGTAGGCAACCGAGATCATTCATGAGAACCCTATAAATCAATCTTGTAAATCCTGTTTAAAAAAAAAAAAAAAAATCCACAATAGCTTGTTTGAAATTTTGCTATTGATCTCCCAAACAAAAGAAATAAGTATTGAACTTGAGATATTTCAACGTTTAAACTTTATTTATGGACTTGCTTTTTTGTCTCAAAAAACAAACAACAGGGCTTCCCTGGTGGCACAGTGGTTAAGAATCCGCCTGCCAATGCAGGGGACACGGGTTCGAGCTCTGGTCCGGGAAGATCCCACATGCCACAGAGCACCTAAGCCTGAGCGCCACAACTACTGAGCCTGTGCTCTAGAGCCCATGAGCCACAACTACTGAGCCTGCATGCCACAACTACTGAAGCCCTTGTGCCTAGAGCCTGTGCTCTGCAACAAGAGAAGCCAACACAATGAGAAGCCCACACACTGCAACGAAGAGTAGCCCCCGCTCGCCGCAACTAGAGAAAGCCCGTGTGCAGCAACAAAGACCCAATGCAGTCAAAACTAAATAAAAAATAAAACAAAAAACAAAATTCATCCAGGTAAGTGATCCAAGTCCCATGTGGTATGAAATACCTTTCTCATATGGAATAGATGGTAGAAGAAGGTTCTCCGTCTCAACACAGCATGGGCAGATGAAGGGTGCCACAATGGCAGGGAAGCTGTGTGCTGTGCTGGGGACTGAATCCCACTGCAAACTGTGAGGCCTCAGGCAAGACACACCTCTCAAATCATCAACCTGATGGGTTGGTTTCAAAGCCTCGTTTTCTTTCTTTTTGTAAGTTTTAGTTTCAGTTATTTTTAAAAATAGACTATTTTAAAAAAACTGTTAAAGAAAACTGAGCAGATAGTACACAGTTCCCATACATCCACCTCATGGCATAGTTTCACCTTTGTTCACTTGCATGCGTGTTAGTATTATATAATGTTTCCAGGTTTCTCTGTAGGATAAATTCCTAGGTGTGGGACTGCTAGATCAAAGGGTAAATGTATTTGTAATTTCAGTGGGTAATGCCAAATTGCCTTTCAGAGGATTGTACCACTGTGAACTCCCACCAGCCATGTGTGAGAGCTGGAGCCCCTTTCAGCTCCAGCAGTTTTTATTCTATCTTCTTCCCAGGACGCAGGCCCAAAGGCTAACTTTGTGGGGAGTTTTTCTAAGATATGGGCTCCGAAACTGGCCACAGCCAGCTGTGCCACATGCAGGAGAGCTCACATTAGACAGAAACAGCTTTCAGGCAGAACTTCCAGGCTCAAATGACAAAATTGGAATCAGGTGTGAAGGTGAGTTAATTAGTATCCTAGCAGTGTTAATTTCCTGGTTATGTAAGATGTTAACATTTGGGGAAGCTGAGTGAAGAGTATTTGGAAATTCTTTGAACTATTTCTGCAGCTTTTTCATTAAGTCTGAAATGATTTTAAAATTAAGAGTTTAAAACTTTAAAAGGTATTTTGAAAAAGAGGGAAAAAATGCGAGTGTGTGCCTCCTGGAACTGTCAAAATGTACAAATAAGCTGAGAATAGAAACAGTTGTGGAGTAAGCACAGCATTCATAAAAGTCAGGGATTGAATTAAGGGCGGTCCTTCTCGTAAGGGACGGATGGAGCCCTTCGCCCGGTTGGGGAGACAGGAATGCTGAATTTGGCCCCTGACCTCACCACCTGATGAGCTGCTTATAAACGCTGTGCCCAGAGTCCTCTCTGAAAAGGCATCCCTTGCACCACAGGGGGCTGCTGAGGCTCCAGTGAGATGCAGGAGATGAAAGTAAGCTGAGAGCTGCAAAGGACCTTACCTCTGGGAAGGGATTACCTGCAAAACCTGAGACAGGCCCCCGTGAAAAAGATCACAAACATTTGCCTGCTGGTCCTGCCTAACTATGGGTTTCAGTGGAAGCAGCTGGAAGTCTGTTTACAGTACTTGTTTTTTAAGCCCTTAAATGGTGGTCCTCCTCTGTTCAGTGGCCCCCACTCTGAGGTCCCATGCTCCTGAAGGTCCAGTCCCTCCAGTTACATGGCTGTGCACCTCCTTGGGGCGCTAGAGTCATCGTTTGCTTTCTTCCTGATGCTTTCTGCAAAAGACAAGAATCCTGTTGCCTCTTGTTGCCTGAGCGCTGCCTCACAAGGCTAGTTTGATGTTTTAATTGCCTGCAAGAGTTTATGTTAAAAGATGATGCAGAATAATATTTAAGAACATGCTGGAAAAAGAACCAAGTCATCCCTAATTCCTCCCCTCTGAAATGACTGTTTCGCACCTTGTGTGGCAGCTGGGGGAGACCCACCACACGGGGGACTTTCCCTTTGCCCCTTGATAACGTGCTATCGACGCTTTTCCTTGTTGCCAGGTGACTGATGTACCTTCGTTACAATGGATGGCTGCCTGGTACCCCATCCTGTGGTTGCCCTGTAATGCACCATGGCAATGGACGTTACAGAGTTTAAGCCTTTTTCATCATGAGCCGATTTTGTTTTTAATGAGGGATCATTACTAGAACCTGTTACTCCGCTTGCCTAACGGTTCTACATGGTGCCCTGAATCCCAAATCCCAAAAAGAGCTGTTGGGATGGACAGACTCAAATAGGTTGTGACGGCCTCAGAAATTTTATTTGACCAGATCTTACTGGTTCAACTCATCTTAAGCCAGTTTTGACCCATAGGTCTTAATGTTTGTGAAAAACAACTCTGCAGGCTGTTCCCACCTTATTCCAAACCGGAGGGGGGGGGGGGGGGAATCGATGTAGTATAGAGAGCTGAATAGGAAGAGATTGTAGCTTCAGTGGCCTTGGGGCTGTGAAGGTCATAGGGATCGTCTGGGCCACCCTCATGGCACAGATGGGGAGACTGGGGCCGGGAGGTACTGTGAGTTGCCCAAGGCTCCGTCTGGGTTCCAGGAGGAGGCAGGGCTAGGAACATCAATCTGGAAGGTTCAGAGCCAGCGCCACAGCGCTGTGGTCTGAGCAGCCTTGGAGGGCCCTGCTGCAGTCCAGCGGGGCCATGCAACTCTCACTCTGCGCCCGGCGCTGCCCTGAGCAGAAGCCGGGCAGGGGGAACACTTACCAGCCAGGTCCCTCCTGCCAATGGCGACGAGGCCTTTGAATAGCACTCTGCTGGGGTTCTCACTGGCTGTGACCAGTGCCCGTGCTCCCGGTAGCTCTTGGTGCCTGAGGATCATGAGGGGAGAAAGAGAGAGAGAGAAGACGCCAAGCCCGCCTGCCTTACCAGAGCCAGGCCTGAGCACACCCCTTACCGCCGCCAGAACATCAGACCCTTCTCCAAGTTCAGCAGAATTCAGCCCAGAGATGGGGAGGGTGTGGGAGGGAAGGGGAGGAGCAGCCTTAGATGGGATGGGGGGGTGGAGTTTTATATCAGGGACACCTGGATCTCCCCAGTGCCAGGCTTTCCCCTGAGCATCCACCATGTATCCTATTGGTGTCACTGGGAAGAGAGAAAGAATTGGCATTCACTGTGGTACCACGATGCACACACGACTATACAGTTCATCTCTCTGGCGGCTCACAGTAACCTGTGACTTGCATGCTAGTGGCCCTGTTCTTTCCCCTGAACCAGTGGTTCTCAGCCATAAATGCTCATTGGAAACACCTGGGAGGCTTTAGCAAACACTGACACCTGGGTCCCCCTCCCCGTTCAGAGATTCCTATGTACTTGGGTCTGGGTGTGGCCTAGGCAACAGATCAGTGTTAAGCCTTCCCAGGTGATTCCAATGTTTGGAAAATAAGTGCCCATGCTCTTCAGTGCCGAGGTGGGGTTAACTTGTTATTCAACTGTGACCAGGTCAGCTCTCCCAGCTGGGGACAGACGGTCTGGCACAGCCATGGGGGCACAGCCATCAGGTCCAAGTCAGTCAGCCACTGCGTCCCTGACGTTCTGGTGTCTGTGGGCCCCCAGCAGGCACTTCCTCCTGGTGCTGCTCGTGATGTAGCAGTTTCATTTGACCCGTTTATTCCCTACCCCTTGTCCCCAGCCCTGTAATTTACCAGTGCTCCTTTATCATCTATGAAATCTGCATCAGTAATAGAGTTCACTTGTGGACTCCCCACTCTATTCCACTACCTGATTTGCATATGTTTATGTCAGGTATCTCTCTGTGTTAAATATTTTAGCTTTCTAAGGTTGAGTCTGGTTGAGTTAGACCCTCTTCGCTTTTTTCCCCCAGAATATTCATTTATATATTCCCTGCTGCTTCTTTCAGATGAACTGTAGAATCCTTTAGTCAAGTTTCAAAAACCTCCTATTTTGATTTGATTAAAATTGGATCAAAGCTTTAATTTGGGGAAAATCAGTACCTACATGACACTTTTTTAGCTGGAAATACAGAATGTCATTCCACTTACCCAAGTCTTCTTTTATAGTTCAAATAATTTGTATTGTCTTACTCATATGTCATTCATATTTCTGCTTAGAAACACACACTATTGTAAATGGAGTATATTTTTTACATATATTTTTAATATATATTATATATATATATTTTAAAATATATTTAAAATATACATTTTTTACATATATATACCTCTATATATTTTGCCCACTTATTGATGGTACAGAGGAATACTATGGTGTTCGTATATTTAATCATGTTTAGCCATTTCATTGAATTATTTTATTCTAAGAGTTTTTCCGTTGATTCTTCTGGACTTTGTGTGTGTGTGTGTGTGTGTGTGTGTGTGTGTGTATCGCATCTGAAATTAATAAATCTCTCTCTTCCTTTCCAGTGTTTACACTCAATTTCTATCTCTGTTTCATGTCTTAATACCAGGGCCAGAATTTCCAAATAGATGTTAAATACTAGTGGCGACAGCAGCTCCTCTCCTTTTTACAGGGAGCACCTTTAGTTTCACGTGTGAACGATGGGTTTCAGCTCAAGCACATTCGTGAGGAATGTGAAGTTCACAGGGCAATGTGGAGGGAGGGGCAGAGGGCCCGGTCTGTGTAAAGGCCTGGAGAGGGGAAGAGCACGTGATGTGTTGGCAGTGGCGTGTGGCTTGCTGAGGCTTTTCCCCCAGAAGCACAGAAAACTGAACACACCCCGCGTGCCCCCACCCCTCCACCCGTTTGCTCTGGGGCACCAAGGCAAGGTGGTACCTGTGCACTGTTGCTCGATGGCGTGGACGTGGGCCTCGGTGAACTCCCAGCAATACGCCAGCTTCTTCCACTCGTGGGGCCGCAGGTACCTGGAGGCCAGTCATCACAGCACGGAGCGGAGCTGCTGCATTTCCTGCCGATGGTCCTGCTTAAAGGTCAAGCTCTTCCCAGAGGGGTCACAGAGGTCCCTGCATGAGAGCTGGTCCTGTGGGGCAGATCCCAGAAGTGCAGCAGCTGTCTGGGGGAAATCCCTGCCAGGCTCTCCCTTGTGAGCCTGGACACAGAACTGGTGTCATCACAGGCCTGGGGCATAGTGTCCATTACTCTGGTTTCTGACTCTGTGCCTTGCTTTGAGTGCTAGAACCTGAGTTGCTTACACTGTTTCTCCATCCAGAATTCCTTTTCTCACCTCCCTGTCTCTCAATCCCATTGCCACAGTCAAAAGACCACCTGGGTGCCACCTCTTCCAGGAAGCCTTCCCAATTTCTCTCTTTTCTTTGTGTTCTTATAGCACGAGTGTCAGTAGAATGACTCAGCAGCTGTGGCTAAAACCAGGCAAGCCAAGAATCAGGCACTAACTAAACTTGCCAAATGACAACAAGTAGAGAAGGTCTGGGTTACAGAATTCTTTCTATGCAAAGCAGGTGATAAAATGAGAGGTTACCAAAAATTATGTAATAGCTTCAGTTAAACCCACAAAAGTCTTAGTTAAAGCCACAAAAGCCCCTCAAAAGGATGTGGATGCAGATTTCTAGTTGTTAAAAAGCTCAGGTGAGTTCTGGCATCTGCAGCTCTGAATCTTACATTCTGGCTAACTGTGTCTGGCCAGTCACCTGGGAGGTGACGACCTGGGAGCTTGGCTCTCTCCTCGGGTGGTAAAAACTGTTTCTTTAGAGCAGTGTTCTCAGCTGCATCTTACATTGGGATCATCTGGGAGCTTTAAGAACCACAGAAGCTTGGCCCTTACCCCCTAGATTCCGATTGAATTGGTCTAGGGGTAGGAAGGAGGGATTTGTGATTCTAACTGCACCACTGCCTTAGTGTTGAAAACTTTTAAAGCCTGAGGTGGTTTAAAATTAAGCATAGAGATGAATCAGTTCATCAAACCACTGGTATTAATATTTAGGAGTAATCTGTTGTACGTAAAGGGGTTGTAATATTCACGAGAATCCAGCACGTCAGTGAAAGAGAAAATCTTATGATTCCTATGGAAATTTATCAATTGATTGATTTTTGGACAGTGATTTTTTTGAGAAGTGTAAGAGAAGTTTACTAAGTTTGTAGACAATATCAGAATGTTTATGATATTCGAGATTCACTTTATAGGTTTAATTTATTGGATTTAATGGGATAATTTAAGAATTTAGGAAGCATTTGAAATGCTTAAAAAGAAAACCTATTATATTAAATTTATTCGTTCAGTTTAAAACGTTTAAGGTTGTTTAATTAAGCTTAAACATGGGACCAAACTTTAATCAAAAGGCTTCCTTGAAAGTGACTGTTAAAATTTACTCGTTGTATAAATATAGTAATAAGATTGTAAAAATAAATTTAAAAGGTTGAGGAAAAGTAGGATTTAAATTTTGTAAACAATTTAGTATTAATTTCTAAAACTGAAATAAATGCAAAAATTTATTTTCTGTGTATAAAAGTAACCATTAAGGACAACAAAAAAAACTCTCCACCCACCCCCATTTGCTGACACTGGAGCTGTAAATGCAGGACCTTACATCTGCCACTCCTCTTTCCCAAATCCACAGCAGATATCACTAATCAATCCCAGCACCCTTTCCTTCTGGGCTCAGAACGTTGCCTGAATAGAACACCCCAAGCCACAATTCCAATCACCTGGAGCTGGCAGTGAGCTGGAACTAAGTTGCCATTTCTTTATTCATGCATGAATGCATTCATCCATCAACCAGGAGCTACAGCAGGGTCTACTAGTATCTCCACACTGGCACGGACCTCAGTCAGCCTTATTTCAGTATGGTTTGGGTGTTCACCCATCTCTGGATGCCCCCAAAGAACCCTAGTGTTAGGTAAGGCAGGGATTATCACTCGCTTGGAAACTGAGGGGCCCCTGAATTGGTCAGGGCTGGGGTTCAAAGCCAACTCCACCTGAAGCCATGGCCACTCCCTTTCCAACACGGAGAGACCAAGCGCAGGGTCTCAGTACCTTCTCGCATCTGTAGAAGCGATTGGCTTTTATGATCATGTCCACCAGGCTGACATGGTTGATGTGGGCGGCCACTGGCAAGGCGGTTTTTCCTTGCTGCGGGTAAGAAGGGAGCAGGGAAGCCAGAGTTCCTATAAGAGGGTGTAGGGTGGCCTCTAGCACTGATTACAGACCCTCCTGCCCAAAGAAAGCGGTTTCCAGCAGTCTACACTGGAGAGCAGAAGGGTTTTCTGGGAGTAACTCTGGGTGTGGAAAAGTCACAGGTAGAATAAGGCAATAATTCCAGCAACCACCTCTTGTGTTCCTCTAGAACAGGAGGACTTAAAGCTTATAAAACTCAGCCTGCATAACTCTTCAAGGTCATCTGTGAGATAGATGTTACCAGCCTCATGTCTCAGATGAAACCAGAACCCAGAGAAGGGGCTTGGGCTCCTGTGTCAAGTTTGCTGCCTCCCCTCAGGTTTCCAGCCCTTTGCTCCAGGCCTCTGGCACAGTGCTGGCCTCCACCACCTCCAGGGACCTGCGGGGAGATGGGAAGCTCCTCTTCAAGCTTGGCCAGCTGCCCCCGGGCCCCAGCTTCCCTCCCAGGAAGCAGGAAACCCTTCCCAGGTCCAGCCTCAGGGCCTGTTCCCTGCCCCCATCTCTTTCCCACACCATCCCAAGGACTGGGCCACGTGTGCAAGGGCCCTTCCCCTCATGAGCCTGTGACCTCTTCAGCCTCATACTAAGCCTTCAGCTCTTCTTGAACCTCTGGCCACCTGAGGAGGTGGCCACCCCAGAAGCACCGTGACCCGGGAAGCTTCCCCCAACCCTGTTTCATACGCACGGAGTTGTGGGGTGGTGACATGCTGTTCCTCTAGCTCTCTTCCCCTCTCCCCAGCAGATGACTCAAAGAGCTCAAAGTCCGATGGGGGCCATGAAACAGAAGACAAATGTATCACAGGCAAGGACCAGGAGAGGGGCGGGCCAAGTGCTGAGGGACCTCAGAGGAGGCAGGGGAAGGTGATGGAGGGGCAGGAAGGCTTCCTGGAGGAGGTTGCCTTTGAGCTGATATATAACAAATGGGAAGCCTTGAACACTGGGAGCAGGAGGCATTTGCATCAGGGTCTCTGGCAAAGAGGGAGTCATGAAAGCTTGCAAGGGAGGCTGGTTGTGAGCAGAGGTACCTTACCTCTCAGGTTTAAGTTAACCCCAGCAATGAGGAGAATATCCGCTATGTCCTGCCAGGCGTGCTCGGCGGCAAAGTGAGGGGTGTCTGCTGCCTCTGGAAAAGAAGCCAAGAGGACGGAGAGCAGAAAAGCATGTAGAGATGGCCTGTGGCTCAAAGCCAGGACAGGACCAAGGTGGGTACACTCCCAACTGGGCCTTAACAGAGTTTCTCTAAGAAGTTATGTGGGGCTTCCCCGGTGGCGCAGTGGTTAAGAATCCGCCTGCCAGTGCAGGAGACACAGGTTCGAGATCCCACATGCTGCAGAGCAACTAAGCCTGTGCGCCACAACCACTGAGCCTGCGCTCTGGAGCCCATGAGCCACAACTACTGAGCCTGCGTGCCTAGAGCCCATGCTCCCAACAAGAGAAGCCACCGCAATGAGAAGCCTGCGTACCACAACGAAGAGTAGCCCCTGCTTGCCACAACCAGGGAAAAGCCCGCGTGCAGCAACGAAGACCCAACACAGTCAAAAATAAAAATAATAATAATAATAAAATAAACTTATAAAAAAAAAGTTATGTGGGAGGGTAAACTGGATTAAATCATAAACATAATACTCAGCAAACTTAGTAAATAACAAAAAAGTAGAAAGAACAAAGAAAAAATACCACTCCCTATCCCACTTAAGTCAACCTCTGTTAACAGTCTTAGTACATTTCTTCTAGTATTTTCTTTAATGCAGAATGTTTTTAGTTTTATGGTTTTACATATTTTAGATCATCCTGTATATACATTTTGCATCTGTATAACTTCCTGTGTATTATAAACTCTATAAACACCATTTTTTATAACTCCATAAGAGCCTATTTATGTCTATACCATAATTTAACCAACCACTTCTCTCTTATTAAGTATTTGGGGCCCTTTTTGAAATGAAAACTGATAGACTGCTACAACAAATATCTTGGTGCATGAGCTCTTAATATATTTCTTGAGGCTCAATTCTCAGACGTGCAAATACTGACCATTTTAAAGGTATATGTTATATTCTGTCGAATTGCTTTCCACCACTAGTGGTTGTGTGTGGCGGCCCTGAGGATTGTATGGTTGGGGAGTGGATTGTGGGGATGGGGATTTTAAAATGCTCCTGATTGATCACAACTTCAGGACTCAGAGGCCTCTTGTTATACAAGATTAACCCAGTCACCCCTGCCCTGGGAATTTTCCCTAAGGAAAAAAAAAAATCAATGAAAGGAAAAGGTTGCATGTAGCAAGATGTTTACCACAGTGTTCTATATATCATGACAAAAACTTGGAAATACTCAAATGTTCAAAATAGAGGAATGGTTGATAAAATAATGCTACCTTCAACAAATATTCAAACAACTTTTGACAAGCTGAAAGAGCAATTCCTCAATTCTGGGCCAGGCTAGTAGACCACAGTCAAGCCCTGCCAACCTGGAAGGGTGCCCAGAGGCTCTGTGGGGCCCAGATGGTTTCTGCAGCCACTTACATTGTCAACGGCGTCCAGGTCACTGCCGATGTCGATGAAGAGCTGCACCAGGACGGGGAAGTTGTGCCTCACGGTGATGTGCGCAGGAGAGGCGCCCTGCTGGGGGGGGTGGAGAGGCACAGATCAGTTGATGGGTCCCTCCCAGGACTACCCAGCTGCAGGGTGGTGCTAGAAGATGGGAGTTGGGAGGAGTACAGTAAGTCCCCTATGTACGAACCTTCAAGTTGCGAACTTTCAAAGATGCGAATGTGCGTGTGCGTGTCCGATCACATAAATTAATTCACATGTCTGGCGTACATTGTCACATGCGTGCATCCTCTACTAGTCGTGCTTTTGTGTACTTTGCTGTACAGTACTGTTGCTGTGCAACACGAGGAGCTTACTAATGAAGACCTGATGGAATTGGAGGCTCAGAGAAAGGACAAAGAGACACAAGAGGAAGAAGAAGTAACTGAAGAAACGAAGCGATTCACGACGCAGGAAATGGCAAGGGGATTTTCTTCATTTGAGGAGGCGCTGTTAGTTTTTGAGGCACAGGACCCGAACACAGAACAGTACACGAAAGTTGCAGCAGCCGTTCAGAATGCAATCCAGTGCTACTGTGTCATCGATGCCGAGAAAAAAAGAGCTACTACCCAGACATCACTGAATCATTTTTTCAAGAGGGTAGATAGAATTGAATCCAGCAAGGAACCAGAACCTGTGCCGTCAACGTCAGGCATGAGTGAAATTGCAGCTTGCCCTCCGTCTCCTATCGCTGACGATCCTTCAGCTGTAGCACCTCCCACCTCCTCTCCCTCCTCCAGTCAGTAACTCTTCTTGCCTGTTCACCCAATGCCAGCCCCTGTATGCCAGCTGTTGTACTGTACTACTGTACTTTTCAAGGTACTATACTGTAAGATGAAAAATGTTTTATTTTTTGTTTGTTTTGTATGTATTATTTGTGTGAAAAGTATTATAAACCTATTACAGTACAGTACTATATAGCCAATTGTGTTAGTTGGGTACCTAGGTTAACTTTGTTGGACTTATGAACAAATTGGACTTACGAATGTCCTCTCGGAATGGAACTGGTTCATGTGTAGGGGACTTACTGTATAGATAGTGCTTGAGTTTGGACCTTCTCACTTCTCGGATGACATGAGTGGCCTGAAGAATTTACAGCCCACAGCCTGAATCCCTTGGGCCACAATTGATCCTCATGGTGGGTGGGAGCCTGAAATCCCAAGTTTGAGACCTTGCCATGCCAGGAACTCACTACGTGACTTTGGGCAAGTCATCTCGCTTCTCTGCTGCTCTTCATCTGGCAAGTGATGCTTGCTGAGGTCCCTTCTGGCAACAACACCTTAAGATTCTCTGCTATTTATTTACTCCACACATGAACCTAGCAAGTATATAGGAATGGTATTCTTATTCGTACTTTCATCTTACAAATGAGAACACTTAATAAGTTCATAAAACTTACATGACTCCCAAGGACACGTAACTAATAGAGACCTTGTGTTACTGGACTTCCTACCCCTGGCATCTAGGTAGGTGCTCAACAACTATTTATGTATGAAATGAATGAATGAGAGAGCCAGCCGGGACCAGAACAGAGGTCTCACCCAAACCCAACATTCACCCAAGGCCTGGAGGACTTGGAGGACTGGAGGACTCCATCTCCAGTGGTTCCCTGTGAGCACTGACTACGTGACAAAGTGGAGATACTGCCACAGCATCCTTCTGTCTAGGTGTATGGTGACACACATCTAGTAGAATAGTACAAAGCCAGAAAAATCAATGGGATAGATCTATACTTACTGTGGAAAAACACCCTCACATGTTGAGTACCAAAAGGTGACAGAACAGAACACACACACATACAACAAAAATGCCCATGACTGCCATTACTAGTTTAGGCCAGAAAAAAACAGTTTATGGATATTGGAAAAGAAGATTTAAACTATATGATTACTTGTAGGCAACGTGATTGTATATCTACACAGGTCAAAATAGTTACTATACTCCCACCAAAAAAAAAAAAAACCTCTAGCAAAATCAATGAAAAGTCATATAGAAGATAAAAATACCAAAGTCAATAGCATTCCTGTATTGAATGCCCAAAAGAAATGACATATTTTAAAAAGATAGTCTATTTGCAATGACGGTCAAAATATACGAAGTACCTATGAAGAGTATAATTGGAAATGGCTATTACAAAGGCAAACAAAAACCACAGAACATCACTGAGGGATACAAAAGAAGACATAAAGAAATGGCAAGACATGTTCATAGTGAAAAAATAAAATATTACAAAGATGACCATTTTCTCTTATATTATTTACAGGCTTAATGTAATCCCAAACCCAAATAGCAATAAATGACAAAAAGTATTCTGAAACACATCTAGAAAAAAATTTAAAAACCTAGATAAAACTACCACAGAATTTCAGCAGTGTCCTCAGATCATTGCTAGATAACTGTGAAATCAAAATCAGGCCAAAAGAAGGTCTCCTGTGAGAGTGAATGGGCAGACACTGGAAACTGGCTCAAGTGCACAACTCAGATGAGCTAGGAAACTTTTCAGAGCTCTGATGGTGGCTCTCCAGGAAGCAGCAGGCCACAGAGATAAAATAACCAAGGACGCTGGATATGGCCTCCATCGTCCTGGAAATAGGTCTGTGGGAATGTGGTAGGAAAGAGGAGTGGCAAGAGAGCAAGTATTGCTTTTCATTGTTTTACATTTTATTTATAGAAACCTAAAGAACCAAAAAGAACAAAAGGTATCTGGTGAAAAGCCTTCTTCCCACCCTCAACACCCATCTGCTCTGTTCTCCCCACTCCAATGGTAACATCTTACAAAGCCACAGTACAATATCCCAACCAGAACACTGACATTGATAATACCCACCATCTTACTCAGATCTCCCCAGTTTCACTTGTAGTCATTCGTATACATGTGTGTTCTATGTAATTTTATCACACGTGTAGGTTTGTGTATCCTTTACATAGTCAAGATGCAGCACAGTTCCATCACCATAAGGGTCCCTTGTGTAGTCCTTTTATAACCACACCCTCCTCCCTTCTCGGCCCCACGCCCCCATCCCTAGCCCCCAGCCACCACTAATCTGTTCTCCATTTCTATTTTGAGAAGTAAGGTCCTGGGAGACTCGGCAGTATATCCCCCCCTCCCCACCTTCCATCCAGGACCCACACATACATGATCAGCCACGTCAGTGCTGCCTCCTGCAGGGACAAGGGCCCAGGCCATGTCCTCAGAGCCACCGAGGGCTGCGTAGTGGAAGCAGCTCTGCTTTTTCTAGAGGGAAACAGGCACCAATGCAGCATCCTAAGGACCCCTCACAGCAGGTTTACAAAGCACTTTGAGATTCATTATCCCATTCACAGCTCACAACCCCCCTGGGACTATTATACCCATTAAACCCTGAGGCAGGAGCAATCAATGACTTGCCCAGGCCTGGTGACTAGTAAAAGGAGTTCACTATGGTCTCAGGATTTTCCTCACCTCCAGTCACAGACTCTGGAACAAAGGCCAAAGCCTTTACAGTTCCTTAGCCAGTAAAGACATGTGGAGTATAGACGCTTAGAAGGTGGTTTTCAAGGAGGGGGACCAATAAGATTTACCTGTACAGGGCAAATCCCACCCAGCATGTACTGTCCAGCTGGAGCTGGTCTAAGCACATCTGCAGAGGAGCCTGGCAGCGCCAGAGGGAGGGCTTCTTCCTGGATGAGACTTCATCTCAGGCAGGACCCACCAGGTAACCAACTGTCCCAGATTGCCTGGGACTGAAGGTTCCCTGGATGTGAGACTTTCTGTTTTAAAATCAGGACAGTATGGGGCAGACCAGGATGAGTTGGTCACCCTCCCAAAGTCGAGTCTGAGCAAGTTTACAGGGTGGGTGGGAATCCATCCACCTCCCAGTGGGAAATGCAATCACTTTGGGTTTGCCCCATCCTCAGAGACCCTGCTGCACGACACTGCCAGAGGTGGGAGTGTCAGAATAGACCATGGCCTCTGCCAGAAACCTCAAGTCAAGGCTGGAGCACGAGACCCAGTGAGGTGGGCAGCTCCAAGCCACCAACAACCACCAGCTGGATCTAACCCCCTGAGTCTCTAAGCTCCTGTGCTGTTACTGCTGGGGAGGTGGCCATGGCATGACCTGTCTGTGCCCCCTCCCAGTGCCTAGTGCTGGGCACAGAGAAAGGGCCTTTCTGACTAAGGAGCAACACCTTGCTGATGGAAGTGAAACAGGAGGGAAGGGGGCAGGACACAACCTTTAAAAGAATGACATAGCCATAGTACATGATGAAAACTAACGAGAACCAACTGGGTCCAAGATGGCAGAAGATTTGACCTCCAGTAGACCTTGAGCCTCATTATATGCTCACTGTAATACCTTAGCATGCTAAATGACACACCCACCAGCGCCATGACAGTTCTGAGGCTAACCATAAAAGGCCAAAAAGTGGGCAGTGGCCCAATTTCTGGAAATCCCCGCCCCTTCCTCAAAATAGTTGGAATAATCCTCCCACTCATTAGCCTATGAAATTACCCAGTCCATAAAAACTAACCACGCCATATTTCGAAGCCTCTTGCCTCTTGCCTTCCGAGATACCCCACACTCTGTCTGTGGAGTGTGTTTCTCTCTAAATAAATCTGATTCCTACATCTCACTTCATCTCCAAATTCTTTTGCAATGAAGAAAGAACCTTAAATTCACCAGCAACAGAAGGACATGGCTGGTGCCCTGGGACAGCTACTTTCCCCCTCTTGGCTGTAATGTCCCCTGCTATGCCCCTGGGGTAGTAGTCTCCACATCTTCCAGGGGAGCAAATTAAATGTTTTGTGGTTTATAAAGCATTATTCACATTTAAGGGAATTTACGATTTATATTATTATTATATTTACATTTGCCATTTTGCTATTTCTTTTCTTTTCTTTTTTTTTTTTTTTCCGGCTGAGCTGCGTGTCTTGTGAATCTTAGTTCCCTGACCAGGGATTAAACCTGGGCCCTCGGCAGTGAAAGTGCAGAGTCCTAACCACTGAACCACCAGGGAATTCCCTTTGCTATTTTTTTCTGAATGTCTCTTGTTTTTTTTGTTCTGTTTCCCCTTGACTGCCTTCTTTTGTGTTAAATATTTTTAGCATATCATTTTCATTCCTCTGCTTTTAAACTATTTTTGCTATTATTTATATTATTCACTATTAATATTACTTTTGCTACATTATTGAAATTTAGAACAAAAAGAGAATTCCAGACCCTGCAGCCATTCAACCAGCCAAGAAAGATTATTTGTCATTGATCTAAAAATAAAAAGCAAAACAAAACAAAAACACCAACTTAACTTCCTACCTAAAGAAAGGCCACAACCCCCTTTTCAAGGACACAGAGAATTTCTAATGGCCAACTAACCGAGTGCAATGGTAAGGGAGAAAGAGGCCTGTTCTAGAGTCACACCCAGGCCCCAGCTCTAATTACGGTGTGGGCCTCATGTTGGGGACACCCCACCCCTACCCCCGCTGGGCAAGGCAAACGTTTCAGGCCATGAGCTCTGGAGTCAGGGGAATAGGGTTTTCAGATTCAGCTTTGCTTCTTACCAACTTGTGACCTGGGAAAGTCACTGAACCTCTCTCATCTGCAAAATGGGGGGAATTTTTCTGAGGTAATAGTTATGAAAGGGCTTTGTGAACTGTCACGTGCCCAGCAATAAGACACTAATGGGTACTGAGCTCCTATTATGTCCCAGACAATATGCTACGTATTTAGCCTTCATAGCAATATAAAATAGTAAGTATATATCACCCCCAATCTATAGTTGAGAAACGAGGCTCAGAGAGATTAAGTAACTTGCCCAAAGTCACAGAGCTCAGCAGTAGAGAAGTCAAGTCCGGAACCTGAGCCTGCTCCCTCACAGCCTTGTTCACACGATGTTCAGGAATCATCGTGGCTGCTACAGCTGACACAGTCACGGCTCTGCAGGCAGCCGAGGGCACACGCCAGTCGTGAGGAGGCCCGGCTACCTGGGAGAGGGCGCTCGCGCTACTCCCGGCCCTGAGGAGGAGCTGCACACAGTCCGGGTGGATCCCTTCCGCAGCTGCGTGCAGGGCAGTCAGAACTTCCTGAAACACAGGGCAGCGGTGTGAGGACGGCAGGAGGCTGAGGCCAGAGCCTGAGACCGGAGGACACCCCTTCTGCCAGGGCTCCAGGGCTCTCTGAGCTCTCCCCTCCCTGCTCCTGCAGACGTGACCTGGTGATCTGCGGTTCCCGGAGCCCCGCACCTGATTCTCACCTTGAGGGGCACGTGGTGCGTTCACTCCCTCCGCCACAGCTCCGCTCGTGCTCTCCTTGCCCTCCAAGCCGCCTCATCCCTGCTCTGTCTATTGCCTCCTACTCCATCCTGGCCACAGTGACCTCTCCCTTCTTTGAACACACACCGCGTGTATGACTCCTCCGTCATCCCTCAGGCCCAGTGCCCCTCTGAGCCTGGAGTTTTGTGCTGCTGCTCATCTTCTCCTCGTGGGCTGTTTGAGAACACGTCCTCGCTCCTGGCTTCAGAGCCCCTCCCAGGGGAGATCAGGCTGCACCACGGGCTGTGGGCTCCTGGAAGGCAGGGGGCAAGCCAGTGTCACACACCTCTGCATCCTCCAGGTGGTGACTCACCGCATTCCGCTCCTCCAGGTCCAGCCTGACGTCCAGGAGTCGCTGCAGCACAGCCAGGTGGCCCCAGCGGGCGGCCGGGTGAAGGGCTGCGTTCCCCTCCTGCGGGGAGAAGGGCTCCTGAGGGGTCAGTGGAATCACAGACCCTTGCAGGCCCTGGGGACCCGCTGGAGCTGAGATCCAGAGAGGGGAGACATGTCCAGGGTTATAGAGCAAGTTGGTGACGAGCTGCAGCCCTGCACGCTGGGCCAACGCCACTCTGCTCTGAGAACTGTGCCCAAAACTACCAAAAACCAGGGGCACTTTCAAGGGCCAAGTTCTGGTCTCTTTTCTTACACTTTAAGATGGACACATTAGGGCTTCCCTGGTGGCGCAGTGGTTGAGAGTCTGCCTGCCAATGCAGGGGACGCGGGTTCGAGCCCTGGTCTGGGAGGATCCCACATGCCGCGGAGCGACTGAGCCCGTGAGCCACAACTACTGAGCCTGCGCGTCTGGAGCCTGTGCTCCGCAACGGGAGGGGCCGCGATGGTGAGGGGCCTGCGCCCCGCGATGAGGGGTGGCCCCCACCTGCCACAGCTGGAGAGGGCCCTCGCACGGAAACGAAGACCCAACACAGCCATAAATAAATAAATAAAATTTAAAAAAAATAAAAATAAAAAATAAAAAAAAAAAGATGGACACATTACTTTAAAAAAAAAAAAAAATCCCTATTTTTCCATGCTCTAGTCTAAAGCCAGTCCCAACTAGGTGACCCCGGATCCATCCCCTCCCTCTGCTCAGGCCACAGCCCCAGAGACTCGCCTTGTGCTCAGGCTGCGCCCAGCAGCCACGTGGCCCAATCGCTCGCCTCCTGCGTCTTTGCTCAAGATGTTAGGTTCTCATTGAATAGTGCAGCCCGATGTGATCACAATATTGAAAACCACAACTCCCACCTCCTGTTCTCCTGATCCCCTTATCCTGCCCCGCTTTTCCTTTTCCCCCATAGCACTGACCACCTAACACCCTCTACAATCCACTTGTATACTATGCTTGTTGTTTATTGGCTGACTCTCTTGGCTGGAACATAAGCATCACAAGGGCAAGGGTTTTTGTCTATTTTGTCCTCTGAAGTTTCCCCAAGTGCCTAGAATAGGGCCTGGGCACATGATAGACACTCAGTAGATATTTGTTCAATGATAATACATAATGTGATGGAGAGCTTGACCTGTGTCTCCTGGAACTTGAGAACCACAGGACTGGGAGCAGCCTCGCCCTTGAGAAGTCTAAAGGTGACAGTGACAGAGCCAAGAGAGGTGGCTCCACTGGGCGGGCAAAGGGCCCAGTGTTCTTTGTGTTGGAAGTGGTCCCACAGAGGGCAGCTTATTTGGGATCGTCCTTAAAGGGATCTTGCTGCAGGAGGGTAAGGGGCCCCAGGGAAGAGGAGGCAGCTGGACGTGACCAGCCCGAGAAAAGGTATGTCCCTACAGAGGAACCACAGATGGGGGACCAGGACAAGGACCCCGGAGGGACCCACAAAAGCATCCAGAAGGGAAGACCCAGCTTCAGCCATGCATCATGCCCAGAAGGCCATGGGGACGATCGAGCTGAACCAGTCACGGGGGCCTCCTGGGTCAAGTGCTTTCCTCTGCCCTGGCCTGTCTCAGTACCTTCCCCAGGAGACATTCAGTTTAGGCACAGATATCTATAAAGGGCCCAATGAGGATGTGAACACATACAGAAGCCAAAGCAGTAGTTAAAGTAGTTAAAAACATACCCTGCCCCCATGATAGATAAACACACACATAAACAACTATAACTATCTTACAGGGTCAAGGAGGAAACATCTACATTTCCTTTATGATCATCATTATATTATATTAATAAATAAAATTAAGTTTAAAAAAATCCTCTCAACAGCTTTTTTCGGCTCCTCTCCCACCCGCTCCGTGGTCGGCTCGCCACAGCAAGCAAGGGTCAGGCTGTGGGCGGTGTAGCCACAGCCTGAAGTCTCTGTGTTCAAAGAGACCGGAAGGAAGTGTGTGAACGTTGGGGTCTGGCACGTGCCACCAGTCAGCAGAGCTGTGGAAACAGGGCAGGGCTTCCCCCTTCCTTCTGGATTATAAATATCTACTTCCTGCCCTTTGAAGCTGCAGATGGCATGGACCCCCTGCCAGGGCCCTCACACTCTGCCCAGGCAGGACAGGGGGCTGGGTGGAAGGAGGCCTTGGCCTTGGGCCTGGCCTCTCCCCTCCACCTGTGGGGACATCCAGCCTCTCCACCTCTGTAGGGCCCTGTCAGCCTCTCCTTGACATTTCCGGAGGAATTAATCACTCTCTCGGGGCTCTCAAAGCCTCCCTACCACAGCACCTGCAGCACCTGTGAGGTATGTTGTCATCTGCTCTGACAGGTCTGTCCGCCTACACAGGCTGGCGGGTCCTAGCACGAGTCAGACCTTCAGTGGCCCAAAGCCTTGAAAAGCTTACTGTGCCCTCTCCCCAAATGAAATTCAAAATGAAAACATTCCTCATTGGAAAATACAACACTTAACAGGGACATGTAATTTTAAAAGCTTCTTTCTAGAATTTCTGATTGCAAGATTCTGGGTAAGTTCACCAAAGCTGAATTTTCTTGCTTTCTAGTTTGGAGCTCCTGCTCTCCTGGGGCCCTGAGTACATCATTTTTTTTTTTTTTGCCTCCTGGGTAGATGTGTCCTGGCAAGGGTCGTCCTTTGCCTCTCTCTGTACTCCCAGTTCCTGGCTCAGGGCCTGGCACAGAGCACAACCTGCTCTGCCCATGTTTCTGAAATGAAGGAAATCAGCCTGATCTGAATCTCAGAACCTGACTTAGCCTTTTCATCCTGAAAGGATGAGTGTGGGCGGACAGATTTGGTGCAGACCCCCAGGGCTCAGGGTCGCAGGAGGCAGCCTGAGGAGAAGGAGGGGCACAGGCGTAGGCATCAGGATGCTGGTTCCAAACCCAGCTCGACCTTTGTCCTGCTGTGTGACCTTGGCTAAAGTATCCCCCTCTCTGGGCCTCAGCTTCCACATCTGTAAAATGAGAAGGTTGAACTGGCCCTTGATCTAAGATCCTGTGATCCATTGGTCTGTGAGCTCTGTCACTAGCTTTATAAACAGAACTCCTTGTATCCTAGCCAAGCATATTAATCAGAAAATCAACAGTGGAATTCTTCCCTTTGCTGGAAGCACTGTTTAGAATTTGCTGCAACACATTTGCCTAATGACTCGCAATGGTCCATTGATACAAGTCATTTGTAGGGTAGTCCCCTTGGGTCCCAACCCCTCATCTATTCTCAGATAGGTGAATTCCTGCTTATAAGTTCTCCACCCTGAATGAACTGCTCCCTCCTCAGCGGTCTCATCCTACTTTTGCCATAATCATAGTAGCTTACTAAAACACAAAGAAAGCAAATAACCAGCAGGCATGTGGCTACCATCCCCCAACTCCTCCCCATTCCCCCCAGCAACAGACATCCCCAGTGGAATCACAGCCCCGCTCAAACCCACCCCAGGCATCACTACCAACCAATCAGATTTGCCATCCTGGCTCCCCACATTGGCTCACAGCTCTTTCCTAGGATTGTGGTTGAATTCCTTCATTAAGAAACTGTGTCTTGGGCATCTTTGTGCTCTTCACCCATAGCACACGGCTGGCCCATAGTGTGTGCTCGAAAAATGCCTGCTGCATGAGCATCAGACACACGCTGGTCTTTGGGCCACCAGCCCCTCTAGCACGCTGCAGTTTGCAGTAGACACAGGTGAGCTGCCCGTGACCACCCCCGTCAGGAGCCCAGAGCCCAGCCCTCCCCCTGGAACCATGGTCACAGTACCTTGTCTTTGACACTGTGGTCACAGCCAGAGCCCATAAGGAAGTCCAGAGAACCCAGCTGCCCGTGCTCTGCAGCCCGATGAAACGCTGTCCTTCCCAGCTGGCGGGGGAGGAGAAAAAAGTGAATCTTCCTCGCCCTGCCCAGCTGGCCTCAGTTTCCCCAACCACACTGGGCTTGCAGTGCTCCAGACACTCTCCCCCACCTTGCCCTATACACCCTGCCTGGAAAGCCCAGACCATCTTCCCAACAAGACCCCACTTGGTGGGTCCCTCCCCCACTGAAATCTTCCTGTGGCTCCTGAATAAAGGACCCATTCCTGAGGCTGGGGGTTGAGATCTCCATGAAGGCCCCTAACAACCTCTGAGGGCTTCATTCCCAAGATTCTAACCCATCTGAACTCACACACCAAAAGCCCTTTTCCTCTAAAGCTCTAGCAATTGTCTCTCCTCCATCTGGAATGCCCCTTGCTTTCTAATCTTACTGATGAAATCTAGTTCACTTACCAAATTCCACCTCCTCCAGGAAGCAGAAAGCAATGTCTCCCTTCTCTAACCTGTCTAGTCCATATCAGAGTCTCTCTGAGGGAACCGACCATGTGCTGCTGGCGTCCTGCTCATTTGTGCCCTAATGCCCCTTCTAGACCAGCAACTCCCTCAGGTGGGGTCCAGTCTGCACTACCCATGGCTCAAGGGATGCACTCAAGGAATGTACAGGAGAGGCCCCAGGAATCCCAAGCCCGATGGGAAGGACACACAGCCTTGAGGCCACACTCACCTTGTCAGCATGGTCCAGGGCCACGTCCTCCAGGCCCCCCGTTATGAACGCCAGCACTGGCACATGGCCTTCTTGGGCTGCGCAGTGCAGTAAGGTCAGGCCGTCCTGGAAACAAGCCCAGGGTGGTCCCTGCAGTCTGCGAAGGGAGGCCCTGCTCATGCACTGGCTGTCTCCCAAACAATGAGTGTTTGGGATCAGAACAGCTTTCCAAAGGAAACCACACTGAAAATGGGGATAGGCCCCTGGGACATCCGCAGGACCCACTTAGCCTCACAGGGGCTGGTGGGAGTCAGGATGCCAGAGTTCAAATCCCAGCTCCAGCATTTATCAGCTCTGTGGTCTTCGGCAAGTTACCTATACCTCTCTGAGCCCCCATTTCCTCATAGGTCAAGTTAGGATAATACAGGCGTATTGTGCTTCACTTTATTGAAGGTCTCTTAGCCCCAGAAGCAATATTTAAGTGAGGGAGGTTTGCAAATCCTATGTTTATAGCCCAGAGCTTCTACCCTGGCCTTGCATTACAGCTAGATTATTTGGAGTACTTTTCCAAATAGATTGTAACCATCAATGGGTCATAAAAATCAACGGAACAGGGCTTCCCTGGTGGCGCAGTGGTTGAGAGTCTGCCTGCCAATGCAGGGGACACGGGTTCGAGCCCTGGTCTGGGAAGATCCCACATGCCGCGGAGCAACTAGGTCCGTGAGCCACAACTACTGAGCCTGCGCACCTGGAGCCTGTGCCCCGCAACAAGAGAGGCCACGACAGTGAAAAGCCCACGCACCGCGATGAAGAGTGGTCCCCGCTTGCCACAACTAGAGAGTGCCCTCGCATAGAAACGAAGACCCAACACAGCCAAAAATAATAAAAATTAATTAATTAATTAATTTAAAAAAAAAATCAATGGAACAGTCTTCTACATGTTGACAGTGGTTTGGGTTACAGAGGAGTAGCACTTGTCAAATTTCAGTGTGTAGGGACTTCCCTGGTGGTGTAGTGGATAAGACTCCACACTCCCAATGCAGGGGGCCTAGATTCCATCCCTGGTCAGGGAACTAGATCCCACATGCATGCCGCAACTAAGAGTTCACATGCCACAACTAAGGAGCTGGCGAGCCGCAGCTAAAATGAGGAGCCCTGGGGCTTCCCTGGTGGCGCAGTGGTTGAGAATCTGCCTGCCAATGCAGGGGACACGGGTTCGGGCCCTGGTCTGGGAAGATCCCACATGCCGCGGAGCAACTAAGCCCGTGAGCCACAATTACTGAGCCTGCGCGTCTGGAGCCTGTGCTCCACAACAAGAGAGGCCACGATAGTGAGAGGCCTGCGCACCGCGATGAAGAGTGGCCCCCACTTGTCGCAACTAGAGAAAGTCCTCACACAGAAACGAAGACCCAACACAGCCATAAATAAATAAATAAAATTAAAAAAAAAAAAAAAAAAAAAAAAGAGGAGCCCTGGAGCCGCAACTAAGGAGCCCGCAAGCCACAACTAAGACCTGGTGCAACCAAATAAAAAATAAATAAATATTTTTTTTAAAACTCAGCTTGGGGGCTTCCCTGGTGGCACAGTGGTTGAGAATCTGCCTGCCAATGCAGGGGACACGGGTTCGAGCCCTGGTCTGGGAGGATCCCACATGCCGCGGAGCGGCTAGGCCCGTGGGCCACAACTACTGAGCCTGTGCGTCTGGAGCCTGTGCTCCGCAACAAGAGAGGCCGCGATAGTGAGAGGCCCGCGCACCGCGATGAAGAGTGGCCCCCGCTCGCCGCAACTAGAGAAAGCCCTCACACAGAAATGAAGACCCAACACAGCCATAAATAAATAAATAAATAAATAAAATTTAAAAAAAAAAACAAAAACTCAGCTTGTATTTCATTGTATACAAAGAATTTGAACTCTAGTTAATAATATGCATGCTGACATATTTAGAGGGAAGTACATTGATGTCTGCAATTTATTTTGAAATGCATCCAAAATCTATAAAGAACTCTAAAAACTCATCAATAAGAAATTACCCCAATTAAAAAATAATCTGCACACCAAAGAAGATATATGGAATGGCAAATAAGCACATGAAAAAATATATGACGTCATTAGTCATTATTGAAATGCAAATTAAAACGACAAAGAGTTTCCAACAATAGAGTATGGAAAGGGAAAAATGCTAACATTCCAGTGGAGAAACCTGGCCGACACCATTTTAATCAAGAGATCAAGCTTGATATTGTGATTTATAATAAGAAATATATATTTGGTCTTTGTCCTGGCTCCTGGCACAGAGCTCCTAAAACCCTAGGAATCTCCTAAATGGTAACAGTGATAAAGGTGTCTTTTATGATGTTAACGAGGTGACCTGAAGCCCCTAAGTAACCAAAGGATGGGGGCTGGTTGCCGGGGGAACCAACAGTGATTAGAGGGTTGGAACTTCCATACCCACCTCCCCACCTCTGAGGAGAGGAGAGGGGATGGAGGTTCAGTCAATGACCAAGGGCTGAGAATTTAATCTATCAAGTCTATGTAATGAAGCCTCCATTAAAAACCCAAAAGGACAGGGCTTGGAGAACTTCCAGGTTGGTAAATCAGATCACATCCATGTGCCGGGTCCCAAACTCCATGGGGACACAAGCACCTGCATTCAGGACCTTGCCCTATGCATCTCTTCATCTGGCCATTGATGATTCATATCCTTAATATCCTTTGTAATAAACCAGAAATATAGTAAGTAAACCGGTTACCTGAGTTCTGAGAGCCGCTCTAGCAAATTAATCGAATCTGGGGAAGGGGTCGTGGGAACTTCTGATTTACAGGCAATTATATAGCCAGGCAACTACCTGGGCTTGTGATTGGCATCCAAAGTGTGGACAGTCTTGTAGGACTGAACCCTTAACCGGCAGAACCTGACACTATCTCCAAGTAGTGTCAGAAATGAGTTAAATTTGTGGACTCCCGGTCAGTGTCCACGGGGAATTGAGTTAACTGCTTGGTGATGTGGAAAAAAACACACATCGGAATTGGTGTCAGAACTGGATCAAGAGACCATCACCAGTGACGAATCACAATGGTATCACATGCCCCCTGATAGGAGGTAATGAGAAGGGCATTTGACCTCTGTGATCGTCTTCCCAAAGTTCCATAACCCCAATCTAATCATGAGAAAAACATCAGACAAAACCAAGTTGAAGGATATTCTACAAAATACTTGACCAGTACTCTTCAAAAGTGGCAAGGTCATGAAAAACAGGATGGAATGAGAAATTGTCCCAAGATCAAGCAACAGGACTGTGCTACTCTTCACATCAAGAGGAGGAATCCGATATTTTCCTCCCTCTGAAACGAGGCTGACCCTGTGATAGGCTTTGACCAGTAGAATGCGGTAGAAGTAATATCTCAAGAAACCGGGCTACTTCTACTCTTGCTCTTTTGATGTCCTGGGGCTGTCACAGAAGGAAGTCTCCATGAATATCAGCTACCACCTGGAGACGCTGGCCACACCATCCACAACGTTCCCTCTTCCTGCAGAGGCCCCAGACATGTGCTGACTGTGTCCTCATAAGTGAGCCCAGGCAAGGCCAGAGGAACTGACCAGCCAATGACATTATGAAAAAATCATAAATCAATGTTACTTTAAGCCACTACATTTTAGGGTGGTTTGTTACCAAAAACAGAAAACTAATATGGAGTGGACCTGCTTAACTAGAAGATCCACTACTCAGAGCCCTGCCCTCCACACACACTTAAGACCTCACCTCCCTCATTCTAGAACACTGAGGCTCATTCTGTGTTGATAGCAAATTTCATCGCAACAGCTACTGGATTCTCCAAGACCACTGAGACTCTCTCTAAGGCTAAGCCAGACAGGCAGGACTGGACAGGAGGGCCCTCAGCTTGAAACTGGGCTTGGATCCCACACTCTGGGCTTGGATCCTGTGGCCCATAACCTAGTGGGTATCCTTCACTGGGAGCTGTCAGACATTTCTACCACTGCCAACAAGATCCTAGCAATGGTATAGGGCAGACCTCCTGTGTGCCATGGCCCTTTTTGTTGTCTGGTGAACACGCATCTATTATCTTACAGTTCTGGAGGTCAAAAGTCTAAAATGGGCTGGGAGGGCTGCTTCTCTTCTGGAGTTTCTAGGAGAATCCATTTCCTGGCCTTTCCAGCTTCTAGAGGCTACCCGCATTCCTTGGCTTGTGGGTCACATCACTCCGACCTCTGCTTCCTTCAATCACATCTCCTTCTCTGATTCTCCTGCCTCCCTCCTTCTTTCCCCTAAAAGGACATGTGGGCACATGTGGATAATCCAGAATAGTCTCCCCATCTCAAGGTCCTTAACTTAATCACATCTGAAAAATTCCTTTTGCCATGATAGGTTCTAGAGTTCACAGGTTCTAGGGATAGGGATATGGACATCTTGGGGCAGACAGTATTCTGCCTACAAGAAAAGAAAAACAATGATATTGAAATAGAATTATCAAAATATTAAAACCCAAATTTTTTATCTAGTAGCATATGTGCTTTACTGATCCATTAAACAACAAGATCTACTGAAAGGTCTAATAACTACCGCCATGATTTCAAAGTAATCATGAGCATAAACAGTATTTTGAGATAACTGCAAAAACTGTAATGTGATATGAAAAGAGCTACATTTTGTCTTAGAGACAATGTCACAGGTAATATTAATTCTACCTGCATTCATCATGGAAAGAAATGCTAAAATTTCAAGCAGAGGGCAGTTTAAAAAAAAAAACTGTCCTTGTTTTCCCTTCAAAGCTCATGGATCCCCAAACTCTGTCTCTCTAAGGACCAAGGTTGAGAATTCCTGGCTGAAGGTATTTGGCCCAGAAATGTTTGCATTTTCATAAGGGCCACCAACCCCCTAAAAGTTGAGACACCAGTTCAGGGATTCTGGGCACTCTTGACTCCCTGGGGCTCTCCTCCCTCAAACCATAGCACACACCAGTGAGCAACGGGGCACTGCCAGGGTCGCTAACGTGCCAGGCACTGGGCCAGGTACTTTAGACACAGCACCGCATTTACTTATGCCTCAGCTCAGAGGTGGGTACTAGCACCCCTATTTCCAAATGGGAAAACTGAGGCTCAGGGTGGTAAAATAACTTGCCCAAGGTCCCAGAGCTTGGTAAATGGTGCTTTGCTCCTTCTACCTGGCCATACTGAGCACAAGGGAGCCGGGGCCCCGTGGGAGGGAGAAGGCCTTACCTTCTTCTCATTTAATCTTCTGAGGGTGCTACTTTAATTCCTCTTTGTGAACAAGATGCTGGCCAGAGGACTGGGGACTGTCCCAACATCACAGAGTGGTAAAGAGTAGGGGGATCAGAAGCCAGGGGCTTTCAATGCTGTGAAAGAGGCGTCCCCAGGCCCTTCTCCCAGCCCCAGTGGAAGTAGTGAGGGTCCCAGCTTCACAAGGCTGAGCTCAGCTGGGGGGTCAGGACGGTTCTCAGAGGGTCGAGGCAAGCTGGGGCAGGCAGAGGCACGTGAGGGGACAGAGGGGCAGTGATGGGGACGGGCAGCAGCGTGGGGGCAGCCCTGTGCAGCAGGAGCTAGAGGGGGCAAGGGGGCCGCCAGCTGAGGCCTTACCTTGTTCTTACAGTGGATCTTGGCCCCGGAGTTGACCAGGATCTGGAGGATCCGTAAGTGGCTGAACCAGGCAGACAGGAGAAGCACATTCATCCCAAACTCGGGGAGAGGACATGGGGGAGGAAGGGAGGGGACTGTGAAGAGGCGTGGCTGTGCCACCTGGGCCCAAGTGTGCTTTGCAAAATCGCGCAACCATAAGGGACCTTAAGTGCCACCCAGGCTGGGGAGCTCTGGGCTTTAGGAATTTAAAGTCCAGGAAATTGTCTTAACCAGAGGCTGATACACTATTGCAAACTTTTTTCCCCCCAGTTTTATTGACAAATAATTAACATACATCACAGTATAAGTTTAAGGCATACAGCATGATCGTTTGATTTACATATATTGTGAAATGATCACCACAGTAGGTTCAGCTAACAGCCATCTTCTCACATAGATACAATAAAAAGAAAGAAAAGAAAAAAGGGAAAAAGATTTTCTCCCTGTGATAATTCTGAGGATTTACTCTTCCAACAACTGCAAACCTTTGTGGGGATACCAAATAAAGCTTAAAAATAAAAGAGCTGCCATCTCCTCTCACCACCAGTTCATAAAGATGGACCGTTTTACCGCAAAAAATTTGGAAGGAGCTGATCTCAGAGTATACTCTTTCCAAATACAGCTTCATGAAACATACACTGCATTGTTCTAATTTTCTGATTTGCTGTGACTGGTGAAGACCTCATCCTGGACTGGCGTTTGAGAATCAACTGTTTGAATCTCCTGCAGCACATCCTGCAGGCAGATGGCTTAGGTCTGCACACATGAAGGGATGGCATCTCGCCGCTGCACAAGACAACCACTGCACCGTCAAACACTTCTCACTGTGAGAGAAAGTCCCTGAAACTGAAAGAGAAAGTGAAAGTCCCTCCTCATGCTGAACTGAAATCTGCATCCCTGTGCTTTCCACCCTACTGGCCCTTTGGAGCAACTGAAAATACATCTAGGTCTTCTTCTGATGGCAGCCCAGATCCTATCTGCAGGATGCTCTTCCTCAACATCTGCGAAGTGTTTCCAGGTCACCAGAGCCCCTGCACTGACCTCCACCTTCGTGGGGTTCTGCATCTGAGGGCAGCCTTCATCCCCACCTCTACTGAGTCTTTCCTTCTCTGTGAAGAGCCCCCCCAAGCCTCCAAACTCACCTCCCAGGATGCACTGACAGCCAGCCACCCTCTTAGAAGTGGTTTTTCTCTGTCCTTCCTTGAGTGTGGTGGGATGTGGCAGGGTCTGAGCAGAACAGAGGCCTGGGAGATCATCACCACCTTCTGCCTACAGGCTGCACTGGCCTCCCTCAGCCTTGGACAGCCCCAAAGTTTGTCTCTAAGTTGGGCGTTCAAAGACCAGAACATATTTTCCCACAGAAACAGGGTCATGTGTGGCTCTGGGTCCTCTGGTGAGGCCAATGGCCTGTCATTCATAGGATGAGCTCACAGGGTGACCTGGTACTGATGGGCCACAGAACCTCCCCACAAGCATAAGAAGCAGGCTTGCAGTGGGAAAATGCTCCCAAGTCCAGCTGGGAGCAGAAATGCAGAGCCCACCTCAGGAAGGTCTAAGGGATCAGTGTCCCCTGATGTGTCCTCATCCCCAGCACACTCTAAGCTGCCAGAAGAACAGGGTTGGCCTAGTCCTGAATCAGCCTCAATTTCACAGTCTGGACCTCTGGGGGAAAGGGTGCCTCACCCCAGCACCTGCACAGAGCACCCTAGTCACAACCGCTTCCCCACTTGGCTCCACAAAGAGCTTCTGGGGGGGTACCAGGAAAAGGGGTCTTAGTGGTTGGCACCAGAATCCCTCTTAGGGACAGAACTGGGTTTGGGTAAAAGCTGTGACAAGTGGTTGGCATGAAAGGTGAAACCCAGAAAGAACTGACTGGGCATCATGGCAGGAATTTGGAGGCAGGGCGGGGATGGTACAGACAAGGACAGCACTGAAAGTGGGGCAGGGAAAGAGGCCAAGCCCAAGACAAGGAAAGGACCAAGGGACTTTAAAGAACAGGAATGGCATAGAGAACAAACTTGTGGTTGCCAAGGGGGAGGGGGGAGGAGGGAGGGATGGGCTGGGAGTTTGGGGTTAGTAGATGCAAACTATTACATAAAGAATAGATGGGGCTTCCCTGGTGGCGCAGTGGTTGAGAATCTGCCTGCCAATGCAGGGGACACGGGTTCGAGCTCTGGTCTGGGAGGATCCCACATGCCGCGGAGCAACTAGGCCCGTGAGCCACAACTACTGAGCCTGCGCGTCTGGAGCCTGTGCTCCGCAACAAGAGAGGCCGCGACAGTGAGAGGCCCGCACATCACGATGAAGAGTGGCCCCCGCTTGCCGCAACTAGAGAAAGCCCTCACACAGAAACGAAGACCCAACACAGCCAAAAATAAATAATAAATAAATTTTAAAAAAAAAGAATAGATGGACAAGGTCCTACTGTATAGCACAGGGAACTATATTTAATGTCCTGGGATAAACCATAATGGAAAACAGTATAAAAAAGAATGTATGTATATGTATAACTGAGTCACTTTGTTGTACAGCAGAAATTAACACAACATTGTAAATCAACTATACTTCAATTTAAAAAATAAATTTAAAAAAAAGAAAAAAATAAAGCATATGGTAAAGGAAAGAAAATAATAAAGAACAGGAAAGTCAAAGACAGGATTTTAGGATTTTTACATTGTTTTTGTGTGTAATGTAAATCCCCTCCATCTCTTATTTTGGAAAGCCTGCCCCACATCAAAGTGTGTGAATGGGGTCTCTATGGAAAGTGGGGAGAAGGACTGTGGTCCATGTTAGGGGTGATGCCAAGGTAGAGACAAAGGACTATGTGCAAAATTTCAAGAGGACGGCAAAAACTGAGCAGAAGCTGGAAGTAAGAGCCAAGAGTGACCACAAGAATTTAAGCCCTTCCTCCTGAAACCTTGGGAAGGTGCTGGACCCACCATAGCACCTCAAATGGGGACTAGAGTTGGTCTCAGCTAGAACCAAAGAGGCCAGGAGACCCAGCACTGGCTCAGAGCTCAGCCACTGGTAGAATATCAGTAACTGTGGGCTGGCTGGAGGACGAAGGACAGAGTCCAAGGGGAGAAGCCCACAGGAGCTTGGGAATGAAAAGGGTCAAGGCTCAAGGCTGGGGGAGGAGAGTCATGGGAGACAGAGCCTCTTGCCAGTGGGAACCCCAAGATACCTCACTGGCCTAGTTCCAGGAACTATCTAGGACAGAGCCCTGTGGCTTTTCACTAGAGACTTTCCCCCCAACAACAGGATTTGCCTTCTCCAGTGTCTCCTCCACCCTCCTGTTATTAAAGTAGGCATGCCTACCAGCCTTCTTATTTTTCAAAACGTATTTATTGCTGTTTGCAAAGGAAACAGAGAAGATTTGTAAGTACCCTCTCTTACTATTCTCCCTCATATCTTCTTTTCTCACTCAGTCCCTCAAGGAAGAAATAACAGAGCATGGTGGTGATAGTGAGGGTCTTTTTTTTTAAATTAATTAATTTATTTATTTATTTTTGGCTGCGTTGGGTCTTCCTTGCTGCACGCGGGCTTTCTCTGGTTGCGGTGAGCAGGGGCTACTCTTCGTTGCGGAGCGTGGGCTTCTCATTGCCGTGGCTTCTCTTGTTGTGGAGCACGGACTCCAGGCGCACGGGCTTCAGTAGTTGTGGCACAAAGGCTCAGTAGTTGTGGCTCATGGGCTGTAGAGCGCAGGTTCAGTAGTTGTGGAGCATGGGCTTAGTTGCTCCGCGGCATGTGGGATCTTCCCGGCCCAGGGCTCGAACCCGTGTCCTCTGCATTGGCAGGTGGATTCTTAACCACTGCACCACCAGGCAAGTCCCAACAGTGAGGGTCTTTGTGGGCAAAAGGCTGATGCAAGAAGTTCCAGTGGTTTATTGGGACACTCAGACTAAGGAACCCATACACTCTCCTTCCAGGGTCATCTCTAAATGAAGCCTAAGCAGGAGCAGGGAGGAGATGGGGTGAGGGAGTGAGGAGGCAGGTGTTGCTGCCCCACTCCCAGCCCTGACTTGTAATCAAGCCCCCTTCGTGGTGGAGCCTCAGAGCAAAGAGGAGTCAGGACAAAGAAAAGTATTTCCATGGAAGCTAAGTTTCTGCAGAGAAGTTTATAATTTTTAAAAAATGTATCCCTGGGGCTTCCCTGGTGGCGCAGCGGTTGAGAATCTGCCTGCCAATGCAGGGGACACGGGTTCGAGCCCTGGTCTGGGAGGATACCACATGCCGCGGAGCAACTAGGCCCGTGAGCCACAACTACTGAGCCTGCGCGTCTGGAGCCTGTGCTCCGCAACAAGAGAGGCCGCGATAGTGAGAGGCCCGCGCACTGCAATGAAGAGTGGCCCCCGCTCGCCGCAACTGGAGAAAGCCCTCGCACAGAAACGAAGACCCAACACAGCCATAAATAAAAAATTAAAAAAAAAAAAAAAAAATGTATCCCTGCCAAATGCCGTTGTCAGATTCAGCTCTTTACCCAAACCCGTAGGGATAAATTTGTAGACCTTGTTATTATTCTGTTCTCTCTCTTAGCAGTGTGCTCCGTGCCAATTTGCTAAGTAAGACTCTTAGTCTTTATCCAGGTTATATGGGTTAGTGTTTGCCAGGGCAGAGCCCTGTGGCATATCATGAGAGACCTCCCTCCCGATGACTTTACTAATGAGGCCTTTGTCAACCCACCCAATTACCTGTTCTACAGCCCATATCTCTCCCTGTTCACATGACATCACGAGGGACTGAGAACTGAAAGGCCCTTGAAAATGAAGAGATCTTTATGACTGTGCAAAGGGAAAGTGGGATTGGTACAGTGTCATTGGCCCCTGAAGACTTTGCCCCCTGCCCAGCCTGCACCTGCTCATCTGTGTATCAGTGACGACCTCGGCACTGACAGCTGGCTCATAGACCCAGAATGAGTTCTGATGCCCCTGCCCCACCCTAAGACAGACAGGAAGACGGACACGCACACACAGACATGCCTGCGTGAGGGGACCCGTACCGCATCCTCATCATCCACAGCAGCCTCGTGTTCCAGGAGCAGCCGCACAGCCTGCTCGTGCCCTGCGCCCGCGGCCCGGTGCTGGGCCACCCTGCCCACCTGCCAGGAGGGAGAGGAAACCTGTGAGGCACCAGCTGGCTGCCCGGCCCACCTCGCACAGCCTCCCTCCCTCCCGGCCAGGACAGCTGGTCTGCGGGGTGGAAGGACCTTTGCTGGCTCTGGTGGCCAGTCGGCTGGGGCCAGAGCTCTGCTCTGACCCCCTCCTCTTCCACTCTGCAGCTGCTGAAATGAACGTAGTAAAACACCATGTCTAGATCCGTCTGTCCCCCACCTAAAACTCTTCCCAGCTTCCCACTGTTCTTGGATCAAACTCCTAAACCTTGGGCCCATGAGGCCCTGCGTGGCCTGGCACTGCTTCTCAGAAACGCCAGACAACATCCTGTCTCTAAGTCTGTTCCTGTTGCTCCCTCTTCCGGGCAGCCACCTGTGTCTGAGGATTATTTTCCAAGTCCCTGAGGAATCCTGAGTGCCTGGGTTCTGTCCCCTCCTTCCTTCAGAACAGGGCTGAAGGGTTCTGACCTACCCCCCCACCCCCAAACTCACTGTCAGACCGACCTGGCAGTTCACCCTGGTCTCTGGCCCTCAGCACATCTGAGCAGGCCTTGGGGAAGCCAGCCTCCAACCCAAGAACCCACTTCCCTCCACAGTTTTCAGCATGTGATGGGGCAACAAAAGAAAACACTAATTTTCTGTGTGGTCTCTCTGGGGACGAGCTGTCCCCTCCTTTCCCATGCTGTCCCCTCTGCCTGGAAACACTGCCCTTTTTCACTGGCTCCCACAAAAATGCCACTTCCTTGGGAAGACTTCTGGCCGAGAGGGCCCCTCTGACGCCCACATGCTCTCAAATTGTGACAGTGGGAATGAACTATTTGTGAGATACTCTATTTACTGTCTGTTTTCCCCCACCAGACCATCAGCTCCAAGAGGGCTGGGACCGTGTCTGCCATGGGTTCTGCTGTCCCCATCACCTAGCACAGTGCCAGCACAAAGTAAGCCCTTAATACTTATTGAACAAATGAATCATTCAACGAGTAAATGAATGAATGAATCTGGCATTAGCAACCTATCATCCATAAGATGCAAGTCCAACTTGCAAGTCCATGTTTCCTTGCCAGTGCTTGTCCAGGAGATGAGACCAAGGCTCCAGTCACCAATAATGTGCTGTGTGACCTAAGGTGACTTGCTGCCCTCCTCTGTGCCTGCCTCCATCTATAAATAGGACTAATCCTCCCTGCTCTCCTCCCCTCTCCAGGGGTGAGTGAGAACCACTAGGAAACAGGTAGATGAGTGCTCTGAAAACCAAAACACACCAGACACACCCTAGAATTCCTGCTACTATTGCTGAGCCCTAGGCAGGCTGTGAAGACCCAAGTTGTACCCCTGTCACATCAAACCAGACAGAGGATAACTGCTGCAGTCAGGAATCCTGCATCCAACCCTTTCAGCCTCCACTGACCTCTCACCCAGGCCCTGGCATCTCCTCTAAGATGCTCCTGACAGCTAGAAGCCCCAGCACATGGAGAGGCTACCCCACGTGGTACCCAGGCCAGTCCCCAGTGTCCCCAACCAGAAGAATGGCTTTTCCCTCTGCCCTCTTCTCCAGCAGGGCTGTGAACCAGCCCACCTGCACCCTTCCGTGAGGCCGCGTCAGCAGTGCCTGGCCTGCTTCCCCACCAGGCCAAGGGCAGGCCTGGGCCCACAACAGTTTTACACACCCAGTGGGCACAGCGGGCCCTCAGAGAACTGAACTAAATTGCTGCCTCAGGGACCTGGCGGTCCAGTGGTTAAGACTTCGCCTTCCAGAGCAGGGGCTGCAGGTTGGACCCCTGGTCGGGGAGCTAAGATCTCACATGCCTTGTGGCCAAAAAACCAAAGCATAAAACAGAAGCCATATTGTAACAAATTCAATAAAGACTTTAAAACAAAAAACACTGTAAAAAAAAAAAAATTGGCAACTGACACATCAGCCTCCCTTGGTCCAGAACCCCTGGACTTCTGACCAGAAGCACCAGGCCACCTTTGTCTCTCCAGGTGCCTGTCCCTACCTGCCAGCCTCCGACTCCTGACCTTTGACCCCCTGTCCTCCTGACTCTAAATTTGTTTCTGGGAGGAGCCTTCTGGATGGGTCACAAGGATTAAGAGTTAAGAGCGCTGGAATCCTGACCCTGACTTTGGGCCTCAGAGATTTTGAGACAAAGTGGACAAGGAGGCCAGGGCCTGAGCCTCCCCCAAGTTAACACGTGCCGATGTGCCTGCGCCAGGCTCTGTGAACTGTCCCTCCTGTGTGGAGGTGACACTATAGCATTATTCCCAGCCGGAGCCCCTTTACACACGTGATTTCTGGCCCTGATGTGTACTCTCCTCCCGATCAGCTCCTTCATCCTCCCAGCGTGGTTCCGGCGGGCAGCCTCGTGGAGCTGCCTCTCCAGAGGAAGCACTGTGGGGACAAAAAGGGGTGCAGGATGAGGGCGGAGGACCCCCGACACTGTGTAAGGAGGATTGGGGAACAGCCCCTCCCTGGCCTGAATGTCTCCTAGAAAGGGGGTCTTCCAGTTCAGCATGGTGGGTGGATCCCTCTCCTCTTTCTTAATGTTGGAGACTTCCCCAGACAGGCTGCTTCTCCTTCCAACGCACCTCATGTCCACGTGACCAGGACCCGGCAGAACCCTAAAGCTGGGAGACCGTGGGCAAGACCATCCACAGGAGCCAGGTGCGTGCCCCTCCCCTCTCAGAGGTGCCCCGTCATCCAGTTTTCCTGACTGCTATTGCTGTTCTTGAGGAAGGGAATGCAATTCGTTCCCATTGGAGTCGATAACCACCTTTTCCACGGCTCCATCAGTGAAGAAGGCAGCCAGGATTTACTGAGCCACGCACTGCGTCAGGCCCGGGCGAGGCCAGAGGCACGTGTTCACCCGGCTTCTTTGTCCTGGTCCCTCCACCTCTTCTCTCCTCATCCCCAAATCCTAAGCAGCTTTCGCCTCCCGGCTGTGGGGCCTCTCTGATTGCCTTCTCTGTGGTCTCTGCACTCCTCTCATCCTTGTCCCTGCGCCTTCATCTCAGTCTCAGACTAGAAGGAACCTCCAAGCCCCCCTTCCGGCCCCTTGCCATGGCCAGCGGTGGGCTCAGAGGGTTGGTGGCCAGGCCAGGGGGACTCAGGCCTGACGACGTGGTCCAGGGCTCATCTCACCAGACCCCCATGCTGCCGTCATCCTGACTGCTCTTGGCTTATAAGGATGTCCGGTCTCTTTGGCTGGACCTCAAGCTCCTTAGGGGCTCTGGCCACACCTGACACTTGCCAACCCACCCACATTTCACAGTGGGCCCAAGGCTGAGCACATGGAGGAATCCACAAAACTCTGCTTCCATGAGTGACACTGAAAATCCCCAAGCTGACAGATGCCTGTCCCTCCTTCAGAAAGGCTTAGATACACAAGCACAGGGACAAATATTGGGCTGGCCAAAAAGTTCGTTCAGGTTTTCCAGTAATATCTTACAGAAAAACCCGAACGAACTTTTTGGCCAACGCAATATTGGCTGGCCCTTTGCACAATCAGTACAGGACATGCAACTTGAGGTTTTATTGTTGCTGAACCTACATCCTGCACATTTGGTCCACTGCGAATGTCCAGACCCAGCCCCTCTGTGTATCCAGGGACAGGTCGCCAGTGTCCTGGCAGGGAAAGCTAGGATGCATTAAAGTGACAGAGAAGCCAGCCATCAATTTGGTTTTTCCAGATAAATTCCACGTGGCTTTCCAGATACAGGAAAGGGTTTGGGGCTTTCTGAGGCCTCATAGATGCAACCTATGGACCTCAGAGCTGCTGCCCTCTGGCTGAGCCATTTCCTGGCTGTGTGACTTAGGTTACTTAATTTTTCTGTGCCTCAGTTTCCTCATCTGCAAAATGGGGACATGAGCTGCCCTGCAGGGTTATTGTAATGATTGGATATAAGTATGTGAAAAGCTCCTAGCATGGTATCTGGCAAATAGTACCATCGTCATCATCACTATTATTCCTCCAAAACAAAGGGTCAGAGAATAAATTCTGGTGGCCAAAGACCTGGGGGTGGTGGGGCTTCCTTTGTTCAGGGTTCTCTGAGCCAGTGAAGCCCCAACCAAGGAAACACCCTCCCTACCCACCTCCCTGCACTGCTTTTCTCTACAGCACCCCTCACCACTGGCCTATGCTATATTTACATACTTATTAGCTTTAGTGTCTGCTTCCCCCATTATAATATAAGCCCATGAAGGGAGAGATTTTTGTCTGACTTGTGAACTACTATATCCCAAAATTCAGGCCCTGGCGTATATTTGCTGAATGAATAAGTGACACACAAATCATTAAATCTCTTCAGGGCTTTTGAACTATATAAGATGTTGCCCCAGTTGAGACTCATTTGTTCCCTGGAAAACCAAACCACAAGCTCAGGTAAATGGCAGGAAAGAGGTGTACGGGGGGGACAGGGGGAGCTTCATGTCAATACTTCAGGGGAGAGGGGAAAACATCTCCTTCCAAGTGTGGTCCCCATTGATGGCGCCACCCTTCCTCACCCCCGAAAGGGTCTGCCTTTCCTATAGGGGAGGAGAGGGTCCTTCTGGAAGAATCCCTCTCAGATCTCAAACATCTCCGGGAAGCAACTGTCCTGAGCGTTCCTTTCCTTAAACTCTTGGACGAAAACCACCATGATCCAGGTTCAGCAAAAGATCTGGCAGTTCAGGCGTAAGCTTAGGGAAGCTGGGGTTTAGTACCCACACTGCCACTTTCTAACAGCAGGAAACATCCCTCTTGGGAGCCTCAGTTCCGTTGTAGAATCAGGGGAGGGTGAAAAAGTGATCTGTAGAGATCCCTACCAGCTCTGACTCCCTTTCTCTTGGCGGAAGTCTGGAAGAGTGGCCTGGTTTGTGCTGGCAAACAGCCAAGAGCCTGAAGGAGAGCATGGAGGCCCTGGAGAGCGCCAGTGAAATCAACTTCAGTCTCATCTCTTCCATCCATCTCAATTCATGCATCCTCCTTCTGGCCACAACAGACACACACTGCACTCTGGCCTCTGAGCCTCTGCCTATGCTGGGTCCTCTGCGCAGAACTCCCTCCCGTGCACCGCAGTGATCCATTGCTGCACATTCTTTAAGGGCCTGCTCAAGTGATGTCTGCCCCAAGCAGAACCTGTACTGCTTGAAAGACTTAGCACCTGATAGAACCCCCACTCCCATCTGCATCCCACTGAGGAAAATGGCACAGTCCTTCTCTCCCTTTACCAGGCAGTGCAGCCAAAGGTCCCCCAAGCTGGCTGATGTCCACAGGGATGCCACTGACCGGCCCAGAGGCCCTAGCAGCCAGGCACACTCCTGGAGGGGGCTCTGAGGTGCCCTCATCCCCCCTGCAGCACACCGTACCTCCTCCACTCCCCATCCAGCCCCGACATTCTCAGGGAGCCGGGACCCTCAGCATTTCTACCACTTTAAGGCTGTGTGACCTTGGGCAACTTGTTTAACCACTTTGTGCCTCAGCTCTCTCTTCCGCAAAATGGAGATAACAGTAGGTCCTACCCAGAAGGCTGCCGTGGAGATCAAATAAAGTGCCAGCCCCGGCTCAGTCTGGCACACAAAGTTAAGTACCCGATAAAGGATCGTATTACCATCTTCTTTCGAGCTAATGTCTCCTCCACCCAAGCTCTCCGCTCCAGGGCGGGGAGCACCCCAAGTCCCAGGTGAGCAGCCAATGTCCCCTCGGCCAGGTGCGAGTTCCTCTCGGGGCCACAAAGAAGCCCAAGACGCAGGTGGCCACGCGGACCGCACAGATGGCAGGCTCGGTCGCCCCCGCTGGGTTGCGGCGCATCCTCTCGGCCTCTACTCTACCCGCCCGTGTCTCGGCCCCCACCCCGCGGACTCACGGCCCTGGGTCTCCCACGCCAGCTCCTCCTCCATGCCGCCGCTGCGGAGCTCCTCTGCGTTCTGCCTGGTCGCGAGCGGTGCATCCGCCCGACTGGGCCCAGGAGCTGAGGGAGGGGGAGCTGAGCTGGGGGTGAGGACGAGGCTCCGGGAGCGACGGAGTGCAGGCAGGCGGCAGCCACTCCTCCAGAGCCCTCGCCCCTCCTCGGCTCTTGGGTATGATGCGGGCGCAGCTGCTCCGACCTCCCGACCGCCCCCCATCCCGGGCCAGACTGCGGGTCTCTCTTGGGGCTCCCTCGACCAGCACACGGCCCAGCGGTTCGGAGCCACTTGGGGCTCCGCAGGTCCCGCTGGGCTTGTCTCCTCTGCGAGCTGTCCCAGCCTCCCGGTCCCGGATGCACGACCTCCCGCAGGCCCCTGGCTCGCGACTCGGGAGCCTGGTCTGGCACCCCCAGGCGCTGAAAGTCAGACCCCAAGCACTTGGGTGGGCATTTAAGGAACAGTAACCTCCACAAGCCTGCAGGCATATGAAGAGATGGTCAGATTTGTTCATGATCAGAAAAATACAAATTAAAATGACAATGAGATACCACTTACACCGATTAGACTGGCAAAAATTAGAAAAACTGGAAAATGCCAGATGGTGGTGGGGAATGAGGGGTGTCATGGCCAGGTGCACTGCTGGTGGGGGTAGCCTGGGGCAGCCATTCCAGCAAAGAGTCTTGGCAGTAATGAGGGAAACTAAACACAGCGAACTCTGACCCTAAAAGCCAGCTCCTTCTCTTACAGGTTCATCAGGGGACATGTAAGAGGATTTTGTTGCTGGGTTGTTGTTTTGTGGTTACTGGGAGCTGGAAGCAACCTAAGTGTCCACATTGGGGGAGTAGATGGATAGGTAAAATGTGGTACTACTATGCAACTACAGATGCAAGGACCACGTGTATTTACAGCAACATGGATTGAAACACCAAGTGCTGAGTGGAAAGAGTAAAACAACCAAATGAGACCTAAAACACAATACCAATAAAAATGCTTGCACACAAAACAACACAGATTTGCAAAGGTACATACAGTACAAACAAAACAATACACATTAAACATATCAGAATGGGTTGTACTTCAGACCCTGGGGGATGTCCATGTCTTCTCTTCTTTGCCTTTTAGGCATTTACAGCCTCTTTAGATTTGGGGATAGTGGGGTCCCAGGCATCTCTATCCCAAGGCAAGAAGTCATTACTATTTCTTGTGGGATCAGAGGAGGACAAATATCTTTCAGTCATTAGTGTAGATCAGAAAGGCTTCCTGGAGGAGGAAGTACTTGGAATGGCCTTTGAAAAATAACATAATGATAATAGCTAACAGTTAATGAGCCCCACGGTAAGACTTTGTGTGGATTATCTCATTTTGTCCCCCAAACCACCCTATGAAATGGACATTATTACCACCAAATTATGGGGGAGGAACTGAAGCACAGAGAGGGTAAATAACTCTTCCTACCCGCCACAGTAAGTGGTGAAGCCAGGGTTCTAACCCAGCTGGTCTGATTTAAGAGCCACGGCATGAACATCTGGTAGGTGGATAGGACATTGATGGAGCCAAACCTGCAGACAGCTGGTGGTTGGTCACTCTCCAAGCCCTGGCCTCCCTGATGGATGCAGAGGTGCCAGGGAGCAGTTGGCTGGCACAGCTGCCCAGCTGCCATCCTTGATGTCCATGGCCCTGAACCAGCAGAATGAAGTGACTGCTGCTTTATCATCTTCCTCCTGCAGCCACTGCTGCCTGGAGATAGCCTGTGTCTCCACACTTTCCCTGGGGCACCTGGAGGTGAGACCCAAGTGACCATGAGTCAGCATTAGAGAAATCCTTGGGAAGTGGGTGACAGACAGAAGCCTGGCTGTCCCTACCAGACCAGCCGCCCTGGCCCAGGCTAGGCCACACCCATCCAGTGCTTCCAGGTAAACCCAGAAGTTTCTATGGGCTTCCTCTAGGAGGCCTCCCCAGCCTTCAATGATCCCACATTCTGGCCAGGGATTTTTAAATTCATTATCCCACTTAATCCTCACAGCAATTCTGCAAAACAGACATTATCACTCCTATTTAATGGATGAGGAAACTGAGGCTCAGAAAGGTCCAATAACTTTTCGAGGTCACAGCAACAAATAGTGATAGAGTCTGGATTCAAACTCACTGCACCACACTGCCATTTCGGTCTGGACCAAACTGGCCCATTAGCCAACCCCTTTTCATCCTTCAAGTTCAACTCCACAACACCAACCCCTAGCCTCCAGCCTCCCAGAAAGGCTCCCTTGTAGATGCTATAACTAGCTGGTGATCTAGGTCAGTCCCCTTCCCCTCTGTGGGCCTCGGTCTCCTCATCTGTAAAACCACTGGGTTGGAGGTAGGGCCTGTGAGCCAGCCAGCCCTGATGGTCCATGGTTGGACAAGGCACAGTGATCTTTCCTAAGATCACTCAAGTGGGTTGAGGGCCTCTAGCACTGGTGACAGTTTTCTCCACAAGATGGCCCTCCTGGTTTTTCTTTGTTCTTACCTCGTATCTTAAGAAATTAGAGAGTTTCTTTGTTTTACAAAATAGAACTGTGACTTGTGTTTCACAGTCTACCTAGTTGATTTCATGATCCTTTGTTATTTGGGTGACATTCTGTTAGAAAGACAGAATCCCAGGCCCCACCCCAGACTGACTGAATCAGAACCTGCATTTCCAAAAGATCTCTGGTGATTCCTGTGTACATCAAAATATGAGAAGCACTGCTCTAAGCTGTCAACGCTACTTCATTCCAACCCATAGTTTTCAGGCTTTTATGCCTATTTTTCCAAGCAGGTCTAATTAATCTCTTTGAGCTGTCATCATTTCTTGAGTAACAGCTGTGTACCAGCCACTGTATCAGTTCTTTATCAGCATTATTTCCTGTACTCTTCCCAAACTCCCTATGATGCCTTTTCTTCCAGAGAGAGGTCACAATTTGTCATTTTGGAACACACAAATAACACTGGGTCCACCTACTCCCACTCAGAGCTCAATGCCCTTTCATTTCGTACTCAAAACAATCACTAGCATGATTCCAAAGCCTTGAAAAATAATGCAGGGGACTTCCCTGTTGATCCAGTGGGTAAGACTCCGTGCTCCCAACGCAGGGGTCTCGGGTTCGATCCCTGGCCAGAGAACTAGATCCAGCATGCATGCTGTAACTAAGAGTCCACATGCCGCAACTAAAGATCCCACATGCCACAACGAAGATCCCATGTGCTGCAACTAAGACCTGGCACAGCCAAAATAAATAAATAAATAAATAAATATTTTTTAAAGAAAGAAAAAGAATGCAAGTGATATTGTCTTTGTCAACAGTTTATTTAACATAGGCTCACTGCAGAAATTATAATAATTTCACAAGCTATTAGCATACAGGATAATGTCTCTTAGAAAGCCAATAAAGAGTGAGCCGTTTTCAAGAACACAGTACATTGAGAGAGAAGTGCATTGTTGAGACCATCTGGATGGTCTACATGAACCCAGTTCAGGCCTCTATATAAATTCTTAAGACTCTCGTGAGCGGGCGCAGAGATCTACTGGTTCTGCAGGCACCAAGAGAAGCCTGAGGATGTCAGCTCCGAGCCCCAGCAAGAAATAACAGACTTCACCTTGGATTAGTTCACCCACTCCTGCTTCATTAAAGAGGATTTTGAAAAGAAAACCCCAATCAAGTCCCCTTTCCAACCCCACTTTGTTCCAGAATTGAACAGAAACAGTTTCCTCTTCCAGCTGTGTGGCTAAAAGGGTCTTGGTGCTCTGGCCAGGTGTCAGGCCTGTGCCTCTGAGGTGGGAGAGCCGACTTCAGGACATTGGTCCACCAGAGACCTCCCAGCTCCTCGTAATATTAAACAGCAAATGCTCTCCCAGAGATCTCCATCTCAACGCTAAGACCCAGCTCCACTCAACGACCAGCAAGCTACAGTGCTGGACACCCTATGCCAAACAACTAGCAAGACAAGAACACAACCCCATCCATTAGCAGAGAGGCTGCCTAAAATCATAATAAGGTCACAGACACCCCAAAACACACCACCGGACACGGTCCTGCCCACCAGAAAGACAAGATCCAGCCTCATCCTCCAGAACACAGGCACCAGTCCCCTCCACCAGGAAGCCTACAAAACCCACTGAACTAACCTTAGCCACTGGGGACAGACACCAAAAACAACGGGAACTACAAACTTGCAGCCTGCGAAAAGGAGACCCTAAACACAGTAAGTTAAGCAAAATGAGAAGACAGAGAAACAAACAGCAGATGAAGGAGTAAGGTAAAAACTCACCAGACCAAACAAATGAAGAGGAAATAGGCAGTCTACCTGAAAAAGAATTCAGAGTAATGATAGTAAAGATGATCCAAAATCTTGGAAATACAATGGAGAAAATACAAAAAAAGGTTAACAAGGACCTAGAAGAATTAAAGAGCAAACAATGATGAACAACACAATAAATGAAATTAAAAATTCTAGAAGGAATCAATAGCAGAATAACTGAGGCAGAAGAACGGATAAGTGACCTGGAAGATAAAACAGTGGAAATAACTACCGCAGAGCAGAATACAGAAAAAAGAATGAAAAGAATTGAGGACCGTCTCAGAGACCTCTGGGACAACATTAAACACACCTACATTTGAACTATAGGGGTCCCAGAAGAGGAGGAGAGAAAGAAAGGGACTGAGAAAATATTTGAAGAGATTATAGTTGAAAATTTCCCTACTATGGGAAAGGAAATAGTCAATCAAGTCCAGGAAGCACAGAGAGTCCCAAACAGGATAAATCCAAGGAGAAATATGCCAAGACACATATTAATCAAACTATCAAAAATTAAATACAAAGAAAAAATATTAAAAGCAGCAAGGGAAAAACAACAAATAACACACAAGGGATCCCCATAAGGTTAACAGCTGATCTTTCAGCAGAAACTCTGCAAGCCAGAAGGGAGTGGCAGGACGTATTTAAAGTGATGAAAGGGAAAAACCTACAACCAAGATTACTCTACCCAGCAAGGGTCTCATTCAGATTCGATGGAGAAATTAAAACCTTTACAGACAAGCAAAAGCTAGGAGAATTCAGCACCACCAAACCAGCTTTAAAAACAAATGCTAAAGGAACTTCTCTAGGCAGGAAACACAAGAGAAGGAAAAGACCTACAATAACAAACCCAAAACAATTAAGAAAATGGTAATAGGAACATACATATCAATAACTACCTTAAATGTAAATGGATTAAATGCTCCAACCAAAAGACATAGACTGGCTGAATGGATACAAAAACAAGACCCGTATATATGCTGCCTACAAGAGACCCACTTCAGACCTAAGGACACACACAGACTGAAAATGAGGGGATGGAAAAAGATATTCCATGCAAATGGAAATCAAAAGAAAGCTGGAGCAGTAATTCTCATATCAGACAAAATAGACTTTAAAATAAAGACTATTACAAGAGACAAAGAAGGACACTACATAATGATCAAGGGATCAATCCAAGAAGATATAACAATTGTAAATATTTATGCACCCAACATAGGAGCACCTCAATACATAAGGCAAATGCTAACAGCCATAAAAGGGGAAATCGACAGTAACACAATCATAGTAGGGGACTTTAACACCCCACTTTCACCAATGGACAGATCATCCAAAATGAAAATAAATAAGGAAACACAAGCTTTAAATGATACATTAAACAAGATGGACTTAATTGATATTTAGAGGACATTCTACCCCAAAACAACAGAATACACTTTCTTCTCAAGTGCTCTTGGAACATTCTCCAGGATAGATCATATCTTGGGTCACAAATCAAGCCTCGGTAAACTTAAGAAAATTGAAATCGTATCAAGTATCTTTTCTGACCACAACGCTATGAGATTGGATATCAATTACAGGAGAAAAATCTGTAAAAAATACAAATACATGGAGGCTAAACAATACACTACTTAATAACCAAGAGATCACTGAAGAAATCAAAGAGGAAATCAAAAAATACCTAGAAACAAATGACAGTGAAAACACGACGACCCAAAACCTATGGGATGCAACAAAAGCAGTTCTAAGAGGGAAGTTTATAGCAATACAATCCTACCTCAAGAAACAAGAAACATCTCAAATAAAAAACTTAACCTTATACCTAAAGCAATTAGAGAAAGAAGAACAAAAAAACCCGAAAGTTAGCGGAAGGAAAGAAATCATAAAGATCAGATCAGAAATAAATGAAAAAGAAACAAAGGAAACAATAGCAAAGATCAATAAAACTAAAAGCTGGTTCTTTGAGAAGATAAAAAAAATTGATAAGCCATCAGCCAGACTCATCAAGAAAAAAAGGGAGAAGACTCAAGTCAATAGAATTAGAAATGAAAAAGGAGAAGTAACAACTGACACTGCAGAAATACAAAAGATCATGAGAGATTACTACAAGCAACTCGATGCCAATAAAATGGACAACCTGGAAGAAATGGACACATTCTTAGAAAAACACAACCTTCTGAGACTAGCCAGGAAGAACTAGAAAATATGAACAGACCACTCACAAGCACTGAAATTGAGACTGTGATTAAAAATCTTCCAACAAACAAAAGCCCAGGACCAGATGGCTTTACAGGTGAATGCTATCAAACATTTAGAGAAGAGCTAACACCTATCCTTCTCAAACTCTTCCAAAATATAGCAGAGGGAGGAACACTCCCAAACTCATTCTACGAGGCCACCATCACCCTGATACCAAAACCAGACAAAGATGTCACAAAGAAAGAAAACTACAGGCCAATATCACTGATGAACATAGATGCAAAAATCCTCAACAAAATACTAGCAAACAGAATCCAACAGCACGTTAAAAGGATCATACACCATGATCAAGTGGGGTTTATCCCAGGGATGCAAGGATTCTTCAATATACGCAAATCAATCAATGTGATACACCATATTAACAAACTGAAGGATAAAAACCATATGATCATCTCAATAGATGCAGAAAAAGCTTTTAACAAAATTCAACACCCATTTATGACAAAAACCCTCCAGAAAGTAGGCATACTTTCTGGAACTTGAGGGAACTTACCTCAACATAATAAACACCATATATGACAAACCCACAGCCAACATCGTTCTCAATGGTGAAAAACTGAAACCATTTCCTCTAAGATCAGGAACAAGACAAGGTTGCCTACTCTCACCACTATTATTCAACATAGTTTTGAAAGTGTTAGCCACAGCAATCAGAGAAAAAAAAGAAATAAAAGGAATCCAAATCGGAAAAGTAAAGCTGTCACTGTTTCCAGATGACCTGATACTATACATAGAGAATCCTAAAGATGCTACCAGAAAACTACTAGAGCTAATCAATGAATTTGGTAAAGTAGCAGGATACAAAAGTAATGCACGGAAATCTCTTGCATTCCTATACACTAATGATGAAAGATCTGAAAGAGAAGTTAAGGAAACACTCCCATTTACCATTGCAACAAAAAGAATAAAATACCTAGGAATAAACCTACCTAAGGAGACAAAAGACCTGTATGCAGAAAACTATAAGACACTGATGAAAGAAATTAAAGATGACACAAACACATGGAGAGATACACCATGTTCTTGGATTGGAAGAATCAATATTGTGAAAATGACTATACCACCCAAAGCAATCTACAAATTGCTAATCCCTAATTTGATAGGGATTCGGTGCAATCCCTATCAAATTACCAATGGCATTTTCTACAGAACTAGAACAAAAAATCTTAAAATTTGTATGGAGACACAAAAGACCCCGAAAAGCCAAAGCAATCCCGAGAAAGAAAAACAGAGCTAGAGGAATCAGGCTCCCTGACTTCAGACTATACTACAAAGCTACAGTCATCAAGACAATATGGTACTGGCACAAAAACAGAAATATAGATCAATGGAACAGGATAGAAAGCCCAGAGATAAACCCACGCACATATGGTCACCTTATCTTTGATAAAGGAGGCAAGAGTATACAATGGAGAAAAGACAGCCTCTTCAATAAGTGGTGCGGGAAACTGGACAGCTACATGTAAAAGAATGAAATTAGAACACTCCCTAACACCATACACAAATATAAACTCAAAATGGATTAAAGACCTAAATGTAAGGCCAGACACTATAGAACTCTTAGAGGAAAACATAGGCAGAACACTCTATGACATAAATCACAGCAAGATCCTTTCTGACCCACCTCCTAGAGGCATGGAAATAAAAACAAAAATAAACAAATGGGACCTAATGAAACTTAAAACTTTTGCACAGCAAAGGAAACCATAAACAAGGCGAAAAGACAACCCTCAGAATGGGAGAAAATACTTGCAAATGAAGCAACTGACAAAGGATTAATCTCCAAAATTTACAAGCAGCTCATGCAGCTCAATATCAAAAAAACAAACAACCCAATCCAAAAACGGGCAGAAGACCTGAAAAGATATTTCTCCAAAGAAGATATACAACAGATAGCCAACACACACATGAAAGAATGCTCAACTTCACTAATCATTAGAGAAATGCAAATCAAAACTACAATGAGGTACCATCTCACACCTATCAGAATGGCCATCATCAAAAAATCTACAAACAACAAATGCTGGAGAGGGTGTGGAGAAAAGGGAACCCTCTTGCACTGTTGGTGGGAATGTAAATTGATAGAGTCACTATGGAGAACAGTATGGAGGTTCCTTAAAAAACTAAAAATAGAACTACCATACGACCCAGCGATCCCACTACTGGGCATATACCCTGAGAAAACCATAATTCAAAGAGAGTCATGTACCACAATGTTCATTGCAGCTCTATTTACAATAGCCAGGACATGGAAGCAACCTAAGTGTCCATCGACAGATGAATGGATAAAGAAGATGTGGCACATATATACAATGGAATATTACTCAGCCATAAAAAGGAACGAAATTGAGTCATTTGTTGAGACGTGGATGGATCTAGAGACTGTCATACAGAGTGAAGTAAGTCAGAAAGAGAAAAACAAATATCGTATATTAACGCATGTATGTGAAACCTAGAAAAATGGTACCGATGAGCCAGTTTGCAGGGCAGAGGTTGAGACACAGATGTAGAGAACGGACATATGGACACCAAGGGGGGAAAACTGCGGTGGGGTGGGTATGGTGTTGTGCTGAATTGGGCGATTGTGATTGACATGTATACACTGATGTGTATAAAATTGATGCCTAATAAGAACCTGCAGTATAAAAAAACAAACAAACAAAACAACTAATACTAAACTTTCATTGGGTTATTTGTATGGAAATATGTTAATATAAATGTTTCAGACATTACATGAAATTTCTAAAAATCTTATATGTTCTGGTATAATGTTATAAGTCATAATCCTAGTTATTACCTTAAAATGTATATCTCAGAAATAACTAATTTTCTTGTCAACTGCATTATTATGAACTTTCATCAAATTTTTAACTGTGGTCATTTTTAAGTCTTTTGTCATTTACAGACAGTTCTGGGTGTACTCTGATGCTTTTGCAAATATGTTCCTATAAAAGGGTTTCATCTTTAAGAAATTCATGGAAAAGACTCTGACAAGTACACGTTTCTGGTAACTGACTGTACTGCTGAACTGAATGAACAAGCATTTTCAGAACTCTAATGAAAAACTGATGAACTCATAAAAGTGCTAACAAAAGATCAAGATGAAAAAAAAAAATTTAATTACATGGGACTGAGTGCACTGATGAGGATGAGTATAATTTTTGTGACTTTCTGTCTGAATTAAAAAAAAAAAAAATCCAACAAGGACTCAGAGGCAAAGAATATACAAATCAATTTTCACTGCAAAGTAAAGGAGATGTTACAGTGGAGCATTACTGGACTGAATGTCAATATTATGACATAGTATGAGTGTGTTTCATGTTTGGTAATTGCAATCATTGTTGCTTTTGTTGTGGTCATCCATGTACAATGCTTGGTTTCAGTTTATTTATCTCTTGTAAAAATAAAATACAGTGTGTGTGTGTGAAAAAAAAAAAAAAAAAAGAGAGTCATGTACCACAATGTTCATTGCAGCTCTATTTACAATAGCCAGGACATGGAAGCAACCTAAGTGTCCATCGACAGATGAATGGATAAAGAAGATGTGGCACATGTATACAATGGAATATTACTCAGCCATAAAAAGAAACGAAATTGAGTTATTTGTAGTGAGGTGGATGGACCTAGAGTCTGTCATACAGAGTGAAGTAAGTCCAAAAGAGAAAAACAAATACCATACACTAACACATATATATGGAATCTAAAAAAAAAAAAAATGGTTATGAAGAACCTAGGGGCAGGACAGGAATAAAGACGCAGATGTAGAGAATGGACTTGAGGACACAGGGAGGGTGAAGGGTAAGCTGGGATTAAGTGAGAGAGTGTCATGGAATTATATACACTACCAAATGTAAAATAGATAGCTAGTGGGAAGCAGCCGCATAGCACAGGGAGATCAGCTCGGTGCTTTGTGACCACCTAGAGGGGTGGATAGGGAGGGTGGGAGGGAGACGCAAGAGGGAGGAGATATGGGGATATATGTATATGTATAGCTGATTCACTTTGTTATAAAGCAGAAAGTAACACACCATTGCAAAGCAATTATACTCCAATAAAGATGTTTAAAAAAAAAAAAAGCCAATAAAGAAATAACATACTCCAAACAAACGATAGATTAATTACACTACTGTTCCAGGCAGGGGCAGATGTAGAGAACAAAGCCCAAATTCAATTGAGGTGTATCTTTTCTACCAGTTTTGGTTTCTCAGGAGAGACATCTTTGCCAACAGACAGCTGCATTCAGCTATAAACGCAAAAATAAAAGTCCCTTGTTGCTAGAGCATGCTGCTAGGCAACGATGGCACCTGTATTATCTGGCAGGCAGGTGTCCTTCTAGGCTGCATGGTTTGTCACCACTGCTGATAAAGGAGTAGTCTTTACCAGGGCAGGAGCTAATGCCCCAAGATCTTCGGAGAGCTAGATCAGCAAAAGATAGCTTTGCCCAGACCGAAACTCTCATACATCCCCCCCAAAACTCTCAGTATTTATAGTTTAAATGCCCCTTGCCATAGTGGCTTCTCCACACATTCTTATTGATAAGCCCCCATCGGGGCCTCTCAGCAGCTGAGCTACTAAGTGCTTATCAACAGCAACAGATGAGATGAAGACATCCTGACACAGCTTACTTCACTCATATCAAAACAACTTTACTTCTAAAAACAACTCTTTTTTTGTCTTTGACACAAACAAGTAGATTAAAACAGCTGCGATTAAGTCATAAACAAGTGGGTTTGAAATCATATCAAACCAATACACAAGTGGCAAGGATTTCAGGGAAGTTCAGACACAGAAAAATGTCCTAAAAACTGTATTTCAACATCTCTTTCCCCAAAGGTCCACTCATCCCAGTAGGGCTCCCACTTCTTCCAAATCTCCTCCGCTGCTCTTCTCCTTAACCAGACTCTTTGTAACATCCAAATGTTCTCTGCGCAGCCTTGCTTTTCATATAGAACAGTTTTGTCTGCTCACCTCTTCCTGCCACTGGGACCTCCTCCGTTGCCCCAACAGCCCTTTGGGGTGCCTCCAAGCAGTCTCCTCCTTCAGAGGCTGTAAAGACTCCTAGCTTAATACTTTTGAATATGTCACGTGAATGTTTGTTTACTGGCTTGTTATCTACCTCCCCTACTTCCCTTTAAGCACTTTTGTTCACCATTAAATCACAGGGAGGGACAGTGGAGGGCAAGTCTCAATGGTACAGGACTCTCTAAGTTGATGGGAGCCCTGAACGTGAAGGTCTGAAGTTCCAGGTGCCCCAGGCAACATTTGGGAGGAGCCCAGAAACGCCTGGATTTTATTCCTAGCTCTGACCTTGCTGGGTCTGGGGGCTGCTCCAGGTGGTAGCCTGTGACCAGAAGACTTCTTCCAAGCCCAAAGGACTGTTCAGAAGCGCCCCTGGGGGTGCAAGGTCTGGGCTGTGAGGACTCCTGCTGGGGCAAAAGGATCAAGACAAAGCAACTATTTCTTTTCTCCTAATGTTTTGTTTAGAAAAATTTAAACCTACACAAAAGTTGAAAGAATAGTACCACATATTAATGTTTTGCCATATTTATCTTATCTAAGAGATATGAATCTTGTAAATACTACGGAAATTTTTAAATATACTCAAAGATAGAGAGAATAATATAATGAACCCCACATACCTATCATCCAGTTTCAACAATTAACAATCAATGGCTAACTTTCTCCTCCTCCTGAATTATTTTGAAGCAGATTCATAAATACCATTTTATCCATAAATGTGAGTACCTCTATAAGTAAAGCCTCATTTTAAAACATAACCAAAATACCATTTTCACACCTAAAAATTAACAGTAATTCCTTAATATCATCAACTATTCAGTCGGTGTTCAACTTTCTCCAATTACTATAGTTTATTCAAATCAGAATTCCAACAAGCTCCATACACTGAAATTGGCTGATTTGTCTTTTAGTCTACAAGTTCCACTCCACTCCCTCTCCCTCCCTCTCCCGCCCTCTCTTTCTCTCTCCTTCCCACCCTGCCTCCCTCCCTCTCACAATTTATTTGTTGATTCACTGTACTGGGTCGTATATCCTGTAGAGATTCCCACAGTCTCTGTTTTGCTGATGACCTCCCTAGGATGTCATTTAACACGTTCCTCTGTCTCCTGTGTTTCCTACAAACTGGTAGATTGATCAAAGCTTTGTAAACGGAGTTTTGGAGAGGCTCCTTTCATAGAAGTGGTGTGTATTTCCATCAGAAAATACACAACGTCTTGTCCCTTTTTGTGTGATGTTAGCGGCCGTTGATGATTACCTAAATCCATTTTTTAAACCACTCTGATATTGTGATTCATAATAAGAAATACATATTTGGTCTTTGTCCCTGTTCCTGGAGCAGAGCTCTTAAAACCCTAGGAATCTCCCACGTGTGATGAGTTAGAAAGGGGTCTTTTGTTATGCTAGTGAGGTGATTTGGGAAGCCTCTAGGTGACCTAAGATTGGGGTCTGGTTGCCTGGGGAACCAACTGAGATTAGACAGTGGGAACTTTCAGTCCTCTTCCCTCCCCTACCTCTGAGGAGGGGAGAGGGGCTGGAGTTTGAATCAGTCAACAGTGGTCAATTATTTCATCAATCATTCCTATGTAATGAAGCCTCCATAAAAGTCCAAAAGGAGGGCATTCGGAGAGCTTCCAGGTTGGTGAACACGTGGAGATTCCAGGAGAGCAACGACCCAGAGTGGACAGAGAAGCTCCACACCCTCTTCCCATACTTGCCCTGTGCATCTCTTCCCTCTGGCTGTTCCTGGGCTATATCCTTTTATAATACATTGGTAAACATAGGAATGATAACTGCTACTGGGTTGGTCTTATTTCTAGGACCTTTCAGTGGATAGAGCTAGGAAATGTTTGTTCATTTGTTTTTCTTCTGATAAAATGCCTCATGAGTTCATACTCATGACTATCAACTCAAATTCAAGAAAACAGGGTTTTACCTAACATCATCAAAATTACATCTGTGTTTTCCTTCTCCCATGTTGGAAATCCTGCATTCACTTTACCCTATAATCTACTCACAGCAGTCTCAGAATAACAATTTCAACATAATAACCAATAACATGATTCCTGAAAATTGTTTTTAAAGTTTGTCTGGTCGTTTGGATATATCCCACTAGGGGCATACAGTTGGCCCTCATATCTGCAAGACCTGCATCCAAGGATTCAATCAGCCCCAGATCGAAAATATTTGGAAAAAATTCCAGAAAGTTTCAAAAAAGAAAACTTGAATTTGCTGCATACTGGCAACTATCTACATAGCATTACATTGTATTAGGTATTACAAGTAATCTAGAGATGATTTAAAGTATGTGGGAGGATGTGGGTAGGCTGTATGCAAATACTATTGAAACCGTGCAACTCATATTGGGACTTGAACCCACGCACCTGGACTCGAACCCTGCCAAAACCCAGACTGGGACTTGTACCCACGGTCTTTTAATTGAGATCACACACCTGGTTTCAGGACTTAATGAAGCTCAGCTTCTTGATGTCTCCTCGAAGAAAGAATTCAGTGAGAGACAAAGGGATAGATAAGAAGTGGATTTATTTAGAGAGACACACTCCACAGACAGCGTGGGCTATCTCAGAAGGCAAGAGGCCCTGAAATATGGTGTGGTTAGCTTTTATGGACTGGGTAATTTCATAGGCTAATGAGTGGGGGGATTATTACAACTATTTTGAGGAAGGGGCAGGGATTTCCAGAAATTGGACCACTGCCCACTTTTTGGCCTTTTATGGTTAGCCTCAGAACCGTCACGGCACTGGTGGGTATGTTATTTAGATGCTAACGTATTACAAAGAGCATATAATGAGGCTCAAGTTCCAATGGAAGTTGAATCTTCTGCCATCTTGGACCTAATCGGTTCTAACAAGTTTTTGTCATGTCCTATGGCTATGTCATTCTTTTAAAGGTTGTGCCCTGCCCCCTTCCCTCCTGTTTCACTATGCCACTCTACAAGGAACTTGAGCATCTGCAGATTTTGGTATCAGGGGTCCTGGAACCAATCCTTCCAGGTTACCGAGGGATAACTGTATAGTCACACTACTGTTTTAAAGCCACTTGGGGGCTTCCCCGGTGGCGCAGTGGTTGAGAATCTGCCTGCCAATGCAGGGGACATGAGTTCGATCCCTGGTCCGGGAAGATCCCACATGCCGTGGAGCAACTAAGCTCTTGTGCCACAACTACTGAGCCTGTGCTCTAGAGCCCGTGAGCCACAACTACTGAGCCCACGTGCCACAACTACTGAAGCCCACGCGCCTAGAGCCCGTGCTCCACAATGAGAGAAGCCACTGCAATGAGAAGCCCGCGCACCGCAACGAAGAGTAGCCCCTGCTCGCCGCAACTAGAGAAAGCCCGCGCACAGCAACTAAGACCCAACACAGCCAAAATAAATAAATAAAAAAAATAAAAAAAAATAAAATAAAGCCACTTGGAATAGTTCCTCTCTATGTGATTATGCTACTAACTCAACAGGCATAGGTTTATTTGTTTCACTTTGCTTTTTAGATTTTTTTTCCTTCCAGTTTTATTGAGGTATAATTGTGCTCTAATTAACATACAGCACTGTGCAGGTTTAAGGTGTATGGCATAATGATGTGACTTACATACATTATGAAGTGATCACCATAATAAGTTTAGTGAACATCCATCATCTCAAGGAGATACAACATTAAAGAAATAGAAAAAAAATTTTTTTTCCATGTGATGAGAAGTCTTAGGATATATAACATACAGCAGTGACTCTTTAGATATTTTTTAACATTAATTTTGTTTTAGAATTATGTAAAATGTTTACAAGTTTCAAAGTCAAGTCTCTGAAGGTTGTCATAGTCAGTTGTCTAAGACCTGCAGCTTCCACCTTGTTCTCTCTCTCCTTCACTCCGTATCCAGCTTTTATTCCCAGCTGATGACACAGTTGACCAATAGCGGCCTCCTGCCACCACAGATGCTCAGCGGCAGACCCAGTGGCATCCTCTACACAGAGGAAATAGCTTCCCACAGACCTCCTGCAGCTTCGCCTGTGGTTGCATTTCACAGCTGGACCAACTTGGTTTCTCAGAGTGGCTAGTGCCTCCTCTGATGCTCTTACTCTCCTTCTGGTCTCTGTCTTCCCCAGCTCCTTCCACAATTGTGCAAAGCGAATTACCATCAAAAAGCCTCCATCCCGGACTTCCCTGGTGGTCCAGTGGTTAAGAATCTGCCTGCTAATACAGGGGAGATGGGTTCAAGCCCTGGTCCAGGAAGATCCCACATGCCATGCGGCAACTAAGCCCATACGCCACAACTACTGAGCCTGCGCTCTGGAGCCCGTGAGCCACAACTACTGAGCCCACTCACTGCAACTACTGAAGCATGCACGCCTAGAGCCTGTGCTCCACAACAAGAGAAGCCACCGCAATGAGAAGCCCACGCTCCGCAACGAAGAGTAGCCCCCGCTCACCGCAACTAGAGGAAGCCCGTGCGCAGCAACGAAGATCCAGCGCAGCCCAAATAAATTAATTAATTAATTAAAATTTTTTAAAAAGCCTCCATACCACAACCTCAAAGTGATTCTGTTCCCCAACTGAATTCTGACTGACACCTGACTGATACAACAACCTTTTTTGTTGTTGTTGCTTACCCTTATATTGTTTAACTCAGTCATATGTATATAATTTTTTCTCCCTTTCCTACAGCAGCATACTATACACACTTTTCTCACATTGCCTTTTTTTAGTAACAGCTTTATGGAGATATAAGCTACATATTGTACAATTCACTCATTTAAGTGTACAATGCAATGGTTTTCATGTGTAATCATCACCAGTAAATTTTAGAACATTTTCATCACCCAAAAAAAGAAACCCCATACCCGCATACCCTACAGTTTTCCTTCCCCTCCCCAGTATTCCCATGCCCCCATAGCCCCAGGGAACCACTAATCTACTTTCTGTCTCTACAGATTTGCCTGTTGTGGACACCTACCTTGCCTTATTTACCGAACAGCTCACCTCAGCCATCTCTCTGCAGTAGTACAAGCTCTTTCTTATTCCTTTTGCAGCCTCAGAGTCCTCCAGCATGTGGCTTATTCAACCAGTTCCTGCTGATGGATGTTTGCCCTGTTTCCAGTCTTTTGCTATTACAATAGTGTTATGGTGAGTAGCCTCTTGCGAGCATCATTTGGTATTTTTTTAACCAGTGCATCTAAAGGATCTATTCTTAGAAGTGGATTTCTGGGTCAAAGGGTCAATACACACTACACACGCGATTTTGCTAGCTATTGCCAGATGCCCTATGTAGGATCTATACTATTTTGCACTCCCATCAGCAATGTATGAAAGTGTTTCCTCACAGCCTTCCCAACAGAACTTGTCCAACTTGGATTTTTGCCAATCTGATAGGTAAGAAATGCTAACTCAGTGTAATTTTAATTTGCATTTCTATCATTATGAGCAAAGTCTTTTTCTATGTTTAAGAAACATTTTCTTTTTTTCGGCGAACAATCTGTTCTTACCTCTAGCTCATTTTTCTTTATGATTGTTGGTCTTTTTCTTTCCTTCAAATTTTTATTTATTTACTTCTGGCTGCGTTGGGTCTTCGTTGCTGCGCACAGGCTTGCTCCGCTGCATGTGGGATCTTCCCGGACCGGGGCTTGAACTCGTGTCCCCTGCATTGGCAGGCGGATTCTTAACCACTGCGCCACCAGGGAAGTCCCGGCCTTTTTCTTAACAGCATTTTAGAGCAACTTTTATTTCTTGTCTTATTAATAATGTTTGTTTATTACTAAAGGAAATTTAAAACGCAAACAAGGAAAAAAATACCCACAATTCATCTACCCAAAGATGTCACTGTCAGTCACTTGCTATATATATTAGGTTAGCCCCTTTCAAACAACAAGTGCACACGCACGCACACAAGCACACACAATGGTAAAATATTGGCTGATCTTGTGCCAGCCCTTGGGAGCCAGAGGCTGCACTGGTTTCCTCTTTGTTTAGAGCACTACCCCTGTGAGGGGAGAGAGGCCCAGAGTGTGTGCAGGAGGGAGAAGAAGGGAGTGGCAGAAGGTCCTGGCAAGTGGGGACAGGACTGGCCAGTGGGCAGCCCCTGGAGAGGAACCTATACTGAGTGGGCAGTTTGATTGTGGGTGGGAAGGAGCATGCCCCCTCTCCTAGAATTGCTGCCCCCAAAGCAGGAGGATGTGTGCAGGAGCAGGACACAGGGACAGAACTGAGCTCCAGTCTAGTTCTGAGCTGCCGGGCCATGTGACCCTGGACAAGTCTCTCCCTGGCTCTTCATAAGGAAATAGGCATGGATGGTCTTTTAGGTCCCTGCCCACTGAAGCATTATATCAAGAAGGCATGAATAATTCATTATAAAAAGCATTGATTAACGACACAAAGGGAGGCACAGCTGGATATTTTTCAGGCCTCTGAGCACCCCCCTAAACTCACAAACCTTGGACCACCACCCACACCCCCAGCACTTGTGTACCCATGTCTACCTGAGTCCAGTCCCAGCTCTGCCTCTCTAGATGTCTGACTCTGAGAAAATCACTAAATCTCAGTTTCTTCCCTCAATTTCTTCATCTGTGGATGATACCTTTTTATAGGGCCATTTCAAAATGCCTAGAGCAGTCCCTTGCACACAGTGAGTGTCCCATTATGGTGGTGATTACTATCTTGCTCTCCACCTGCCACGTGGATCATCCCATTGGGTCACCTTACAACCCAAGTGCTAGTAAATCTAAGCTCCATTTTACAGAGGAGACAGGTGAAGTTCAGAAAGGTTAATGACTCGCCCAGAGACACACTGCAAGCAACTGAAGAGTTCAGAGTGGGCTTCTCCAAAGGCGAACTCGGTGGTCCCCAAGGCGCCACAGCCAGTGCTGGTCCCAGGCGGGGCCGCGGGAGCGGCTGCAGATGAGGCCCGAGGACGTCTTTCGGGCCAGCTTCCGCTGGGCACCCCAACTCTAGGGCGCAGCTCTGTCGTCAGGAAGGAAAGCTATTTGGGGGAAAACCTCAGAAAACAGCGCAAGCAAGTCCCCCTGTACACAGGAGACGGACGAGAGAGTTACCTCGCGCGTGGTTTCTAGAAGCGGCGCCTCCTCCCGGAACTCCGCCGGGAGTGGGCGGAGCCGGTTTGGCTCGACTGCAGTTCCTGTTTTGGACACACTGGGGAGCCAGAGCCGGCAAAGAGCCGCAGTCGGGAAATACCGTAATTCCCTCCAGTGTGCGCATACGTAATCTGTTCCCATCACCAGAGAGGCTGATGGACACAGGCTGTAGTCTGACCTGAGGTTGGCTATGTCCTCCGGTGAAGGAGGAGGCTCTCCCTGCATGGTCCTCCACTCCGGGCTTCCTGCTGCTCTGCTTTATGAGGCTTTCCCCAGAATTTCCAGGGAAGGTCCTTAAACGCCAGGCTAAGGACTTGGGTGAGGCCGGGGTGAGGGAGAAAGAGTTGCGGCAGAGATGTTAGTAACGTGGGGTTAACTGCCAGTTTAATTCCCACTCTCCTTATTTCCCACTTCACAAGGACCTGTCAGAGCGCCTCAGGCCTTTCTTAATCTGAGGGAAAAGATAGAATGACTTTATTCACACGGAACTTTTGGGAATTACTGTGGGTTCCTGTCAGAGTGATGTGCATTTAGAAAAATGTAGAATGTGGCAAATGCTTAACCCAAAAGAACTTCTGAAGGCCTAATTTCTGAAGGAGGTGTTTGCCTGGAGAAGGGATGGGGTAGGATGACCTGGCATTCCTGGGTTGGGAAATGAGGCAGCTTCATGTGGTCTGGGCCCCTGAGCAGTGGCAGGGGCCAGCCTGCTGTGAAAGTGGGACAGTGGGATCTGGGTCCCAGGCCTCTGGAAGGAGGACACCAGCCCTGGGCAGAGTCCATAGGCAAGTGCCCACAGCCCAGGGCTCTGTCAGCCCAGCCAGCATGGCACAGGATGTGGGGCAGGAGGCTGGGGGTAGAGGTGATGGGGGAAGCACAGCAAAGAGAAAGGGAAAGGCATTTAAGAGCTGGGAGGATGGAGCTGGGCAAGACCTTCATTCTCCAGGACTCAGTTTCCTCATCTGAAAGGTGGAGATAATACTACTACTTAATGCAAAGGGCTATTGTGAGAATTTAATGAGTCAGTGTTCTAAAAGTGCTCTGTAACCAGTGCAAAGGCTAGGCAGGACACCTTCTCAGTGGGGGCTTCCCTGATTGCCCCAGACCCAAAATGCTACTCTTTCTTGAGGGTTCCCAGAGCCCATGGTCCAGCCTTTGGTGCCAGCCCTGGCCTTGATGGAAATAACTGTTTGCAGCTATCATCCCCCACTACACTTCTCTCTCCACTCCATTCCCTGCCAGACGGTGAACTTTTCAAGGCATGCATGGTGGCTGATTCATCCCTAAACTCATTCGAAAACAAGGCCTGATAATACTTGGCAAAACGATACTAAAGTTCACCTAAAAAAACAAACATGTGAAAACAGACAGTAAAGGTATGGAAACAAAAGCAGTGGAGGGAAACTGGAACCAGATAGTGAAACAATTTGCCAGGAGTTATCAGAATTTTTTAAAATGTACGTAGACTTTATGCTCAACACATCCGTTTGTAAGAATCTACACCACAAAAGTAATAGCAGTGAGAGGGCAGAGATAAATCTGCAAGGATGTCTGCTGCAGTATTGTCTGTAATGATAACAAAGAACTGGAACCAAACCAAGAGTCCATCAATAGAGGATGGTGAAATAAATTGAGGTGCAGCCATTCAATGGAATGCTGAGCAGTTGTTGAAAAGAACTGAGTGAGTCTATGAGTACTGAGGTAGGAAGAATCTCCCAAAGATAGCAAGATGCAGAATAGAAAGTACAGGATGAATCCATTTCTTTTTTTTTAAATTTTATTTATTTATTTTTGGCTGTGTTGGGTCTTTGTTGCTGCGCGCAGGCTTTCTCTAGTTGTGGTGAGCGGGCTTCTCATTGCGGTGGCTTCTCTTGTTGCGGAGCACAGGCTCTAGGTGCGAGGGCTTCAGTAGTTGTGGCATGCGGGCTCAGTAGTTGTGGCTCAAGGGCTCTAGAGCATAGGTTCAGTAGTTGTGGCACACGGGCTTAGTCGCTCCGCGGCTTGTGGGATCTTCCCAGACCAGGGATCAAACCTGTGTCCCCTGCATTGGCAGGCGAATTCTTAACCACTGCACCACCAGGGAAGTCCCAGGATGAGTCCATTTCTTGAAAAACATTCTCCCACCACTGCCTTCAAGCCTTTATTTGTTGACTCTCCCTTCCCTGTCCTAGGTTGGCAATCTGGCAGATCCTTTGCTATGCAATCCCTTTAGGATATTGACAGTCTTGTCCAACCCAAGTTAAATTCCAAGTTCTTTGCATCTTCAAAGTACATATAGCATAGATACATACCAGGCTTGTCATTTTAACTCGCTTATTTCTCACCACAGCCATCTGAAGTAGGTACTATGATTATCATCCCCATTTTACAGATGAGGACAATGTGGTGTAGAGAGATTAAACAATTTTCCCAAAGTCACACAGATCATAAATGGCAGAGCCAGGGTCTATGGCTCAAGAATCTATGCTCTTAACTATTCTGTTATGTCACCCGAGGCTCACAGGACCATGAATGAGGCTTTTTCTTGTCTCAGGATTTCAGCAGGCACAGTATATAACTAGATATATTAGAATTAATTTAGCCATTCCCCTAATGATGGGCAGATAGATTTTTCCACTCCTGTGCTATCACAAACCATGCTGCGATGAATTTCTTCAGTCGGGTGTTTTTGTGCACTTGTGCAAACATCTCAGTAGGTTAGATTCATAGAAGTGCAATTGCTGGCTCAAAGGATAAATTTAAATCTGGATGCTGTTCCAGATGCCTATGGCTGTATAACAAACTACCCCAAAACTCAGTGTTTAATGCCACCATTTTATTTTACTCATGATTTTGTAGGTCAGAAAGGGCTCAGTTGGATGGCTCATCTTTGATTCTCTTCCGTGCTGGTTTCATCACTTACATAACTGAGGCTCAGTGCTCCTTGACCTCTCTCTCCACGTGGTGTCATATCCTCCAGGGCTTTGCCACATGGTTTGACATTCATAAGAGCAGGTGATGTCAGGTAATCACAGTTTAAGTAAGAGGTAAGAAGTGGAACCCACTGGACAAGTTAAGGGGATACACTTGGATTTAGGGTTATTAGTCAGAGAACTCATAGACTAGCCCAAGTTCAAGGGAAGGGGACCTACACCCCATCTCTCTGTGGGAGAAGTGTCAAAGAATTTGTGGATACCTTTACTTCACCACAGTAGCTATTTCCAAATTGCCCTCCAAAATGTTGGTCAATTTACATTTCCACCAAAAATGTCCAAGTCTGACTTTCCCCACACCCTCACTGACACTATCCATTGTAAAACATTTTAATTGGTGCCAATCTGGCAGTTGAAAATGGTATATTTAATTGCTGTTTCATTATGCATTTCTTTAATTATGAGTGAAGATGGGTATCTTTTCATGTAATAACTGTTCATTAAAATTTTTTCTTTCCTTGTGAATTGTCTGTTTACATACTTTGCCCATTTTTAAATTTGGTTTTTTTTTTTTATATTGGTTTCTGAAATGTGTATATTAAGGAGATTAGCTCTTTATCTGACATTGTGTTACAAATAGTTTTTATAGCCTTTTGACTTTGTTCTTTTATAATTTTCTCCATTCAGGTTTTTCAATGTTTTTACATGTTCAATTTATCAATCTTTTACTTTAAGACTTCTGAGTTTTATGTGGAGCGGTCCTTTCCTTTTTCAGAATTTTCCTGCTAGTTTCAAATGTTTATTTTTCCAGAAGAAGATTAATATCACTTTCCAAGGCTTCCTCTCCAAACCTGTTGGTGCTTGGATTGAAATAGCTTTCAGTTGACAGACCCCGTAAAGAAAACGCACAACTTTACAATTGGAGGGCAGGGCTGGAAGTCACCTTGTTTTGAATCTTCTCTTCCATAGGACATCGAGGTTTAATAAGGGGGTGGCAGTGCCATCTCGGGGAGCCCCAGCACTCTGGGTACCTATCGAGAAAGAGCCCAAGAGCCCAAAGGGCAGCCCTGGGGTCACACAGGCTCCCCACAGCCCTGTCCGTGGGAACCTGAGGCCTGGCCAGGGGAGGCCTATAACTCCTAGACCTCCACTGCAGGGTGAACTCAGACCTCCTTGAAAGAAACATTCCTTGCAGGCCCAGGAGAGGGGCCAGACGTGCCCTCAGAGAGCTGATTGACAAGGTAGGAGATTTCACAGAGTGGTGCCTTGTTCAGGAGATCAAACACAGTAATGCCTTTGCCAAGGACAATCCTCTGGTCTCAACATCACAACCTTGGGGAGAGGCAGGGATCTGCTCTGGGAACCAGAGATAGGGGAGGCTGCTCTGAACACAGGCCTTCAGGCTTGCCTCCCAACCCAGCCAGGCTCCGCCGGCTTCTCTCTGATCCGGAGCCCCAGACAATAGCGTTCTCCACCCACTCCTTCCCCAGGCAGGGCCCAAGGGACCCAAAGGCCTTCCCCCAGGTGCCTAGGGAGACTGAGTGGGCATTCATTTATTCAGGGATTATTTATTGATGCCTACTATGTGCCAGTCAGTGTTCTTGGGATACAGTAGAGGATAAAAGAGATCAAAATTCCTGCCCTCCTGGAGCTTACAGACAATAAAAATAACCAGAGTGAAAATGTAAATATGTTAGGAGAAGTACCCTGGAAGAAAACAGGGCCAAGTAAGAGGACTTGGGAGTTGGGGGCAGAGGAGCAGAGGTTACTGGGGAACGTGCATTTGTCCTCCAGCCGGATTCAGCCTGTGCAGGGGAGGCAGGAAGGAGAGGAGAGGAGGGCCCTTCCCTGCGGGGTCACAGCTCTGGCCAGGAGGCCCTCGCCCCCAAGCTCTCCTTTCCCTCCCGCTCAGGCCAGGGAGTAACGAAGGTGCCCCACGCTGCACTGCACTCTCCCTTGGGATTTCCTTACATCCCATCCACACTTCTGCAGATAGACCTCGAATAATCCTAACTTAAGTGCTGTGTTCTGCTGAAACGCTGAGAAATACAGTGACATTTGAGCAGGCTGAGTATCAGGCCATGCTGATATCCAAGGGAAGAGTGTCCTAGGCAGAGGGAACTGCCCATGCGAAGGACTGGAGATAGGATGGTATGCTTGACTCTTTTGAAGCAAGGCCAGAGTGGCCGGAGCAGAGTGAGGGGAGCAGTAGGAAGTGGTATCGAAGCGGCATGTGTTGGGAAAGGGGGCCATTGCAGGGCTTCAGTCTGAGGAGTGATATGATCTTTAATGTTATCACTCTGGCTACTGCGTTGAGAACAGATTACGGAGGCCAAGGGTGGAAAGAGGGAGGCCAGTGAGGGGGGTATTGCAGAGTCCCAGGGGAGAGACAATGGTGGCTCAGTTGGCAGTGGGGAAGGAATGAGCCACAGGGTTTGCTAATGACTGGAGGTGGGGTGGGACAGAAAGGAGGCAAGGGTGCTCCGAGGATTCTGGCCTGTGGGATTTAGCTGGGCTGCTAGATTTCTTGTGGCTTCTCTGCGTCCACCCAGCCTGGGCCTCTGAGTGCTGCAGATGTGCGTGCACGCTTGCGTGCGTGTCTCCAGTCCCTGGGGCTGTACACGGCAGACCCATCTCCTCTCTGGCAGGCCTAGAGGTCTGCCAGCCTTGGCCAGGAGGGGTCCTTGAGCAAGCCGCAGCCCCCTCTGCTCAGGGCTATCTCTCTGTATGTCCCTGGTTCAGGGTCAGCCGTGGATTCAACCCCTGGGGCGCTGGGAAGGGAGGCTAAGCCGGATCCCCAGAAGCAGCCCCAGTGGGTGAGCTGACTGAGTTGCCATATCAGTGACCTGCTTTCTGGGGCACTCCCAGACCCACGCTCTTTTTTTTTTTTTTTTTTCTTTAATGTAGAGAAGGTACTTTTTTTATTTTTTGAGGAAGATAATGTACACAGAATTACAAACAATCATATATCCAACACCTAGAGTTAATAATGGTTGACATTTCTTCATATTTGCTTCTAGATTTTTTTAATCTAAAGAGATTATTATTATTATATACTATGGCTATTATAGATACGACTAACCTTTCCTTTTACCAACATCTACATTCCTATTCTTCTTCCAACTCCAGAGGCAACCAATACCATACATTTAGTATTTATCATTTTATTCCATTTTACACATAGAGGAATGCATTCACAAACAGTCCAAGAGTATTATTTTTGGTGTATTTTTTAACTGCCACACATTAAAAGATGATGTATAGATAGATCATTTTACTTCTTGCAGCATTATATTTTTGAGATGTATCCACAGTTTCTCTGCTTTATAATGTTCCATCCTGAGATCATGTCCTAACATATGAATGTTTTTATCCATTTCTCTACTTGTACACACACAGGTTATTCCCTTGATTTTGCTGTTAAGGAGAAATGCTTCTTTGTGTGTGTCTCTTTGTATGTGTGTGTAAGAGTTCTATTAGGTATGCACTCAGATGTGCAAATGCTGCATTGAGCCATGTGGTACACATGTTCTTAAATTCACTGCTGAGTGCCAAATTATCCTCTAAGGGACCCACGCTCTTCAACCTGGGTTCTGGGGGTCAGCCAGAACTGAATGTGACCTGCTTCTTCTTCCATCACTCACCCCGCTGGCTTCCTCTCGGGCTCCAGCCCTCAGTGGGGGCATCCAAGGCGAGGGGAGAGTAAAGGTCCTGCTCAGGGGTGGCCCAACTCCCTTCCTCAGGGCCCTGAGCCTTTGCCCCTCCTGCTGGCCATGGTTTTTCCAAATCCTGGCTTGGAGGACCTCCTCCCACAGCATCCCGTGGGGTCACTTGGCTGGGCCAAGCCCTGCCCCAGCCCATGAAGTCAGGCTGAGCACCTTCTGGGACAGCCGGGCCTGGGCTCCACAGATAACAGCACCACCCTTCCGCACTTTCCCCAAGCTGGCTCCATGCTGAGCTCTCTGCAAGCCTATCCTCACAGGCCCTCTGGGGTCCATCTAGTACAGAGGGTTGGTTAGAAAAGTGGGTTCTGGGGCACAAGCTCTGCCACTCACCTGCACTTGACCTTGGGGAGTCACCTAACTTCTCCAAGCCCCCACTTCCTCAGCTGACCTCGTGGTGTCCCTTGCACATTGGAAGCCCTTGTAAGTACTTTCTGAATAAGTTACTACATATAATATGCCTAACACAGTGCCTGACCCATAGTATGTGCCCAAGAAAAGTCAGCTATTTAAGTTGTCCCCATCTCCAGATGAAGGAACTGAGGCTCAGAGAGGAATGGAACTTGTCCAAGGCCACAGGGCTGGGAAATGGTGGAGCCCAATTCCCCTGTGCCCGCCCCTGCACTTGTCACTTTCTTCCCTGCCTCTGTGAGGCCAGCACAGAGTAGGTGTCAGCTTACAAATGGAGAAGCCAGGAGCTTACACTCTGAGAACACCCAAGGGGAGGGGAGGCTCCTGTCATAATGGGAGATACAAAGATTAATTAAACACAAGCCCAAAAGAGGCTGCCCATTCTGAAGCCAAGAGCCACAGCACTCTGGGAACAGTATCCCTCCCTACATAAAGGATCCAGAAACCTCTGTGGAGGGGTGACACCTGGGTCCCTGATACAGGACTGGCTCATTGAATCACAAAAGTCATAAGAAATGGTAAACATACAACCTGAATTTTTAAAGACAATCCAAGTTTCAAATATTCCGTCCCACTGTTGGAATAAAGCATCAAGAGCCCCAAAGAATCCAATATTGTGGCATCTAAATAACCTCTCACGGCTAGATGGGTCACAAAAATCCATGTGACTTCACATGTCCTGAGTTCGACTCGGGGAAACAAAGTGCCCATTATTCCAGGCACAGAGATGCCAGCTGCCCCCGCTTCGTGGATGTGTGCATGTCCACACAGACACTAACACCAGCCAAGGCTAAGGGTCACCCAGTCTTGGGGCATTAGGTGACTCCATGGCTTGAGGAGTGCCCCTTCCCCCTTTCAGCAAAGATCCTGAACCCAGTGCTAGGTACTGTAATCTCTGGAGGGGCCTTTTGAATCCTCAGAGAAAAGAGCCTCTGGCCTTGCACACTTCTTGTCAGCATGAAGGGCAAGGTCTGGTCTAGGTGACACCAAGGTTGCAGCTAGGGAGTCTCTGACCAGTCAGTTATGAAGGCTGTGCTCTTTCAGTGCCACTTTGCAATCTTAGCATCTTGCTGCAGATTTGCCTTTCACATTGACTCCTGCCAGGACTTTTGGTTTCAGTTTCTGAGAGCAGAAATGAGTCCAACCCTTTCCCTCTGCGGCCCGCCTTACTCTCCTTCCTCCTCTCTTGTCTCTGTCCTTCCTTCCCTCTCCCACCCTGGTGGGACATGGCCCCCTGTTCCCTGGCTCTGTGGGAAGGGTTAAGGGAAAGAAGAGAGGGGATAGAAAAGTGGGAAGAGTTGCCAGAGAACTCACTCCATTTTCAGGGCTGGGCAGCCACTCACAGTTGTACAAATTGTGCACTGCACAACTCTAGGGGATGCAGTCACCTCAAAGTCACCAAAATTTTCAGTTATTGGCACACTTTTCAGGCAGATGGCAGTAAAGTTCCTGAGAGGGGGCATCTGTCTGAAGTGAGCCGAGTGGGATGAAGGGGCTGAGTGCATTTGGGCTCTGATCTCCAAGAAGCCCCAAGCCATCCTCTGTCCCACAAGCCACCACCCCCCGCCAGGTCTGTGCTCTAACCCACTTGTCCCTCATTGCTCAACTTCTCAGCTGGGCTAGAGCCCTAGTGAGAGACTCTTGTTCAAAAGAGGCTGGCCAATCACCTCTAGGGCCATCTGTGGGACTCCAAGCAAGTCTCTTCCTTTCTGGGCCTCAGTTACCCCATCTGTAATATGCAGAATGGACAAAATGCTCTCTAAGGGGCTCTCCGGATTGAACATCTGAGTCTGCACTGCGGGTGCCTGGGAGGCAGATGAGTTACAGTTAGGTTGGTCTCAGGGTCCCCTTTTCACTGAAGGAAGAAGGCTGTCATTGCCCTGACTGAAAGCAGGGCTCAGAGAGGATCCTTTTGTTGAAGGATGATGGTGGAGGCCCCATGAGGTCACCCAGAGAAGCTGTGTGATCTGGGTCAAGTCCCCTAACCTCTCTAAACCTGTTTCCTCCCCCACGAAATGGGGGTGATACTCACCTTGCAGGTGGCTGTGAGGATTAAAGGGAATATTGTATGCAAAGGCGCTGGCACAGAGGAGGCACTCAGAGAACGGCAGAGGAAAGGAGCCCTGGGGAACACAGGGGAGCCAGGCTCCAAGCCTCTGACGGAGGGACAGCAGCCCTGCAAGGCACAGGCCCACCTCTGCCTGAGCTCAGGCTCTAGGGCAGGAAGTTTACCTGGCTTCCTCTGGGCCTGACAGCCTCCCGCCTTCCTCCCCGTGTGGGTTCCCCCAGTGTGAGCTCCCCTCCCCTCTCTTTGCATGACCGCACTTCCGAGAGGATGCCTTGTGCCTGCACAGCTCTGCAGGAAACCCAAAGAGCCTTTAGTCTGGCATGCGAGGCCCTCCCCTAATGTCCCCTCCGTCCCTGCCGCTCCCCAGCCACCTAGAGTTACCTGACACCCCCGAACAAGCCATGCACTGTCACACCTCCATGCCTTTGTCCATGCCCTATCCCTCTGTGTCACATGCCTTTCCTTCTCCCCTCTCCCTGCCCCCGCCCCCCACCCCCCCAGGAGAGCTAAATCCTGCTCATTGTTTAGGGCCAGGCTCAAATGTCACCCTCTCTGGGAAGCCTTTCCCTGTCCTTCCAGTAAAGAAAATAATCACCCTTCCTGTTGGCTCCCTCAACCCAGGACTCACAGTCAGGAGTGCTGTGGAGCTGAGTCAGTCACACCCTCACGGAGCCTCCGCGCCCTTATCTATAAAATGGAGGCAAGTCACCTCTACCTAAGGGGGAGGGTGTCGGAAGAATTCAGGAAAGGAGATGTAAAGCCCCTAAGCACAGTGCGGACACACAATCGGTGCCCAATAAACCCTATGTGAAACTTCAAGTCCAGCCGGCCTAGCCCGCGGAGGGCAGGAAGGATGTGTCAGGCACGTATCCATTGTTCTGCCAGCTCTTTTCAGTGGGTCCTCAGGTTTCCGCCCAGGGACACCGCCGGCCCACAGCTCATTGGAAGATCAACAATGATTGACAGGCTCTGAGCCCAATGACTGACCTAGTCCTTCCTGGAGCAGGTTGTCCTCTGCACTGCTCTCTTTGGCACCTCTCCCTGAGGAAGGCAAAGGGCAGGAGTCATTTTTGGGGATAGGGCTGGTTTTCATGGCAGACTTGTGTCAGCTGTGCAGCCCCACTGATGAATCAGGTCTCCTCCCCACCCTTCCCCTTCCGGAAGAGGCCCTGTCATAATCACAGTTGCGCTACATAAAAATAGCTTCAGTTCACAGATGCATGAGCACCAGGCCTTTCCACTGAGGGAAGAGGAAGGCCATTTCCCCACACACATTCCCCTGGCCCCTATTCAAAAAGCGGATCCTCTGGGGTGGGGTCTTAACACTTCTGTGTGAATGGCTTGAGCGGCAGCTTCCTCCCCAGCTTTGGTGCAGAAGGCTTTTTGTGGCTTCGCAATCAACCTCTCACATTTTCTCATTTGTTTCTCACACCAGAGATATGGGGCACAGCAACTAAAGTTGCTGTACCCATCTTGCAGGTGTGGAAACCCAGACCAAGGGAGGGAGGGATGGTGACTTGCCTCACACAGTGAGCCGATGGTGAAGCTGAGTTGTGGGTACCTGACTCCTGCTACAGTGCTCTTTCCGCTCTGGCATGTGCCTCCTCCTTCGACAATGCCGTGGTCATGGTCAGAGCAAAGTGAAAAAGGGTAGGAGAGAAAGGCTGGACAGAACACAGCTTTGAGGAGCAAGGCATTCATGCAACAAACACTTGTCAAGCTCCTGCTACATGCCAGGCACCATGCTAGGCACTAGGGACACAGTAGAGAGCAAAAACGAGGTCCAGTTCCTGCCCCCTCATGGACCTTACAGTTTAATAGAGTGAAAACTAACATTTACCAAGCACGTTCTTTACACCAGATGCTTTGCTAAACACTTCTACATGGAATAAATCATTTAATTCTCACCAACATCCCCATAAGGTAGCATATCAGACATTTGTCATTCGTGTTGGCCACCCAGCATCTGAAACCCCTTCCTTTGTGTGGGGTGTTCTTCACGCATGAGGAAGAGCCCAGCTTCCATTCCTGAGGCTAAGTATGACAGATACTCCCTTTCCCAGCCTCCCTTGCAGCTAAGGCTGGGCATGTGACCAGGCTTGGCCAATCAGCACAACCACCCCAGACCTGGTATTGTGAAGCAGTAATTGTACAGATCCATCACAGCAATCAGGGCCGTAACAACAGGAGCCCCACCTGACTTCCCAGAGGCACCAGCAGCCATTTGTAAGGGCAGGTTCCCTCGTTCACTGCTGGTGGAGCCAGTGTCTGTACCCAGTGATGGGAGCTAGTGTTGTCCCTCCAGCTCTGCAGAGAAATTTTTGTTTTGTTCTGTTTGTTTGTTTTCTGCAGAGAAATTTTGAGTATTTCTCCTTAGCTAGTAGAGAAAGGAGAAAATCCTGCCCTGCCTGCAGGTGGGGTCGGTCCCTGCTGCTTCCCCCCGGGGAAGTAGAGGAGGTGGGCAGAACCTGGAAAGGGCAGGGAGTCTGGGCAGAGGTATGATTTTCTCTGAGAACTTCCAGCCTGAACCCAGTGGCCTGGGCTGGGGTGGAGGTGGGCACTCGGTGGTCTCAGGACCTCTGCCTGGTGGCTGCATAATCCTCCCTTCCCCTATCTATTCTCAGGCCGTCTCTCTTCTCCCACCCACCCTCCTCTCCATCCCACTGTCCCAGGCCTGGTTCTAGCCCCACAACCTCTGCTTGGACACTTTCCTCCTCAGCCTCTCCTCCTTGCAGCCACTCACTACCGTCCTTCATCCTGGAGTCAGAGTGAGCCTCTGGAACACAGGACTGATGGAGGCACACCCTTTTTTAAGCACCTACCAGGATATCCTGGGACCCAATGCCTTTGCCTGGCACCCAGGGTTCTTCCAACCCCTCCGACCTGCACATCAATCCTCTAGCTCCAACCCAGAGCTCTGATCACACACCTCTCAGGCCAGTTGCCCCCCGTTCCATTGTTACTGTGCCCTGCCCTGTCCCTTGCACCTTCTTGCACTGACTTTGCTCATGCTGTTCCCTCTGCCAGGAATGCCCTTCCCTGTCCCCTCTGCTCATCTAATAATCTCATTCATTCTTTTTTTTTTTTTTTAATAAATTTATTTATTTATTTATTTTTTGCTGCGCTGGGTCTTTGTTGCATGCAGGCTTTCTCTAGTTGTGGTGAGCAGGGGCTACTCTTCGTTGCAGTGAGCGGGCTTCTCATTGCGGTGGCTTCTCTTTGTTGCCAAGCACGGGCTCTAGGCACGCAGGCTTCAGTAGCTGTGGCTTGTAGGCTCTAGAGCGCAGGCTCAGTAGTTGTGGCACGAGGGCTTAGCTACTCTGCGGCATGTGGGATCTTCCCAGACCAGGGCTCGAACACGTGTCCCCTGCATTGGCAGGCGTATTCTTAACCACTGCGCCACCAGGGAAGCCCCCTCTCATTCATTCTTGAAGCAGCTTCAAATGCCAACTCAGCTATGAAGCCTCCCTCAACCCCACCTAGACACCCAATGATACTGTTTCCTTTATTTTGTCCATGAGAAGTTCTGTGCATCAGCCTGTTTGGAATGAAGAAAGGTGTGCCTGTGGAACCAGGAACCTGGGCTCTTGGTCAAACAGACCGGGTTCAAATCTAAGCTTTGCCATTTCCATGCTGGGCTATTGTGGGCAAGTCGGTTAACCTCTCGGGGGCCCCCACTCTTCGGCCTTACTGACACACCCCAAGACACATTGGTGGTTTCCCTGTTAGTCTGCCCTGTGAATGAGCAGCCCCTCCATGCCCAGGACTGATGGGCATCAGCCCTGGGGCCCAGCCTGGGTCATGGGGGCCTTTGCTACCCATTAAAGTCCTGCCCGATCCCCTTGTTTCACTTCTACCCCTTCAAACCCACCCTCCACTACAGAAACAAAAGGCAGGTCACGGCGCACCAGGTGAGAGCCTCTGATTGGGCATCTCCTGGCACCAGGGAGAGAAGTGCACAGATGTGTCTCATCTATGTGCCTAAATGTCAAACAAGTACAAGCAGGTGGCTGTGTGTGTGTGCACGCAACCGTGTAAAACCTTGGGGTGGGTGTATGTGGGGGCATATGTGTTTATCTGTATGTGTGTGTAGCCGCTGTGGTTGTCAACTCAGAGCAAAAAAAGCCCACACTTCCTGTTAAGAATCAATTAGAGCATCTTTTACAGAAGCCCCAAATCTCCCTGAGAGTGTCATCAGAGCTCGGGGAGGGGAGGAGAGGTGGGAAGGGCAGGAAGGATGGGAGCAGAGGGCAGGACTCTGCTGCCAAGTCATTGCATGACCCCAAACAACACCTCTCTGGGCCTCAGTTTCCCTTTCTGTAAAAGCAGGATGGGGGATTTAGGCTAGGTGATCTCTGAACCCTCCCACCCCCTCATTTATGGAGACAGATTAGTATCCAGAGTACATTCTTCAGATGGAGACACCACACACAGTCCGAAATCCCACCAGGCATGCCCCTGACCTCATATTGATCTGACCTTTCCCAGACCATTGTTGAAAACCTAGGCTAGACTCGTCCCTGTGGCTGTATGGGGGAGGGGAGAGGGAGGATGTTTCCAGTGGGGAAGGGCTAGTGGCAGCCAGTCTCCCACCCTCATCAGCAACTTCCTCTCCACTCCCATCCCCACCCTGACCTGCTCCCTCCCGGTTCCCACATCCTCAACCAGAAGAGAAACAAATCAGTTCCTCTGTAGGAAAGGGCAGGAGTCCCTGCCCCTTCCACACACCCCATCTGCAGTGGGGGAGGGTAAGTGGAGGAGGCGCTGGGTTCACAGTCAAAGCTGGCCCCCCACATTTTACAGATGAGAAAACACACAGTGAGACAGTGGCGGTGCCAGGATTGCACCTAGCTTCCCACATGCCTTTCCACATCATCAGGCTGCCCCTCAGTGAAGGAGTGTACCTAACAAATTCTCATTTCCACTGAGGGTGGAACACAAGAACAGGAACTGACATTGTAGCGTGGGTACTTAGGATAGATGCCAGGAAGCACTTCCCCAGGGATTCTCCAGGACAGGTGCCAAAGGAACACTTACCTCCTCCCAGGCATGCCTTTAGAGTATAGGATTCCCTGGAATGCAGTAGCTCCTCATGGTTAGGAAGAGGGCTGGAGAGACCAGGCTTCCTGCCTAAGTTATCCTGCAGGGAAGGGGGCAAGATTCCAGGAGGAGGAGTAAAGCTACCATGGCTGGGCTCCATGCTCAGTACTCACACCTGTGCCCATTTTACAGATGAGGAAGCTGAAGCCCAGAGAGGTTAAGTGATTTTCCCAAGCTCGCACAACTAGGACCTATGTGGTATGACCCCCAAATCTTTGTCTTTCCACTAACAAGTTCCCACACACAGATCACAAGATGAATTTAAAAACACGATCCACAAGGTGAGTTTAGATGATATGTGGGTGAACTGTTTTTGTTTTTTTTAACAATATATTGATCCCAGGATTCCCTGGCAGTCCAGTGGTTAGAAGTGTGTGCTTTCACTGCCGAGGGCGTGGGTTCAATCCCTGGTCGGGAACTAAGGTCCTGCAAACCACGTGGCATGGCCAAATTAAAAAAAACAAAAACAAAATGAAACAAAACCAATGTATTGATCCAAATATAAATCAGGAAAAAATAAATCAGCCGTCATACTCGTGAATTCACAGACAGTATTGCTTGGGACTAGGCTACGTTTTGAAAGGAGTTGAGAAATATTAAATGGATAATAGTTTAGGTAGCAAAACTCTGGAAAGTGTTGCATGAATGGCTGAAGCTTTAGAAACAATCCTTGAAATCTCTCGGTTGGAGGCAGTGACTACGGGCCTCTATTGGCAAACAACAGGGTGACTCCTGAGTGTGTGCTCCACTCCCACCCCGTCCACCTGTCTGTCCTAGCCATGCAGCTCAGGCTCTGGTGTGTGGGAGGGGGGCAGTTCATCCTAGGTCATGCCGGCCCCGGGGGAGGTGAGACAGAGGAGAGCAGGCTGAGCTGCTGCGGAGGGAGGGGGGCGGGAGGAAGGGGAGCCTGCGGAGGCTCAGAAGAGTGAGATGCGGCCCCTGGGCGCTCGTGTCAACTCTGAGGAGAGCTCTCCACTCAGCCTGCCCTGTGTGGGTGCCCGCTTCCTCTCTCGGTTTTAGCTCCTCATTTTGGGCCCTGGTTCCTACTCACTTATGTCCCTACCAGTTTCAGCTTTGCTCATTTTCTTTATTTTTTTTAATAATTTTTCTTTTTTTTAATTAAATTTATTTATTCTTATTTTTGGCTGCGTTGGGTCTTCGTTGCAGCATGAGGGGTCTTTCTTTGCGGCGTGCTGGCTTCTCTCTAGTTGTGGTGTGCAGGTTCTCTCTCTCTCTCTCTCATATTGAGGTGCGCAGGCTCAGTAGTTGCAGCGCACGGGCTTAGTTGCCTCGCGGCCCTTGGGATCTTAGTTGCCTGACCACGGATCGAACCCGCATCCCCTGCATTGGAAGGCGGATTCTTTACCACTGGACCACAGGGAAGTCCCTTTGCTCATTTTCCGAGAAGCCATCCAGGCAGGAGGGAGACTCTGGGCCTCCCCAAGGAGGCAGCTCCACTCCTGGGCCCTTCCTCAAGGGTCTCCAGGCCTGGCCTAGAAGCCAGCTCCAAGCAGCTGAGCATCAGGCCTGGCCCCTCGCCAGCTGCCTGGACCCAGGGGACTGAGGGAGGACGCAGAGCCCGGCGAGGGCCTGGCTGGCTGACCCGGCAGTCTGGGGTCAGCTCCGCAGGGGCCGGCCATCAAGGAGGTTGAGTGAGCTCACTCCAAGGCCTGACACAGAGGAACCTCTGGGCAGCATCTTCCCTGTGTCAGTAGGAAGCCCCATGGTGGCGGTGGGGGAGGGACTCCATCTTCTTTCGACCTCCTCACTGCACTAGCCCCCAGGTGGGCCCAGCCTGCCTTAATGACTCACAGCCTATTCACCCACCTAGGATTTGAATCCTGAATGATCAAGATCACATTCATCAAGAAACATTTTTCAGGTGTTTCCCCCAAAGCTCTGGGCCCAGTGCTCTTGACACAGGATTTTATGGAACCTTCACAACACTGGGGTTGATCCTATTATTTATCTCCACTTAATAGGTGATAAACTGAGTCTCAGAGAAGTGAAACCATCTTGCCCAAGGTCAGAGATAGGTCAGGGAAGAGCCAGGATTCGATTGATTCTGAACCTGTGCTGTTTCCCCCATCCCTGTGAAGGGAGAGCTCACCATTAGAGAAGAAGGTGGTTCCTTCCACCGAACTCCATCCCCAGTTTCAGTACCAAGCGCATTGAGAATAGCCATCCTTGAAGTTTTAGTCGCCTATACCTTAGTGTGAGCGAGTGGATGATCATCGTGACCGTGTACCATAAATGTTTTCTCACTTAGCATCTTATTTAGTCCATGCCCAGAAGAGCAGATATCATTATGCCTATTTTACAGCTGAGGAACACAAGACTCAGGGCAGTGTGGTGGCGGGTTCTGCAATGCCCTGGGGCTAGCACTGCAACCTGCCCCTCTGTTGGGTGGGCCACTCCATCCACCCCACAGCCCTTCTCTCTCAGGACCTTTCTCCCAGAGCACATTTTGTTAAGAGGAAGGGGAGCCAGCGTGAGGAACCAGGACCCCAGAGAGAGAGGGCAATGAGGGAGAGAAGTGGGCTGCAAGGAGAAAACAGAGACCATCTGCACGATTGCCGGTCATCCTGATTTTGGCTGTCCTTGGTGGGCTTCTAGGGCTGCTTGCGGGAATGTAAGGGCCGCCCTTCATGAAAGCAAGACAGCTGTTCTGTGTCTTCTCCCCGACAGCCCACCACCGCCATCCTCTTTTCTAGCCATAAGACCTCCATTCTTAACCATTCCTCTTAGGACATTGCCTAATTACAGTGAGTATGAGAAAAACATGCGGATGACTCAAGGTTGTTTTTCAGTTACGTTAAACACTGTCAATGCCTGTTTGGGGGAGAGATTTCTCTGCTAATAGGCTGTTAAAAGTGTTCACCTGGAGAGCTGTGGGTTGCTGCTCACCGTCCGGTGATGGCAGGGAGTTGAATTTCACTCAAGTAAGTAAAATAAACAGATCAGCATTCAACTTTCTGATATAACCAGAAAATAGTTTTTTAAAAATCAGGATCCTCTCAAAATACTGCAGGGCAGGCCTAGATCAGGGGCTTGTACCCTTGTGTGTCTGTGCCATAGCTTCCTTTGTCATATGGTGAAGCCTATGGACCCCATCTCAGAATGATGTTCTTAAATGCATAAAATAAATAACATAGGCCTATGAAGGAAACAACTATATTAAAATGTAGTTATCAAACATTAAAAAATTTTTTTGATGTAGATGGTGCTTCCTAATTAATGCATGAAATATCAAGATCTAGCAATAGGTCTCATAACTACTGTAGTTTTAAAACAGTGATGAATGTAAACCATATCTTGAAATATCTGAAAAAGCTAATTTGAAAATATCTGTAATTCTGTCAGTGACACCATCATGGGTCCTGCTAATACTGCTGTGGTTTGCTGCCACATCTTTGAAGAGGAAAAAAAAAATTCAGGTAGAGGTCAGTGAAAATAAAGATGTATTTTTTTTCTCTTCCCGATTTTCAGACTTCTGAATTCTATCCTTTGATCTCTAGGGATCCCACAGACCCCAGATTAAGAACTCCAGGTCTAGATCTATCTTTTATAGCACATATGTGTAATTGTATCAAATGCGGTTTTCAAAATCTGATTAAATTTGCAAATAAATAAAGTGCCTGACAGGTAGGTCTCCATAAATGAGAATCTCTGTGCCCAGGGCCTGGAGCTCCTGCTAAGGTTACTCCATTCGTTCTTCTAGGGAAAACAGAGCCTCTGTTTGCTCACCCACAAAGTGGCTCCACAAAGTGGAGCTCCCAGAGCTACATCAAGACGTTGTGCCCCAGATGCCCGCAGACCGCTTGGCACTGAGCCAGGCCTTCCTCCACCAGAGGGGCCTTTGTGCCCCTCCTCACACTGATGCCACTTGGCAGGAGAAGAATTGCGTTGGGTCTGGGAAAATTCTGACTGGCCCTCGACCCTGGGAGGAGGGTGGCTTCACAACCAGCCCTGGGGAGCCCCAGCCTCCGAGGCACCCTGAGGCTCCCTCACCCAGAGCCTCGAGCTGCCTGCATCCCGGGAATTCCCCGGAAGCCCTTAGGCACCTGCTTCCCCTCTTGACTCATTTGTGGTCACATGAGGAACACAGTCACGAGCCAGTGTGACCAGGTCATTGCTGACAGGCTCACGAGACACTTGGCCGGGAATCAGGCAGCAGACAGTGGCGGCCGAGCTGGAAGGTCCTCAGAGCCCAGAGGGCAGACGGAGGCCTACAGCAGAGGCTGACTCCAGGCCATCAGGCTCTGACTCCCTAGAGTTCATGCCCCACTCCTCCTTTTCAGCCTCTCCCCATGGCCGGGCCACCCTTCTCTGTGCCAGAAATGTCAATGCCCTGGGGATCATGCACTTCCCTCTAGCCAAGGTCTGACATCCAACTGCCCCTTCTCCGGAAACTTTCCCCCTCATCCCTTCCACTTTCCTATCAAAACCCACCCATTCGGGCTTCCCTGGTGGCGCAGTGGTTGAGAATCTGCCTGCTAATGCAGGGGAGACGGGTTCGAGCCCTGGTCTGGGGAGATCCCACATGCCGCGGAGCAACTAGGCCAGTGAGCTACAACTACTGAGCCTGCACGTCTGGAGCCTGTGCTCCGCAACAAGAGAGGCCACGATAGTGAGAGGCCCGCGCACCGCGATGAAGAGTAGCTCCTGCTCGCCGCAACTAGAGAAAGCCCTCGCACAGAAACGAAGACCCAACACAGCCAAAAATAAATAAATAAATTTTTTTTTAAAAAAAGAAAACTTAAAAAAAAAAAAAAACACCCACCTGTTCTGTGTCCCGTCACCCTCTGCTCTAAGGCAACTAACTCCCAGTTACCTGAGGTACGAGGAATTTGGAGTTAAAGACCTTCATTCAAGTCCTGGCTCTGACTAGCTATGAAGTCCTCTGCCTCTCTGAACCTTGTTCAATGTCCTCATCTATTACATGATGTGTTTAAATTGCTGCCCTACCTTTCGTACCTGTTATGAGGACCAAGAACATTTTTAGATGTGAAATCACTTCATAAACTGTAAAGCATTTTCAGAGCTGTAATATGGGACTCATCATGGCTGACAAGCTGTCTGATGTGTTTCAATTATCAGGGTCCTTCTGGAGAAATGACGGTGGTGGTGTTTCAGGAGGGGTGAAGATCCATTTAACTAGAGGGCCCTGCCACATAGTCCCACCCCATCCCCTAAATCATACCCCAAGCAAGACATGCTCTTGTAGGCAGAGTCTGGTCTTGGATCTGAGTGGGACTTTGAGAACTCTGAAGAAATAAAACCCCCTTAAACCCAACCCAGGAAATTGACCAAGTAGGTGCTGCGGCGATACAGATTTGCTTCTGCTTTAGATGTGATTCACCCAGTTTGTCTCAATCACTGTCAAGCCAAGAGGGAGACGGAAGGATGGAGCATCTGTTTCTGAGGAGGGAAGCCGGCGAGGTGCTGCACCTCAGGAGCTGAGGAGTGCATTTGTTGGCTTGGGGGCCTGGAGGGTGATCTGCTGGGAATCATGCAGGGTTTAGCAGCAGAAGGCCTGAATTCCAGACCCTGCTCTGCCATGCCGAAACTATGTGTCCGTGGGCAGGTCACTGGCCATCTCTGAGCTTACACACCCTGTGAGTAAAAGGGCTGCGATAACCCCCAACTCAGCAGGGTCTTCCTAGGATTCATGTGTTCACTGTGCAAGACACAGAAACGCCTGCAGTTGGGTCACAGGGTGAAGTGCCACCCACCCCGCCTCCCAGAGTGCCAGCCCCCATGCTGCCACCCAGCACGGCACTTGTCCAGGCCTCATATGTGTTGATCTCCTCACTGGGCTGATTCCTGCAAGAGAGAACAGTGCTTCTCATCTTATACTCACAACGCCGGGCACCTGTAAGCAGGGCCCAAAGCCCAGGAAGACCCCTTACCTCCCTGTGAGACTATGATCACATGTCTACAATTGTATTGTTTTCAGATATTTCATTCAGCTTTCCCCTTTGGGGTTGCAGAAAACCTCAGCGCCAGCTGGCATTTCCCCAGAGAGTTTCATCAATGCCCTCTCTTCCTTCTTTGGGGCTAGACAGTCTTGTTCAAATCCCAGCTTTGACACTTACTAGCTATAACCTTGGGCAAGTCACTTAACCACTCTGCGCCTCAGTTTCCTCATTTGGGAATAATAATTCAAACTACTGCTGGGTAGATGTATATTCAGCTTGACAGGAAAATGTCAAAATTTTTTCTTTTCTTTCTTTTTTTTTTTTTTGGCCATGCCTTGCGGCATGCGGGATCTTAGTTCCCTGACCAGGGATCAAACCCGCCCCCCTTGCAGTGGAAGTGCGGAGTCTTAACCACTGGACGGCCAGGGAGGTCCCTCAAATTGTTTTCTAAAGTGGTTCTGCCAATGTATATTCCCAACAGCTGTGTTTAAGAGATCTCATTGTCCATATCCTCTTCTACCTTTGTATTGTCAAACTTTGGCCAGCCAAACGGATGTAAAATGGAATTCATTATGGTGTGTGTTTGCATTTCCCTGAATGCTAATGAGGTTGAGTACCTCTTCATGCTTACTAGTCACACATATTCACATCTTTTGTTCATTTTTCTGTTGTATTGTTTACCTTTTTGTTAACTGATTTGTAGGAGTTCTGTTTTTTTCTATATATTCTTAATACTAATCCTTTGTTGGTTGTATAAAATAATTATCTTCTCCCTGTCTGTAGCCTTGTCTTTCATTTTATTCAAGGTGTCTTTTGATGAGCAGAAGTTCTTAATTTTAATGAAGTAGCACATCAGAAAGATATTCACCAAATTTTTTTCTAAAGGTTTTGATGTTTAACTTTTAAGTTCTTGATCCATCTAGAGCTGATTTTTGATGTATGGTGTGAGGTGGGGTTTTTATCTTTTCCATGGGGATGATTAAATTTTCTAGCTGCATTTGTGGACCAGTCCTGCAACCAACTTTCTTTCCCTCCGCCGCCCCCGACCCCAGCCGGAGCCAATCTTAACAGATTTTGAGGGGACAGGAAGGGAGGGCCCAGATGAAGTCTGAGTGACACAGAATTCCCTCCTGACAAGGACTTCCGGAGGGGGGGGTCACATCCAAGGAGGCTAGAGACAAAAGAAGCCACATGGAAGCTTTGCCCAAGCAGCCCCTGCCTGCATCTGAGCTCAGCATTAACTATTTTATTAAAGATGTAACACACAGGGCTTCCCTGGTGGCGCAGTGGTTAAGAACCCGCCTGCCAATGCAGGGGACACAGGTTCGAGCCATGGCCCGGGAAGATCCCACATGCCGCGGAGCAACTAAGCCCGTGTGCCACAACTACTGAGCCTGAGCTCTAGAGCCCGTGTGCCACAACTACTGAGCCTGAGCTCTAGAGCCCGTGTGCCACAACTACTGAGCCTGCATGCCACAACTACTGAAGCCCGTGTGCCTAGAGCCTGTGCTCCGCAACAAGAGAAGCCACCACAATGAGAAGCCCACACACCGCAATGAAGAGTAGCCCCCGCTCATCGCAACTAGAGAAAGCCCACGCGCAGCAACAAAGACCCAACGCAGCCAAAAATAAATTAATTAATTTTAAAAAAAAAGATGTAACACACAGATATGGCAAATAATGATAATAATAATCCAAATAGTGCTCAAAAGTATCAAATGAGGGCTCCCCTGGTGGCGCAGTGGTTAAGAATCCACCTGCCAATGCAGGAGACACGGGTTCGAGCCCTGGTCCGGGAGGATCCCACATGCCGTGGAGCAACTAAGCCCGTGTGCCACAACTGCTGAGCTTGTGCTCTGGAGCCCATGAGCCACAACTACTGAGCCCACGTGCCTAGAGCCCGTGCTCCGCAACAAGAGAGGCCACTGTAATAAGAAGCCCGCGCACTGCAACAAAGAGTGGCCCCCGCTTGCCACAACTAGAGAAAGCCCACGCACAGCAACGAAGACCCAATGCAGCCAAAAATAAATAAATAAAATAAATAAATTAAAAAAAAAAAAAGTATCAAATGAAGTTAAATTTTCCCACCTCCAGAGCTCCTGCCCAGAGGTAATCACTTCAGTAGTGGCTTAGTAATGATTTTTAGCTCTCATGAATTCTCTCCTTGACTGCAAATAATGTGCTTGGTGCCTCTATTTCTTGATTTATCAACTCTAGAATAACTCTAGGTATTCTCTGCTGGAAAAGTTAGTTTCCTTACATCTACCCCATCTCTCTTCCCTTCTCACCCCATTCTCAATATTTGATTTTTTTTTTTTTTTGGAGGGGGCACCCAGATCTGAACCGGGGACCTCTTGATCCACAGTGATTTTTTTTTTAATGAATGCTAAATGTTATGTCAACTCCTGCAGTTGCTGCCACAGCTGTATTTCAGGAAGCCCAGCCCATTGAGGCTCCCGCTCCCCCCCGCCCCCCCCCCCCTCCCGGCAGGAGGATGTCAGACAGGACACTTCCTATCACCCTGCTTCCTGATTCCAGGCATCAGCGCTGAGCTGGACAGAAGGAAAACAGCCTTTCGGTGTCTGGGGCTCTTCCCAACAGTGGTGCAAATGAAAGGACTGGGCCTATTTCCTGAGTGGGGGTGGAGAGCCCCGGAGAGGGCGGGAGGAGAATGCTGCACGTGAACCCAGGCCGGTTGATGCCCTGCCGCAGGCTCCCTGTGTGACCTTGGGCAAGTCCCTTCCCTGTCTCTCCATCTGCAAAATGCAGGTTACTGAGATCCCTCCCACCATGGACCTTCTGTGATAAGATCACAGTGGTGGCTCTGAGGAGACCTTCTGGTAAAGGGTAGAAAAGGCTCTCCTGAGAAACAGTATACTACTAATACAATAAGAACAGCTGCTGTTTCCTGAGTGCCTCCCATGGGCCAGGCACTGTCCAGACAGTTCACTTGCCTGACCTTAAGTAATGCTTATAACTCTCAGGGGGGCATTATTCTCCTCATTTAACAGATGAAGAAACTGAGATCAGTGAGGTTAGGCAACTTGTCAGAGGTCACAGGGCGGGAAGGTCTGTGCCACCAATCCAATCCATCACCTAGCCCTGCTGAAGAACTTGGATATTTGAAAGTGCTGAAAATCTCCAGGGTCCCTCTGGGTCTCCAGAAACAGGTTGGGAGGCCAGAGTAATCCCTTCCTGAGCTTGCGGATAGCCTGCCTCCCAGACCCACTGCGGAGACTGACCCTGGCCCAGGTCCAACAGGTGATTCTGAGGTCAGTTTCTTTCAGGAGGCCTTTACATAGCCAGAGAAGGGTGGGGGGCTGTTTGGCCTGGGGAGACCTTTGCTCACCCACAGCAGGGACCCCAGGCAGTTCAGAGTGGCCTGGGGGCTATTTCTCTCTCTAGCCCTCCCCAGGGGCAGAGCTGTTCACACACTCCCCACCCACGGACAGGCACACTCTTGGCCACATCATGTCCTGGGGACTCTGGGGACCCACAGGCCTAAACCCAGCATGACCTGGCACTGGCCGCAGTTGGGCAGGCCTGCTTCCCTTCAGACCCAAGGCCACAGGCCGGGAAGGAAATGAAGGTGGGAGGAGTCCAGAAACGCTGACTTTGTTGGAAAGCCGCCTGGGAGGGAGGAAGCACAGAAAGGCCCGGCCCAGGGCTGTGGGCAAAACCAGCAAAGCCGCCCTGGCGTCTCTGTAGATTCAGGGCCACAAGGGCCTCTCCTGGGCCACCCAGCCCTGGCTTGTGGCTAGGGGGCTGGGGGAAGAGACCTGATGATTTCGCACTGTAAATGAGGGAATGAGCCCAAGCCTGGCCCTGGCTGCCCAGACTATGGGGCTTTTTCCCTCACCAGCAGCCAGGGGCAGGGGGTGGCAGCTGGTGGGCAAAGAAACACCTATAGCTTAAACAAGCCCCTTCCCTGAGAGTCCAGCCTGGGAATCTGCACTTCTGAGCCCTACATCAAGAAACGAATAAAACCAAGATACACAAATGAAACAAACGAAGGCTCTTCGCTTTCGTAAGAGGGCAGAAGCCCCTCCAAGCTGAGGCAAATCTGACAATACCCTTGAGCCTAGATCTGAGCTCCTGAACCCCCCTGACATGTGGCCTACGGGGGACAGGTGTCTTGCCGGCCCACAAGTGACTTGACCACTCACTCTGCACTCACTGTCCTGGTTGTGGCAATGGGACTATAAATTGTCTGCCGAGGTCAGGGTTTCTCAACCTCAGCACGAGTGACATATTGGGCCAGATGTTGTGGATGGCTGTCCTGCGCCTTGCAGTATGTTCAGCAGCATCCCTGGTCTTCCCCCCTGGAAACCCCTCCCAGTTGTGACAAACAAAAATATCTCCAGCCTCTGCCAAATGTCCCCTGGAGGACAACATGGTCCCCAGTTGAGAACCACTGCTCTAGATCCATTCTTCCCTTCTTTGGTAATAAGACTTTTGATTTTCAGCTGACACATAGCCATCAGGATCAAAGACCAAGGAGCAAGACCACCCTTGCAGTTGTGTGTGGCCATGTGACTAAGATCTGGCCAAGGAGAGGCAGGCAGAAGTGCAACTTCCAGGAAGTGTCTTTAAAGGGAAGGTGTGTGTCCTTATGACCTCTTCCCCATTCCCACTGGGTAGAATACAAGAATGGTAACCAGAGCTGGGTCACTCATGGGTCATGAAGTTGTTGTCAAGTGCTAAGATGGCAGAACACATGGTGAGAGAGAAAGAGGCTGGGTCCTGGGTGACCATGGAGCTGCTGTGGTAGAGATGGGCTCTACCGCCGGACTTCTCACATGGGAGGACTGAACTTGAGTCACTGCTATCTTGTCTATCTCCCCCAGAGCCGATTTTAGCCTCTGATGAACTCTCCTGACACCATGGCCTCTTGTCAGTCACAGTCAAATCTAATCCTGAGTAACACATAAGATATAACTCTGCTATCCTTGCGGCTTCAATCACCCACCGTCTACATGTCCGTGACCTTCAGATTTGCCCCAACCCAGTTCTGGTAGTTCACTGGACTACTCTGCACAGTTGCTGTCCTCTCCCCAACCTGCCCCTCCCCGGATACTCCCCATCTCAGGAAAGGGCACCTCCACACCCCCAGCACCCCCCCACCCCGTGAGGCATCTCTGATTCCCCTCCCCCCACTCCATCTCTCACATCCACAAGACCCAAAATCCCCTATTCTGCTTCCTAAAAAGGATCTATTCCTCCACTCCACCTCCCATGTCAGTGTCCCAGCTCAGGCTCTCACCACTCCACACCTGGTCCATTGCAACCACCTCCCGACTGGTCTCCCTGCCTCCAGTCCCCACCCTGCAGCCTGTCCCTGCCCTCTTTAAAACCCTCCCATGACTTCCTTTGGTCCAAATTTTCTGGGGAACATCATGACCCCCTGCCTTCTGCCACCTCATTTCCCATCCCCTCACCCTTCCCTCACCACCTCCTACTATAGGATACTACACAGAATTTGCCCAGTTCCAAGAATATGCTGTGATTCTCTGTTTTTGCACATGCTGTTCCCTCTCTCAAATACTCTCCCCAGCTCCTGTTCGGTAAACTCTTACTCCTCCTTCAAGGCCCAGGCAAAGGTTACCTCCTCCATGAGGCCTTGCCTGATTCCCCCAGCAAAAGCAGCCTGAGGATCTCTCCTCTAAGCTGCTGCAGAACTTGCCCCTCTAACTCAGGGTTGATCCCACTGTGTTCGCTGAGTCAGGATGTCTGTCTCATTTTATCGTACTTGGAATCCACAGCACCTAATGTAATGTTGGCAAGGCGTGGCTGTCCGACACACAGTACTGTTACCCATTTACTAAGCCCTTACTCTGTGCCAGCCTCTGAGCTAGATGCTTTATCGAAATTACCTCATTTTATCCTCAAGATCACGCTGCTGGGAGAGATGAGACTGAGATTCAGAGAGGTTGAGCAGCTGCTTCAGGTCACACAGCTTGTGCACAGACGGGTCAGAGACTGATTCTCCATCTGCTACACTTGATTCCCCCTTAGGATCTGGCCTCACCGCCACTGCCAACCCGAGGGCCTCCAAGGAAGCACCAATCACCAGAGCTAACCAGAACTGGGTGCGGAAAAAGCCCTTTGTCCTTTTCTTCAACTAACAAGTTGGGATTTGTTGAAAAGGAACTTTAAATAGGAAAACAAGAAAAAGCACCCCAAAATATATATATATATATATATATATATATATATATATATATATATATATATATATATATATATATATATATATTTTTTTTTTTTTTTTTAACAAAACAGGTGGGCAAGTTCAGATCCTCCCTCTGAGCTGTTACTTCCTCCACTCTAAAACCAGCAGGAGGTACTCAATGGTCTCAGAGATCCTTATCAGTCCTGATATCCTGTGATTCCTCAATTAGTTTCTCAGGTGGACAGGGGCTGGTAGGTTTTTTTGGGCCACAGCTAAGGAAGGAGGAGGGTAGGGTCCTGTTGCAGGCTGCCTAGTCCCCACCCAGCTCTCCTTCCCTTTAGGACTTGACCTTAGAGGGCGAAGGGAGAAAGACACTTGCCCAAGGGCCTCCTCCTGCCTCCTCCCAACTCTCTCTCACCTGGCCCTGCCTGACCAGCCTGAGGGATGGGCTGGGCTAGATAGGCCTACAGCTTGGAGTCCAGACTGCATGCTTCCTGCAGCACCTGCAAGGGTCCTGTCCCAACTCTTGGCCTGTTTACTCATCTTCCCTCCATGGGTCACCACCCACTCTGACCTCCCAGGTGCTGGCTCCTCCTCCCCACTCCTGCCAGTGGGACCCTCTGGAAAGCCCCACTCAGAGCCGACAGGAAGGGGAGAGGGGAGGCTCGTGGGCGAGTTCCTGTGGAGGCTCAGGCTCTCAGCTGTAGCCGTTGGAGCCTGTCGTTTCCCTTTCCCCGCCCACCCAGCCGGGAGGCCGAGAAGTTTCATCACTGCCAAGTTGTTGTCCTTATAAGGGAAGGGCCTCCCGAGCCTCTCCCTTGGGCCCTGGCTGGCTGCTGGAGAGCCAGGCCAGCCTCGGGGTGTCCTTCAGGGGCCAGGAAAGGTGGGGACGCCCCAAGCCCCAAGTCAGCCCGAATTCCCCTGGGCTGAGCGTCCATCTGAAGTCAGAGACTCTCCAGAGAAGAAACAGGAAGCAGTCGAGTGTCACCCCAGGCCAGGAACCCAGAGTGTCAAATCCCAGTTCCCAACACTAACCTGTGGTCTCCTAGGCGAGCTGTTTAAGCCTCAGTTTCCTAAGCTGTCAAAGGAGTGAACAGAAATACATCTTCCTCATGAGACCACTGGTGACGGTGAGAGACCAAAACAGGCCTGCCAAGTAGTAGGTGCTCTGAGGCCGGGTGGCTAGGGTTTACTAACCTCATCTTCTGTGAGGCAGACCATGGGCTAAGTGTTCCACAACAATCCTGTGAAGAAGGGAGAGTTAGCCCATTTGACAGACAGGAAAAACTGAGGCACATTTTACCTAAGGTCATTCATTCATGGCTGGGGTCTGAATCTAGATATGTCTGCCTCCAAATCTAAAGTCATGTTTTTCTACTTACACCCTGCTCCTTCCTCCAGGAACTTTGTTCCTGTAATACAATTATGACAACAGGGCAGAATTTCCACCATCACCTCTCCACCCTCCACGTCCCCGCACAGAGCCTCCTCGTAACATCACAGAAACCTCCACTTGAGTGAGGTTGTGAGGTCTTTTCTGACAGTCCTGCCTCATGTCTGGGACACGAGAGTAGGGGTCAGGGAGGCTGGGAGGCAGGAACACAGGACTTGGAGGGCATAAAATATGGTGGCTCCAGAAAGACACAGGGAGCTTCCAGGGCCCAGGCTCAGGTGGGGGCAGAGGGAGGGGCAATCTGGATGTCCCCTTCCCCACCAGACCCTCCCGCTCTGTCCTGGGTCCCGCCTGAAGGCAGCCACCTGTGTTGTGTAAAACCCCACAGGACTTCAGGCCACTGAGATATGGGGGGGGGGGGGGGACGCGCATTCAAAAGAAAAAGGCTCCGTTTCTCTGCACAGGCCTCCAGCCCCCAGGGCCAGAAGGAAAGAAAGTTCTCACCACATCCTTCCTCAGTCTTGCGGCTGGCTGGCCACTGACACCTTCCCAGCAGCCGCTCCCTTCAAGGCGTCCCTCGGGAGGAGACCTTGTTCCTGGGCCAGGGTGGGAGCACGTCCTCGTCAATAAAGGGACTTCTCTCCCTTACCTTGGTTCCTCCTTACCGATAAGGTGAAATGATTCGCCTGGGGTCCCTCACCTTCTGCAGGCCACCCACTTGGTATGGTGGACACACGTCAGGCCAGTGGCAGGGGAATTCAGGAGGGATACGAAAGTCATAGAACAGTCAACAAGCCCGGGTCAGGTGCTTCCTGTTGTGTTGACCACCAGGCCTTTCCAGCAGCCCTCACAGATAAGGAAGGGAGCCGGCCTTTGGGGAGCACTGTGGTGCTTTCCCACGTGGGGAGCGGGTGGCACTGCAATCCCCCTTTTATGGGTGAGGAAACTGAGGCCCTGAGAGGCTGAGATTCACTGAAGTCCCTGGGTGGGACCTGACACCTTCCCAGCAGCTTGACTTGACTTGGTAGCTTGACTTGGAGCTCTGTCTACTGGCCCAGGGGCTTCCAAAGAGCACTCAGCAAAGCCCTGGGGTCCTGCTGAGATGTATTAGGGGTGCCACGGGCACAAGGCGGGGCCCAGGATCACCCCAACCAGGACCAGGCTCTGAGGTTAAAATGACAGCTGGAATCATTTTGAACCATCATAGGAAACACCTGTTCAGGCAAGCATCATCAATGGAGATTAGATCTAAGGGGAAATTTTGATGAGGTGCAGCATATTTGTGCATGGTCTTTAATAAAAAGTCTCCCAGATTGCTTGTTAGTTACATGAGAAAAATATGTAACCATACAACAGAAAAATCAGACACTTTGACTGGCTGATCAAAATAAACATCACCAGTAAAAGTCAGATGGAGGTTGTGTTTCCAGATGTGATTGCCTGAGAAGGACCTAGTATCGCCTATGCAGTTCTCTGGCTGAGACTCTATAACCTTGATCTAATTATGAAGTAACCGCAGACCAACCCCAAATGAACAATATTCTATTAAAAAGCTGGGGAGGACTGTATTCTTCAAAAATACCCAAATCATGAAAGATAAAGGCTGTGGAAACATTTCAGATTAAAGGAGACTTGAAGAGACATGTATGTAATATTCAACCCTACACTGGAGGCAACATGTGATTAAAGGATATTATTGGGTCTAACGACAAAATCAGAATATGAACAGCAAGTATTCTATCGGTGTTAAATTTACTGAAGTTGATACCTGCACTACGATTAATGAGAGAATATGCTTATTTTTAGGATATACACACTGAAGTATTTAGGGGAAAGGGGCCATGACAACTAACTCTCCAAAGACTCAGAAAAAAAAAATTGTGTGTATATTACAGAGAGAAGGCACTCGAAAGACAAGCCAACAGGTCAATCTGAGTAGAGTATATGCGTGTTCTCTGTCCTATACTTACTCTCGCAACTTTTCTCTGTGTTTGAAATTATTTCCAAATGAAGTTTTTAAAAACTGAAAAGCATTGTTCCCTATGACACTTAGACTCTGGGCTGTAGAAACGTATTGGGGGCAGGGGGTGAGACTGGAGCGCCTGGCCAAGTTTAGTGAAGGTGGAGCACTGAGGGAGGGCGAGGCCCCCAGCCTGGCCTATGAGAAGTGGGCCCTCGAAGAGAGCTTGGAGGAAAGGTGATGCCCCGGTCAACCACCACCTACCCTCCGCTTCCATGAGGCCCTGGAGCTGGTCCCCACGCCAACAAACAGGCTTGTGGCAGCGAAGTTCCACGAAAAGGGATTTATTGCCAAACTTCAAGAAAGGCGCTTCATAAGCAGAAGGCATGGAATGCCACCCTCCTCAAGGAGGCAGGCCAGGCAGCCCCTGTGAATTCCCGATCCTCTCCCCTCCCCTGGAAGCTGGCTTCCCCCTCGGGTCCAGGCTGCCAAGGCACAGGAACCCCACAGAGACCAATGGCATTAGGCCACTAAGGTGACCCCAGAACTACTTGCTCAGCCTGGTCACTTACCAGAGGAGGAAACTGAGGCTCTAGTCCCAGGAAGGAGGCGACTTGGCTAATGCTCCAGCCGGCCCAGGCTGCTGGTGGAGCAAGGCTGTTCCCCAAAGGAAGACTGCAGGGGGCCACGTGACTGTGGGCCCCTGGCGACATTCTTGCTCTCATACTGGAGACAGATGGAGAGACAGGCAGACTGTGGCATGGGAGCCTAGTCTGTTCAAGGAGTGTGGCTTAGGGAGGCCAAGGCGGGCTCACGAGCCATGACCTTGCTGCTTGCCTCCATCCCTGCCCAGTACAGGCCGCAGAGTGGACACGTGCCCCTCCCGATCCCTGGACACTGCCCTCAAGAACCAAGGAGAAGTAAAGAAGACAGTGACCTGTGCCGGTGGGCCTCAGAGGGCATGACTGGTGGCTGGGGGTGAGGCAGTGGGCAGGAAGGCCAGGCACGCAGCTGTGACCCTCCTTCTCTTTCAGTAAACAAAAGTGCACTTGCAGAAACCCCTGAGCAGGCCTGTCAGAAGCTGCGCCTACTCCCACAGGCCCCAGGGAGAGTGGCTGTGGCCCTCAGGGCCTCTGCACCTATAGACTGCCCTCAGTCCGGCCGCTGCAGCAGGATGGAGACTGGATGTGCTCCTGGAGCCAGAGACGATGGCGGGAAGGGGCTCGGGAGAGGCCCAGGGTGCAGGCACGGACCAGGAAAGGGAAGGAGCAATGCTCCTTCCACAAGGAAGTTAAGGAGGAGCAGTCCCTCTAGCCTGAGCCAGAGGGGTGAGGGGAAGTGGGTTCAGGTCCCAACACACTCCCATCGGCATTCGAAGAAATAACTGGGATATTGGACCTGTTTGGGTTGAGAAGCAACCACAGAGACCCAGCTATAAATCCCATCTGGGAGGCACAGAAGTTGGGGCAGCTTCTCTTCTGAAGGTTGATTTATAATGAATTACATACAGGATGTTCTGATGTCGACATCGGGTTCACCTGTACAGGAATGTGCAAGGCTGGACACAAGCGGGTCCAGGGGCAGGGACTAGACTAGAGACCCTTCGAGTTCCTCCTCCACCCTGGAGTCCTCCAATCACGGCTCACCAGAGGGGAAGGCCTGCAGAATAGGAAACAGGCCCAGGGAGGGGGCCCACAGCTAATGGCTTTCTCACACAGATGCCTCCCACCTGCCTTCAGAGGCCCTAGCTGGGTTCCAGGTCTCACTCAGCTGAAGGACAAACCTCTAGTCTAGACCCAAGGCCCCTGCAGCTACTAGGAATAGGGGGGTGGGGAGGGTTGCTTATGGCTTGAAGCTGCCTCTGCCTGGGAACATCTGGACATGGAGGCAGCAGGGGGGCTCAGCTGTGCTCTATTCAGAAGTCAGGAATGTAAACTATTGAGGGCGCAAAGCAGAGATGACGCCGCCCTCAAAAACCCGAGCGCTGTGCCAGGGCCCTGGGGCTGTTCGGAACGATCACGCCAGCACAGAGGTACCGCATGTGTGCTCCTAGCCCAAGCCCAGAGCCGGAGGCCCGGCCAGACAGCAGCCCTGGGTGGCACCTGGCACCTCTGGCCAAGGCAGGGCGAGAAGGATCCCAGGAGTCTCTGCAGGTCCTGGCCAAACCCTGACATGCCTGATGGCCCTTCTACAGCCTGGAAAGAAGCACATTTCTCGGCAGGGCTGGGCTCCGATGGACTGAGCCGGCCAGGAGGGACCATGCTCTGGCCCGGCAGGCCCTAGGGTGCGCTTCTCCTGTAGAGGGTCACCAGCTCCTTCCGCTTCTCCCGGAGCCCAGGTGCTTCCTGGCTCAGCTCGCCCAGATCTCTGATCTCCTGCAGGACCTGGGTGGCCTGCCTCAGCTGCTCCACAGCCCGGCTGAGCAACGCCTCGGCATTCCCGGCAGCCGGCTCGCTGCCCAGCACCTTGTTCAACAGTTTCTCCGTCTGTTCCGAGGCCACCTTCACCTCCAGCTGGGCCCGATACAGCTGTTCCCCAGGCTGCCGTGGACGTCGGGGGCCTTCCCCGAGCAGGTCCCCCAGGGAGGAGCAGCGGGGATGGAACTGAGGCTGCAGGTCCCAGCGGGGCAGGGCTGTGGACGTTGTTGCATCCTTTGGGGGAGTTCCTGGGGTGCCTGCGTCCTGGGATGGCTTGATGGGCTCAGGGCTGTCATCCATACCATTCACCGAGACCTGTGCTGGGCCTTGGGCAGAGGTCTCAGAGGCCCCAGGACTCTGGGCTGGCCCAGAAGCCTGCATGCCACTCATGGAGGCTCTCAGTTTCTCCGATAAGATCTTGGGTGGGGGTGTAGGGGGCTTCCCACCCTCCCTAGGCACGGCCTTGGACGTCCCAGAATCGGGCACCTGGGGCGGTTCTGTACTCTCAGGGTCAGGGGGCTCCTCAGGGCTGGGGCTCTCCCAGCTCACCTTCAGTTTGTCAGGCAGGACCCTGTTGGGGGGCCGCTCAGAGCCCCTGTCCTCCCCCACTGGAGTCTCTGAGTCTTCTTGGCTTTCAGGGTGGGCCTCAGAGCTTGCTGGGACAGGGGTGGAAGCTCTCTCCCCTACAGGGGTCTCCACTCCGTCACCAAGACTGGTCGTCTCAGGCGCTGCGGAAGGCTTGGTAGGAGGCATGGGCGGCCGGGGTGTCTCCCGGGGCTGGGCTGCACTGACGTCATTGCTGGGGGCAAACACTGGCAGCCCGCTGTCAGGAACATCAAGGTCCAGGCGCGAAAGCCCATCGGATGCTGCACTGGCTACCTGGGTGGAGGGGCAGGATATGGGCATCAACTTGGATGACCAGCCACTGGGTCAGGTGTGCCCACCTACAAGGTGTTCAAGCCCTCCCATCCAGGCTGCCCAGGCCCCTGGCCCCCTACTCTCCAGGCGCTCTGCTCTGGTTTCCAAAGCCACCTGATTAGAAGCTAAAGTGACTCTCTGATGAATCCTCTCCTCTCTCTCACTTACACAGGGTTCCTGGTTTTGAAATCACAGGCCAGGAAGCCAGAGCTAGGGTGTCCTCTCAGCGCCCCAGCCTGGCTTCTTCCAGCCTGTGTGATAGGCCGCTCTTTTGAATGGCAATTGTGCTGGCCTGGGTGGCAGGGGACATAGTTCCAGCCCTGTTTTCGGGCCCCTACCTGGCTGTAGGCCTTGGGAGGGTCCCTTCTCTGCAACCACCCACACAGGGTCCCCACAGTCAGCAGGCGACAGGACCAGAACTCACAGATGGGTCTCCTGCATCATCCTGAGCTCACTCGCCCTGCAGACCTCTGTCAGGTCTGCCAGCCCTCCGGGCCAGAGCTCTCCAGCCTTCGCCTGCCCAGCTGCTCAGCAGCCGGTGCCCACTCTCCTCGTGCTGTCACATGTGGCCCCAGACACGGGCAGCCCCAGACCACAGCTGAGTGCCAGAGGAGAACAGCTGCACCCAGCAGGCAGCTGTCCCCACCTGGCCCCAGGGGCCCACAGGGACACCCAGCAGCCCCACGGTCATGGGGACAACTCCCAGGGAGCCTCAGAGAGCCTGGAGCGGGGCTGGGCAGGAGGCCCTTCCCGAGGTCCCTCAAGGTCCCTCACTCCCTTTTACACACACAGGGTGACCTGGCCTACACAGGCTCTCAGTCACTGGACACGAGTCCCTCCCTGAATTCTTCTCAGAGGGTTCCCCTCTCCAAGGCTGGCCTGCCCCACACCTCCTAGGCCTCCTCCCTCAGACATGCCTTTCCTCTCTGGCTACTTCAGTCACTCCCTCTGCAAGCTTTTCTCCCTCAGCTGACAGACATGAACAGGCTATCTCATCTCACCAGTAAACCCTCCAATGACCTTGGCCCCTTTCTGTCTCCCTCTTTCCCCACCATGGTCTATCTCCTTCTCTCCAGCACCCCCAGCTCTGCACCCCATGACAGCCCTAAGCTGACTCCTTCTCTGAGAAAATGTGCTGTAAACGTCACCATCTGCCTTTTCCTCAGTCCTGCCTCGTGACTTGTGGCTGCCAACCCGGCTGATGACCCCCAGTCCTGTGCCCTTCTCTCTGGACGTGCCACTCTCTGGCTTCCTCTTCCTTTGCTCCCTACTGCCCCCCATTCCCCAAAGGCAGCATTTGCTGAGGTTCTTTCCTGGCCTCCAAGATCTCTCCCCCAACTATCTACACCCATCAGTAACACTGGTCTGACGATGGGCTCCTCCCTTCCCCCTCCCCCTTGCCCATAACTTCTCCCACATTCCCTGTGTCCAGGGCCTCCCTTCGCCGGGTCTCCAGGCTTGGGGGCACTCCTGACAACCCTCCCTCTTTGTCCAGTCCGCCTCACCGAGTTCTGAATTCAATCACAAGCCCAGGTGGCTGTTGCTTCCCAGTGTCTCTCCCACCAGCCCCTCCCTTTTCACCCCCTCCTAGAGCCTAGAGGCCCCACCCCTGCCTCTATTTCCTGGGCCCCTGCCTTTCCCTCCATCAACCTGACCCATCCTACGCAGGGCCTCCAACTGACCTCTGGAACGCACCCTCCCATCCATCCTGCCCCCGACTCCTGCTTTCAAGGCCTCCACAATTTCCTCCCCCCGACCCCGCCTTCCCAGACACATGTCCCAGTCAAAGGGACCAGGCACACCTCAAACTCCCCTGCCCTGGGCCTCAAGCTCGCACCATTCCCTCCACCCAGGACCTCCCTCACTCCAAGTCTGCCCACTGAAGCCGTTCCCATGCTTCAAGGGCCAGCTCAGGTGTCTGTGGGTCCTCTGTGGTCCCTCCTGCTCAGCCTCCCTGAGCCGCCCTCTGTACCAAAATTAGACAGCGCTGCTTGGAGCAGGCCGTGGACAGGTCTCTTCTCCAGCTGGAAGCTGAGCTCTGAGAGGCGGGGACTAGCCTCAGGCTCTCAGTTTCCCTCCAGCACCAGCTTGGGTTAAGGCCCATGGGCTCATCACGGGAAGCAGGCGCACCCACGCCCTGAGCACATACAGCACACGCGCCTCCACACCGACACCGCGCATGCCACTCAGGCAGCCCGATACCAAGAGTGCTCAGGAAAAAGGTGGCCCAAGCCCGCTGCCACCTAAGGAGCCGTGGTCCCAGGCTCATCTGACTCCCAACCTTCCCAAGCTGGCGCCAAGGCCTTACCTCCTTCAGGTGGACCCTTGTAGGGGGCCGGCGCCGCTGACCCCCACGTACGCGGTCCCGTGTCACATGCTCCAGGGCACAGCTCTTGTCCACCTTTACCTGGGAAGGACAGGGAACCACGTCAGGCCCCAGCAGGCCTTGAGGAGGGGAGGAAATGCCCGGGCATTAACCTGAGACTCAGAGGCGGGGTCTGCACCTGCATCCTTGCTTGACAGGGTCAAGTGCCCCAGCTGTCCCTCTCTTTGAGGCATCTCCCTGCTTTTCTCCCTGCCTCTACACAGCCTGCATCGTCTCTCTGCAGTCTGAGGCTCTCCCTCCTCTGCAGCTGCTCGCTTTGCCTCAGTCTTCCTGCCCAAATGTGGTCTATCAGCCCTCAGCCCTCACCCCTCAGTCCACTGCAATATGGAAGCAGCCCTGAGGCTGCTTTTGTGCTTAGCTGGGGGGAGCGGGGAGAAGACAGCCCATGATCCCCTAGTACCTGGCTTCCAGAAAAGACCTTCCCTGGCCCCAGTCACTCTCCCAGGACCCCTGGGGATAGCTCAAGAAAGAGCAGGGCCTCTACCCCCAGGGGTCAGGGAGTCTGGGGGGCAGCATCTCCTCTCTAAGGATAAGGAATGAGGGTGAGGAGTAGCCGGGAAGCCACAGGAAGAGTCACATGGGAAATCCAGACTCTGAATCCCGGAGCAGCCTGTCCCTGCAGTGGGGGGGTGGGCTAAGACTCTTCTGCCCACAGGGGAGGCTCAGGCCCACCTGAGGGTCTTTGCAGTGGAGGAGCTGGTCCTGCTCCGCCAAGGCTGTGGGCCGAGACCCAGCCCATGCTCCTGTGGCCTCCAACACTCTCTCCCCGGAAATGGGGACACTTTCCCAAGCAAGTGAAGGGCTGAGCATGGCACAGTCACGTAAGACGTGATCCAGGAGCCATGGCTGCGAGGCAGGGAACCTGGGTGTTAAGAGGGAACTTGTGTGGGAAAATTCGCTCCCCTTGGGTCTCAGTCTTCTGCAATCCAAGGGGTCACTCTAGGTGGCCCCCAAGCCCATTTTTGCCCAAACAGCTATGAATCCATGATGTCAAAGATAAACCCTCCCTAGGAGATCTGGCCCCCTGGGACACCCTGCCTGCCCAAAGCCTGATCATGGCCCTGCTGCCGTCACCACTACAGCACAGGGGGCTGGGTGGCCACTGCAGGCAGATAAGGAGGCCCAGGGTTAGAGCCAGCCAAGCTTGGACCTCACCGCCCAACTGAAGAGTGAGCTGTCAGGCTCTCAGCTCGCCCACAGACCTCTCTGCTGTTTCCTGCTGTTTCCGGCTGGGGCTGGGTTGGAAAGGATGCATGGCTGCACCCAGTTAAGTTCTACCCCACCACTTACCCACGTTTTAATTTAAAACAAGTTACTTAACTTCCTTACACCTCAGTGTCCTCATCTGTAACATGGGAACACAACCACCTACTTTGAGGGGTGTTGTGAGGATTAAACGAGGTAACAACCACAGATGCCCCAGTGTTTGTAGCAGTGACATAATCAAGGGGTTGTCAGGGTGGGGTGGGGCAGGGTCCACTCTGAGATCACACACGGTGGGAAAGGAGACCCAGAGCCGTCCACAGGACCTCATCGCACCTCGTCGAAAGCCTTGTTCTTGCCTCGGTTGATCCCTTCATTGAGGGCTTTGATCCAGGATTCCTTCTCCTCCCCGTTGGGTGCCTGGAACTTGATGTCGCTGACCTGCAAGGGGCATGCGTGGGGTGGATAGTAGATGTTTAAAAGGGTTCACATTTGGGGTCTTGAGGAAGCTTCCCACTCTGGACTGAAGTCTGCCCCTGCACAGCTGGTCAGGAGCAAACCACAATGACCCCCACATCAGGTCTGACACTGGGGCTTCAGAGCAAGGGAGGGGCAGATCCAGCAGAGAAGGGGCCCTCTCCATGTATACAGCTGCCAGAGATTTGCATTCGAATCAGCCTTGCCCAGATCTGGTCTCACTCCATGTGACTCCCCCAGACCAGCTGCCTGACCTCTGAGTTTTCTCTGTAAAGTAGGAGTAGTCCCAGTCTACTTCCACCAGACTGAGTACAATGACAGAGGTGACAGGCATGAGGGGTGTCCACTGGTGAAGGCCCACTGGAACCAGGGCCACCCGCAGCTGCCCAGTGGGCCCCACAACCAGTCCTGGACAAGTGAAAAAGTCCCAGGGTCTCCTTTCTGGCCTTGAATCACAGACTGCAAGAGAGAAAGGGCATTAGGGGGTCAACTCCAGCCCCCTCATCAAATAGATGAGGAAAAAGAGGCTCATCAGATGGGATGGGACTTGGCCAAGGTGGCCTAAAGTAATACCATGACTTGACCTCACACCCAACCTCATCCCACGCCACCCCATGGGTTCCTTCCCACCTCAGGCAGGAGCTCCGAACTCCCACATTAGAATCAGAAGGCAGCTCAGAGAGGCCCCTTCCTGCCAGGCCCCACGGTCAGACAGGAAACAGTGGAAGGAGTGAGGCCACAGAAACCAAGGAGCCGCCCCTATGGTGGACACAGCAGTAGGGCCTCTGAGCTGCACAGACCAGCACTCACAGCTGGCTGACTCGGAGCCTCAGGGAGCTATGAAGATCAGTGATGTAGCAAAGTGTTAAACGTGGAAGTGGGCACAGAGGGGGTGCTCAGTAATAGGAATTATCACCATTTCTCTCCTTCTGGACAAAACAGTCCTAGTTTCCTCATCTGGAAAAAGGGATGACACCGCCTACCACAAAGCAATGCTGAGGGAATTAAACATGACTAAAGCCACAGTCCGGCACGTAGTAGGTACTCAGTAAATAGTTACTGAATGAATAGTTAATCAATGAATGAACTGGCCCAAGGTTCCCGTTTTGGGGCCGCTGCCCACTCTGACCTCAAGATGCCCTAGTTCTTTGTCGGGCGGGTCACCAGCTGCCCATCCCTGCCCGGGTGTTAAGATAGCGCCTTCCCTCCTGCTGCTCTCCCAGTTATGTAACATGCAGCCCGCCTGGCCCCCTCAGCATCCTTGTTATATAACTTCCTCCTGGCTGCCTCTGCCTTCTCCTCACACAGGGCCCTGGTCCCACCCACCTCCCCACGCCAGGCACAGCCAAATGCTCATTTGCATGACCAGGGTAAATTTGATCCTGGCAGCAGATCGGCAGCTAAGTCGAAAACCCCAGGGCACCTTGGCAACTGCCTCAGCCCAGCCATCAGGGCCAGTAGGGGCTCAGGAAGGGACAGCGCTGCATCTGGGCTCTGAAAGGGCCCACCCAACCCTGAATGGGGGCTGCGAGTAAGGTGGCCCAGGGCAGCCCATGAGCCCAGCTACACTTCTCCTGCTCACAGGCCCTGAGTTGGTGGGGTCCTTGCCTGGTGCAGGACTTAGCATCCCAGAGAGCTTGAGAGGCATACACTTGAACTCAGCAACAGATGCAGCAAGAGAAAGAGCAATGGCCTGAGAGTCAAGATCACAGGGTCTAGACGCACCAACCTGCAATGAGACCTGCACAGGTCTCTTTACTATTCAGGGCCTCAATGGGACAAAAACACAACCACTGGACTCAACCCAAACAGTGACCGTTTCCCACTGACAGCCCACCTAGGCAGGCTGGGGGGAGGGTGTTGGCCCAGGGGCTCCCCTAGGAGTGGGAATACGAGGTTAAATGGGACCCAGCCTCACCCTAAGGAACCCTGAAATCCTGCTGAATGAGCCAGGCATCCCACAAGGGTGGCCCGAATAGGGACAAATAGAGGACCAAGAAGTTGCTCCTCTTGCCCCACCCCTGTGTCCTGAAGGCTGCACACGTCCCTCCTCAAGCCCTTCCTAGCACAGGCCCCGCTAGGAGTTTAGAAGCTAACGGGACTGGACACAGAGAAGGCCCACACATGGCTGGAAAAGGGGGGAGGACAAAATGGCAGAGAGGAAAGAAGCAGGAGGGGGAGAGAGGAGGCAGGAAAGAGGAAAGGGCCAAGCTGGCTGAAACCAGCGGGGCAGCAAGGCCCAGCAGAGGCCACCCTGCTTCCTGGCAGCGTCTGCCTGTGACCTCATGGCAGGGGTGTGGGGACAGGGAGGCAGGAGGGAGAGGGGCACGCAAGACACTGGAGTCTTTGTTTATTTGATTAGAGGGAAAAAAAAGGCAGCCTCAGGACCAGACAGCCAGGGTCATGTGACCTCCCGGCCAGCCTGCAGCCTCCCTGAGGAGGGGAACACCCAGGGCGATAGGAAAGGAGAGAGGATGCTGGGGGGGGGGGGGGGGGGGCGGGGCCGTCTACCTTCTGGCCTTTGGAGAGCGCCCACTCTCTGTGTGAGCTCCTGGGTGCTGAGGGTCAGGGGCCCTTGAGCCAGAACCAGGGTGGGCTGCGCTCCCGCTGCCCAGCAGCCCCCACCAATCACCCCGCAGCCCCATCTCCCCGACCCTCGCCCTGCTCCCAGGGTCACCCAGAGCTGACCTGAACTCTTGGCACGATTCAGGGATGAAAGGTAGGGTGCTGGCCGAAGCAGCTGACAATGCAGCTGCACAAACAGGCCTCTCGGAAGGTGAGGCCCCCCCCCCCCAGTGGGGCCCGACCCACCTGGCCCACCACCAGATGATTCTCAGAGCCACGAAAGGAGGTGGCCCACAGAACCGTGCTGGCAGAGGACAGAGGAGCAAGGCCCCCTCCACCTCACATCCACATAAGCTCACTAAGGGACACACAAAGACCCAGGCAGCCCCTGGGCCAGGCGAACACTCAGCGGCACATAAAGAGGTGCACACACGCCCATCAGGCACACAGGCAGACCTTCACATAAAGCGCACTCTACACCTCTCCCAAATACACACACACACAAATAAATACAGCGCCACTGAGAGAGGAAGTGGATCTCCAGGACAGGGTCGGGGCTCCAGGGCCTGAAAGACCAAAATGTGGCTCTCCCCTTCCTCACAGAGCCCTAAGCATCAGAGGTCAATGAAAACTGCCCCTACCCTGGCACACCGCCACCCCCAGGGTCAGAGCTCCACGGTGGCTCCCTTGCCCCCACCCACCGCCAAGTGGGACAGAGGGTTAGTGAGTAAAGCATCATGGTCTCCTCCAGGGCCCAGAGCTCTGGGGACCACAGAGGACTGGGTTCCTGGCCCTTAAACCTATGAAAGAGACAGAATGGCTTCGGGCAAGCCCAGACGAGGCCCACTCTCCAACCCCCAGCCTCTGTGACTCAGCCCCGCTCTGCGAGGCTCCACGTGACATGCAGAGGTCGGGGCAAGGCACGGCCCAGCTGCAGATTGGCCTGAGCTGGCGAGAGGCGCTGTAAATGCCAGCCTCCAATCTGATCTCCCTCCTGACATCTGTGAAACTCCACCACATGTTAACACCCAGCCGGACTCCCTGCCAGAGGTGTGGGGTGCAAACAGCGAACCTCATCCACACACACAGCATGTCCCAGGGCAAGAACCTCTCAGGAAAGAGACTTCCTCCAGGTTCAGCCAAGAAAGAACAGTGCGAAGGGAGGAAAGCTGGGGGGCTGCAGGTCCGAGCACTGAGCCCAGGATGAAAGGTAGGAGAGGTGGCCCACCCAGGAAGGCCTGGGATGAGGAGAGGGTGTGGCCGCCTGATTACGTCAGGGTGTCAGAGGCCTGGTGGGGTGAAGGCCTCATCCCCAGCTTTCTTGCCTCAGTCCTGGGCCTCCTGGGTACAGGAGATGGCCAAGGGCCCCACCTCCCAAAGGCTACTTTCCAACTACAGCCTGGGAAGGAGGCCCCAGGGCCTAGAAGGGGACGGGGGAGCAGAGCTCTCAGCAGAGCTCTAAATGCGCCTCCTATCAACCAGGGGCTGGGGCGACTTCAAGATAAAAGCAAGCCAGAGGTCCAACCTGTGGCAGCCCCTGGGCCTGAGCCTCAGCCACATTCAACAGAGAACCGGCAGACTTGCATCCAGGGGCCCAGCCTGTCTTGGAGAGCCTCCCAGGGGTGACCTTCCCCAGCAGACCCTGGCCTGGAGGGAGGTCAGTCAGCAGCAGGCCTAGCCCTACCTTGTTCCCTGGGGACCGCAGCAGGATAAAGCGGTGTTTCCGCTTGAGGAGGGCACGAAGGTCCTGGCACTTCTCATAGCTGCCCAGCTCCACTGTCTCCACACACTTCTGCTCATCCTGGGGAGGGAGACAGAGGGGACATGGTGAGAGCTAGATGCCCTAGACCCTCAAACACCCAGGCCCTGCCCCAGACCCTGATCGCACTCGGTGAGGGCACTGCTTGGTCAGAAGGGGCCCTCGGGCTGCCAATCAACCACCAAGATGCAGCATTCAGACCCTGGCAAGGAGACGGTGTTCAGTCCACGCTGGTTGGAGGGATGCCCTCAAGGCTCACCATCCATGTGAGAAATGGGGCTCACAGCCTGAAGGTGTGTAGCAGGGCTGACTCAAATGTGCCTAAGGTCAAAGGAGGAAACGCAGAAGCTAGAAAGGCTTAGGAAAGTGTGCCTGGGAGTCCGTGCAGGCCCAGAAGCCAGGCAGAGACCTGTGAAAGAGGTGGTCTGGAAGGAGGAGCAAGTTGTCACAAACGAGGGGAAAAAAGGCCTTCCAGGCAGAGCCACAGAGAGAAGCGTGAATAAGGCTGTTTGAGGTTACACAACCTGCCTTCACCACAGTGATCCAGAGTTGACTTCCCCACTTGGCATCTTCCTCTGCTGACCCTTGGCTTGGGGTGAGAGGCCACTCTCCATGGCCTGCACAATGGAGAAGGCAAGGGTTCCTTCAAGAGTACCCCCTGAGTCTGCCACCGTGAGGCCTCATCACTAGTAAGGCTGGTGGCCAGGACAGCGGCTAGCCTCTTCTCGGCCACCCCTGGACGCTGGCTGGGCTGCCTTTCTGCCTGCCAGCCCTGGCCCTTGAGTGTTTTCTCCTCGTGGGCTCTACCCACCAGGTGCCTCTCCAGCCAGCTGTCTGGGACACCCTCCTCCCTCAATGGTGGTCAGTTAGTTCCACTTCCAGGGGACACCCAGCTGGAACAGCTTCCTGGGTGTGGCACACTCTCCCCCTGGAGACTCGAGGGAAGTAGATGCAGGCCCTGGAGACTGGCAAGCAAGTTAAGCAAACTCTTGCTGTTGGACATCATGCAGAGCATCCAACCAGGGACCGCCTCAGTGCTCCACAGTTTGGGGCGGAATATCTGGGAGGCAGTGACTCGATTATTTGCAGAGGAAATGCCCCAATTTCCCTCCATGATAATTCGCATATACTAAGAAACCCTGACACTCAGCGAGCACTTTTGCATCCCCAAGTCTCCTGAGTCCCTCAAGCACCCTGAAATCCTAGAGCCCCAGTATTTGTCTCATTTTATAGAGGAAGAGAATGAGACCTGGAGGCGAAGAGATTTGCCCTTGGGCACAGACCCAAATATAAGGAGCAGGGCCAAACGCAAACACCCATCCTCTGACTCCCAAGCCAGAGCCCTTTGTAGCATACCACACTCCTTCCAGCCAGAGCCAGAAGCTGGACAGTGCCCTAGCAGCAGGCTGCTCTGCACCAGTGGTCCTCCAGGTGTGGTACCTGGGCCAGCAGCCGCAGCATCACCTGAGGACTTGTTAGAAATGCAAATTCTCTTGAATAAAAAAAATATATATATATATCCCACAAGGACTCAGAGGAAAAAAATATACAAATCAATTTTCACTGCAAAGTAAAGGAGCTGTTACAGTGGAGGATTACTGGACTTAACGTCAATATTATGACATAGTATGAGTGTGTTTCGTGTTTGGTAATTGCAATCATTGTTGTTTTTGTTGTGGTCATCCATTTACAATGCTTGGCGTCAGTTTATTTATCTCTTGTAAAAATAAAATACAGTGTGTGTGTGTGTGTGTGTGAAAAAAAAAAAGTTAATGCAAAGTGTATCTGGGGACCAGCGCTGGTTTGCACATTATTTCCTACAGGTCTTCGTCAAGATGTAGTTTAAATTAATCACATGTTCAGTGAATAATGGTACAGTTTTTGTAATCTTTTTTTTACCCCTATGTTACATTTATTCTGGTTAAGTTTATTGAAATATAATTTTCTGTCTGTTAAATCTAATAATAAAAAATTGGATAATTGGAAAAAAAAAAAAAAGAAATGCAAATTCTCAAGCCCCATCCCTACTGAATCATAATCTTGGGGGAATGGGCCTGGCAATCTGAGTTTTAACAAGCCCTTATGCAAAAATTTGCAAACCTCTGCTCTATACCAGAGATTCTCAACCTTGGTGGCACCTGGTAGCTTTAAAAAACCCCAGTGCCCAGGTAACATCCCAGACCAATTACATCAGGATCCCTGGGGGATAGAGCTCAGACATCAGTATTTTTCAAAGCAGATGATTGTACAGCTAAGGTGAGTAACCACTGACCTACTCTCTCTTCAGCCTTTCAGGGAAAGGGGAACAGGTGGCCAGGGTGGCCTGATCTTTCCCATCTAGATTCAAACAGGTGTCTTTTCCCATTTTTGCCTCCACGCATCTCTTTCCAATCCTTAGTCTCCAGTCCCTTCCAGGTTCCTGCACTCAACACAAGGGCTGGTAAAATCCACCTGCTCCAGGAAGCTGCCCTGCTCACCCGCAAGAGCCTAAGCCTCAGTGCTCTCTCCCTCCTCTAAGGGTCCCCATCAGAGGGCACTTCTGCAGGCATCTTACTAGGTGCTAGGGACACCCTGTCATGGGGAAGAATGGTCCTAACTCCCTGCTGAGCCATCTCTCTCTACCCTCTGCTGCATGTGTCTGCTCTCCTTTCTGTTCCCCCTACAGCACCCTACAAGGGGCAGCCCTCAAGAGGAAAAGTTTGCTGAACTGAATGCCTGACTCAGAGTGAGACTCCAGAAAGGACGTCCCCCCGACCCCATCCCAGAGAGAGAGGCTCACCTACCCCATGGGCACAGGCCTCCCCCGACTAGGCAGCTACTGGCCCAAACATACCCTCCTCTGTCTGGAAACAAAAGTCACTCCATCTCCACCACCCGGCTCCCCACGGCTGCCTGACCTGGGTCTCCTCTCAACCTGAAACGCTGAATCATCCGGCCCTTCTGCATCTCAGAAAAATCGGATAAACCAGCAGACACAGGGCGGGGGCAGCATTTTTGGAATGTCAGCCTCACTGACAGCAAAGAAACAGCCAAGAGTCATTCGCACTCGCCTAGTTCCTTACATCAGAAAGAGGAATTGAACTAGTAAGCATTTCTCAACTCCTTCTCCTGCGCCAAGCTCCCCCACCCCCGAGTGCTAAGTTCTTAAAACTGCCCTGAGGTTTTTAATAGTGATTTTTTTTTTTAAAGCATGATTTAGACTTTTTGTGTTTAGGGGATATGAAATCCTTCCTGCTTCCCAGACGTGGGCCAGATGTAGAGAGGTGACCCAGGACAAGTCTGGTAGCGCCTGACGACGGGCTGACAGCTGGGGGGCCTGTCACTCAACTCTTATGGCAGCTGGGACCGGAGGAAGCTGCGACAGCCCCCTTTATTTATAAAAATAGCCCCCTGCTGCCGCCACAGCACATCCTAATTCGGTGACAGCAGCAGCAGAGAACATCTGGGGGGCTGTCTGCACCATTCACCCCCTTGGCCTCCTCCGGCTGCTTCTCTGACACCCCAACTCCATGAGCCTGGGGACTCGGTCAGGAAAGGTGAGATGCTTCTCAAAGGCAGCTCCTTTGAACACCTAGATCTTTGTTGGTCTGTGACAACTATGAATTTGCCAAGACAGCCTGAGGCATGCTGACAGAGGCTGATGGGGAACAGGCAGGATCCCCCTTCCTCTGCCCCCAGGCCAGTTCTCCCCCGTGTACTCCGTGTGTCAGAGTCATACAGTGATAGCCCAGTTGCAGTGGACAGGCCCTCTGAGAGCCTCAACCCCAGCACATAAACAGCATCTCCAAGTAAAGGCCACCTTTTCGCCTCGGGTCTTCACCCAGAACTTTATTGACACTTATTTAACACACAACTTCCACATCCTGGGTTGTCCAAGTTCCAAACCTGCTGAAATGAAAAGGGGCACAAGCCTGAAGTGGGAAGACATGAGGACTGTGAGAGGCACAAGGACGGCAGAAGCGGCAACTGGCAGCTTGATGTCAGAGGAGAATGCAAAGCTGAAAAGTACAGTCTGGCAGTACGGAGCAGCCTGATTGATGATCATCAGTGACTCTTAGCCACCAAGGAAAGACTCCGTTTAGGCCAGCACCTTCTGTTGAAGGGCAGACAATATCCAACATATTTTAGAGGACTTCCACCAAGAATAAGTTTTAGAGTTTACTTGCTGGCATAGCTGGATGGAGAGATCCCTGACTTTGGTTCTAGACCTGACCTTCATTCACTGAGATGTTGAACAGGATTTGAGCACCCTGGGCCTCAGGGTGCTCCTCTGTAGAATGTGACATGATGACCACTCTTTTTTTTTTTTTTTTTTTTTTAATATTTATTTATTTATTTGGCTGTGCCAGATCTCAGTTGAGGCATGCAGGATCTTCGTTGCCGTGTGCAGGATCTTTAGTTGCGGCATGTGGGCTCTTAGTTGCGGCATATGAGATCTAGTTCCCTGACCAGGGATTGAACCCAGGTCCCCTGCATTGGGAGCACGGAGTCTTAACCACTGGACCACCAGGGAGGTCCCCATGATGACCACTCTTAAGGGACTATCGTGAGCATCGTCCAAGAGGTATGTAAGACCTCCAAACAAGCATAAGCAACAAGTATTATTTCTACTATCATTACTGAGTGGAGCAAGCTTCAGTTTTCTGGAAACTTCCCAGATGTGGAACCTAGCCCCGGGACAGGGAGCTGCAGTGAAGGTGGACAGCTGAGGAGACACACACATCCCTGTGTACATATGCTTCAAAGAGCCCCTCATCCAGGAGTCCTACACTCGCACCTAGAGGTATTGTCCTTGTACCACACAGACCCAGAGAAGACCAGGCAATCGCCCAAGGTTGCACAGCAGGTCAAAAGCGAAGCAGGCCTTCCAGTCCGGGTTCTGGAATCCTCTTCTGGCCTGGGCTGCCCTCACTTTGCTCCCTGACCCGGCACCCCCAAACTCAGGACCAGGCAGTTCCTTACCTCGTTCTCGTAGACCAGCAGCTGGGCCTGGCAGAGGAGCAGGTAGCGGTCTTTCCAGAGGCCCAGGAAGCCCCCGCTGCTCTTCTTGATCCAGCCAGCCTTGTCCACTGTCTGCGCTCCCCGAGGCTTCTGGCCTCCCTCCTTCACGCCCTGTAACATAGCATCCGGACATGCCATGAGGGTTGCTGCCGTTGAGGCCACACAGGGATGTGTCCCTCTGCTGGATACCTACTGATATCACCCCATTTGAGCTTCCCCACAACCCCTGAGGCAGATATTCTCAATCCAATATCAGAAATAACAGTTAATAACAGCAGCCACAACAATAGCAGCTGCAGTCACCTTATACTGAACCACTGTATTATGTTTTACCCAAACTGTCTCATTTAACCCATGCGACTACCCTCCCAGGTGGTAGCATCATTAGCCACATGTCACAGCAGACTGAAGCTCCGAGAGGGGAGGTGACTCGCCAGAGTCACACCCCTGGAAGGACAAAACCAGAATTCAAACTGGGTCTCTCTGACCCCATGTTCTCCCCTCCACCATTCTGCCTCCCACGTATTCATTCAAACTCATCAACACACGCTGTGCTGAGCACCTACAATGTCACGGATGCTGGAGTAGGCAGGGAAGAGTAAAAATAATGCATCTTTGCCCTCATAGGGCTGGCAACGCGGGGAAGGAGGAGCTGAACAAATAAACACCAGACATAAATACATTAACAACCATGAAATGCTATGAAGGAATCCGTGAAGGGGAAGTGAAGAGGAGGGAGCGCGAGAGGACAGTGGGGGACCTGGCTCAGGTCAGGGTGGCTCAGGAAGGCCTCCCAGAGGAAAGGACGTTCACGCAGGCTCAGAAGGATGGGAGGAGGCAGGCAGGCAGGCAGAGTGGGAATCTTCCTCCCTACCCCTGCCCTTCTAGAGAGCCCACTCTGCAGCCCCTGCATCCTACCCCAAAGCAGGAGGTTCCACTGCCCTCACCCCTGCCCCAGGCCGGGACTTTAGGGTAGCCACCTTGTCTGGCGAGGGCTCCAAGGACGCTGCCTTCGACCACAAGCAGGTATAGGAGGTAAACTCAAACCCTTCTCTAGGACACGGCAGCCAGCCTGGAGTCTCCAGGCCAGTCACTGACATCTTGTGCCTCTTGATTACCTGCTTGAGTAGCTGGGCGCCAGGTGTATGCCTACCAGATGGGGTGGAATTCACATTTAGTCCCCAGAACCCAGTACCATTCCTTTACACATAATGGGTGCTCAAGAAATATCTGTGAAATGAAAATAAAAATACACCCAAATTGCTAACCACTTTGCTTCAATGACTGGTACCCACAGTGGTGAGTGTGAAGGGGAGAGTGAAGGAGAGGGGGGCTAAGAGCATGTCAGAATCTACAGGATGCTAGAAGGAAATCAGCACTGACTAATTCTGACTGCTTTATAATTTACATAAAGCTTAAAAAAGGGGCTCCAGTTAAAGGGAGCATACCTCTCCCCAGGGATACCCTGTGGCCACAGCTGCCTTTGGAAGGACAAGTCCAGACAGAAGTGTGGTGGGCCGTCAGGGGCTGGACAGGGCATGGCCTCCCTGCGCTCCATCGTGGCAGGGAATCCGCAGTGCGGTTCTTACTACGGCCCCTCCCCCTCTGAACTGCATACCCCAGTGGTCAGGAGTCTGAGCTTTGAAGTCACGCAGACCAGAGGCAGGTCACTTGGTCCCTCTAAGCCTCAGTTTCTTCATCTGTGAAATGATGATATTAACAGAAGTTGCAAGGATTATAACTCCTTGAGGGCAGGGGTTTTTGTTTTGATTACTGCTGTACCCCCAATGCCTAGACAGTGTCTGGCACATAATAGGTGCTCAATAAATGTTTGTTGCTGAATAAAAAGATACGACATACAAAGCAATGCCTAAGGTACCCTAAACTTAGTAAATGGCAGCTGTCATTATTGTTACTGTTGTCACTGCCATCCTCTCTGGCTCTCTGGAACCCCTTCCCTGGGCCTGGTTCAGAATTCAGGACAAGGCCTTTCTGGGCTTAGCTGCTGGGCCTTAATGCTCCCAGGAGCTCCAGGAACATGAGGTGCCCCTCAGGGTCTCTCCCTAACTTGTAGATGGCAAGAGAAATGGAGAAGTGGAATGGTCCCAAATGGTCTTCCTGGATGGAGAAATGAGGAAGTGAGAGGCTTGCTGACAGGCCAGTTATGAGCCACCCTGATCAGGGAAAGAGGGGACTTCGGGGCCCTTTGACAAGAAGGGGGAGGCTCTAGCATCCTACCATGCACCCAATGCCCCCCCCATCACCAGAGACCCTGTGTTCAGCCCCATGGGCTGTGTGACCCGCTGGGGCCTCATCCACACAGAGACCCCTCCATGCTGGCCCCCACCAGGGCTGGAGGGGTAGAAGTGGTAAATGGGAAACCCGACCTCAACATCTGCCATGTCACACCCCTCCATTAGCAACTACAGCAGCTGGCCACCCCCTAGGCCTGCAGACTCTAGGCGTCTCTTAAACAAGACTGCGGAGCGTGCTGCTCAGATCTACCTCTGAGCTCCAAGCTCGCCTCCTGTTTGCAGAGGCCCACCCACGACCCCCTGGGATCTCACATTCCCCTCCACTTGTGACCTCCCCTACTCGCCTCACCCACAGCCTGAGACGTGAAAACTTCCTGCCAGCTGGAAGCTCCCGGGGGCCAGGCTGGAACCTGGTACCCAGACCACCATCCTCCCGGCATGTAGCGGAGAAGTGCCCGGTGAATACCATGACTGGATTAGCTAGGGAAGCCAGTCCAGAGCCTTTAGGGATGGGAGTACCAGGATGGCACTGAGGAGAGAAGGCACTTGAGGATGAGGGGAGTGACAGCTGAGGGGCTGGAGGTGGCATGAACCAAAGCCCAGGGGAGGGTCTCCTTGCCAGAATCAGCCACAGCAACAGCCACCAGAAGACAGGCCTGGCTGGAGGTCAGAGTCCTGCCATCCTTCACCAGCCCCTCTCCCTGCCCCTCAGACACTCTCCCACCAGGGGGCCGGAGATGCCCCAGTAAGTTTTAATAAGCGGGCCCTCCCCTTGGCAGGGCTCACAGGGGAGGTTTTGTCCTGCTCAGCCCAGTTTCTCGGCCTCCTCTCCTCTTACTGACCAGCTGACCACTGTTCTTCCTGTTTCGCTCTCTCTTCTCCCACCCATCCTCACTCAGGCCCTCCCCCCCGCCCACCGCGAGCAGCTCCTGAGACACCCCTGGGCACCAGCCTGGCTCTGCTTTGCCTGAGATGGGAGGGCCTCTGGGTCATTCATTAAAAATAAAAAAAAAAGAGGAAAAAGATACCAGGTCAGTCAGCCCAACACTGTGCACAGAAAGGAGCATGTGGAAAGCCACAACACAGGCCATGACAGGGAGACAGAGACCAGCAGAAGAGAACTTGTTGGCACCTCACATCACAGGGAGCTTAGGATAATGACCTTTGCCCTTTGACTAAACCCCATGATGCCCTGACCAAACTCTGCTAAGAACCTACCATGTCAGAGCCCTGTGATGGGGCAATCAGAGAGAGGAAGCACAGGCTCTGACCTGGAGAACTTCCAGTCTGATGGGGGCAACACAGACCCTGCATAAGGGAAATCCCCAGTCTGGGGGTTGGGTAGGCATCCCCTGCTTAAGAGGATCCCAGCCCACTGGGAGGGCTCTAGCACTGACCCAGACGGATACCCCGGTCTTGGCTCTCTGGTAGGGTAAGGACTTGGGGTTAGTTTGGGAAGCCCTTGCAGAAGGAAGGGTTTTGGTAAGACCGTGAGGAGGGAAAGAGACACACATCTTGGCTCAGAGAAGAAGGAAAGGCACAGAGGGTATCAAAGACCCTATACTCTCAACCCCTTCACTACAGGATGAGAAAGTGCAGGCCAGAAAGGGTCGAAGATTAGCTTAAGGTCACAAAACCAGTGCTGGGACAGGACACTGCCCTGCCTCTCTCTAGATGTGTTAGGGCAAAGGAGCAGCCTGGTGCCACTGGAGGCCAAGCCAGGGAAAGGCATGACTGAGAGGAAGAGGGGCAGAACCCCAGGGCGGAGATAGGAAAGGCTGAGTCCAGCTGCAACAATACCTCACACTGATAACTGAAGCTTTCAAAGCTTTTGTACATAAACCATCGCATTTCTGGACTGCCCACCTCCCTCATTTTATAGATGGGGAAACTGAGGCCCTGAGAACACAAATGGTTAGATGCCCCATGCCCAGACCTACACTTCTGCACCAAATCTCAGCCTGATGGGGACTACCAACCCATTGCATGGAGGAGGTCACTGAGGCTGAGGGGGTTTGGCATCAGGGTTCCTGGGGCATGGGGAGGAAGTTCAAAGCCAGGGGGAGGACTAAAAGCAGCCATTTGGGAGTGAGGTGATGAGGCCAGCCCGGGGTCATGGGGCAGAGCAGATGACTAAGATCTAAGAGGTGTTTTAGAGAAAGGAGGATGGGCATTGAGGCCTGGAGAAACAAGAGGAAGTTAAGGGGAGAAGAAATGAGAGGAAAAGAGGGATGTCACAGGGGGGGCGGGGTAGGGAACAGGGAGCCCCCGGCTGTGTGGGGAGGTGGTGGGCAAGACCTTAGATAGCCCAGATGTGCGGGGAGCTTTTGGCATCTGGGAGTCAGTAAGTGGCAATGTTAGAGACTCAGGACCAGAGAGTGTACAGGGTTGGGCTGACCTCCAGACGAGCCATTGGCCCAGGAGGCCCCAGAACTTCCCTTAATTGGGGGCCAGAGCAGATCAGGAGATGGAGTAATCCTGTCCCAAACCCCCTGGGAGAAGAAGAGGGGCCACAGCCAGATAGCCCAGCCCTCACAGCAGGGGTGGGGAAGCCCCACCCCTGTCAGCAAGAAACCACAGCCAATCATAGTGGCCTGACTTTGCCCCCTATTTCCACCCACTCTGAGAGAAGGGGCTACAATCAGGACCCGGGGAGGAGACCAGGCCCTATATTTTATAGAAGAGGAAATGCAGGCTTAGAGGGGAAGTGACTTATCTACCATCCCACAGAAATGCAGGGCCTGGCCTGGAGGGAACTCTGACAGATACCCCAGCTGCCCCTGGGCAGTGGTCCCAGGAAGCAGGGAGAGGAGCACTGATGGGGACACAGGCAGCCTGGTCCCCAGCTGGCCAAGGTTGCCCCAAGAGTGAAGGTTTCATCTTTCCTCCCCACTTATCCAGGCAAAGACACATCTCCTCCCCTCGCTCTGGGAGGGGCAGAAGCTGAGAGCCCCTTGGGGGACCAGAAGCAAAATCCTCTAGCCACAGCAGGCCCCTCCCTAGTTTATGCATTCCACAGTCACACATTAAGTGCTGGCAGTGTGCCTGGATGAGGGGGCTACTGAAAGAACTGAGTTTGCAAGTGAAGGGCAGGGGTCACAGAGTGCCTGACCCCACCCCAGACCAAGAGGGTCCTGAGGGGGAAGAGGGAGGCTCAAGGGGCATTGCTGGTCCAGCTGCCCAGCTCTTCCAGGGAGTCAGCCCTCCAGGGATGTGGGGAAGGCAGGGGCAGGGATCAGCCCCTACAAGGGCCTGACACCCAAGCAGGGGAGAAGGTAGACTCACAGGGGAAAGGGGACTCACAGGGACTTAAACAGGGGAGAAAACGCAACTTTTCCAGTCCTGCGGCCACCAGACAGGGTCACAGCCTCAAGATTCCTTGAGACAGGGACTCCAGAACCCACAGACCCACCACAAAACACACACACACACACACACACACACACACACACACAGTGTGCCCTAAGGATCCGACGTGGACGGCACAGGGAGTCAGTGGTAAACAGGGTTCGAGCCCAGCAACCTAGGACACTTTCAGCAAGTCATCAAACTGACCAGAGCCTCAGTCTCCCCATCAATCCAATGGGAACAATAACAACCACCATGCCCATAGTTGGTGAGAGAAGACAGAAATAATGAAGGAGGATGGGTCTGCGATCCCTACCCCCGCCCCTGCTCATCTCATTTGCCTAGGCTTTGCCTGGAGACCCGCGGGAGAGGGGCTGGCTGGAACAAGGGCCTGAGCCAGGGACCCCAACCGCCGCGAGGGTCTCGAAGACCCCAGCCCAGGTCCTCCGACTGGCCCGGCCCTCACCTCCTCTTCCATGACGAGTCCGCTGAGGTCCGGCCGCTCGACCGCTCGGCCGCTCACTCCCGGCGCCGCGCGGTCTCCGTTACCTCCATCCACCGCCGGCCGGGCGGCGGCTCTGTGCGTTCTGTCCCGCTGGCTGCCGGGGGCCCAAGAAACTTCGGGGGGGCGGGGCCGAGGGCGGGGAGAGGCTTCCGGGGGCCGGGGGCGGGGCCCAAGGAGGGGACTAGCGGGGCCCCGAGGCCCTGGTCTGGGGCGGGAAACTAGGGCCGGGGCCGGGCTGAGGGAGGAGCCTGGGCGGGGCCGGGCGGGGGCTTGGGGACTGGATGGAGGAGCCGGAGCTGGAGGAAGACGGGGGTGGGGTGGGGAACCGGGCGGAGAGAGGTTTCCCTGACTCGCGGAAGGAGAGGGACTGGAAAGGAATAAAGGGTCCGGGGACCGGCAGGGGGAGGGGAGGGGGCTTCCGGCCAGAGGCAGAGGCGAGGGAAGCGGGCGGGGTCCGAGGGCGGGGCCGGGGTGGGGCAAGACCGAGAGAGCGCCTGAGGAGGTGGCGACTTCTGCATTTCAGGTCTCCTGACCGAGTGGGCTGGGGTTGCCTGGTCGGGCCAAGCCGGCCTGGGCGGCCCAGAAATGGGGGCATCGAGAGAGTCCTTCTTTCCTACCTGACGCTAGGGTAGTGGCGACTACCTGGTCCTCTTCTCCCTGGAACCTCCTGGCAGGGCGGCGCCTGGAGCTCGGATCCCGTCCGGAGAGTCGTTTAACGGGAAGACCTGGGGCTGAGAGTCTGGACTCCAGGGTCCCTTTGGGGGAGGAGGTCTGCCTCTGACTCTCGGGGGTCCCCAAATGCAGTGTTCTCCTGCCCTCGTTGGGCATTGTTCAGAGCTGTCCTCCTCTGGTTCCTATATCTGAGGGCCCCCGCCCCCACCCCCATCCAGCAGTGAATCTTGCAGCCTTGGCAACCTTGCCGAGGAGTGAAATGTAGGGACCAGATAATGGTGTTAGTTATACCTTGTACTCCCACTTTACACTTAGAGAATCAGAGGCCTAGGGAGACAGGGTGACTGGCTACATCCCAACCTCCAGCATGGTCCTGTTCCCTCCACACACACACCTCTTCCCTCTTAGCTCTCTGGGTCAACCCTGCCCAGTGCCTCTGCAGGAAGAATTAAGTGCGTGTGGAATCAATGGTGACCTCCTTTGGCTCTGGCTGCCATAGCAGCAGCTGTACCAGTTGACCCAGCTCCCCTTTCACTGCCTTCTGCTGGCCCTCAGGCTTCCAAGTCACTTCCAGTCAGCATGGAAAAGGGCAGCCTGGAGCTCCAGGGCCAAGAGGAAAGAAGATGGAGTCAGACTTTTTCTTCATACCTGGGCCTGGGTTCCTTTATCTAAAGGGATGAAGAAAACCCAGCCTGGGAAACTGAGAAAATCAGTATACATGACAAGAACCTCTTGTGGCCACCACACGGTTTTATTCCCTCAACTTGCAGAGCTGTGCAGCCGTTGTACCCTGTGCCTGAGGACTCAGAAGATCCTGTATCTGGAAACTCATGTTCTGCCTGCTGGAGACCAGAGCCCCTGGGGAATTCGTGTTGTTGCACAGAAGCAACTCATGGTGGGGTGGGGGTGAGGTCAGTTTTGATATCCAGGCAGCTCTGTCCCTTGAGAGTGAGCCACTGATAACCACTTTGGTCTCAGTTTCCCCATTCAGCCCATACTGGCCCTCTGGTTGTTGCCTCCACACCACACGCATTTTTTTCATCACAAATATTTTATTTGCCTTGATTATGCGTCAGGCCCTACACTAATGGCTGGAAGATAATGGCAGGACCCAGGGTCCCTGTCCTTTTTCAGGAGAGAAAGGCATGTAAACAGAGAAAACTATGTGTTAAATGTGAGGATAAAGGCATAGAGGAAGGAAGGGCACTAAAACCGGGACAGAAGGAACAGGCATTCCAGGCAGAGGAGACAGTGTGAACAACATGGAGGCATGGAGGCATGAAAGAGTATTGTGTGTGTGTGTGTGTGTGTGTGTGTGTGTGTGTTTGTATAGGGAGGCCAGGCTGGAGAAGCAGACAGAGCTCGGTGTAGAGAGGACCTTGAAGCTGTGTTGAGGAGACTACATTTCAACCTCAGGCCAATGGGAAGTCACTGAAAGTCTGGGGCTGTGGAAGGGATGGAGTCTATTTTGCATATGTGCCATTTAATCAACAAAGTTTATTGAGTGCCTCTGAAGTGGGGTGTTTTCCAATACTTCATCCTGGCATTTATCTGTTCACTCAAAAGAATTTGGGGCACCTCTGTTATCTGCTCACTGTACTAAACTCCTCACAAAAGTAGGTACCCATCCATGAAATAAATAGAATTTTTATCCTCATTTTACAGATCAAGAATCCAAGGCTTGGACCTGTTTAAGGTCACTTGACTGGTAAGTGGTGGCCCAAGGATTCAAACCTCTCCTGACTCCAGTGCTCTCTCTAAATGATATGTTTTGGCAGCATTGTGTGACCAGGCCACAGAAAGGCCCAGGCCCTGCCTTGTAGAGCTGATGAACCAGTAGGAGGGTAGACATGTCCTGAGAAGGGTACACGGTGTGTGCTGAGAGCTGGTTCCCAGAGGGGCTGGAGTGACTAAGTTGTATTCTAGCAGGGTTCGATGGATGGGGGCAGAGGGGGTGCAGCGGGAATTTAGGAAGTGGGAACATCTCACAAAAGTAAGAACTTGTAGAAGACCCTGACTTGTTAGGGGACTGTAGGCAGATTTCTGTGGTCATATGCATGTGATGGTGGTGGGGAGTTCAGAAAGATGGCACCAAGGAGGCAGCAGGAGCTAGGGCACTAAGTGCTCTGAGTGCTGACCTGAGAGATTTGAAATTCCTCCTGCAAATAGCTGGGGGCCACTGAAGCAGTGAAGCAGGGCCTGACATGATTTTCATTCTGAAACCTCATTTTCATAACTGCTGTGTGAAGAATGGTGACAGGGCAAGAGAGACATGGAGACCCATTGGGTCAGAGATTGTTACAGAAATCCAGGTTGGAGGTGACAGAGCTTGAACCAGGCCAGTGGTTATAAGGATGGCAGGAAACAGATTCAAGAGATAGTAGAGATAGAGCAGTTGGGGCTTGGAGAGAATGGTTTCATTATTCATTGATAAATATCCATTCAATAAGTATCTGTTGAGAGGCCACCATGTCTCAGGCACTGTTCTAAACACAGGGCACAAAGCCATAAACATGACAGGGGTGATCTCTGCCCTCTTGAAGCCGGAAGAGAGAGATGATAGGCAAATAAACAAATGACCATGATAACAGAATGTGATAAGTTCTCTAAGGAAAGTAAACAGGTAATAAAATAATAATTGGGGAGCCAATTTTAGATATGGTGTGAGTGGTGGGGGGGAGCTTTTCCAGAGTGGAAATTTCAGCTGAAACCTGAAAGATGAGAAAGAGACAGTCACCAAAAAGAGGCAGACAGTCACAGTGAAAGGCAGAAGATATTTCATGCAGAAGAAAGAGCAAATGCAAAGCCTCTGGCATAGGGTCTTCAAGGAACACCAAGGAGGCCAGTGTGACAGAAGTATAGTGAGTAAAGAAGAAAGTGGTAGATGTGAGATCACAGAGGAAAAAGGGGAGGGAGTTGGCCTCAGGCTATGGTAAGGACTGTGGATTTTATTCTAAAAGGAATAGCCTGGGGAGGCATTTAACTAGAGCAGTAGCAAAATCTGATTTATATGTTTGAAAAGATCCCACCTGCTGCTGTTCAGAAAGGATTGTAGGAGAACCAGAGTGGAATCTAGGAATCCAGTGAGATTATGAGACTACTGCTGTAATCCAGGGGAGAGCTGACAGATTGCTAGTTCTAGGTTGTGGGGTGGAGGTGGAGGGAAGTGAATAGATTCAAAATGCATTTTGATAACCTATAATGGAAATGAATCTGAAAAAGGATATTTTATATATATATATATATATATATATATATATATATGAATCACTTTGCTATACACCTGAAACACATTTTAAATCAACTATATTTCAATTTTTTCTTTATCCATTTATCTGTTGGTGGCCATTTAGGTTGCTTCCATGTCTTGGCTATTGTAAATAGTGCTGCTATGAACATTGGGGTGCATGTATCTTTTTGCATCAGAGTTTTCTCCTGATACATGCCCAGGAGTGGGATTGCTGGATCATATGGTAAGTCTGTTTTTAGTTTTTTAGAGAACCTCCATACTGTTTTCCACAGTGGCTGCACCAAATTTACATTCCCACCAACAGTGCGCATTCTCCACACCCGCTCCAGCATTTGTTGTTTGTGGACTTTTTAATGGTGGCCTTTCTGACCAGTGTGAGGTGATACCTCATTGTAGTTTTGATTTGCATTTCTCTGATAATTAGCTATGTTGAGCATCTTTTCATGTGCCTATTGGCCATTTGTATATGTCTTCTTTGGAGAAATGTCTATTTAGGTCTTCTGCCAATTTTTTGATTGGGTTGTTTGGTTTTTTTGTTGTTGTTATTACTGAGTTGTATAAGTTTTTTGTATATTTTGGAAATTAAGCCCTTGTCAGTCGCATTCTTTGCAAATATTTTCTCCCAGTCCATAGGTTGTCTTTTCATGTCAACTATACTACAATTCTAAAAAACAAAACAAAACATTTTGGAGGCAGAAACAACAGGTTTTGATGGTGGATTGGATGTGGTAGGTGAAGAAGGAATCAAGGATATGGTGTGGGTTTTTAACTTGAGCCAAAAATGGAGGTGCCATTTACAGAGATGATGAAGACAGGAGAAAAACAGGTCTATATGGTATTGGAGAAGGAGATTAAAAGCTCTGTTTTGGAGAGAGTGAGTTTAACATGCCATTTGGGGGCTTCCCTCGTGGCGCAGTGCTTAAGAATCCGCCTGCCAATGCAGGGGGCACGGGTTCGAGCACTGGTTCAGGAAGATCCCACATGCTGCAGGGCAGCTAGACCCGTGCGCCACAACTACTGAGCCTGCGCTCTAGAGCCCGCGCACCTAGAGCCGGTGCTCCGCGACAAGAGAAGCCACCGCAAAGAGAAGCCCACGCACCGCAATGAAGAGTAGCCCCCGCTCACCGCAACTAAAAAGAAAGCCCACGCGCAGCAACGAAGACCCAACGCAGCCAAAAATAAGTAAATAAATAAATAAGTTTTTTTAAAAACCATGCCATTTAGGCATCTGTATGGAGATATCATCAGGAGGACAAATGGCAATACAGTCTGGAGTTCAGGGGAGAAGGGCAGGGTGGGGTTATAATACTGAGAATCAGCATGTAGCTGATAATTAAGCCATGAGATTGGAAAAGATAGGAAAAAAAAATAAAGTCCTCCCACATTGAGAGGTCTGGTTGAGGGAAAGGGATTAGCAAAGGAGACAGACATGAAGCAGCCAATATGTAGGAAAAACGAGGGGAGTATATTGTGGAAGTTAAGAGAGTATTTCAGCGAGGTATAATCAGCTGTACCAGAGGTTCAATAAAATGAGTGTCAGCTGCCCAAAGAAGAAGCAACACAAGGTGAAGTGCTTTGGAAGCTGGAAGACCGCGAAACACCCTTTCAGCTCCTCTGCAAGACTGTTGTAAGCTTAGGGCTGTAAAGGTGGGGAGGGCAAAAGCACAGGGAGAAAGGACCGCAGGGGGAGAGGAAGGAAGGGGCTGGCTCTTTCAAGTATCAAACGAGAAAACGCCGAAAGTGCAATTAGTAAACCACCTAGTCTTGTGCTGATGTCGTCGTTATTATTAGTGAGCCGGGGATTGGACTGAGACCGCCAGTGGGAGAAAGCAGATAAGACGTATAGAAAGAGTTCTGGAGGAGGAAATTTCATAGTGAAGAAAACCCGTTCCTTCTGACAGCTTGCGTTAAAACCAGGCTTGAGATTAGGCGAGGAGATCGGGGAGCAGTGTTGCGCTTCACTCGGAATTGACCCCTCGGCGGCAGCAGCGAGCAGAAGACCGGCGGATGCGAAGAGGGCCCAAAGCCCAGAGGGAGGAAGTCCAGCCCCAGATGTGAGGAAGTCCAGCCCCAGATGTGAGGAAGTCCGGCCCCAGATTTGAGGAGTCCCTCTGCCTCCGCCTCCCTCCTCCATCGGCCAATCAGAATCCAGCTGACGGCCGGTGGCGCTGGGGCGGGGAGGAGGGCGGAGTCTGAGGACCGTTAATCCATCGCCAGGCGGTATCTAGTTTTCCTCCGACTCCTTTCGCTCCAAAGACTCACTGTTAACCTCATGGGCAGAAAACCACTTTGGAAAAAGCTCTTGCAGCTTCATATAAAACTAAATATAAACTCCATGACCAGCAATTTCTCACCTAGGTATTTATTCAAGAGAAAGCATAAATCCCAGGGGCTTCCCTGGTGGAGCAGTGGTTGAGAGTCTGCCCCCTAATGCAGGGGACACGGGTTCGAGCCCTGGTCTGGGAAGATCCCACATGCCGCGGAGCAGCTAGGCCCGTGAGCCACAACTACTGAGCCCGCGTGCCACAACTACTGAACTCCACTTGCCTAGAGACCGAGCTCTGCAACAAGAGAAGCCACCGCAATGAAGAGTATCCCTCACTCGCTGCAACTAGAGAAAGCCCACGGGCAGCAACGAAGACCCAACAATGAAGACCCAATGCAGCCATAAATAAATAAATAAATAAATGTATTTAAGAAGGAAAAAAAAGGTAAGCATAGGGACTTACCTAGTGGTCCAGTGGTTAAGACTGCACTCCCAATGCAGGGGGCCAGGGTTTGACCCCTGGTCAGGGAACTACAACCCGCCTGCTGCAACTAAGACCCGGCGCAGCCAAATAAATAAATAATTTTTTTTTAAAAAAAGGTAAGCATAAACTCTAGTTAATTCTATGCATGTTGAAGTGTTTAGATGTGAAGTGAACTGTTGTCTGCAACTTTGAAATGAATAAGAAAAAATGGATTGACGCTCTGTGCTTTGTGACCACCTAGAGGGGTGGGATAGGGAGGGTGGGAGGGAGACGCAAGAGGGAGGAGATATGGGGATATATGTATATGTATAGCTGATTCGCTTTGTAATAAAGCAGAAACTAACACACATTGTAAAGCAATTATACTCCAATAAAGATGTTAAAAAAAATGGATTGATGAATGGGGAGATGGATAGATGGTTAGATGTGTTAAAAGAAATACAGCAAAATATTAATTGTAGAATCTTGGTGGTAGGTGTATGGTGTTCACTGTGAAAGTCTTTCTATCTTTCTGTATATGTTGGACTATTTTCAGAATAAAATGTTTGGGGTACCAGGGGCTGAGAGGAGAGAGGAATGGGGAGTTGTCTAATGGTTGTCTAACCGTTGTCTAATGGGTACAAAGTTTCTGTTTCAGAATAATGAAACTTTTCTAGAAATAGTGGTGATGGTTATACAACATTTGAATGTACTTAATGGCAATGAATTGTACATGTAAAAGTAGTCAACGTGGTAAATTTTACATTATGTATATTTTACAATTAAAAAAAACTTGAGGGAATTCCCTGGCGGTCCAGGGATTAGGACTCGGGGTTTTCACTGCGGGGGGCGGGTTTCAATCCCTGGTCGGGGAGCTAACATCCCGCAAGCCGAGTGGCGAGGCCAAAAAAAAAAAAAATTGAAAACCAAAAGAAAAAAAATGTTGGGGAAAATTCATGTGGAAGCCTCCATGCTTCCTCTAGAATTGGTCTGGAATACTACACAGAGAGAAGGGAGAAGGTAGCCGACAGTGTGAGTGTACTAGGCCCACTTTGAGCAGAGGGTAGTGGGAAGAGAGAACACAGGCTTTGGAAATAGACAGACATGGGTTCATAATCCCAGCTTTCGCTTTCTAGCTTATGATTGTATTTGTTTCTTATTGCTATAGCTGCTGTAACAAATTATCACATATTTAGTGGCTTAAAACAACACAAATTTATTATCTTGCAGTTCTGGAGGCCTAAGATGTGTCTCACTAGACTAAAATCAAGAGCTGTGTTCCTTCTGGAGAATCTAGAGGGGGAAACCCACTTCCTCACCTTTTCCAGCTTCTAGAAACCTCCTGTATTCTATGGCTTGTCTCATGTCCCTTTCTTCCATTTTCTAGGCCAGCAGTAACATCTTCAAATCAATCTTTCCCTCTCTCTCTGTCTCTCCCTCTTACATATACACATACACACACACACACCTCCGCTTCCTCCTCATCACATCTCCTTCTCTGACTCTCTAGCCTCCCTTATAAGAGTCCTAGTTGGGCCTACCCAGACAACCCAGAGTAATCTCCCCATCTCAAGATCCTTAATTTATCACATCTGCAAAGTCCTTTTTGCCATGTAAGGTAACATATTCACAAAAGGAATCTGGGGATTAGGATGCAGACATCTTTGCGGTTTGCGGTGGGCGGGGGCGGGGGGGGGTCATTATTCTGCCTACCACAGTGACATTAAAAATTTTCCTGTGCCACTAGTACTCATATGTCAAGACAACACTTAAGAGGAAAAATATTTCTCATGATTTTTTCCTAACAGTTTTATTGAGATATAATTCACATACCATACAATTTAAAACAAATAATTTAATGCTTTTTAGTATAGTCACAGAGTTGTGCAATCATCACATCTTCATCTTTCTCCATTTTTAAATATGAGGAAACAAAGGCTTGAGACATTAAGGAAACTTGCTTAGAGTAACATCTGACTGGCAGGCCTGGGGCAATGCAGTGGCTGTCAGGAACTGAGATTCCAGTCCAGGGCTGGACTCCCTTCACCGAGTTAGACCAGTCACCTGGGAGCAGTGTGGTGTAGCAGTTAAACTAGCAGGCTTAGACTTGGGTTCAAGGCTTTGTTTTGCTATCTACAAGCTATGTGACATCTGGTAAAACTTCTTGGAGCCTTGGTTTCCTCATTTGAAAAATGGGGGCGGGCTTCCCTGGTGGCGCAGTGGTTGAGAATCTGCCTACCAATACAGGGCACACGGGTTCGAGCCCTGGTCTGGGAAGATCCCACATGCCACGGAGCAACTAGGCCCGTGTGCCACAACTACTGAGCCTGCGCGTCTGGAGCCTGTGCTCCGCAACGAGAGGCCGTGATAGTGAGAGGCCCGCGCACCGCGATGAAGAGCGGCCCCCACTTGCCGCAACTAGAGAAAGCCCTCGCACAGAAACGAAGACCCAACACAGCCAAAAATTAATTAATTAATTAATTAATTATTTAAAAAAAGAACCTAAAAACCATTAAAAAAAAAAAGGGGGGGGCTTCCCTGGTGGCACAGTGGTTGAGAGTCTGCCTGCTAATGCGGGGGACGCGGGTTCGAGCCCTGGTCTGGGAGGACCCCACATGCCGCGGAGCAACTGGGCCCGTGGGCCACAGCTGCTGAGCCTGCGCGTCTGGAGCCTGTTCCCCGCAACGGGAGGGGTCGCGGTGGTGGGGGGCCCGTGCACCGCGATGAGGAGTGGTTCCCGCTTACTGCGGCTGGAGAGAGCCCTCGCGCAGAAGCGAAGACCCAACACAGCCAAAAATAAATAAATAAATAAATAAATAAATAAATAAATAAATAAAAACTCTATTAAAAAAAAAAAGAACCATTAAAATCCCTTATTAAAAAAAAAAAAGAAAAATGGGGCAATTCAATAAATGACCAGGCTGACTCACGTGTAAGATGCCTTCTAGCTATGTCATTCCAAGATTTAATGAGGGAGGAAAAAGATAATTAAAAATGAATTCCCTAAGCATTCAGTTCAATGAGAGGGATGCGAATTCCCTGAAGACAGAGGCCCACACACTTCCCTTGTACTCTGAACACCTGGCCACAGGTCTCAAGAGTTCCTCACTCATGGGTCTCAGACGCATGGGAAAGACAAATGCGTAAAATGATGGTTACAGAGATAGATAAGTGTGGAAAGAGCTGGTGGGGGGCGGGGTGGGCAGCGAGAGCAGTAGGCCGTGGGGTGTGTGTGTGTGTGTGTGTGTGTGCGCGCGCGAGGGTTGGGGGGTCTGCCCAGAAATGGGCAAAGGTCCTGTGAGTGTAAACAGAGAGGGATCAGAGGCAGCTCTTCCTCAAGGCCAAGTTCAGCCTTAGTGCGAGGGCTAGAGAGGAGGGAGTGTGTGTTGGAGGCAAGGTTCTGAAAATAAACCTTCAGAGACGCGATTGGTGACACAACACCACGCGCGGCCCAGTTGCAGTCCCCGCCCCCTCCCACCACACCCACTAGTCCGCGACTTGGTATGCTCCGCCACCACAATAAGCCTCCTTCCTCCGGGGTGCTATTGGTACAGCCCAAGCCCCGAGAGTTGAAACCCAAAGAAAGACACTCCCGTTGGCACGCCCGCTGTCTCTGATTGGCTGGAAAATTTAAAGATCCGGCCGGTGATAGGGTGATTCTCTACACCCAGTATTTGAAAGTTTCTAGTGTCCTACTTTTGACTGCATGCCGACTTTGCTCAGCTTGTTCGTCCGAGTGCTGGCGCAAGTGAGTGTTCACCCGATCCTAAAGGTGGGAGGCAGAGCGCCTGCTTCTTCAAGGGGTCCCTACCGGGAGGGTGCGTACAAGTGGGTCAGACGGAGGGTGAACGGAAACCCGGACGCCAGGGTCCTCCGCGATTTCCCTAGCCAAATATTTTCTACCCCATCCCACCTTGGAGATGGGAAGCGCCGGGGCTTCAGAATCACACAAGCCCTGACTCCTACTAGCCGTTGTGGCCTCTCTCAGCCTGTTTTCCACTTCTGTACACGGGGAATAGTGAGACCTGCTTGGCTGCGTATAAGCCAGTGAACGTACCTGGAAGACAGAAGGCGCTGATTACCTGCTGAGTGCCCTGAGTACGGAGCTCAGTACCCTGCTTACCTCCACACGTGAGAGTCCCCTGCTTCCTGGGGAGAAGACTCAGGATTCTCGTGCCCGCCCTGGGTCTCTTGGAAGCAGGCTTCTTTTCTGCTCAGGGGATCCCTTCTTCTGTGGCCCTTGTCGGACAGCCGAGGTTCCCCAACCCTGGGTGCACTTGACGCTGCCCATCCGCCGCTCTGGGAATTACTGTGTAGGAGAGTAATTTCTAAGAGAATTTCCGGTTCGCCCCAGGACCCTTTTACCTTCTCCGTGAACTCTTTGTGTTACCAGTGACAGCCCCGGGACCCTTTGTGGCTATGACCCGGCTCCCCGTCCTGACCTCTATACCACCTATTATGTCCCCTGAGTCCCCGTGACCCCTGCGCTCCGGTCTTTTTGCAGACCTGCAGGGTTGGTGGCGATGCTGTCGGGCACCGAGGCAGCGGCAGCGGAATGCGCGGACGCGGAGCTGCGGTGCCGTGTTGCTGTGGAGGAGTTGAGCCCGGGCGGGCAGCCGCGAAGGCGCCAGGCCCTACGCACCGCGGAGCTGAGACTGGGTCGTAACGAGCGCCGCGAGTTGATGCTGAGGCTGCAGGCGCCCGGGCCCGCGGGGCGGCCGCGGTGCTTTCCCCTGCGCGCCGCGCGCCTCTTCACGCGCTTCGCCGCGTCCGGGCGCAGCACTCTTCGGCTTCCAGCCGACGGCGCTCCCCGGACCGGCGCCGTGCAGCTGCTGCTCTCCGACTGCCCCCCTGACCGCCTGCGCCGCTTCCTGCGCACTCTGCGCCTCAAGCTGGCCGCGGCCCCGGGTCCCGGGCCGGCCTCCGCCCGCACGCAGCTGCTTGGCCCGCGGCCCCGCGACTTCGTCACCATCAGCCCGGTGCAGCCCGAGGAGCTGCGGCGCGCGGCGGCCACTTGTGTCACGGACTCCACGCCGGTGAAGCAGCCCACGGAGCCCCGGTCGGGGGCCAAGCCCAGCACCGTGAGGACAGGAAAGGGGGGACGCCTTGGGGAGTGGGTGTGCCACGGAGACGGAAGAGACCGAGAAAGCCCAAGTTTGGGGGGAAGATGGTGGCGGTGTTCGAGATGGCTACTGGTTATCCCAGACGAGATGCTCATCAGACTTCTGAGAATGACAGGAATATGGGAATTGTGCATGTGTTTCTCATATGGTGCAATCCCTGAGACTGAGTAACGAGACTAGGAAAAGGGGGCCAAGGTCACATTAAAAGAGAAAGCAGAGAAGGTGCTTCAGAAGAAGAGTGGGAACTTGGTCGCCCTGGAGGAGGAGAGGAGGTTTTGGAGAGAACGAAGCGGTCAGCTGTGTAGGGGCAGAGCCAACGGGTCCAATCAGATAGGGGGACAAAGCCTGGTGGGTCTGACAGTGTTCGGGAACTGGAACAGATGGATCACAGACCACAGAGGTTTGAGACAAGCTGGTGAGAAGACGGAGATGCGGCAAGAAGGGGCCCTGGCTAGGCAGGGTTTTGCTTGGGTGTTTTGAGGCAAGAGAGACACATCTGTGACAGGAAGGGTAGTGAGAAGGAAGGATGGGTAAGAGAACCAGGAGAGTTAGGGAACCCAGGGGAGAAAGCTGAAGGAGAATCTGGACCTGCACACTGGGGTCTTCAGGGCACCAGGAGTCAGTGGAGATCCAGCCTCGGTCCCTTCCTCAAGGAGAGACCTGGACCCCTGTGGTTACTAGCAAGATCTCCAAGTGAACCAAGGCTGCCCAAGGGCTCCAAGGAGAGAAGCCAGCAGAGACACAAAGGGCTACCAGGCCAAGAAGGGAGGGGGCAATGTCTAGGGAATGTGGGGAGGCCCTGAGACAGCCCTATCCCCCCAGGAAGTCCGAAGGTGGCCCCTGCCTGTGAAGAAGCTGAGCTTGCCCCCCACCAAACCACAGCTTTCCAGGGAACAGGCTGCTGTGCTGAGGGTTGTCCTGAAAGGCCAGAGCATTTTCTTCACTGGGAGTGCAGGTAGTGGGGGGCAGAGTGGGTGTGGGGGGAACAGTGGTGTGCTAGGATGGAGAAGTGGCCCTGACTTTGCCCTCTGCCCAGGGACGGGGAAATCTTATCTGCTGAAGCGTATCCTGGGCTCACTGCCTCCCACAGGCACTGTGGCCACTGCCAGCACTGGGGTGGCAGCCTGCCACATCGGGGGTACTACCCTCCATGCCTTTGCAGGTAAGTGAGAGCCTCTGGGGCTTAAGCTGGGAGCAAGCCAGGCAGGTGGGAAGAGAGGGGAGGTCAGGGTTGAGACAGGGCTGGGATCTCAGCCCAGGCTGAATAGTGTCACTCACAGGCATTGGCTCGGGCCACGCTCCCCTGGCCCAGTGTGTGGCCCTGGCCCAGCGGCCAGGTGTGCGGCAGGGCTGGCTGAACTGCCAGCGGCTAGTCATTGATGAGATCTCCATGGTGGAAGCGGACCTATTTGACAAGCTGGAGGCCGTGGCCAGGTCAGTATAGGCAGTGAGGACTGGGTTCTAGTGGTCTTCCATGTGGAACTCGCTCACCCCAGCGCCTAAAGCACCCCATGCTCCTCTCCAGAGCTGTCCGGCAGCAGAACAAGCCATTCGGAGGGATCCAGCTTATCATCTGTGGGGACTTCCTGCAGCTGCCGCCTGTAACCAAGGGATCCCAGCCCCCGCAGTTCTGCTTCCAGGTAGCACTCACCCTCTGGCCCTAACCCCCATGGAGGTCTGCTCTGCTCCCTGACGCCCCACTTGCCCCCACCAGGCCAAGAGCTGGAGGAGATGTGTCCCAGTGACCCTGGAGCTGACAGAGGTGTGGAGGCAGACGGACGAGACCTTCATCTCTCTGCTGCAAGCTGTGCGGCTGGGCAGGTGGGCCCTGGGGAATAGAGAAGGGGCCATGGGATGCGGATCCAAGCGTGGGTCAGAGAGGAGCACAGGAACCCAGAGAAGGAGGAGAAATACTTCATGGCCCCATTGGGGATGATCACTCTGTGAGCACTGGGGCCCAGCCTCCCCCAGGGCTGGGTCCCTAACATCCAGCACAGGGCCTGGCACAGAGTACATCTCAGGGAATTATGGGCAGATGGAGACACAAGAGTTATTCAGAGTTGTTAACACTCCCATTTTACAGATGCAGAAACTGGGGTTCAAAGAGGTGAAGTGACTTGCTCAAAGTCATGGCTAGTAAGTGGCTGAGCTGGGATTTGAACTCAGGTCTGACTCTAAAACCCAAGTTCCTTGTACTCTTAGAGCCTGTGCAGCCACTTGGTGGGGGAGAGGAGGTTGCAGACGTGATCCCATCCCAGCTAGGACAAAAGGTTGAAATGCTACAGGTACTCTAACTTGGGAGTGGAAAGGAGGCCAGGAGGGCAGAAAATATGGACCGCAGCTGGGTCTTGAGACCCAGGTCAGATTGGGATGGGATGAAGGAAGCAGGTGGTGGTGGTGAGGGGCTTTCTATGCCTGGGGACAGGAGGCAGGTAGGAAGGTGCACAGCATACACCAGCAAGTGTGGGGGACCAGAGAAAGGCTGAGTGGCAGAGCAGTGAGAGGTGTTCCCAAGTTCTTCCTCCTCCTCTCACTTGAGTTGCTGCAGCACCCAGGCTTCCCCTGGAGGAAGGCTTGAAGTGGGGAAAATAGAAACACAGGCTAGATTTTTTTTTCCCCTAAGGCAGGAGGCAAGGGGCTAGAAAATTGTAGCTTGTAGGCCAACCTGATTATAGGGTACCAGTATTACAGGGTATCAACAGCAGAGCCTCACCTCGGTCTCTAAATCTCTGGCCTATGCTCACTCATCGTATCTAACTTCCTCAGGAGAGCGGCTAGCTCCAACCTGGGGACAGACACAGGGAAGGGCGCCTGCCCATGATCACAGCCAAGCACCACCCCCGTGCTCATTCTCCATGTCTGGGGTCCAAGTGAGGAAGGAACAAGTTGGCCAGCTTGGGGAACCAGCAAATCTTGCCCTGGTGCCCCATCCAGTCCCCAAGCCTGGTCCATGACCTGCTGCATGGGCCATGTCACCCACGTGCCCCGCCTTCCCTGGTGTTCAGGTAGGCTCTACCCTGATAGCCTGGCCTCCGCAGGTGCTCAGATGAGGTCACCCGCCAGCTCCGGGCTACGGCTGCCCACAGGGTGGGGCGAGATGGGATTGTGGCCACGAGGCTCTGCACCCACCAGGATGATGTGGCCCTTACCAACGAGAGGCAGCTGCAGAAACTACCAGGTGAGCAGGGAGCTGGGGCTGGGCCAGACCAGCTGGGAGAGGCCATCAGGCAGGCATGGCCCCCCAGGCAGCCTGGGCCCTTGGTGTCATTTAGATATCTCGGTCCCAGCCTCTGTGACCATAAAGTCCCTTACATTTGCAGGTGTAATTGTGACTTTGAGAGATGTGACCTTTCCTGGGTCAAAGTCATTCAGCCAGTAAACACTAAAAATGAGACTTGAACCCAGGCCTCTGATTTCAAAGCCCCAGCTAGGTTTGAGCTGTGCTCACTACCTCTCCCCATGCCCTAGTCTAATATGTGTTTTTTTGGAAATTGAGCCATGAGTCAGTGACTTGTAATCTGTTTGCCCAACTCTCTTTTCCCAGGTGAGGTACATAGCTTTGAGGCCATGGACAGTGACCCTGAGCAAGCCCGGACCCTGGATGCCCAGTGTCCCGTCAGCCAGCTCCTTCAGCTAAAGCTGGGGGCTCAGGTGAGTGGGAAGCAGGGCCCAGACCCTGGGAGCATCGGCCTCCCTGGTCCTTGCCCCTCTGCACAGGCTGCTCCACAGCCAGAGGGCCCAGCTGTGACCATAGCAAACTTCTTCCCTCCTGTTCCCAGCCACCTTCCTGTCTTCCGTTTTCCACTGCCCTCCTCTTCCTCCACCTGAAGCTCCAAGCAGTGTTGCTTTAGACAAATCCCTTTCCTTTGCTGAAGCTGGGTTTCTCCATCTCTAAATTCAGAGTAAAACACCTACCGCACTCAGTTGTCTTCTGTAGTGTACCCTCCACTGTGAGCCTCCTCCTTCCTTCCACAATGGCGAGGGTGGGATCCTTTTCTCAGGTTCCAAAGGGCACCTAGGGGGAAATGCAGGCACAGTGGTTGGAAGAGGGCTATCCCTCAGGATTGAGGTCCATACGCATTCCCTGTAATAGACATGGTCATTGTGCCCTGTCACCTTATTGTTCTTTACCCCCTCCTTCTGAGGCAAACTGAGCAAATGTCATTGCCCTTTGACACAAGGGGAAACTGAGACCTAAGGAAATAAAGCAGTTTGTCGCAGGGGCCCCAGCAGACTCAGTGCCCCTCCGTGACAGACCCCAGCCTCAGAGATCCGCCGAAGCGACCCCTGGAGCTGAGGCCAGGCGTAAGGATGCCCTGCTGTCCATGCCTCCGGTTTTCCTTCTCTCGCAGGTGATGCTGGTGAAGAACTTGGCAGTGTCTCGGGGCCTGGTAAATGGTGCCCGAGGGGTGGTAGTTGGGTTCGAAGCCGAGGGGAGAGGTAAGTGATAGGGGAGCAGTCCTACTGCTCGGGTTTGCAGCAGGGTCCTGGGGGTTAGTGTGCAGAGGAAAAGGCTAGCATGGAAAGGTGAGGCCTGTCCTCACCTCGGAGCCCTGAAGCGGGACTGAAAGGTGGGACTTCTCCACGCCTCCCTCAGGGCTGCCCCAGGTGCGGTTCCTGTGTGGAGTCACCGAGGTCATCCGTGCTGACCGCTGGATGGTGCAGGCCACTGGGGGCCGGCTTCTCAGCCGGCAGCAGCTGCCCCTCCAGCTGGCCTGGGCCATATCCATCCACAAGAGCCAGGTGAGTGTGGGGATGGGGGCAGGATAGGCCTGGGGCATGTTGAAGGGTGGGGGGTCTTAGAGGCTTTGTGAGGGTTGAACTTGCCCTGGATGGAAAGTTCCAGACCAGCTGTAGAATAAACCTTTCTTTAGTGCATTTCCCATCCCACTTCCTCTCTCTTTCCTGGACACATACACTTCCCCTCTGTCATCTCGGGCCCTGCCATTTTCTGAGCCACCATTGGATATATTAATTTTAACATATTACGACAACTGTAGGAGGTATAGTTGTAATAATCATTCCTGTTTTACAGAAGAGGAAAAGAAGGCTCAGAGAGGTTAAGTAACTTGTCCAAGGTCACACAGCTAGTGCCCTGCGGAGCCAAGATTCATTTCCATGACTGTCTGACCCAGACCTGAGCTCTTTCCTTTCACCCTTATCCCTCTACTCTTATCTTGGATCTGTATTTCCTGGACACCTCCCTACTCAGACACCCATCATCCTGTCTCTCTCTGACTCAGAATCTCTGGACTGGGCAAGGAGATCAGGGGCAATAGCTGGGCTGGTGGAGGTGGGGTCAGGTTCTTGGGCACAGGTGAATTCAGGCTGAGCTGGCTCCAGCCCTGTCCCTCTATCCCCCAGGGCATGTCCCTGGATTGCGTGGAGATCTCTCTGGGCCGTGTGTTTGCCAGCGGCCAGGCCTATGTGGCCCTTTCCCGGGCCCGCAGCCTGCAGGGCCTGTGTGTGTTGGACTTTGACCCCATGGTGGTTCGCTGTGACCCCCGTGTGCTGAGCTTCTATGCTACCCTGCGGCAGGACAGGGGCCTCAGCCTGGTAAGAGGGAGTCACCCAATGGTGGGCCATGTGGCCATGGGCAGCCTGGGAGCTAGGACAGAGGGAAGGCCAAAGGACCATGGGGAGGGGGTGGCAGAGCCTCCTCTGGCTCCGTTGGCAGCAGGGGCAAGAGGAAGGAGATGCTGGCCCCCAGGCTATGACTCGGGGGTGGCACAAGCCTGTGACTGGGTTTCTCTGGCTCTGATATAGGAGTCCCCAGATGACGATGAGGCAGCCTCAGACCAGGAGAACGTGGACCCGAACCTTTGATCTGCAAAGAGAAGACAAAGGGTGGTCTCCCCCTCTTCCTGCTCCCTGGTGGGCCAGGCCCCAGGGGATACCTGGGGAAGGGTAGTGAATGTCCCTTTCTCCCTTCATCAGGGGCTCTCAGCCTCCTGGCAGGGCTCAGGAGAGAGTGCTTCCCATCCATTTGCCAGCTGTTCCTCAGTTTTTCCCCTTGCCCTGGATGAGCTGCTTCCAGGGTCAGGAGTTGGCAATGGGCCTGCAGTGGTAGCTGGTGTTATAGGACAGAGCTCTCTGCGAGGGGCTGGCCACAGGGCCACACGGTTGTGAATGCCGCTCCCTTTAGGCTGCAGAGAGGAGAGGTGGCAGGTCCTCCAGGAGCAGGAACAGGCTGTAGGGGTCCTGGCAGGGGACTCAGGTCCCAAGCAGAGAAGGGAACCTGGGGGGGATCTTCACAGCTAGACCCAGCCCAGCACAAGCCAGGACAAACACCCTCCTGAGCCTAACCTGAGAACATGCACTGCAAACTGTGTGTCTATATCTTATGCTGCTCTTTCGGTGAAGAAATCGTGTGTAGGAGTATTGAAATGGATGTTCTCAGACTGTATTTATTTTGGACAAATAAACCTGTAAACCGTGTGAGGACTGTGAGTTGAGTCTTATGCTCCCTTTAAGAACCCCTACCTGGGGCACTGGCTGACCCTTTCCAGGGTGCTACCCCTACCCCACCCCGCATACCTGGTCACGTAGAGGTGTCTGTTAACGCCTTGATGGCTGAGCTCAGAGCACCCTTATATGAGGTTTTGTTAGTATCACTGGCTATTTGGCAAAGCTGAGTTACCTGAGGTTGGTGACTCATAGCGAATCACCGTCACCCAACAGTCTGACAAGGACACACTAGAGAATTCACACGGTGGGAAATGGGCCTGTCACAATGTCCAAATGCTGGGGGCCTCGGTTGAAACTTTCTCACTTTGTGCCTTGCTGGGGCTCCAGCTTGGATGTTCTGATCATCATAGCTTCAGTTGATCAAAAAGCCTGTTGGAAATTGCTCAGGGGCCCTCATAGGCTGGCAAAGACTATTAAGGTTCACTGCTATGAGTGAAAAGGTATCAGTTCTGGCTGATAAATACAGGTTATAGTGGAAGCGTGCATTGACAGCTCTAGAGAGCAATGGTTACTTAAATGTAAAATTGCCAATGGTGGGAGACCTCAAGAAGGCGGAAACCATGCTGGTTGCTAGGGGACATGAAATCTCGGGTGCTTGAAGGTGTTTATCCTTGTCTCCCAAAAGCCAGCAGAGGCTCCAGCACACAAAGATTGGGTGCTCAGGGAGTGTCTGCTTAAATGGGGGCTCAGTGCCATGGTGTTTCAGAGGGGCTACAGGGCCTCAGACCTTCACGGTGGGCTTCGTGGAGGAGGCACAGCCTGTGGAGAATTTGACTGATGGTTATAGATCGGGGAGAGACCTGGCTTTCCATCCTGATTTTACCACTCACCAGCTGTGCAACTTTAGGCATGTTACACAACCTCTCTGAGAGGGTTTCCTTACCTATATAGTGCAGGTGGTAACTGACATCCACATAGGTTTGTTGGGAGAAAGGCCAGCCACATGGCAGGAGGTCAATCAGTAGCTGTTATTAACATTTATGGGACTTCCCTGGTGGCGCAGTGGTTTAGAATCCGCCTGCCAATGCAGGGGACACGGGTTCGAGCCCTGGTCCGGGAAGATCCCACATGCCGCGGAGCAACTAAGCCCGTGCGCCACAACTACTGAGCCCGCATGCTGCAACTACTGAAGCCCATGCGCCTAGAGCCCGTGCTCCACAAGAGAAGCCACCGCAATGAGAAGCCCACGCACTGCAACAAAGAGTAGCCCCTGCTTGCCACAACTAGAGAAAGCCCACATGCAGCAACGGAGACCCAATGCAGCCAAAATAAATGAAATTTATGATGACTAATGGTTATCATCACCGTGGTGTCCGTAGAGCACAGTCCTGCCTGTTCCTACACTGGCTCCTTTGGCAAACAAGATGTGGGGTCTTAGAGGGGTGCCAGCCGGGCCCCCTGGATGACCCCTGCCTGTCTTGCACTTGCCACCACCCTTCCTGACCCTGAGGAGTCAGTTATTTTTCTGTGGCATGAACCCTTTCCTCTGCCCCAAATACAAGACAGTCTTGGGCTTCCCTGGTGGCGCAGTGGTTGAGAATCTGCCTGCCAATGCAGGGGACACGGGTTCGAGCCCTGGTCTGGGAAGATCCCACATGCCGCGGAGCAACTAGGCCCGTGAGCCACAATTACTGAGCCTGCGCGTCTGGAGCCTGCACTCCGCAACAAGGCCGCGATAATGAGAGGCCTGCGCACCGCGATGAAGAATGGCCCCCACTTGCCACAACTAGAGAAAGCCCTCGCACAGAAACGAAGACCCAACACAGCCATAAATAAATAAATAAACCCAAAAGTTAAAAAAAAAAAAAAAAAAAAAAAGACAGTCTTAGGAGAAGCCAAGCCCATCAGGGTGACCCCACAAACACAAGTGGGCAACCATGGGGGCTTTTAAATGTGATAAGGACAGACAGAACCAAGAAAACATCCTCAGTAATATCCTGTCACACTGGGATAAAGGAGACTTCCTGCCCATCTTGTGTGTTCACTTATTCATTCATTCATTCCACAAATATTTATCCAGGTGCTGGCTAGACACTGGAGACCCCACAGTAGCAAGAGACCTGGCTTAGATGTCTTCGTGCACCAAAGCACTGAGCACAATTACTTTAGAAAGGAGACACTTCATAAAATGTTTGATATTTAAAGAATTCAGGGACAGTGCCATCCCCTGAGAGGTGGGGATTTTTACTCCCATTTTGCAGAGGAGGTAGCTGAGGCCTGGGGAGCTAGGCAGTGGCAGAGCTGGAACTGGAACCCTGTGCCCTCCACTTGGTGTTCACCGAGCTGTCCAAAGGGAGTGAGAGGTGGGGTTGAGACAGAGGGACTGGTGGAGGGCCCACCTTCACCCTACCCTCAGTCGGAGGCCACGGGAGGGTTTAGCGAGGCATGACATGCTCCTTTCTGAGATCCTGGCACAGTTTTCTCACCCCTACAGGGCCAATGGTGGTGCTCAGACCCCTGCATCCCAGAGCAGTGGGCCTCCTGCTCCTCAAGCACCACACACCAGGCACCACTAGGTGGCGCCAAGTGGTCATTTGGTCTCTGCCCAGAGACCTGTCGGGTCCTTTGTCTTCCAGTCTCTGTGCCTGGGTGGGCCACCTCAGGACCTGGGGCGGCCAGTAGGCATAGGGAAGCTTCTTTGTTGAGAAGCTAGTACCAGGTATCTGTTGAGTGTCTCATGGTCTGAGTTCATTAGCCCCCTTGTTTTTCCACAATAACCCCAAGAGGAGAGTGGGACATTATCCCCACCTTATGGGGAAAGGAAACTAATCCCTTGTAAGGTTAGGTGACTTGGCCAAGGTCACACTGCAAGCTGGGTCTGGAACCCAAGTCCCAGGGTCCTGGGATTTTTGCAAGGTCAGCAGAGGGCACTGAAGCCAGATACTGGCTCCACCACTTGCTGTGTCACCTTGGACATGCTGCCTAAAACCTCAACCCAAATTTCATCGTTAGCCATGGACTTAGGAAAGGTAAAGAGCTGGGGTGGGGACAGGCATGTGGTAAACCCTCATGGTTAGCTCCTATTGGCCTTTATTGCACTTACCTGAAGAGGCCACCCTGCAACCCTCCTCATCTCTCCCTCCCCCTGTCCCCCAGCCTCTAGGGTGGCCAGAGAATAACAAAGAGAATTAGCAGGAGCCCAGAGTAAAGACTCTCTTTCAGTCTTCCCTCCTGGAGGACCCAGGCTGTGCCCAGCCTCTAAAGGGAAGGGGAGAATGAGGTCTTGTCTCCTCTCCTTCCCAAAACAAACTTGAGTCCCAGCCCTGATGGGTGACTGTGTGTATCATAACTGCCCCTCTTCTCGCCTCTGTCCACCTTCTTATCTGAGTGTCTTTGATGACTCTACGAGGGGGATCTTTAGACCTAGTTTACAGAGGAGGCTCACAGAAGGTGGGCAGCTCAAGGTCACAGGGCTGTAAATGGCAGAGCCAGGATGGCACCCAGGTGTCTGAAGCCTCACCTTGGTGTTCAGGACCTTCGCAAAAAGGAGGAAGCAGGCGCTGCTTCCTTTCCCCTAGCTTTGTCCCTGAAACCCCACACTCAAGACTCCATTTCTTTAGGATTCCAAGAGCATCGCCTGCTGAGACATAAATAGCTGGGAGGGGATGAGATGGAAGGGGAGGGGCTTGGTAGGAGACCCTGAATGGGGCAGCGAACCCCGGGTGCCAGACTAGCCCTGCGGGGAGGAGGCTGACAGTCAGCCCGCCTTCCACTCCTTGGACTCCCACCACCTCCAGCTCCCTCCTTCAGCCTCGCAGCCTCCCGGCAGATGCCCGCCCCAGGGGTGCCCCCTCACTACCCTCCCCCAGCTGGTGTTGGGTTCAGTAAGCAGAGCCCCAGCTCACCTGGGAAGGTGTCGAGTGAGGAGGGCGTCCAGTTACAAGCTGGGGCTGGGAGGGCAAGCAGGGGCAACCCAGGGGCAGGAGCCAAAGGCCTGGAACCTGGTGGTGGGGGTAGGTGTGTGGGGGGGCCTCAAGGCCTACCCCCCAACCCTGCAGGAGCCCCATCCGTGCTGCAGGAGGCCCCAGCTCCTGGGGGCTGAAGCAGAAAGACCATGGCATCCTCCTCAGATGCCACTTGGCAGCTAGCACACCCGTCAGTTCCCTAAGCTAGGCCTCAGTTTCCCCATCCTCAGAATGGGGGTAGGGTGGGAATAAGCCCTGTGTAACCGATCCACCACAGCCCAGGACTAATCTGGGTAAACTGTGAAGGGCTGTGCACACCCTTAGGGAGGGTGTTCTCCTCTCTGTTCAGCTCCAGTCCTTTCTCTCCAACACCCAGGGTGGCCTCCTCCCCCGCCCTGCACCCTGGGCCCTGGCACAGCACTCCATGCCTATTTAAGGCAAATCTCCTGATCTCCTTTTAAATAACATTCACTCCTTGTTGTGGAACAGACAAGCAGGGCCTGAGCTTAGAAAAAGGGGAGGGAGTTGCAAATATCCCATCAGAGAGTGGGGGGAACGGGAGACACGGTGGTGAAGCAGGTATGGGAGGGTCCTTGCACTCCCCACCCCAGCCTCCCATTTGGTCCCCTCACTGCTCAGGCCCTGGATTGGCTCCAACCCCTTTAGAGGGACTGGGGCACTCCCAGAAGGCTTCCTGTAGCCCCAGGGACTGTGGTGGTGTGGGAGACTGAGGAATAATGCCACTCCCAAGGCCTGGGGGGTGGCGTGCTTGGGTGAAGAAGTGGCATTTGACCAGCAAGGGGAGTGGGAGGGTCTGGGGTAAGACTGACATCTGATCTCACAGCCTGCCCATTAAGGATGAAACAACTGCTATTTGCTTCTAGAATCAGAGGCTCAGAGAGGACTAGAGACCAGCCTAGGGCCACAAAACTAGTGAGTGGAAAGGTCTGAAATCTAGGCCTGGCCCTGCTCCAAATTTATGCTTTCTGCCCCTCCATGCCAGGTCTCCTTGTGTCTGGGGCTGTATGTGACACCAGACAGTGACTCATCAGGGACCAGGCATCATTCAAAGTCCCCCACATGGGACTTCCCTGGCGGCACAGTGGTTGGGAATCCACCTGCCAATGCAGGGGACACGGGTTCGAGCCCTGGTCTGGGAAGATCCCACATGCCGCGGAGCAACTAAGCCCGTGCGCCACAACTACTGAGTCTGCGCTCTAGAGCCCACATGCCACAACTACTGAAGCCCAGGTGCCTAGAGCCCGTGCTCCCAACAAGAGAAGCCACTGCAATGAGAAGCCTGTGCACCGCAACCAAGAGTAGCCCCCGCTCGCCGCAACTAGAGGAAGCCCGCGCGCAGCAACGAAGACCCAACGCAGCCAAAAATAAATACATAAAAAATAAAATTAAAAAAACAAAAACAAAAACCAAGTGCCCCCCCACACACTCTTCCTGCCTGCATAGCTCCCAGGCAGGGACCCTGACTCCGCTTCTGCCTCCCTCTCCTTTTCTCCAGGCCAACCACACCTCTCCTTCCCCTCCTCCCGGGTTCCTGGCCCAGGCATCCCCCTGCTTCTGGCCCGGCCCCCAGATTAGCTCACCTTAACTTGGTCACGTACTCAGAAACTTACAGCCAGAAAGTGGCATGTCCCACACTCCTCTGAAGGAGTGAAGCAGTGAGGCTGGGCTCCTTCCCACTGCAGGACCCCTGCAGGGCCCTTCCCAGCCACTCTGTTCTTCCCACCACGTGAGGCCTGGAGGCCCTCCCTCTCCTGCTTCCTTCTCTCCCTCTTTCCCCCAGGTGTCCTGGCCGCCTCCCCAGCCTCCCATCTCAGAGTGGCTAATCCCCCTGTGGTCCTCACATGACGGAGACGCCCTCTCTGGGGTTCAAAAGGAGAGGGTCAGGGATCCTTTACAGATCACGTTGCCTCCTCAGGCATGTGAGCCCCAAGAGGCCAGCCCCACCCGCATGTCGGTGTCATGCTGGACTAGGGGGTGGAGGACCAGAGTGAGGAAGAAGCCCTAGCCTTGTCTTCCTCTGGGCACATAGAGCAGATAGGGGCCAAAGCGGTCAGCTGGTCCAATGGCCTCATTTCACAGATGAGCAACTGTGGCCCAGGGAAGAGGAGGAGAGGCCCCGGGGGCTCACAGTGAGACAGAAGCTGATCTGGGTCTTACTGGGACCCCTGGTACGCTCAGGTGGGGCTTGATCCCAGGGGAAGGAGGGTCAATTATAGGAGGAAACTCGGCTCAGTGTTTAGTCGGGGTGGGATGTCCTTGAACTTTTCAGGGTCTTTCTAGCTTGGCTCTACCTTTTACCTCTTGTTTGCCCTTGGACAATCCACTTTCCCTCTTTGGGCCTCAGTTTTCTTGTGTAAAACAAGTGGGTTGGGTAGATGGTCTTTAAGATCCCTTACTGTTTACATCTTCTGCACCTCCCATCAGCCCAGTCCCATCCCCCAGGCCTTTCCAGCGCTCGCCCAGGCCCAGGTCTGCCTCATAGCCCCTCAAGAGTGCTCCAACAGGGAATTCCCTGGTGGTCCAGTGGTTGGGACTTGGCACTTCCACGGCAGGGGGTGCGGGTTCCATCCCTGGTCGGGGAACTAAGATCCCGCACGCTATGCGGCATGGCCAAAAAAAAAAAAAGATTGCTCCAACAGCCTCTACACTGTCTCTGGCCTCCACTCTCGTCCCCTGCAATAAGCTGCCCCAGACATTGCCCAGGTGACCTACTGATGCTTAGGAATCTCCCATGGCCCTCCATGGCCTCCCTAAGAATAATCCAACTCATCACCTGGCATTCAGCACATCCCACCCGCAGTCTTGGACCCTGGGCTCAGTTTCTTCATCTACCAAGCACTAACGGCCCCTCACTTAGGGACTGTGGTGTGGACACATAGTGGGGCGCAGGCCAGGAGCCCAGGAAAGGCGGGATGGCCTGAGTGGCACTCAGGGCTTCTCTGTGCTGAAAAGGCTGCCCATGCCACCCTCACTCCTTCATCCAAATTGGTGAGGTGCTCCAAGGCTGGTTCAAGCTCCATCCCCTCCTAGGGAGGCCAGGCCCCCTGGGTGGCCCCATCGGAGTGACCTTGCCCATGTGGAGCTCCCACGGGGCCAGATTCACTCGCCTGCCTGTATCTGCAGCTCCCGCCATCCTGTGGGGAATGTACAACTGGCCGCTCCCGGAGAACCAGCTGGCAGACACTCGCTGAGCGAACCCTTGGGTCTGTGGGCTCCTGCCCACCCCCCTCTCCTTCCCCCAGGGCGGTGTTTTTAACATGGGATTTTCTTTGACTCTCAGAGACTTCCTCACTGCCAACTCCACAAGCTCATAGCTGGGCCTCGGGGCAGACTCTCAGCTGGAGGTTTTAGACCCTGTCTTGCCCTGATCCAGTGACTGGCCAAATGGACTCTCAGAAACCTTCCCCAAAGGCCCAGGAAGGAGTAGCTGGCAGGAAATACCACTTACTAGAAGAGAACGCTAAGGGAAGAGAAGCCAGGACCTAGAAGCTTGGAGACCTCCCACCCTGGGGTCTGAACACTGCTTCAGCCACTTACTAGTTTCAGGGTCTTGGGAAAATTACCTAATGTCTCTGAGCCTCAGTTTCCTCATTGGGAATAATAACTATTTCATCCTATGATGAGAGAATTAGATGATGCACGCAAAGTGCTGAGCTCATGGCCTGCCACTTCGTAAATGCTCACAAAATGGTAGCTATAATCCTTACTGAGGACAGATGGATCAAGGCCCCCAGCTGAGGGGGTGCAGGCTGTTGGTTGTTCAGCCAGAGGTAGGCAGCTGGTTAGTAGCTAGAATACAAACACAGAGTCCCAAGCCTGGTGCTAAGCAGTCTACATACATCCTCTCATTTAAACAGTCCCTTCCTCTGTCAAAAGTAGGGGTTTGGAACAGAAATTTCCTAAGGCTCAGCGAGTACTTGTAGAAGGTCTGCAGTTTACAAAGTACTATTTACTTTATAGAGCCAACCTCTAATCCTGTGAGCCTTCTAATAGTTGTCAACGGTCACACAACTAGATCTGGAACTAGAACCAGGGGATGGCTCCATCTTTCCCCAGAGGCTGGTGGCAGACACTCTGAGGGGCTTGGTGAGGCCCGAAATCCCCACCAAGGGCCTAGGGTGGGACAGGGGCTTTGAAGACAACAGTGTCACGGAAGCTTGGCTCTGGCTCCTGCCCAGCATCTGGTTCTGTGCTGGGCGGAGGCCTGGGTCTGCAACTCATCAGCCCCACCTGTCAGCCCTCCCAGGCAGGCACGTGGGGCCTTTGGTTATCACTAAGGAGAGCGCGGCTGAGGGGGGCCTCAGTTCAGGGGCCTGGTCTCCCTTCCTTGCTGGGCACCTTCAGGCAGGGAGCTCTGTTCCCATCGGCCGAGCACCTCCAAGTTGACTGCGCTCTGTTATATGACAGGCACCCTGAAATATGCAAAGACCGCACTCATTCAATAAATATTTATTGAACACTGACAGTGTGCCTGGCCCTGAGCTGGCTGTGGGGAATTGGACAAAAATTCCTGCCTACATTCTAGTAAAAGAAGCTGTAAAGGAAAGCATAAGTGTGATGGAAATAAAAGAGAGCAATTAGCTTTACACAGGTTAGTCTGAGAAGGCCGCTGAGGGAGGGAAGTACAGCTAGAAAGAGCATTCTGGACAGAGAAGAGGGCCCATGCAAAGGCCCTGAGATAGGTAAATTTGGAGTGTTTGGAGATCAGCAAGCCTGGTGCGAGGTGGGCACACAGCAAGCTTGCCCTCAATAAATGCCAGCTGAACAAATCAACCAATGATCATAAGGATTTCTGCATCCAGCTGAGATGGAGTAACAGGGACTGGATTTACATCCTCACCTAAGACAACTAAAATACCCCGCAAAATATATGAAACGGTGGTTCTCAAGACATTGGATGCCAGACAGGGAAAAATAGTGACTTCTGGGAGTAAGGAAACAAATGAGGTGAGCCCTATAAATGCCCCACCTCACTGCCTGAAGAAAGTTTCCAGACCAGAGCGCAGCGAGAGGAAGGCAGGTGAAGTCTGGCAGCCTCCCCACACTGAGAGGACACTGAAAAGCTGGGAGTACCGAACACAAAGCAGAGAACCAAAAGGGCAAGAGCTGCACACAGAGAGCTCTAGAGCTCTACACAGGGTACCTCTGCAGTAATTCTGCTCAATGCATGCATGTGAGGAAACCACCAGAAAGCATGGTAAGCACCACCCAAAAGGATGAGAGAGAATAATCCTTGGAGCTCACAGAGAGCTGCGAATAGTGTTGGTTCCCACAAACCAGAGTAGAAACCGCACAATTAATGGGACACTGAGTAGAGCCAGAGTCAGAAGAGTTTTTGGCTCAGAAGTGGGAAAAAACTAAACACTGCTCTGGCCCCCACTAACAAAATTTAAGATCTGAAAGGACCAAACTGTTTTCAAGTAACTTTTGCACCCCAGGACAAAGCTCAAGGACATTTATAAGAATACACACACACACACACACACACATACACACACACAAATCCAGCAATTGATAAAATAAAATTCTTAATGCCTGGCAACCAATAAAAATTAGCAGGTAAAAAAGAAACAGGAAAATATGACCCATAATGAAAAGAAAAACCAATCAATTGAAACCTACCTAGAAATTACCCAGATGATAGAGTTATTACAGACTTTTTTTTTTTTTTGGCTGCACAGCATGCAGGATCTTAGTTCCCCAACCAGGGATCGAACCCATTCTCCCTACAGTGGAAGCACAGAGTCTTAACCACTGGATCGCCAGGGAAGTCCCTATCACAGACATTAAAACAGTTATTCTAACTATATTCCATATGTGCAAGAAGATAAAGAAAAGACTGACCATGTTAAGTAGAGATATAGAAGGTATTTTTTAAAAGATCCAAGTTGAAATTATGAAAACTATAATGTCTGAGATAAAAATACACTAGATGGATTAATAGAACACTAGACATGGCAGAAGATTAGTGAATTTTAATACATAGTAATGGAAACTATCCAAAATAAAACACCTAGAGAAAAAAGGCTAAAAAATAATAATAATAATAACATGGCATCAGTGAGCTGTGAGATGACTTCAAGTGACCTAATATTTCTATACGTGTAACCTGAGGGAAGAAGACAGGAAAAAATATTTGAAGGAAAAAATTAACTGAAACTTTTCTAAATTTGATAACGATAAATCCATAGATCTAAGAT